>NC_092728.1:45277224-46021224 GCF_047496885.1 Scyliorhinus torazame | reverse complement strand
GGATCTCGAGAACATCTCTCAACTCTGCCAGAAGAAAGACTGGACAGGACAGGAGCTGCAAAGAGTCAGGCTTCCCGTACAGTCCAGATGACCACGGAATTATGAGAGAAAGAACATTTAAGATACTTTAAGTTAAGAGAACAGAGATCAAGACATTGTTCGGAAGAATTCAACGAAGAGTAGACAAAGTGCTCTGAGTTAGAGAGACAATCACAGAAACTATATTTAAAGTGGGACAGCAGACATCAGAGATGGATGAAATGATTGATGTCATTTTAATACCATCTGAGAATCAAAGGTTAAAGGCATTGTGAGCAGTTTGCACAGCAGTCAAGACAAATAAATCCTATCGAGGCCGGTGTAAAATTCTGGACTGGATTTGCTGTTAAAGCTGGAGTGGATGTTTTTTTTAAAAAGAGTGTCATTTGTAAAACTTGGACTGGAAATTGGAATGCAAACTACCAAGGGAAAGCATTATTTTTTAAAAATAAAGTTACAGTACCCAATTAATTTTTCCCAATTGAGGGGCAATTTAGTGTGGCCAATCTACCTCCTCTGCAAATCTTTTTTGGGTTGTGGGGTTGAGACGCACGCAGATATGGGGAGAATGTGTAAACACCACACGGGCAGTAACCCGGTGCCAGGATTGAACCTGGGTCTTTGGCGCTGTGAGGCAGCAGTACTAACTACTGCGCCACCGTGCCAGCCTTGGGAAAGCATTATTGTGAGAGCCAAATTTAAAGCGTGTTTTTGAGAGTTTGGAAACTCTCAACTGACAATCATCTGAGGGGATTCTGAGAAGCAAACCACAGACAATAACTTGGGTTCCAAGCAGAGTGTATAATTGACTAGTCATCTTGTGTGTTTAAAGGGACTTTTTTGTGTTAATGTGACCATTGTAGCAAAAGATATACTTTGCAATCCATGTTAATCTTTAAATTGGTATGTATTTCTCAAGCTAAGTGGGAGCAAAGGAGTATTATGAGGAAAGGCTGATGGACTTGAGGTTGTTTTCGTTGGAGAGAAGAAGGTTAAGAGGAGACTTAATAGAGGCATACAAAATGATCAGGGGGTTGGATAGGGTGGACAGTGAGAGCCTTCTCCTGCGGATGGAAATGGCTCGCACGAGGGGACATAACTTTAAACTGAGGGGTAATAGATATAGGACAGAGGTCAGAGGTAGGTTCTTTACGCAAAGAGTAGTGAGGCCATGGAATGCCCTACCTGCCACAGTAGTGAACTCGCCAACATTGAGGGCATTTAAAAGTTTATTGGATAAACATATGGATGATAATGGCATAGTGTAGGTTAGATGGCTTTTGTTTCGGTGCAACATCGTGGGCCGAAGGGCCTGTACTGCGCTGTATTGTTCTATGTTCTATATTGCATTATAATGTTTTTTTAAAAATTCCAATTAAGGGCAATTTAACATGGCCAATCCACCCACCCAAAATCTTTTGGTTTGTGGAGGCGAGACCCATGCAGACACGGGAAGAATGTGCAAACTCCAGATCGACAGTAACTCGGGGCCAGGATCGATCTGGGTCCTCGGTGCCATGAGGCAGCAGTGCTAACCACTGCGGCACTGTGCTGCCCGAGTTGGATTAAAAATCCATTTTTTTCATGTTTAATAAATGTTTTTTAGGTCATTTTAAAATGGGATGTGTTTCAGGAAGACAAAAGAACAAGTCCGCTAAATGAACCTCCATTCAAGAAATGCAAGATTTTGACAATCAGGAAATCACCTATCAAGGGGAACTAAAAGAAGAGAAAAAAACAGTATTGGAGTGCTGTACTGATGTAAATGGACATTTGACTGAATTCAAACTAGACACAGGAGCTGGTGTTTCTGTGTTATCCGGCAGAGTTTCATGGCTGAATAAAGTGACACTACAATCGTCCTCTATTCAACTCCACGGTCCACAGGAGGATATTGCAGATCTTCCACTTCCCTTTGGGAACAGGCTAAAGGAAGCGGGAACAGACCGTACCAAGAATGATGGCAACCACCTGTTAGATGATAGTCTAGACCTTAATTTGCTTACGGAAAGAGTGGAAGAGAATGAAGCCAGTGCAGAGGCAGATGATCAATCAGTGACCTTATGACACTCTTTGACTCCACGCCATTGAAGAAGGTAATAAAGAGATGAATTTATCTGCTTCTCTACTGGGCCCACTGACAACATGCAATGATAATGGTAGCAGCCAGCAAAAAGCTATCCAGGGAGAATGAGATGCTTAACTCAAATTAGATTGAACCAATAGTGAAAGTTCAAAGGTTATTAATCTATACACGTGTAAGCTGGAGCCCGCACTTGGAGCCACGGAAGCACTTGAGCTTTCTTTTAGTGAAAAAATAGAAGCCCAAATTAAAGAGCTTCTACAGCTGAAGAGTATTGTTGTAAAACCTAAAAGCCGAGCGTCAAGGAGAGCTTGAAAATATCAAAATTAAGCAGGAGTTGGAGAAGTCTAACTACTTAAAAGAGAAGGCTGAACTGCAAACCCAGCTATGAAATGAAATGAAAATCGCTTATTGTCACAAGTAGGCTTCAATGAAGTTACTGTGAAAAGCCCCTAGTCGCCACATTCCGGCGCCTGTTCGGGGAGGCTGGTACGGGAATTGAACCATGCTGCTGGCCTGCTTGGTCTGCTTTAAAAGTCAGCGATTTAGCCCAGTGTGTTAAACCAGCCGTCACACAGCACGGCAGTCACACAGAACCACCAAACTGCAGAGACAGATTTGCACATTAAAAATGGTACAACAAAGCAAAGTGAACATATTGCAATACAAGAGTGTAAGAATGCTGCGCTGCAGGTAAGGAAATGGATACAGCATCAGACGAAAAAGTTGGCTACGGGGTAACCATCTGAAGAAGTACTGACACGAGCTGTCTTTCCCAAAACTACCGAGACCCTTGTAGTAAAAACGCCCAACGCTGATGTTGAACTTTCAAGCAAGCCTGCAGACCAGAGTGCTATGCAGGAACTTCCTATAGATCCTGGCCCTGAGGTTTAGCCCATTGTTGATGGTGCAATCCTACTTTCTGCTACTGACCCTGAGATCAGACGAGGCACGGTGGCACAATGGTTAACTCTGTTGCCTCACAGTGCCAGGGACCCGGGTTCAATTCCGGGTAAGAAAGTAGGATTGCACCATCAACAATGGGCTAAACCTCAGGTAATTTTAAATTGCAGCATCACATTGCAGCAAGTGAGAAGTGATATTACTACATTTAGAAAACAAAATTCCTATCCAAAAATAGTGGAAGTCCTCCTTTCAACAAACAAAGAAGGAACAAAGAAAAGTACAGCACAGGAACAGGTCCTTCGGCCCTCCAAGCCTGTGCTGATCATGATGTCCGAACTAAAAAAATACCTTCTGCCCTTACTCGGTCCGTATCCCTCTATTTCCTCCCTATTCATGTACCCATCCAGATGCCTCTTAAATGTTGCTAATGCGCCTGTTCCACCACATCCTCTGGCAGCGCGTTCCAGGCACCCACCACTCTCTGCGTGAAAAAACTTGCCCTGCACATCTCTCTTATACTTTCCCCCTCTCACCTTGAACCTGTGCCCCCTTGTAATTGACACTTCCACCCTTGGAAAAAGACTCTCACTATCCACCCTGTCTATGCCTCTCATAATTTGGTAGACCTCTATCAAGTCTCCCCTCAGCCTCTGCCTTTCCAATGAAAACAATCCTAGTTTATTCAACCTCTCCTCATAGCCAACACCCTTGAGACCAGGCAACATCCTGGTGAACCTTCTTTGCACTCTCTCCAAAGCTTCCACGTCCTTCTGATAATGTGGTGACCAGTACTGCAAGCCATATTCCAAATGTGGCCTAACCAAGATTTTATATAGCTGCAGCATGATTTTCCAACTCTTGTACTCAATGCCCTTGTTGATGAAGGCAAGCATGCCATAATGCCTTCTTAATCACCTTGGCCACCTGTGTTGCCACTTATAGCAAACTGTGGACCTGCACACCCAGATCCCTCTATATGTTAATGTTCCTAAGGGTTCTGTCATTTACAGTAAAATTTATTTCCTCGTCTTCAGGATGTTCCTTGTTCTTTTTGTCCATCAGATTCATTCCTCACTCAGATATTGAATACTTCTCTTGTCATCGCAGCAGCGGTAAATGATACAGCTACAAAGTTCGTCATAGGAGCCAAAAGTACTATGTTTTGTCAAGCTGATGCTTTCACCTTTCCCAGTGTGCAATGCAGAGGAAGATGAATGGGAGAATTTCAGTATATTTTTCACCTTTTCAAGGTGTTGTGATTGTTTGAGTCCTGGAGAGCTCTCTCGTGGGTACGTTTTTCCATGATTGGGTTTTCACTGCTTTCACATTCAGGTAAATATATGTTGTGTGAAGTTGCTATCCCAGTCCACTAATCTCCACATCATTCCACTAATGTGTTTGCCTTCCAAGGAGATGCTTGAGGAACACACATGTCCTACACATCCTCTGAGCCAGGAACACTGTTGGAGATTGATGCCTTTGACCACAGCAACTTGTGGGGTGGGGGGTTGGATAGGGGGTGAGGGGGTGGGCGGGGGTTGTGGTGGGGTAAGTCGGAGTTGAATGGAAACTATAAATAGTGGATGAGGTTAACAGTTTGTAGGAAGACTGAACTTGGGGAAGATGCAGAGTAAAGGATTAACTCTAATAACAGTACTGAGCATGTGCTGTGTCACAGAGATGTCACTCACTGAGAGGAGATGTCTGAGAAGAATCTTAGAGAGTGGCTCCACCTATGACTTGGTCTTATTTAACCTTTATAAATAGTTAATATGTACATAACTGTGTCCAGCGAGGTCTCTTCTAGAGTCAGAAGCCAATCAACCCTGAAAGCAAACCACAATAACGTTGTGGTCAGTCGACAAGTAGAGGGAGTAGATATCAGGAACGGGGTTCTCTGGCCTCCCAGCCAAGTGTTTCTCGGCGGAAGTAGACGGCGCGCCATTCGCTGGCGGCTGGATTCTCCATTCCCACCGCTGTCAATGGAAATTCCCATTAAAGCCACCCCACCCCGCCAGGAAACCCGTGGGCAGTGGTGCGTTGCCAGGGGACCAGAGGTACCTGACACCAGCGAACAGTCGGAGATTTCCGACCCAGATGTACTGTACATAACCTCCTGGTTAACTCTATCTGTGAATAGTCTTATCTTCAAATGAAGAACCCTCAGTCTGAGGGATAGAATTGTGCAGTGAAGGTTAACAAGGGCTGCCCCACCCACTCACATAACTGGTTGGCAGTTAAGTGTCAGTCACCTTAATCTACTTTGATCTAACAGCAGGTGGGGGGGGGGGGAGTCAACTCAGGCCAATTAAAAAGAGCAACTTGTAATTCACTCCCAGTGAGTTCTCCCAGTGAGCCAGAGAAGACACAGCCAGAGTGAGACAGTGAGTTTGGGAATTTGAAGCTAGGTGGGGAGGAGGTGCTTTTTAACCCTGGTAAGTAACTGGTAAGTAGTTTTTCTTTTCATAGTCTAATTTATTTATTTATTTTTTCTTTCGTTTTTTTGGAATTGTAGTTGTACAAGTTAACCAAGTTAACAGACCCGTGTCATGCTCCTCGTGTGCAATGTGGGAGCTCAGGGACACATCCACTGTCCCTGGCTCCTTCACATGCAAGAAGTGTGTCCAGTTGCAGCTCCTGTCAGACCGCTTGATGGCTCTGGAGCTGCGGATGGACTCACTTTGAAGCATCCGCGATGCTGAGGACGTCGTGGATAGCACGTTTAGTGAGTTGGTCACACCGCAGGTGAAAGTTACTGAGGGAGATAGAAAATGGGTGACCAAAAGACAGAGCAAGAGTAGGAAGGCAGTGCAGGTGTCCCCTGCAGTCATCTCCCTGCAAAACAGATATATCGCTTTGGATACTGTTGAGAGAGATAGCTCGCCAGGGGAAGGCAGCAGCTGCCAGGTTCATGGCACCATGGCTAGCTCTGCTGCGCAGCAGGGCAGGAAGAGGAATGGCAGGGCTATAGTGATAGGGGACTCAATCGTAAGGGGAATAGACAGGCGGTTCTGCGGATGCAATCGAGACTCCAGGATGGGTGTGTTGCCTCCCTGGTGCAAGGGTCAAGGATGTCTCGGAGCGGCTGCAGGACATTCTGGGGGGTGGGTGGGGGGGGGGGGGGAGTGTGAACAGCCAGCTGTCGTGGTGCACAAAGGCACCAACAATGTAGGTAAAAAACGGGATGAAGTCCTACAAGCTGAATTCAGGGAGTTAGGAGTTAAACTAAAAAGTAGGACCTCAAAGGTAGTAATCTCAGGATTGCTACCAATGCCACGAGCTAGTCAGAGTAGGAATGTCAGGATAGATAAGATGAATGCGTGGCTCGAGAGATGGTGCAAGAGGGAGGGATTCAATTTCCTGGGGCATTGGAACCGGTTCTGGGGGAGGTGGGACCAGTACAAACCGGATGGTCTGCACCCGGGCAGGACTGAAACCGATGTCCTGGGGGGGGGTGTTTGCTAGAGCTGTTGGGGAGGGTTGAAACTAATGTGGCAGGGGGATGGGAACCGATGCAGGAAGTCGGAAGGTAGTAAAACAGGGACAGAAACAAAAGGCAGTAAGGGGGAAAGTGTAAGGCAGAGAAGCCATAGTCAAAAATCAAAAAGGGCGACAGTACAAGGTACAGTGACTGAGGGGAACTCAGTGAATAGGCCCAGTAATATTAAAAGGAATAACACGGGAAGTAAGAACATAAATGGTGAGTGACGCGGCAGGTTGTAACATGAAGATATGGGTTCAACGACAAGGAAAATTAGGAGAAACGTTAAGAGGAAATATAACTTAGGAGAGGTTACTGATCGAGGTGTTAAGATTCAAAACAGAGGTATAAAAGCTAGCATAAGGAATAAGGTGGGTGAACTTAAGGCATGGATCGGTACTTGGGACTACGATGTGGTGGCTTGGAAACTTGGATAGAAGAGGGGCAGAAATGGTTGTTGGAGGTCCCTGGTTATAGATGTTTCAATAAGATTAGGGAGGGTGGTAAAAGAGGTGGGGGGGGGTGGTGGCATTGTTAATTAGAGATAGTATAACAGCTGCAGAAAGGCAGTTCGAGGAGTATCACCCTAATGAGGTAGTACGGGTTGAAGTCAGAAATAGGAAAGGAGCAGTCACCTTGTTAGGAGTTTTCTATAGGCCCCCCAATAGTAGCAGAGATGTGGAGGTACAGATTGGGAAACAGATTTTGGAAAGGTGCAGAAGCCACAGGGTAGTAGTCATGGGTGACTTTAACTTCCCAAATATTGAGTGGAAACTCTTTAGATCAAATAGTTTGGATGGGGTGGTGTTTGTGCAGTGTGTCCAGGAAGCTTTTCTAACACAGTATGTAGATTGTCCGACCAGAGGAGGAGCAATATTGGATTTAGTACTTGGTAATGAACCAGGGCAAGTGATAGATTTGTTAGTGGGGGAGCATTTTGGAGATAGTGACCACAATTCTGTGACTTTCACTTTAGTAATGGAGAGGGATAGGTGCGTGCAACAGGGCAAGGTTTACAATTGGGGGAAGGGTAAATACGATGTTGTCAGACAAGAATTGAAGTGCATAAGTTGGGAACATAGGCTGTCAGGGAAGGACACAAGTGAAATGTGGAACTTGTTCAAGGAACAGGTACTACGTGTCCTTGATATGTATGTCCCTGTCAGGCAGGGAAGAGATGGTCGAGTGAGGGAACCATGGTTGACAAGAGAGGTTGAATGTCTTATTAAGAGGAAAAAGGAGACTTATGTAAGGCTGAAGAAACAAGGTTCAGACAGGGCATTAGAGGGATACAAGATAGCCAGGAGGGAACTGAAGAAAGGGATTAGGAGAGCTAAGAGATAGCATGAACAATCTTTGGCGGGTAGGATCAAGGAAAACCCCAAGGCCTTTTACACATATGTGAGAAATATGAGAATGACTAGAGCGAGGGTAGGTCCGATCAAGGACAGTAGCGGAGATTGTGTACTGAGTCTGAAGAGATAGGAGAGGTCTTGAACGAGTACTTTTCTTCTGTATTTACAAATGAGAGGGGCCATATTGTTAGAGAGGACAGTGTGAAACAGACTGGTAAGCTCGAGGAAATACTTGTTAGGAAGGAAGATGTGTTGGGCATTTTGAAAAACTTGAGGATAGACAAGTCCCCCGGGCCTGACGGGATATATCCAAGGATTCTATGGGAAGCAAGAGATGAAATTGCAGAGCCGTTGGCAATGATCTTTTCGTCCTCACTGTCAACAGGGGTGGTACCAGGGGATTGGAGAGTGACGAATGTCGTGCCCCTGTTCAAAAAAGGGACTAGGGATAACCCTGGGAATTACATGCCAGTTAGTCTTACTTCGGTGGTAGGCAAAGTAATGGAAAGGGTACTGAAGGATAGGATTTCTGAGCATCTGGAAAGACGCTGCTTGATTAGGGATAGTTAGCACGGATTTGTGAGGGGTAGGTCTTGCCTTACAAATCTTATTGAATTCTTTGAGGAGGTGACCAAGCATGTGGATGAAGGTAAAGCAGTGGATGTAGTGTACATGGATTTTAGTAAGGCATTTGATAAGGTTCCCCATGGTAGGCTTCTGCAGAAAGTAAGGAGGCATGGGATAGTGGGAAATTTGGCCAGTTGGATAATGAACTGGCTAACCGATAGAAGTCAGAGAGTGGTGGTGGATGGCAAATATTCAGCCTGGATCCCAGTTACCAGTGGCGTACCGCAGGGATCAGTTCTGGGTCCTCTGCTGTTTGTGATTTTCATTAATGACTTGAATGAGGGAGTTGAAGGGTGGGTCAGTAAATTTGCAGACGATACGAAGATTGGTGGAGTTGTGGATAGTAAGGAGGGCTGTTGTCGGCTGCAAAGAGACATAGATAGGATGCAGAGCTGGGCTGAGAAGTGGCAGATGGAGTTTAACCCTGAAAAGTGTGAGGTTGTCCATTTTGGAAGGACAAATATGAATGCGGAATACAGGGTTAACGGTAGAGTTCTTGGCAATGTGGAGGAGCAGAGAGATCTTGGGGTCTATGTTCATACATCTTTGAAAGTTGCCACTCAAGTGGATAGAGCTGTGAAGAAGGCCTATGGTGTGCTCGCGTTCATTAACAGAGGGAATGAATTTAAGAGCCGTGAGGTGATGATGCAGCTGTACAAAACTTTGGTAAGGCCACATTTGGAGTACTGTGTACAGTTCTGGTCACCTCATTTTAGGAAGGATGTGGAAGCTTTGGAAAAGGTGCAAAGAAGATTTACCAGGATGTTACCTGGAATGGAGAGTAGGTCTTACGAGGAAAGGTTGAGGGTGCTAGGCCTTTTCTCATTAGAACGGAGAAGGATGAGGGGCGACTTGATAGAGGTTTATAAGATGATCAGGGGAATAGATAGAGTAGACAGTCAGAGACTTTTTCCCCGGGTGGAACAAACCATTACAAGGGGACATAAATTTAAGGTGAAAGGTGGAAGATGTAGGAGGGATATCAGAGGTAGGTTCTTTACCCAGAGAGTAGTGGGGGCATGGAATGCACTGCCTGTGGAAGTAGTTGAGTCGGAAACATTAGGGACCTTCAAGCAGCTATTGGATAGGTACATGGATTACGGTAAAATGATATAGTGTAGATTTATTTGTTCTTAAGGGCAGCACGGTAGCATTGTGGATAGCACAATTGCTTCACAGCTCCAGGGTTCCAGGTTCGATTCCGGCTTGGGTCACTGTCTGTGCGGAGTCTGCACGTCCTCCCCGTGTCTGCGTGGGTTTTCTCTGGGTGCTCCGGTTTCCTCCCACAGTCCAAAGATGTGAGGGTAGGTGGATTGGCCATGATAAATTGCCCTTAGTGTCCAAAATTGCCCTTGGTGTTGGGTGGAGGCGTTGAGTTTGGGTAGGGTGCTCTTTCCAAGAGCCGGTGCAGACTCAGGGGGCCGAATGGCCTCCTTCTGCACTGTAAATTCAATGATAATCTATGATTAATCTAGGACAAAGGTTCGGCACAACATCGTGGGCCGAAGGGCCTGTTCTGTGCTGTATTTTCTATGTTCTATGTTTAAGTGTACTTTACCCGAATGCTCGTAGTATATGGAATAAGGTAAATGAGTTGATGGCGCAAATCATCGTGAATGACTATGATTTAGTGGCCAATACTGAAACATGGTTAGAGGATGGTCACGACTGGGAGTTAAATATCCGAGGGTATCAAACTATTCGGAAGGACAGAGTGGATGGTAAGGGAGGTGGTGTAGCTCTGTTATTTAAGGATGACATCCGGGCAATAGTAAGGGATGACATCGGTGCTATGGAGGATAAGGTTGAATCCATTTGGGTGGAAATCAGGAATAGCAAGGCGAAAAAGGCACTGATAGGAGCAGCCTATAGGCCACCAAATAGTAACATTATGGTGGGGCAGGCGATAAACAAAGAAATAACTGATGCATGTAGAAATGGCACAGCAGTTATCATGGGGGATTTTAATCTACATGTCGATTGGTTTAACCAGGTCGGTCAAGGCAGCCTTGAGGAGGAGTTTATAGAATGTATCCGCGATAGTTTCCTCGAACAGTATGTAATGGAACCGACGAGGGAACAAGCAGTCCTCGATCTGGTCCTGTGTAATGAGACAGGATTGATTAATGATCTCATAGTTAGGGATCCTCTCGGAAGGAGCGATCACAATATGGTGGAATTTAAAATACAGATGGAGGGTGAGAAGGTAAAATCACAAACTAGTGTTTTGTGCTTAAACAAAAGAGATTACAATGGGATGAGAGAAGAACTAGCTAAGGTAGACTGGGAGCAAAGACTTTATGGTGAAACAGTTGAGGAACAGTGGAGATTTTTCACAGTGCTCAGCAAAGGTTTATACCAACAAAAAGGAAGGACGGTAGAAAGAGGGAAAATCGACCGTGGATATCGAAGGAAATAAGGGAGAGTATCAAATTGAAGGAAAAAGCATACAAAGTGGCAAAGATTAGTGGGAGACGAGAGGACTGGGAAATCTTTAGGGGGCAACAGAAAGCTACTAAAAAAGCTATAAAGAAGAGTAAGATAGATTATGAGAGTAGACTTGCTCAGAATATAAAAACAGATAGTAAAAGTTTCTACAAACATATAAAATAAAAAAGAGTGGCTAAGGTAAATATTGGTCCTTTAGAGGATGAGAAGGGAGATTTAATAATGGGAGATGAGGAAATGGCTGAGGAACTGAACAGGTTTTTTGGGTCGGTCTTCACAGTGGAAGACACAAATAACATGCCAGCGACTGATGGAAATGAGGCTATGACAGGTGACGACCTTGAGATGATTGTTCTCACTAAGGAGGTAGTGATGGGCAACTAATGGGGCTAAAGGTAGACAAGTCTCCTGGCCCTGATGGAATGCATCCCAGAGTGCTAAAACAGATGGCTAGGGAAATTGCAAATGCACTAGTGATAATTTACCAAAATTCACTAGACTCTGGGGTGGTCCCGGCGGATTGGAAATTAGCAAACATGACACCACGGTTTAAAAAAGGAGGTAGGCAGAAAGCGGGTAATTACAGGCCAGTGAGCTTAACTTCGGTAGTAGGGAAGATGCTGGAATCTATCATCAAGGAAGAAATAGCGAGGCATCTGGATGGAAATTGTCCCATTGGGCAGACGCAGCATAGGTTCATAAAGGGCAGGTCGTGCCTAACTAATCTAGTGGAATTTTTTGAGGACATTACCAGTGCGGTAGATAACGGGGAGCCAATGGATGTGGTATATCTGGATTTCCAGAAAGCCTTTGACAAGGTGCCACACAAAAGGTTGCTGCATAAGATAAAGATGCATGGCATTAAGGGTAAAGTAGTAGCATGGATAGAGGATTGGTTAATTAATAGAAAGCAAAGAGCGGGGATTAATGGGTGTTCCTCTGGTTGGCAATCAGTAGCTAGTGGTGTCCCTCAGGGATCAGTGTTGGGCCCACAATTGTTCACAATTTACATAGATGATTTGGAGTTGGGGACCAAGTGCAATGTGTCCAAGTTTGCAGATGACACTAAGATGAGTGGTAAAGCAAAAAGTGCAGAGGATACCGGAAGTCTGCAGAGGGATTTGGATAGGTTAAGTGAATGGGGTAGGGTCTGGCAGATAGAATACAATATTGACAAATGTGAGGTTATCCATTTTGGTAGGAATAACAGCAAAAGGGATTATTATTTAAATGATAAAATATTAAAACATGCTGCTGTGCAGAGAGACCTGGGTGTGCTAGTGCATGAGTCACAAAAAGTTGGTTTACAGGTGCAACAGGTGATTAAGAAGGCAAATAGAGTTTTGTCCTTCATTGCTAGAGGGATGGAGTTTAAGACCAGGGAGGTTATGCTGCAATTGTATAAGGTGTTAGTGAGGCCACACCTGGAGAATTGTGTTCAATTTTGGTCTCCTTACCTGAGAAAGGGTGTACTGGCGCTGGAGGGTGTGCAGAGGAGATTCACTAGGTTAATCCCAGAGTTGAGGGGGTTGGATTACGAGGAGAGGTTGAGTAGACTGGGACTGTACTCGTTGGAATTTAGAAGGATGCGGGGGATCTTATAGAAACATATAAAATTATGAAGGGAATAGATAGGATAGATGCGGGCAGGTTGTTTCCACTGGCGGGTGAAAGCAGAACTAGGGGGCATAGCCTCAAAATAAGGGGAAGTAGATTTAGGACTGAGCTTACGAGGAACGTCTTCACCTAAAGGGTTGTGAATTTATGGAATTCCGTGCCCATTGAAGCAGTTGAGGCTCCTTCATTAAATGTTTTTAAGATAAAGAGAGATAGTTTTTTGAAGAATAAAGGGATTAAGGGTTATGGTGTTTGGGCCGGAAAGTGGAGCTGAGTCCACAAAAGATCAGCCATGATCTCATTGAATGGCGGAGCAGGCTCGAGGGGCCAGATGGCCTACGCCTGCTCCTAGTTCTTATATGCTCTGAAGGACAGTGTAAACCAAGGTCCCATGGACTCTGTCAGAATGCTCAGGCGATAACCAAATCAATATCCCCTCTGATTTACTTACCTGCAAACTGCAAGCTTCCAAACACAAGTCAGCCCCTTTATCTTACATGTGTGGCTGTACAAAAGTATTTTAAGGAACTTAAACAAATTGCCAATGCATACCAAACAAAAGGGCACATTGACCCAACTTCTATACATACATTTTTGGGATGGATCGCTACCCATTGCTGACACTTAGTTTTTAACCCAGTCAGTTTTTGGGTGGAGCGTGAAATGCCAAAATTCAGAAGCTCAGCATTTTAACATCTGGACCTGAATTAAATGCTGCCAGTTCGCTTCCCACCTGAAACAAATGTGAAGGAGCAGTGTGACCACTAGCGGGTGGAGAGGATCACATGGCTTGGGGCCAAGGGTTTTTGGTTGGATCCCCTGGGAGGGAAGTATGCAGAATATGGGGAACAATCCTGCTCCTCCTGGCTTCCCCAACAGAAAGTTTCAGACTTACTTTACTTGACAGTATATCTTCTAACTGCTGACCTTCTTCTGTCTCATGGAAAATGGGCCCCACTGAGACCTTGGTTAAAACTATATCAGGGTCCTATTGATGTCTAGGACCTGGTTTACAACATCTATTTTGGGGGGATATCTGACCAGGCAGCAAAGTTACAAGAGGAAATGATCGGACAACGAGCCGGCTAATAACCTGCTTGTATTTAATTGCCAATTCCCAGTTTCTGATGGGCAGGGACAGTTAAACTCCAACTTGTGGCTCTTATACCTCTTACAGATAGACAATGAGGCCCAGATTGCTCCTAGTGTGTCTGCTGTCTTAATGCTCTCTCTCCTTGAGCTGACCAATCATCAATCTCCTTGACCACTTCAGGACTTGTATGTTGGTCAGAGGGGATGCACTTCAGAATGAGACAGGGCTTGGAGGGTTATACTATGGGGACAGGTTGCGTAGACTGTTTTCTCCTGCAATTGAGTTCCAGATAGGGTTTCTTCAGGGGTTACCTTTTCCCCGAAGAATGCTACCATCGACTGTTATTCACAAAAACCATTCTTGTGTATTTATAGATCTATATACTTCTTAGTCAGTACTCTACACGAGGTTGTACTTCTGCTTTCCACGAGATCTCAGTTGCTTAATCATGTGACGTTGCATCATAGTTACATCAGCACACAGACTAGTGTTATATTCTCTTGACTTTGGAAGATTAAGGGCTGATCCAGGCTGGAATTCTTTGGCCGCTGGAATTCTCTGTTCCCGCCGGCAGCGCACCCCCGCACACGGGTATCCCTAGCGGCATGGGGTGGCTTCAATGGAAAATCCCATTGACAAATGGTGGGAAGAGATAATCCCGACACCAGCGAACGGCGCGCCGCCGAGAGACACGTGGCTGGGGAACCGGAGAATCCCACCTCCAATCGACGCCTTCAAAATGATTGATTGAGTCGATCGGTTAGATGGAGAGAAATGATTTGCTCTGGTCTGAGAGAGCAGAATAAGGGTATAGAACCTTAAAATTGAGCTGGGCCATTCAGTGGTGACATCAGGAAACATTTCTTTGTGCAAAGGGTAGTGGAAATGTGATGAAGGATTCAGGCAGAATAGTTTTAGTGAAATAGCCGTGGTTGGCATTTTGACCGGCTGGAACCACTTTACCTTGAGATGCCATGCTGAGCCCGATCTCCTTGTCGCTCCTTCAAACCGGCTGTGCAATGACCTACGGAGCAACAACAGTCGGATTTACAAAGGGCACAGGACACAGGCGAGGATGACACTCCCTGTAGCACCGTGTTCTCGGCTCTGTCAGCCAATCAATTACATATCTGTGGCAATACCCCCTCTTTTTTTTCCCAATGGCAGCCTTTCCTGTGTAATTGAATCAAAGGCTGAGCTGAAATCCGAGCACACAACACTAAATGAGGGGGTGGGGGAGGAACATTAATACTGAAGAGGTTTGCAACAAAATCCAAACTTTCAGAATGGGCGTGTAATTGGCAAATGAATTTCAATATCGGTAAATATGAGGTGGTGCATTGTGGCAGGCCACATGCCCTTAATGGATCTAAACTTTCAGATATACCAATCACTAACAGTAGCAACACAGGTTAATAAAGCTTTTAAAAGTAAACTAAAGCTCCGTGGTTCATTTATAGAGGAGTAGAATTGAGTAGAGAGATGATGCTAAACTTGTATAAAATCTTTGCTATTACACTTGGAGAACTGTGCATCATATTACACAAAGAATATAGAGGCATTTGAAAAATGCAAAACATTTTGCAGGTCTATTGCCAGAAATGAGAGATTATCGATTATTAAACAGGATGGGGTACTTTTCTCTGGAACAGTGAGCTCATGGGGATTTTTTTAATTATCGACGGCTTTGATAGGGTAGAAGTAGAGATGTTTGCATTTGTGGAGGAGACCAGAACAGGAGTTGGTAAGTTAGAGCAGTGGCAAATAAATCTGATACGAAATTAGGAGAGACTTATTTTGTCAAAGAATGATTAGAACATTTAGAACATAAGAAAAAGCAGCAAACCAGAAGGCCCATTGAGCGTGCTCTACCATTCAATACGGTTATGGCTGATCTTTTCTGAGAATTTAGAACTTGATACCACAAGGAATAGTTGAGGTGAATAGCACCAATACTTCTGAGGGGAAGCTAGATAGGCTTATAGGGGAGAAAGGGATTGAAGGATAATACTGATATTCTGAGATGAAGCTTAATCGCTGGTACAACCGGAATGTCCAGGTTCTGCACTGCAAATTCCAGGTAACTCCATGTAATCCAATCTACTGCCTCGCACCTATCAAACTTGCCTGTGCGATGAAAGAAAACTTTAAGGTAAATTGACAGGACCTTCCCTTCGTGAACCTATATTGGCTGTCATTCCTAACCAGATATCCCAGCATTTTGTTGCATGCTGTTACATTTGCGATAAACTTTTTAAAAATTCGTTCTTGGAATGTGGGCCTCTCTGGCAGGGTCGCCATTTGTTGCCCATCCCTAATTGCCCTCAAACTAAGTGGCTTGCTAGGCCATTTCATCACTGTGCAGTTTCTTCAGGCACTGCTGGCTGGTCCGGACGGTGTTACTGGTGGCGCTGACCGCCTCTGCCACCTGCGCCCAGGCACAATGAACAGCGGCAATTGGCAGCCTCCTTCCAGGGCCAGGGTGCAGGGTCACCCTCCTCTCCTCCGCGGCATCCAGGAGAGTCTCCAGCTTGGCGTCGGTGAAACGGGGGTGGCAATATGCCTATGAACTAAATCATAGATGGATGGTGTGCGACCTCCAACCAGCAGGTGGAGGTTGGGAGTCCGAGGTGGACAGGTCACTGAGGAGTGGAGAGACACCTTCTGCCCCAGAGTGGGCCATAGGCTCAGGCCTGCCCTCCTGAAAACTGCCTGGAAAGTGGTGGCAGAGGCAGTCAGTGGTGCCAGTCTCACCAGTTATACAGCTGCTGATCTGAAGAGGTGGGGTCACTGGTCAGTCCTGTGCCCTGAGAACCAGGGAGGGTTCCGTAGGCCACAGTGCAGGTGTCCTCTGGGTGGGGTGAGCTCTGCTAATTCGCTGATTCCTCTCTGCTAGGGGCCAACGTTTGTGAGGACTGCCAACACCTGGTCAGCTCCTGATTGAGCTTGGTCCTTGATGGTACAGCTGGGGTTTGAGGGTGTCCGAAGGGGTGGCCTCCCAGATGACACAAGCAGCACTCGGCAGTGTGAGCAGCCAGGAACCTGTAAGTAGCACCAAAGAGGTGTGTTGAAAAGACAGACTGCAGCAATGTCAGTCTGAGCCAGGCCACCCCGACCCCGAGAGACACATCCCAAATCCACGGGCGTGGTCACCAAGTCACTACCCGCTGCTCCCCCCCCGCGGGGGCAGCCATCCCCCCAGCAAGCCCAACAGTTTTCAATGGTTTTTCAGTGTTTTTATGGCCTCCCGCTCCCCCTCCGCAGCCATGGTGCCCAGATCACGCTTGTAAATACTTGAAGTAATTCACACCAGCAAGACCTCTGCCTGAGAGGAGCGGAGCATCGTAGAAGGGCGGAGCAGACTATGTTCAACCCTGGTTACATTTAGATCCATGCAAATGCCAGTTTTGCATGTTGGCGCCAGCACGCGGCGCATGCCTTGTTATCGCCATTGGCGAGGGCTCGTATCGCCGCCCGGTGCGGACCCCGATTCTGCCGGGTGCCCGATTCTCTGCCTGATTGCGGTTTGTGTTAGCGGCATCATGAGGCGGTGGATTTCGCCCAATGTTTTAGAAGTGTAACAAGTGGAAGTTTATGGACTAGACGTCTATCCTGGATTCCCACATCTTTTTCTTTCAAAGATTTTGGCTGAGGCTGGCAAGGCCAGTATTTGTTACTCACCACTAATTGCTCTTGAATTTAATGGCTTGCTGCGTCATTGCAGCGATAGTGAAGAGTGAACCACATTGCTGTGTGTCTGAGGTCACATGCAGGCCCGACGAGGTCGCAAAGACAGATTTCTCTCCCTAAAGACAATAGGGAATTAAATGGGTTTTTACAACATTCAATGGCGGCACGGTGGCACATGGTTAGCACTGCTGCTTCACAGCGCCGAGGACCCAGGTTCAATTCCAACCTGGGGTGACCGTCTGTGTGGAGTTTGCACATTCTTCCACTGTCTGCGCGGGTTTCCTCTGGGTGCTCTTGTTTCCTCCCATAGTCCATACTGAAGGAGGCTAGAGAGAAAATTGCTGACGCCTTGACAGAAATCTTTGGATCCTCACTGTCTCCTGGTGATGTCCCGGAGGACTGGAGAATAGCCAATGTTGTTCCTCTGTTTAAGAAGGGTAGCAAGGATAATCCAAAGAACTACAGGCCGGTGAGCCTTACGTCAGTGGTAGAGAAATTACTGGAGAGAATTCTTCGAGACAGGATCTACTCCCATTTGGAAGCAAATGGACGTATTAGCGAGAGGCAGCATGGTTTTGTGAAGGGGAGGTCGTGTCTCACTAACTTGGTAGAGTTTTCTGGGGAGGTCACAAAGATGATTGATGCAGGTAGGGCAGTGTATGTTGTCTATATGGACTTCAGTAAGGCCTTTGACAAGGTCCCTCATGGCAGACTGGTACAAAAGGTGAAGTCACACGGGATCAGGGGTGAGCTGGAAAGATGGATACAGAACTGGCTCGGCCATAGAAAGCAAAGAGTAGCAATGGAAGGGTGTTTTTCTGATTGGAGGGCCGTGACTAGTGGTGTTCTGCAGGGATCAGTGCTGGGACCTTTGCTGTTCGTAGTATATATAAATGATTTGGAGGAAAATGTAACTGGTCTGATTAGTAAGTATGCAGACGACACAAAGGTTGGTTGAATTGCGGATAGCGATGAGGACTTTCAGAGGATACAGCAGGATTTAGATTGTTTGGAGACTTGGGCGGAGAGATGGCATATGGAGTTTAATCCGGACAAATGTGAGGTAATGCATTTTGGAAGGTCTAATGCAGGTAGGGAATATACAGTGAATGGTAGAACCTTCAAGAGTATTGACAGTCAGAGAGATCTAGGTGTACAGGTCCACAGGTCAGTGAAAGGGGCAACGCAGGTGGAGAAGGTAGTCAAGAAGGCATATGGCATGCTTGCCTTCATTGGCCAGGGCATTGAGTATAAAAATTGGCAAGTCATGTTGCAGCTGTATAGGACCTTAGTTAGGCCACACTTGGAGTATAGTGTTCAATTCTGGTCGCCACACTACCAGAAGGATGTGGAGGCTTTAGAGAAGGTGCAGAAGAGATTTACCAGAATGTAGCCTGGTATGGAGGGCATTAACTATGGGGAGAGGTTGAATAAACGCGGTTTGTTCTCACTGGAACGACGGATTATGAGGGGCATAGACAGAGTGGATAGTCAGAGGCTTTTTCCCAGGGTAGAGGGGTCAATTACTAGGGGGCATAGGTTTAAGGTGTGAGGGGCAAGGTTTAGAGTAGATGTACGAGGCAAGTTTTTTTACACAGAGGGTAGTGGGTGCCTGGAACTCGCTGCCGAAGGAGGTGGTGGAAGCAGGGACGATAGTGACATCTTGACAAATACATGAATAGGATGGGAATAGGGGGATACCGACCCCGGAAGTGTCGAAGATTTTAGTTTAGACGGGCAGCATGGTCAGCACAGGCTTGGAGGGCCGAAGGGCCTGTTCCTGTGCTGTACTTTTCTTTGTTCTTTGTCCAAAGATGTGCAGGTTAGGTGGATTGGCCATGCTAAGTAATTGCCCATTAGTGTCCAAAAGTCTAGGTGGGGTTACGGGGATAGCGTGCTCTTTTGGAGGGTCGGTGCAGACTTGATGGGATGAATGGCCTCCTGCACTGTAGAGATTCTATGATTCTGTGATAGTCACCATGGTCACCATTACTGAGACTAGCTTTATATTCCAGGTTTATTAATTCAAATCACGTTCCACCAGTTGCTTTTACATTACCAGTCAAGTGACGTTACTACAATGCGACCATTCTGGAGGAATTGTCTCTGCCCACCCAAGGACATAACTACAGGCTTTCACTGTTAGGGAGTGGATAGCAGGGAATTAGGAAAGGTTGAGATGGGGACCCCATAGAGACTGGTTCTGCCCAACAGATAAAATGTATTACTGAAAAAAGGGACATGTTGCCGAATCCTTTCATCCTGCACTCATCAGAACAAGTGCAACTTCTTCCATCGGACAGGAGATACAGAAGTCTGAGAACACGCACAAACAGACTCAAAAACAGCTTCTTTCCCGCTGTTACCAGACTCCTAAACGACCCTCTTATGGACTGACCTCATTAACACTACACCTGTATGCTTCATCCGATGTCGGTGCTTACGTAGTACATTGTGTACCTTGTGTTGCCCTACTATGTATTTTCTTTTATTTCATTTTCATGTACTTAATGATCTGTTGAGCTGCTCGCAGAAAAATACTTTTCACTGTACCTCGGTACACGTGACAATAAGCAAATCCAATCCAATCCAAGAATGTCAAATTTCAAAGGGAGCAACAATTTATGATTGGTTGGCAAGTAGAATATGATTGGTCAAAGTGTTACCGTGGAGAATGCACCAGGAACTATTGTTATAAGCTTTTGTTCCTTTAGCCTGCAGAGGGCAGGTACCTACATATGAATAGAAAGAAAATATTACAGATGTCAGTTCTGATGAAGAATTACATTAGACTCAAAATGTTTCTCTCTCCACAGATGTTGCCAGACCTGCTGAGTTTATCCAGCATTTTGTGTTTTCATCTTTGCATCTGAATGGGGCAGCATGGTGACACAGTGGTTAGCACTGCTGCCTCACAGCACCAGAGTCCCGGGTTCAATTCCGACCTCGGGTGACTGTCAGTGTGGAGTTTGCACATTCTTCCCATGTCTTCGCGGGTTTCCTCCTGGTACTCCGGTTTCCTCCCACAGTCCAAAATAGTTTTCCACTTCATCCGATGTCTATTTACATTGTGTATCTACCGTGTGTCCTCTGTTTTTCATATGTGGCATGTTCTGCCTGGTCTGTATGCAGAACAATACTTTTCATTGTACCTCAATACGAATGACCATAAACCCAAATTGACTGGCTATGCAAAATTGCCGCTAGGTGGGACTATGGGGATGGGGCAGAAAATTGGGTCTAGGTAGGGTGCTCTTTCAGAGGGTCAGTGCAGACTTGATGGACCTCCTTCTGCATTGTAGGGATTCTATGTGTGGCTTTTGACAAGCATGAGTAAGCCACATTGCATGCCTGACTGATGATTTAAATTGGTTGTTCATGTAATCTTTGGACACTCAGGATTGTTCAGCAAGTGCTGTCCAATCATAGAATTAGATCTAAGATTAGATTTAATATTCTGAGTTTTGCAAGCAGGGGCTGGTTGGGAACAGTCAGTACTTTGCCTATTGCAAGCAGCTGAGTTGCCAGTCATTGAGACCTACGGCCTTAGTACCTTGCACTGGATTTCAGAGCTGAAAAGTGCTCTGTCTAACTCAAACTATCCTGTGAGGGTCAGGTAAGGTATTTCAAGGTATCTATTTTGTGCTGTTGCTGAGCAGGAGCAACACGAGTGGTGTTTTGCACCAACAGGATGCTGCTGGCAAGCCAAAAGTATGTTTTGCCTACCAGACAAATGAATAATGTGGTATATGGATATCAATTCCAGTGTGATGCTGGCTATGTAGACCGTATATCCCAGTGACTGGCTGATCATATCAAATTGCACATCTCTTTGGGCTGTTCACAACCAAAGTACTGACTGTACACAGCCAGTATGTATCTGAAAAACCTGGAATATAATGGCTTGGTTCTCATTTAAAATTATTCCCCCTTATCCAGTGTTAGAAAAAAGCTTCTCTACCTCGCAGATTCCTTCCAAAACCCTAAACACCTCAATCAAATCACCTTTTATATATTCCAGGCCAATATATCCTCATGCAGCAGGGGCATGGGAACCTGGATTGTAGTTTTAGGGTAAGGGAGAATGAGAGTATAAAGGTCAGGAGCACAGATTTGACGTCGCAGGAGGGGGCCAGTGTTCAGGTAGGTGGTTTGAAGTGTGTCTACTTCAATGCCAGGAGTATACGAAATAAGGTAGGGGAACTGGCAGCATGGGTTGGTACCTGGGACTTCGATGTTGTGGCCATTTCGGAGACATGGATAGAGTAGGGACAGGAATGGATGTTGCAGGTTCCGGGGTTTAGGTGTTTTAGTAAGCTCAGAGAAGGAGGCAAAAGAGGGGGAGGTGTGGCGCTGCTAGTCAAGAGCAGTGTTACGGTGGCGGAGAGGATGCTAGATGGGGACTCATCTTCCGAGGTAGTATGTGCTGAGGTTAGAAACAGGAAAGGAGAGGTCACCCTGTTGGGAGTTTTCTATAGGCCTCCAAATAGTTCTAGGGATGTAGAGGAAAGGATGGCGAGGATGATCCTGGATAAGAGCGAAAGTAACAGGGTAGTTGTTATGGGAGACTTTAACTTTCCAAATATTGACTGGAAAAGATATAGTTTGAGTACATTAGATGGGTCGTTTTTTGTACAGTGTGTGCAGGAGGGTTTCCTGACACAATATGGTGACAGGCCAACAAGAGGCGAGGCCACGTTGGATTTGGTTTTGGGTAATGAACCAGGCCAGGTGTTGGATTTGGATGTAGGAGAGCACTTTGGGGACAGTGACCACAATTCGGTGACGTTTACGTTAATGATGGAAAGGGATAAGTATACAACGCAGGGCAAGAGTTATAGCTGGGGGAAGGGCAATTATGATGCCATTAGACGTGACTTGGGGGGGATAAGGTGGAGAAGTAGGCTGCAAGTGTTGGGCACACTGGATAAGTGGAGCTTGTTCAAGGATCAGCTACTGCGTGTTCTTGATATGTACGTACCGGTCAGGCAGGGAGGAAGGCGTCGAGCGAGGGAACCGTGGTTTACCAAAGAAGTGGAATCTCTTGTTAAGAGGAAGAAGGAGGCCTATGTGAAGATGAGGTGTGAAGTTTCAGTTGGGGCGATGGATAGTTACAAGGTAGCGAGGAAGGATCTAAAGAGAGAGCTAAGACGAGCAAGGAGGGGACGTGAGAAGTATTTGGCAGGTAGGATCAAGGAAAACCCAAAAGCTTTCTATAGGTATGTCAGGAATAAGCGAATGACTAGGGAAAGAGTAGGACCAGTCAAGGACAGGGATGGGAAGTTGTGTGTGGAGTCTGAAGAGATAGGAGAGATACTAAATGAATATTTTTCGTCAGTATTCACTCAGGAAAAAGATAATGTTGTGGAGGAGAACGCTGAGACCCAGGCTATGAGAATAGATGGCATTGAGGTACGTAGGGAAGAGGTGTTGGCAATTCTGGACAGGCTGAAAATAGATAAGTCCCCGGGGCCTGATGGGATTTATCCTAGGATTCTCTGGGAGGCCAGGGAAGAGATTGCTGGACCTTTGGCTTTGATTTTTATGTCATCATTGGCTACAGGAATAGTGCCAGAGGACTGGAGGATAGCAAATGTGGTCCCTTTGTTCAAAAAGGGGAGCAGAGACAACCCCGGCAACTATAGACCGGTGAGCCTCACGTCTGTAGTGGGTAAAGTCTTGGAGGGGAATATAAGAGACAAGATTTATAATCATCTAGATAGGAATAATATGATCAGGGATAGTCAGCATGGCTTTGTGAAGGGTAGGTCATGCCTCACAAACCTTATCGAGTTATTTGAGAAGGTGACTGAACAGGTAGACGAGGGTAGAGCAGTTGATGTGGTGTATATGGATTTCAGTAAAGCGTTTGATAAGGTTCCCCACGGTCGGCTATTGCAGAAAATACGGAGGCTGGGGATTGAGGGAGATTTAGAGATGTGGATCAGAAATTGGCTAGCTGAAAGAAGACAGAGGGTGGTGGTTGATGGGAAATGTTCAGAATGGAGTTCAGTTACAAGTGGCGTACCACAAGGATCTGTTCTGGGGCCGTTGCTGTTTGTCATTTTTATCAATGACCTAGAGGAAGGCGCAGAGGGGTGGGTGAGTAAATTTGCAGACGACACTAAAGTCGGTGGTGTTGTCGACAGTGTGGAAGGATGTAGCAGGTTACAGAGGGATATAGATAAGCTGCAGAGCTGGGCTGAGAGGTGGCAAATGGAGTTTAATGTAGAGAAGTGTGAGGTGATTCACTTTGGAAGGAATAACAGGAATGTGGAATATTTGGCTAATGGTAAAGTTCTTGGAAGTGTGGATGAGCAGAGGGATCTAGGTGTCCATGTACATAGATCCCTGAAAGTTGCCACCCAGGTTGATAGGGTTGTGAAGAAGGCCTATGGAGTGTTGGCCTTTATTGGTAGAGGGATTGAGTTCCGGAGTCGGGAGGTCATGTTGCAGCTGTACAAAACTCTGGTGCGGCCGCATTTGGAGAATTGCGTACAGTTCTGGTCACCGCATTATCGGAAAGACGTGGAGGCTTTGGAGCGGGTGCAGAGGAGATTTACCAGGATGTTGCCTGGTATGGAGGGAAAATCTTATGAGGAAAGGCTGATGGACTTGAGGTTGTTTTCGTTGGAGAGAAGAAGGTTAAGAGGAGACTTAATAGAGGCATACAAAATGATCAGGGGGTTAGATAGGGTGGACAGTGAGAGCCTTCTCCCGCGGATGGAAATGGCTGGCACGAGGGGACATAGCTTTAAACTGAGGGGTAATAGATATAGGACAGAGGTCAGAGGTAGGTTCTTTACGCAAAGAGTAGTGAGGCCGTGGAATGCCCTACCTGCAACAGTAGTGAACTCGCCAACATTGAGGGCATATAAAAGTTTATTAGATAAACATATGGATGATAATGGCATAGTGTAGATGGCTTTTGTTTCGGTGCAACATCGTGGGCCGAAGGGCCTGTACTGCGCTGTATCGTTCTATGTTCTATGTTCTATCTGCCAAAATTTAACCCTGATACTTGTTAATCCATCAATGTCTGTTTGTAATCTTATACATCCGCCTACATTATTTACTATACCAACAATCCTTGTGGCATTGGCAAACTTTGATACTTGCCTGTCTGTTTTGTTAACTAATGCTTAGTAAATATTGTGAATAATTGATGACCCAGAAGTGGTGCACAAAATGCACCACGAAATAGAAAGTGCATGTCAGAAAGGCAAGGTCACAGTGATCATGGGGGACTTCAATATGCAGGTGGACTGGGTAAATAATGCTGCCAGTGGACCCAAGGAAAGGGAATTCATTGATGCACTTCCGTGCAATTTGAGTTTGCATCAGTTTAGGGTTAGGGTAAAGACACCAGCATCATCCTAGCATGTGGAACATATTTCAACTGGAGATCACGATGTAGTAGCAATATCACTGGACTAGAAATCTCGAGCCCCAGGCTGATGTTTTGGGGACATGGGTTCAAATCCCACCATAGCAACTAGTGGAATTTAAGTTCAATTTATCAAAGAAAATCTGGAATTATAGGGTGGCATTTTTGTCCGATGGGATTTTCCGCTCCCGTTGAAATCAATGGACTTTTGAATGGCTCACCGCGTTTTCCAGCCCTCCATGACTGGGCCATAATATTCAGCCCATGAAGTTTGTCTCAGTGATGGTGAATATTGTTGTAAAAACACATCTGGTTCAGATGGTCTCCACCTGAACCGAGCTGGGACCAGTGTTCTGGCGAAAAGAGTAAATAGGGTGGTCAATAGGACTTTAAACTAAAGATTGGGGGGGAAGGGAAAGTCAGGGAACCAAGAGGTGAAGTAATCAGTGGGAAGCGTAGCTGCTTAGGTATACAAAAAAGCACGAAAAGACAAAACTCAGGAGAGGTTACGATAGTCCCCATCCCACAAAATATGACACAGTGTATGGAAAGGCTCAGTAAACCAAGGTCCACCACACTAAGAAAACAAAAAGGGACGGTCAATAGAGAATTAAAGGTGCTATATTTAAATGCGCGCAGTGTATGGAACAAGGTAGATGAGCTTGTGGCCCAGATTGTGACTGGCAGGTATGATGTGGTAGGCATCACAGAGACCTGGTTGCAGGGGGTTCAGGACTGGCATTTAAACATCCAGGGATTCACAACCTATCGAAAAGACAGGGAGGTGGGCAGAGGGGGCGGGGTTGCCTTGTTAATTAGGAATGAAATTAAATCAATAGCACTAAATGACATAGGGTCAGATGATGTGGAGTCTGTGTGGGTAGAGTTGAGGAACCACAAAGGCAAAAAAACCATAATGGGAGTTATGTACAGGCCTCCTAACAGTGGCCAGGACCGGGGGCACAAAATGCACCACGAAATAGAAAGTGCATGTCAGAAAGGCAAGGTCACAGTGATCATGGGGGACTTCAATATGCAGGTGGACTGGGTAAATAATGCTGCCAGTGGACCCAAGGAAAGGGAATTCATTGAATGTTTACAGGAGGGCTTTTTGGAACAGCTTGTGATGGAGCCCACGAGGGAACAGGCCATTCTGGACTTAGTGTTATGTAATGAGCCAGACTTGATTAAAGATCTTAAAGTAAGGGAGCACTTAGGAGGCAGTGATCATAATATGGTAGAATTCAATCTCCAATTTGAAAGAAAGAAGGTAGAATCAGATGTAAAGGTGTTACAGTTAAATAAAGGTAACTACAGGGGCACGAGGGAGGAACAGACGAAAATCGACTGGGAGCAGAGCCTAGTGGGAAAGACAGTAGAACAGCAAAGGCAGGAGTTTCTGGGAGTGATTGAGGACACAGTACAGAGGTTCATCCCAAAGAAAAGAAAGGTTATCAGAGGGGGGATTAGGCAGCCATGGCTGACAAAGGAAGTTAGGGAATGCATCAAAGCAAAAGAGAAAGCCTATAAGGTGGCAAAGAGTAGTGGGAAGTCAGAAGATTGGGAAGGCTACAAAAACAAACAGAGGATAACAAAGAGAGAAATAAGGAAAGAGAGGATCAAATATGAAGGTAGGCTAGCCAGTAACATTAGGAATGATAGTAAAAGTTTCTTTAAATACATTAAAAACAAACGGGAGGCCAAAGTTGACATTGGGCCGCTCCAAAATGACGCTGGTAATTTTGTGATGGGAGACAAGGAAATAGCTGAGGAACTAAATGTGGTAGTATGTATTGGGGGTCATGTGGGACTGGAAGCCCTAATGTCATTGGCTGACAGATCCCGGGTCCTGGTTGGCCGTTGACCTCATACTCCGCCCTGAAGGCGAAGTATAAGAAGCCGGTGCCTTCCTCCGCAGGCCAGTTTACTATCGGGCTGCTGGGGAACAGACACGCATAATAAAGCCTCATCGACTTCACTCTATTCGTCTCACGGAGTCTTTGTGCGCCACACTAAATAAGTACTTTGCGTCAGTCTTCACAGTAGAAGACATGAGTAATATCCCAACAATTCCGGAGAGTCAGGGGGCAGAGTTGAATATGGTAGCCATCACAAAGGAGAAAGTGCTAGAGAAACTAAGAGGTCTAAAAATTGATAAATCTCCGGTCCCAGATGGACTACATCCTAGAGTTCTAAAGGAGCTAGCTGAAGAAATAGTGGAGGCGTTAGTTATGATCTTTCAAAAGTCACTGGAGTCAGGGAAAGTCCCAGAGGATTGGAAAATCGCTGTTGTAACCCCCCTGTTCAAGAAGGGAACAAGGAAAAAGATGGAAAATTATAGGCCAATTAGCCTAACCTCGGTTGTTGGCAAGATTCTAGAATCCATCGTTAAGGATGAGATTTCTAAATTCTTGGAAGTGCAGGGTCAGATTAGGACAAGTCAGCATGGATTTAGTAAGGGGAGGTCGTGCCTGACAAACCTGTTAGAGTTCTTTGAAGAGATAACAAATAGGTTAGACCAAGGAGAGCCAATGGATGTTATCTATCTTGACTTCCAAAAGGCCTTTGATAAGGTGCCTCACGAGAGACTGCTGAGTAAAATAAGGGCCCATGGTATTCGAGGCAAGGTACTAACATGGATTGACGATTGGCTGTCAGACAGAAGGCAGAGAGTTGGGATAAAAGGTTCTTTTTCGGAATGGCAACCGGTGACGAGTGGTGTCCCGCAGGGTTCAGTGTTGGGGCCACAGCTGTTCTCTTTATATATTAACGATCTAGATGACGGGACTGGGGCATTCTGGCTAAGTTTGCCGATGATACAAAGATAGGTGGAGGGGCAGGTGATATGGAGGAGGTGGGGAGGCTGCAGAAAGACTTAGACAGTTTAGGAGAGTGGTCCAAGAAATGGCTGATGAAATTCAACGTGGGCAAGTGCGAGGTCTTGCACTTTGGAAAAAAGAATAGAGGCATGGACTATTTTCTAAACGGTGACAAAATTCATAATGCTGAAGTGCAAAGGGACTTGGGAGTCCTAGTCCAGGATTCTCTAAAGGTAAACTTGCAGGTTGAGTCCGTAATTAAGAAAGCAAATGCAATGTTGTCATTCATCTCAAGAGGCTTGGAATATAAAAGCAGGGATGTACTTCTGAAGCTTTATAAAGCATTAGTTAGGCCCCATTTAGAATACTGTGAGCAATTTTGGCCCCACACCTCAGGAAGGACATACTGGCACTGGAGCGGGTCCAGCGGAGATTCACACGGATGGTCCCAGGAATGGTAGGCCTAACATACGATGAACGTCTGAGGATCCTGGGATTATATTCATTGGAGTTTAGGAGGTTGAGGGGAGATCTAATAGAAACTTACAAGATAATGAATGGCTTAGATAGGGTGGATGTAGGGAAGTTGTTTCCATTAGCAGGGGAGACTAGGACCCGGGGGCACAGCCTTAGAATAAAAGGGAGTCACTTTAGAACAGAGATGAGGAGAAATTTCTTCAGCCAGAGAGTGGTGGGTCTGTGGAATTCATTGCCACAGAGGGCGGTGGAGGCCAGGACGTTGAGTGTCTTTAAGACAGAAGTTGATAAATTCTTGATTTCTCGAGGAATTAAGGGCTATGGAGAGAGAGCGGGTAAATGGAGATGAAATCAGCCATGATTGAATGGTGGAGTGGACTCGATGGGCCGAATGGCCTTACTTCCGCTCATATGTCTTATGGTCTTATGGTCTTAAATGTCCTTTAAGGGAGGAAATCTGCCGACTTTACGTCATCTGGCCTACATGTGATTCCTTACCCACAGCAATGTGGTTGCCTTGTAGGTGCTCTCTGAAATGGCCGATCTTCCTCCTCAGGACAATTAGGGCTGGGCCTTGCCAGCGACACCCAAATCCCATGAAAGAAAAAAAAAAAAATTGACCGTAAAAGATCAGCTGGTGTACCAAGCCTGCAACACCGACCAGACACCCTCGCATGAGAAAAGCAAGAAAAAAGTAATCGGGGGAAAAAGTAATTGCAAGTTCCTCTCTGACCCCGCCCTCGCCAGTCGCAGGAGTTTTAACAGATCGCGGGTGGAATTGTCCCCTTTTGCTGCAGTGTCACAGTGGGTGGGAAAAGTTGCTTTGAATCTGCTGGCTCCAATGCGGCTTTCTCCGTGGTATTGGTTGCAACTTAGAAAAAAAAACAAAAGGGAATAATGCACTCACCTAAACCCCTCTGGCCTGCCTACTAGCTGCACGCTGCGGAAGACCAGTCGTAATCCATGTCGATATACCCTCACACTGAAGTGAATGGATAATGGTTAGGTGGGGTTACGGGGTTAGGGTGGGGGATTGGGCCTTGGTAAGGTTCTCTTTTGGAGGGTTGGTGCAGACTTGATGGGCAGAATGGCCTCCTTCTGCATTGTCGGGATTCTCTGATTCTACAATGGGGGAAGGATTATCAGGCGTAGAGGCCTGTTAATTAGATTCAAATTTATTATAATGCAGTTCCCGATGTAGATTGTCGGGAATCCCGTTACGTCACTGGCCGGGGCAGGGGCAATCGCGTCACACCTTTGCATCAGCGTGAAATATGATTTGGACATCTCGCAAGAATTTCTGCTCCCATCGCCATTCATGCCCATGTGAACGGGAGCACAAAGTCCCGGCCCAAGTGTTATCAATACAGACAGTTTTCTGTATGATCTCTGCCCTGGTCAGGAAGCTGTCCAGCTCCTGCTTGAAGATGTCCACAAAGTCAGTGCCAGCTACACCTGCTGGCAATGTTCCTCAGAGACTCATTATTCTCTGGGAAAAGAAGAATTTCCTCAGAAACTTCCTATTCCTGCTTCTCACGTTGCTTGGTCCACCCAAGTCGGTTAAATTGGAATGATGTCACTGCGTGCGTAGTCCAGCTTTTCATTTTGTTACATCCCTATCAACTTCCCTATAAATCTACATTGGTGTAAATCACCGATTCCTTAAGTCGACCTGAGTAATTAAACTGTGGCTTATTCTCACTGCTCTTCTCTAAACCCTTTAAGCAAAGTACTCCAGATGTGGTCTAACCAACAATCTGGGCAATGACAGAATGGACTCCGAACTGAATGGTTCTACTGATACATTCCTACCTTAATGATTTAAAATTTAAAAATGACAGTATACAGTGCTTGCTGCTTACCTGTGCTAACAGAGGCTGCAGATCTTGACGTGTGTGTTTCTATCGATCTGGCATTTGCATGAAGGAGCATAGAATTTCTCAGACCCGAATAACTGGAGCACCGTCACAAGGTATCCTGCACTGCTACTGCAGATACAAGGCGGAAATGAAATGTGGAAAAAGCACATTTGAAAAGAAGGATCTATAAAAAGACCAGTTGAGGCAAGAACTGCAACAGCAAAGCTGAATTTCTGAAACCACTTTAACCACTGAACATTAAATTCTGGTTGGGTGAAGACCAGCTGCAGGGGACGTTTACCCAATCAAACAGCAATACAGTGGAGAAGATGTAGCTGTGCTATTGATGCAATCAGTGATTCTGTGAACATTTTCAAGCAGGTTGCAGCACCACAGGATGGCAACAACACAGCAGAGGCAGACCCACTGAACTGGGTTGTCACGTCTCTGCAGTGTTTTCAGACTCATCTATGTACAGCTGAGAATTAAAGTGCGGTCTGACTGACCCGAGGATTTAAGGGACTACTATCCTAGGAGACCCCGGCCCATAGATCTCCAGCCAAGGATAAATAGGGAGCCTTTGATAAGACTTATCTCAACACAGCCATACAGCACAATTGCTCTCTCATCTCAACACAGACATAATTGCTTGTTCAGCTTCATTAAAGAAATGTGATTAAAGTGCCAATCTTGCCCCAGTGCTCTCCCATCGGACAGGTTGTGGGGTCAAATCTTACTCCAGAGACTTGAGCGCAAAATCTACGCGGACATTTAGTGCAAACACTCTCAGAACACCTTCTCTTTCCTATCAATGTTGCTGAATAGACAGGTTGCGTCATGCGTGAGAAAAATGAAGAGATGTCAAACTAGTATTGCAGCTTTTCTGGAATTTGTGAGAAGTTATTCATTTTAATTTTGGTGCAACAGGATCAGCCACTTAAAGTGGCAATTGATGCTTAATTTTCACCACGAGAGAGCCTTTATCGTAGGGGGCATGATTCTGGACATGGCGTGTCTCGCATTATGAGAAGTCTACAGAGGCAACAGCCCATTTAGATCAGCTGTCTCCAATGAAGTGGGATTTTGGTAGGCCAGGAGTGTGCAGATTAGGGGCTTCCGGTGGCGCCCTCGAGGAAGCAGGTTGCAGGTCGGATCGCTCCCGCCTGCGATGGGCAAACGGACCTGTTAAACGGACTTTTGCGGGACCTGGTGACCTGGTTAGGTTGAGGAGACGATAGGGAAGAGGCTCCCCCCCCCCCCCGGGGTATGAGCAGCTGGACCAGAAGTGGTCGAGTGGAGCGGCAGGGCTCGAAGCGGGGACCCCAGACCGGGCGGTGAAACATGGCGGACGGCAGAGTTTTTTAAGAACTGCTTTGCCGAATTGAAGAGGGACACACTGGACCCGATGAGGGCGGTAATGGACCGAATGGTCGAGGCGCAGGCGGTCCAGGAGAAGGCGCTCAGGGAGGTCGAGGGGAAGCTCTCCAGCCAGGTGGACACGGTGGCGGAGCTGGAGCAGGTGGAAGAGCTGAACGCCCGCCAGAGGAGGATGCAGGAGCAGCTTGAAGAGCTGGGGAACAGAGCCAGGAGGCAGAATTTGAGGATCGTTGGCCTCCCCGAGGGCTGCGAGGGGTCGGATGTGAGTGCATACGTGAAAGGTATGCTCAAGGCGCTGATGGGGCCGGAGGCCTTCCCCTGACCCCTGGAGTTGGATGGGGCCCATAGAGCCCCTGCAAGGAAGCCCAGGACGGGCGACCGACCGAAGGCCTTGGTGGTCCGCTTTCACCGGCTTGTTGACAGGGATCGTGTGCTGCGATGGGCCAAGGCGGAGAGGAGCAGCAGATGGGAGAATTGCGAGGTGCGCATTTACCAGGACTTGGGAACAGAGCTGGCCAAGAGGCGTGCAGGATTCATCAAGGTGAAGGCAGCCCTCTACAAAAAGGAGGTGAGGTTTGGAATACTGTATCCTGCGAAGCTGTGGGTTACGTTTGAGGAACTCCACTACTATTTTGAGACACCAGAGCAGGTTTGGACTTTTATCAAAGAAAAGCTGGACTTGAACTAAAGGGCACTTAGTTTTTTCAGTGCTGTACAGTGGCGGCGGTCTGTTAACCTATCTTGCTCTGATTAGGAGTGATTTTTTTCTTGAAAGAAGAAGCTGGACTTGAACGAAGGGACTCTGGGCTCTCAAGAGCTTTTGTGTGGCGGCGGTTTGTTAGATTATCCTGTACTGTAATGTTCTATTCAAGATTGTTTTCAGTCGGGACAGGGAGCTGGGGCTGGAGGGCGTACTGTGTGGGGTGTTTGTGGGAGATTGCATCGAGGGCGGGGGGGTAGAGAGAGGGCAAAGGGGGCCCTGCGCTTGGTACATTTTGGAGGGAGATCGGGGCCTCGGAGAGGGGGATGGGCTAGGGGCTGGTCAGGGGAGTTGGAAGGGCACGGTGAGATACAATCAGGTTAATGGGTCCTTGGTGTGTGGTGTGTGTGGGGGGAGGGCACAAGTGCTCGGGTGGGAGACAGACAGGCGCCAAGGGCAGGGGTCAGCGTAGCTAGAGTAGGTCAGGGGGCATCAGGGAGTAGGAGGAAGGGCGGGCTAGGGCCAGGCGCAGGGCTGGCCTGGCAGGTCAGGCCTCGGGGGGGGGGGGCAGACGGGAAGGGGAGCAGAGGAGACTGAGGGGGCAAGGGGGGGGGGGTGTCGAGGGATCCCCTGGGGGAGAGAGTTACTGCGGACTCTCAGGGAGCGGCGCAGGAAACCAACAGGGCGGGGTGGGGGAGAGGGTTAGAGCCACATTAGTTTAGTTGAGCACGTGGGGTATGGCAGAGTTGATTTGGGAAATGCTTTGTTAACATGTTTATTCTTTCCCACTGTTTGTTTTCACTATGTTAAGGCCCTTTGCATAGGCCCTGTTTTCTCTCTGGAAATGTTACAAATTTGTTTTAAATAAAAAATTTCAAAAAAAAGAAGTGTGCAGATGAGAGCAGGTAGGAGCCGATCTGAACTTAATGGATTCATTTGGACAGCCTGGGTACCCCTTTGTTCTTGTCCTGTTGTGCAGGTCAGGTGCTCATTGGGGTGGTTCTGGAGCCATACGGAATTGCGGGAAGATGGATTCTCCGCCCCCATGCCGGCCGTGATTTTGGCGTCGGGGTGCGGAGAATCCAGCCCTATGTTTCCCAATGTGTCTTGTTGACACACCTTGATTGACTGCACTCCTGTGGAGCACTTGGTTTACCTTGGGAAGGATGCTATAAAAATGCATGATGATGTTGTTGTGTGCTTGGAATGGATGTGCGACATTCCCAGCAGTGCTGTGTCTCAAATCTGGAAAGCACACCATTCACATTTTTCAACAAAATCGTCACGTTTATGGGAATGTTCAGAGTTCATTAGCAGTGCTTGACAGTAAGCACCATCCTGTTAAATTCGACTGGCACCTTGAATAAATGCTGGCTACAACATGGAGGAGGTTACTGTGGCCATGCTGAGTCAAAGAATGACTGGAATGAGCCACATCCTCTGACAGGGGGTGTAGTGACTTCACCAAAGCCAGTCTACTCACAATAACTCTCTTTATTGTAGAAACAAAAATGTGCCGCTGCTGCGGCATGCAAAACTTTCTGGGAACCTACGGAGGTCCCAACTGGGTTGGAACTGTGCATCTCGCCATGCATCTCCTATAGGGATAGGGACACCTCAATGGATTTTTTTTGTGTGTTCTGCCAGTAACTTTTTTTGAGTTGTAACATTTTTATCCCGCACACCAATTTGCCTTGCAATATCTCGGTCAGGGATGGTTGAATTCACAATGTCCTGCCAGTTTCTGCAACCTGGTTAAAAATTCAGTGACGGGTTCCCCCGTGGTCCTCCTCGCTCTATTAAAGTGGAGGATGTGAGAGGGCTTCGGGTCACAGTGATTTCGCTCTCGTTGTACGAGCTCTTCAAAAGTTTGGGTCAGGTTTATCTGGGTAGATCAGGCATTTTTATTACGCTGAATGCCAGGGCCCCGCATGCTATCAGCAGAATCACTTTCTGCTTCTCATCTCCCACAATGCTATTAGTCCGGAAGAAGTAATGCATGTGCTCTGCAAATTCAGAGAATCCCTACAGTGCAGAAGAACACTGTCGTGTTGGGTGTTCTGATCTACAAACAGGTCAACACGGCTGGAGATGGTATAACTCTATTTTATTGACAACTTAACTGTAATAACATACTGTAAGCTTGGGTACGTGCAAAACCAGCTTATCTGTGGACCCTGTCCTATCACTATCTAGGTGAGGCACTCAGCACATGGTGAATGTCTGTGATGCAGGCTGTGAGCTCTGTGCTCTGAGCTGGCTGCTGCTAGAGTCGACGGGAACTCTGGTGTCCCGTCTTTATAGTGCGTGTGCTCTCACTGGTGATTGGCTGCGATGTTGTGTATGCTGGTTGGTCCTACTGTATGTCCATCAGTGTGTCAGTGTGTGTGTGATTGCACCATGATATGCTGATGTATATCAGGACAAACGCCATTCGGCCCATCGAGTCTGCACCGACCCTCTGAAACAACACCCTACATAGGCTCACACCCCAGCCCTATTCTTGTAACCCCACCTAACCTTTGGACACTAAGGGGCAAATTAGCATGGCCAATCCACCTAACCTGCGCATCCTTGGACTATGGGAGGAAACCAGAGAACACGGAGGAAACCCACGCAGACACGGGAAGAAAGTGCAAACTCGACACAGTCACCCAAAGCCGGAAGTGAACCGGGGTCCCTGCCGCTGTGAGGCAGCAGTGCTAACCCCCACAGCTAACCTAATTGTGCCACCATGCCGGCCGTCTTCTCCATTAACATCATAAGGTTCGAGCTTACCGAGAGAGGCACTTGGTTTGTTACTCACGAGGCTGCTCCTAATTCAACTCTGAAGGTAGATCAGAAACACGTGTTTGAACTCCTTGTCACCAATGTAATAACTTCGCCAAGGCCAGACTACTAACAATAACTCCCTTTATTGTTGAAACAAATAGGGCCGCTACTGTGATTATTGTTATAATCTGCCTGCTTACCGCTGGCTGGGGACTAATGGCAATCCCACAATCCTTTGGGAGTATGAGCTTCCCCAATGAGGGGGGCGAAGAAATCATTAGCAGATTCCCTGCATAAATAAAGCTGGCCAGTTTGGATCCGGCTAGAGGAGAGTGAGCAGCAAAGGAGTTGCTGCTGCTGTTGTATACATATGTTATTATAAATAAATGTTATTTCTTTCTATCCTTCAACTCGTGCTGGATTCTTCGTGGCCCTCACAAAACTGGCGACAAGGGTTAAAGTGAATAGCTGTCTACACTGCTGAAGCCACCTCCCTGGATTTTTGTTGGATGCAGGTTGGAAGTTGTTTTCTATTATACCATGCCTCTGTACGGACGTTTGGATGTTTTTGATGCTGCGCTGGAAAGCTGGAACCAGTACGCACAATGGATGCGTTACTATTTCCAGGCAAACAACATCACCGAAAATGAGCACCAGGTGGTCATATTGCTCACCGCCTGCCGCCCGCATATGTTTGGGGTGATTAAGAGCCTTACGTACCCAGCTGTGCCAGACACCAAAACGTTTGATGAACTTGTGAATATAGTGGGGCAACATTTTAACCCAACCCCGTCCACGATAGTCCAGCGTTACCGGTTTAATACCGTTGAGAGGACCCCAGGAGAATCCAGAGTTTCTATCCAGGCTACGCAGGATTGCGGAGTACTGTGACTATGGTGGGACCTTGTCAGAAATGGTACGCGACCGTTTGGTTTGTGGTATTAACAATGCGGCCACCCAGAGAAAGCTGTTAGCTGAGCCAACATTGACTTTTCAACAGGCCATTCAAATAGTATTGTCCCGAGAGAGCGCAGAACGGGGAGTGCAGGAGCTACAGAGAATGGAGGTGCATGCCTTGGGGAGCAACCCCTTCCGTCCTAAAGCGCCCCCCCCGCACCCCTGCGGTATCTTGGGCGAGGGGACGTCTGGATCGACGCCAGTGGACATCGGACATTCCTCCCCGAAGGGAGCTTTCTCTGGAACCAATGGATGAGGAGCCATGTCCGTGTCAGACTTGTGGGCGCCGACCCCGTCGCGGACGCCGTGGGTGGTGCCAGAGGCGCCGTTGTTCCGATTGAAACTGAGGCCAGCCCAGGGGCCGTACCTTCCATTTGGATGAACCTGCGGCGACTACTCCCGAGGACGTGGAGACGGAGGACGGTTGCATGAAGCTGCATTTGTGGCAGCTCCCAGTGTGGCCCCCATGAAGGTGACAGTACGGGTCAATGGTCACCTGCTTGAGATGGAGTTGGACACTGGCGCAGCGGTCTCAGTGATCACCCAGAAGACATTCGACCGCAACAAGCAGGGTTACTAACCCACTATGATCCTGGAAAGCCTTTGCTCATCACGTGATGCATCCCCATATGATATTGGGGCCGTCCTGTCCCACAAGATGGAGAACGGGGCCGAGCGGCCGATAGCTTTCGCTTCCCGCACATTGACTGCAGCGGAAAAGAAGTACGCGCAGATCGAGAAAGAGGGCCTGGCGGTGGTTTTCTGCGGCGAAACTCTTCCTAAGTACATTAACCGAGACACAGGCCAGGTTGGCCACCTACACGGGGAAACCATTGGACATTGCAGGAACTACGCTGACCCCTGTTGTTTATGGACGCCAGGAGGGGCGTTTCCCACTTATCGTGGTGCGCGGCCATGGGCCCAGCCTGTTGGGTCGGGACTGGTTGCGCCATTTGCGGCTGCAGTGGCAGCACATCCTCCAAACAGTTTCTGGAGGGTTGACTGAGGTGCTAGGACGGTACCCAGATGTATTCCAGCCCATAAAATAAAATAAAAGGTGCCGTAGCCCGTATCCAAGTCGAATCAGGAACCACGTCGCACTATTTCAGGCCGCGACCGTTGCCTTACGCCTTGCTCGAGAAGGTAGAAGGGGAGCTCACTCGTTTTGGAGATTTTGGGTATTATCAGGCCCGTCCGTTTCGCTGACTGGGCAGCACCAATTGTACCTGAAATGAAGCCAGATGCCACAGTTCGCTTGTGTGGTGACTATAAACTGACAGTGAATATGGCTTCCCGGCTCGACCGATATCCAATGCCTCGCATAGAGAGTCTCTACGCGAAGTTTGCAAGTGGACTCTCGTTCACAAAATTAGATATGAGACACGCCAACCTACAGTTGGAGCTGGACCCTGCCTCCCGGCCATATGTAATGATTAATACACACCGGGGCCTGTATGAATGTACACGGTTGCCCTTTGGAGTATCCTCTGCCTGCGCTATTTTTCAACGCATCATGGAGGGCATTTTGAGAGGTTTACCGTGTGTCGCTGTCTACTTGGATGACGTTTTGATTACAGGGACGTCGGAGCAGGAACATTTGGAGGTTGTCCTTAGACGCTTTTCGGAGGCTGGAGTCCGTTTACGTCACATAAAGTGTGTTTTTCAGGCCAAGGAAGTAGTCTACCTTGGTTATCGGGTGGACCGCAAAGGTTTGTAGCCCGTCGCAGAGAAGGTGCGCGTAATTCAACAGGCCCCCGCCCCGACTGCCACTTCGCATCTTCGTTCTTTTCTCGGCCTCGTAAACTATTACGGGAAGTTCCTCCCCAATCTGGCAACTACGCTGGCCCCGTTGCACCTTCTGCTGAAGAAGAACCACACCTGGGTTTGGGGTCAGCCACAAGAAACCGTTTTCCGGCGGGTAAAACAACAATTGTCGTTGTCTGGGTTACTAATCCACTATGATCTTGGAAAGCCTTTGCTCATCACATGTGATGCATCCCCATATGGTATTGGGGCCGTCCTGTCCCACAAGATGGAGAACGGGGCTGAGCGACCGATAGCTTTCGCCTCCCGCACATTGACTGCAGCGGAAAAGAAGTACGCGCAGATCGAGAAGGAGGGCCTGGCGGTGGTCTTTGTGGTGAAACGCTTCCACCAGTATGTGTACGGCTGCCACTTCATTATCCTGACTGATCATTAGCCTCTGCTGGGATTTTTCCGAGAGGATAAGCCAATACCGCCCATTGCTTCCGCACGGATCCAGCGCTGGGCTTTGTTGCTCGCTGCATACAAGTATTCTCTGGAGCACAAACCAGGAATCCAGATAGCAAATGCCGACGCACTGAGTCTATTGCCTTTATCAACCTGCCCCATGTCGACCCCCACGACCAGTGAGGTGGTTGCAACCCTAATTTTTATGGACACCTTGCCTGTCACGGCAGCACAGATCCGTGAGTTGACCCAGACGGAGCCAGTCCTGTCAAAGGTTCGGCACATAGTCCTGTATGGTGGGCAGCATAGGCAGCTCCCAGGCGAGTTGCGGGCATTTTCCTCCAAGCTGTCAGAATTTAGCGTGGAAGACGGTATCCTCTTGTGGGGGACGCGTGTGACTGTCCCGGAAAAAGGACAGGAGCTGATACTAAGAGACTTGCACAATGGCATCCGGGTGTGACCAAAATGGTCCGGAGTTATGTCTGGTGGTCAGGCCTCGACACCGACATTGAGAAGTTGGCCCAAAACTGCTCCATTTGCCAGAAGCATCAGAAACTTCCGCCGGCCGCGCCCCTACATCACTGGGAATGGCCAGAGCGGCCTTGGGCACTTGCATGCGGATTTCGCCGGCCCTTTTCAAGGATCCATGTTCCTTCCATTAATCGATGCCCAGTCTAAATGGTTAGAGGTACAAAAGATGGTAGGCCTGCGCAACAATCAAGAAGATGCGTTTGTCTTTCATAGATTATCATAGAATTTACAGAGCAGTGCCTCCGTGGCTATTCGGCCCGTCAAGTCTGCACTGGCTCTTGGAAAGAGCATCCTACCCAAGGTCAACAACTCCACCCTATCCCCATAACCCAGTAACCCCACCCAACACTAAGGGCAATTTTGGACACTAAGGGCAATTTATCATGGCCAATCCACCTAACTTGCACATCTTTGGAGGAAACCGGAGCACCCGGAGGAAACCCACGCACACACGGGGAGGACGTGCAGACTCCGCACAGACAGTGACCCAAGCCGGAATCGAACCTGGGACCCTGGAGCTGTGAAGCAATTGTGCTATCCACAATGCTATCGTGCTGCCCACTACCCGTACGCATGGCCTCCCCGAGGCGCTGGTCATGGACAACGGCACTCCGTTCACAAGTGAGGAGTTTGCGAGGTTCATGAAGATGAACGGCATACGCCATATCCGCACCGCCCCATACCACCCGGCTTCAAATGGGTTGGCGGAGCGCGCAGTGCAGACATTCAAACGAGGCGTAAAGAAGCAGTCTTCCGGATCAATGGACACGAGACTGGCTCATTTTTTGTTTACATATAGGACCACCCCACATGCGGTGACTGGGGTTGCTCCCGCGGAACTCCTAATGAACCGGAGACTTCGCACCTGCCTTAGCATGGTTTTCCCCGACATTGGCGCAACAGTACGCCGCACTCAAGAACGGCAGGGACATGGTTTTCTCGGCAATGGCCGATTCGGCAGTTTGCACCCGGTGACCCAGTGTTTGTTCGGAATTTTGCTGGTGATGCCCAGTGGGTCCCTGGCGTAATCTTTCGCCAAACGGGCCCTATCTCTTCCCAGGTGCAAGCCCAGGGTCGTCTCCAGCGCAAGCATGGAGACCACGTTCGGTCCAGAAGACCGTCCCTTCCAAATACTCCCTGCCCCCGGAGCTCATTTCTACAGCCGCAGAGACCAGAGACAATGGAAAGTATTTCTCACAATCTTTCTCTGGTGCCTCACTCGAAGCCTGCGCAGGTCGTTACAGAACCGCGTGGAGATAGAGACGCCGAGATGACGGAGGCAGCGGACTCCGACTCCGAGATGGAGACACAGGACGCCTCAGAGGGGGAATCCTCGGGCCCAAGGGCCATGGATGCACAACCGTTACGCCGTTCATCACGGAAGCGCCGTTCTCCGTCTCGTTACATGCCACCCGATCCAGCGCCTCGTGCAAATGGTGTCTGGCCTGCAGCAAAACGAGTCCGACGCCCTCCTTCGCCAAGGTCTTCGGTGGATTCCTTGCACTTTGGGGGGGGGGGGGGGGGGAGGGATGTTATAACCTGCCTGCTTACCATTGGCTAGGGACTAATGGCAATCCCACAATTCTTTGGGAGTATGAGCTTCCCCAATGAGGGGGGGCGGAGAAATCATTAGCAGATTCCCTGCATAAATAAAGCTGGCCAGTTTGGATCCGGCTAGAGGCGAGTGAGCAGCAAAGGAGTTGCTGCTGCTGTTGTATACATATGTTATTGTAAATAAATGTTATTTCTTTCTATTCTTCAACTCGTGCTGGATTCTTCGTGGCCCTCACTAAAATTATGGGGCACGTGCGTTGCGTCCCAGCCTGGGGACCTATGGAGGTCCTGGTGCGGGTCAGAGCTGTGGATTTTAAACTCCCGCTGTGCATCTCCTATTGTGTGAGTCTCCGCCACTCAATAGGGGAATTTACATTCCATGAAACCCATGGTGATTTCCCCTGTGCCCTTCATAACAGAGAGAGGGGAAAAAAGCATGACAGCAAAGAGTGGTCAGAGGCAAACACTGAGCAGAAACATTACACTGACATTCCTGCACAAATGCTGGCTATAAGATTAAGGAGGATACTGCGATCGCGGTGAATCGAAGAACGGCTGGTATGAGCCACATCTTCTGACAGAGAAAACAAACATGAGAAAGACTGGAAAGGGAAAAACACTGAGCAGAAAAAAATAACAATATTGATGTGGGAGGGACAGAGGGAATCAATTTGCCAAGCCTCTAGCACCTGAGGCACAATCAATTGAACAAAAACTTGAGTTGGATACAACTAAGGTGTGTGGCCTCCCACAGCAGCTGGCGAAATGGCTGCTGAATGGAGGACACGCATATTTATACTCCGCCTACTGGGCGGAGCCAGAAGGCAGGGTGGACCAGCGAACCTGTAGTACAAGTCCTACCTTACATCACCTAATACAGGTGCGACAGTGGTTTACCACATTTACCCCCTGTTAAAATTGAGTCCGGCGGGGGTGGTGGAGAACTCTATACAGCAATGAATTTATATTTACAGTATTTGATCAGAAAAAAAATGTGTTTTGAAGTCCGGTGCCAGTTAGAGATTTAACCGGTCTGGTGCCTTGATGTTTCGCTGGGAGCGACGTAGCGGTGACGGCGATGTCGATGCTGGCCTGATGTTCGGTGACTCCGGGAGCATGCCGAAATCCTCTTCATCCTCGGGCGTGGGCAGGGGAAGAACGGATGGTCCTGGTGGTGTTAATGCTGGGAGCGCCGGGAGAGGGGAGGGTGGCGCCGGGCCGGAGAGGTGTGTGTGTGTGGAACCTGCTGGTGCCAGGTACCTGAGGGAGACAGTATCTTGACGGCCGTCGGGGTATGCCACGTAGGCATACTAGGGGTTGGCATGGAGCAATTCACCCTTTCCACCAACAGGTCCGCCTTGTGGAGGCGGACGTGCCTACGGAGCAGGACTGGTCCTGGAGCTGGGAGCCAAGTCAGGAGCGACACTCCGGATATGGACTTCCTGGGGAAGGCAAAAAGACGTGTGTTGTTAGTAGCGGTGCACAGCAGTGACCGAATGGAGTGGAGTGCATCAGGGAGGTCCTCCTGCCAGCGAGAGGCTGGGAGATTCCTGGACGGTAAGGCCAGTTGGACGGCCCTCCATACCGTCCCGTTCTCGCTTTCTACCTGCCCATTTCCCCGGGGGTTTTCGCTGGTTGTCCTGCTGGAGGCGATACCCCTGCTGAGCAGGAACTGACGCAGCTCATCGCTCATGAATGAGGATCCCCTGTCACTGTGGATGTAGGCGGGGAAGCCAAACAGAGCGAAGATGGTGTTTAGGGCTTTGATGACGGTGGCAGACGTCATGTCGGGGCATGGGATGGCGAAGGGGAACCTGGAGTACTGATCGACCACAGTGAGAATATACGTGTTTCGGTCGGTGGAGGGGAGGGACCCTTTGAAATCCACGCTGAGGCGTTCAAAGGGGCGGGAGGCCTTCACCGGGCACGCACGGTCTGGCCGGTAAAAGTGCGGCTTGCATTCCGTACAGGCTTGGCGATTGTCCGTACTTCCTCGACGGAGTAGGGCAGGTTGCGGGCCTTTATGAAATGGTGCAACCGTGTGACTCCCGGGTGACAAAGGCTGTTGTGCAGGGTCCGGAGTCGGTCTACTTGTGCGCTGGCACATGTACCTCGGGATAGGGCGTCTGGGGGCTCGTTGAGTTTGCTGGGGCGATACAAAATCTCGTAATTATAGATGGAGAGCTCGATTCTCCACCGCAAGATTTTATCGTTTTTGATCTTGCCCCGCTGTGTGTTATTGAACATGGAGGCTACCGACCGTTGGTCAGTGAGGAGAGTGAATCTCCTGGCGGCCAGGTAATGCCTCCAATGCCGCACAGCTTCAACGATAGCTTGGGCCTCTTTTTCGACAGATGAGTGCCGAATTTCTGAGGCATGAAGGATGCGGGAAAAGAATGCCACGGGTCTGCCTGCCTGATTGAGGGTGGCGGCTAGGGCGACGTCCGATGGGTCGCTCTCTACTTGAAAGGGCAGTGTCTCATCTACTGCGTGCATCCCGGCCTTGGCGATATCGGCTCTGATACGGGCGAAGGTCTGCTGTGCCTCGGCCGTCAGGGGAAAATGGGTGGACTGAATGAGTGGGTGGGCCTTGTCCGCCTAGTTTGGGACCCACTGGGCGTAGTACGAGAAGAACCCCAGGCAGCGTTTGAGGGCCTTGGAGCAGTGGGGGAGGGGAAGCTCCATGAGGGGGCACATGCAGTCGGGATCGGGCCCCAGAACTCCGTTCTGGACCACATAGCCAAGTATGGCTAAGCGGGTCGTGCTAAACACGCACTTCTCCTTGTTGTAGGTGAGGTTGAGGAGAGTGGTGGTGTGGAGAAATTTGCCAAGGTTGGCATCGTGCTCCTGCTGGTCATGGCCGCAGATGGTGACATTGTCTAGGTACGGGAAGGTGGACCCCAAACCGTACCGGTCGACCATTCGGTCCATCTCCCTTTGTAAGACCGAGACCCCCTAGTGACGCCGAAGGGAACCCTGAGGAAGTGGTATAGGCGGCTGTCTGCCTCGAAGGCGGTGTATGGATGGTCTGATATACGAATGGGGAGCTGGTGGTAGGCGGACGTCTACCGTTGAGAAGACCCGGTACTGTGCAATCTGATTGACCATATCAGATATGCGTGGGAGGGGGTACGTGTCGAGCTGCGTGTACCGATTGATGGTCTGGCTGCAGTCCACGACCATTCAGTGTTTCTCTCCAGTTTTAACGACTACCACTTGGGCTCTCCAGGGACTGTTGCTGGCCTCGATGATGCCTTCCCGAAGCAGCCGCTGGACCTCGGACCTGATGATGGTCCTGTCCTGGGTGCTGTACCGTCTGCTCCTGGTGGCGACGGGTTTGCAATCCGAGGTTAGATGCGCGAAGAGGGAAGGCGGATCGATCTTTAGAGTCGCGAGGCCCGCACACAGTGAGGGGTGGTAGGGGCCCGCCGAATTTGAGGGTTAGGCTCTGGAGGTTACACTGGAAGTCCAGGCTGAGTAGTAAGGCAGCGCAGAGATTAGGAAGGATGTAGAGGCGGAAGCCGCTGAATTCTACGCCCTGGACCGTGAGTGTGACCGTGTAGAACCCCCGGATCGCGACGGAATGGGATCCGGAGGCCAGGAAAATTCTTTGGTTGGCGGGGTGTACCGTGAGGGAGCAGCGCCTTACCTTATCCGGGTGTATGAAGCTTTCGGTGCTCCCGGAGTCCAGCAGGCAAGAGGTCACCTGGTCATTGATTTTCACACTGGTCGATGCGTGGTCCGGGGAGGTGAAGATGGCGGCGCCCACTGGCCGCGTGTGGCCCCGGGAGGTGAAGATGGCGGCGCCCACTGCCCGTGCGTGGTCCGGGGAGATGAAGATGGTGGTGCCCATTGTGTGTAGGCCAGGGGGGGTGGGGACAATAGCGGTGACTGCACGGGCCTGGCACACCGCGGCGAAGTGCCCCTTTTTGCCGCAAGCCTTGCAACGGCAGCGCGGGCCGGGCAGCGTTGGCGAGGGTGCTTCTGCTGGCCGCAAAAGTAACATCAGGGACCCCCGGGGTGCACGGGCTGGCATGTGGCGCAGGCGTACTGGCTGGGTAAGGCCCCCGCCGGGGCTGCCGTCTGTGGGATCCACGAGGGGTATGAGGGGTGGGCCGCGCGGCTGGTGGGGTAGGCCTGAATGTTACGTGAGGCTACTGTCATGGAGAGCGCTAGCTTCATTTCAGCTAGATCGAGCGTGGCCCCCTTCTAACAGTCTTTAGTGTATGAGGTCCGACCCAATCCCCGTTATGAACGCGTCCTGCATAAGAAGGTTGGAATGTTCGGTGGCCGTAATGGCCTGACAATCACAGTCCCGGACGAGTGGGATTAGGGCCCGCCAGAAGTCTTCGATGGACTCACCAGGGCGTTGAGAGCGAGTGGCGAGTACGTGCCTGGCGAAGAGCGTGTTCGTCTTCTGTGCGTAGTTTTCTTTTAGAAGCACCATGGGGTCGGCGTAGTTCGGGGCGTCCTGGATCAGCGGAAACACATTGGAGCTCAACCTTGAGTACAGGATCTGTATCTTCTGAGCCTCCAGAACAGGGGTGGCCGCTGAGTTGATGTACGCCTCGAAGCAAGCTAGCCAGTGATTAAAGTCCTTTTTGGCGTCGCTTAATTGCGGATCCAGCTGCAGGCGATCTGGTTTGATTCGGAGGTCCATCTTTTAGAAAATCTTAGAGCAATAAATTGAGGCACGATCAATTGAACAAAGACTAGAGTTGGATACAACTGAGGCTTTATTGCTCTAAGATGTGTGGCCTCCCACAGCAGCTGGCAAAATGGCTGCTGAATGGAGGACACGCATATTTATACTCTGCCTACTGGGCGGAGCAAGCAGGGACTACCGGCGAACCTGTAGTACAGGTCCTACCTTACATCACCTAATACAGGTGCAACAGTGGTTTACCACAGCACCCTCCAGGAATTGAAACTTCATTGCCTGAAAGCAACAGCCAGCAAAAATCACCGTGGCATTAAACACTGAACCGTGTGTCTTTTTCGGCATTTACTTAGCACCTCTGTTCATCAGTCAGATAAATGTTGGAGCTGGAGAAAATGGCTGTTTGACTGGGCGAGATGGTCGGAGGTCAGATGTCACCATGCAAAATGCAGTTTATCAGATCTGGCCAATCCACCGAGTGATGCAATTCTCACTCTAGGCTCAGCCACCGAACAAACGCAGGACAGCAGGTCACACCACCTTGTGTGAAAGAACTGATCAGTTCATGTGTTAAGTGTATATCTTTTATCAGAAGTGGGTGGTGCTAACTTGTCTGTTTCCTCTCCTTAGATGCTTCTTGTGTTTATCAGCTACCAACTTCCCCTTTTGCAGAGCCCCGGCCTCTTTGCATGGCGAGGATCAGTGATGTAATGACACCTTCTGCCAGACTGCACAACCAGACTTGCATGCCCAAAAATGATAGGCTCACAAGGCAGGGCCAGTACTGCCGACTGCTGGTCGCCGTATCTCATGTACCCTGTCACGTTCATGCTGCCAGCTCATTGCCATCCTTCAGGCAGTAGCCAGCGCCGACAGTTGATGACTCACCAGACTTAGGGCCTGGGAAAGGGGTAAAAAAGATACCGCAGGTTCTAGTTCTCTGCAGGGTAAGATTGCACATTAGCTTCGCTGCACGGCACTCATGCGCTAGCTTTGGGGGCCCAGCTGACTGGAAAGGAGGCTGATGGGTGCATACCAGGGAATGTCAGTGTATTGGGGAGAAGTTGGGAGGGGTGCTCGGAGAGGGTATGATTGACGATGGGAGAGAACCTAGGGAAAGATGTAGGTTCAGGGATGTGGGGGGTGAAGGAAGATTTGGTTTTTGAGCTCGTGGAAAAGTGGAGGAAGAGAAGAAGTTAAATGATTGATCTCAACCGTAGTGGCAGAGGCATGATTCAGAAAGAACCGAATTGGACATAATTGATGTCGTTTGTGGTTGAATAGTCTGCTAATACGCTTGGTCTAGCCTCACACTTGAAGATTGGCCAACATGGGCCCAGCAATGGGAATCCTTGACTTTACTGGACCAGCACTCCAACGAAGCAGGGAGAAAATGGTTAGTTCTTAAACAAAGCTTTCTGACTGATGTGTAAGATAGTGATGTACCTGCTGACACCAGATATTATCCCCGTACAATGTCGCTGTGCTTCAATGTTCTGCAGCTTACCAGCTGTTTCGCTCACTTCTCAATCCTCTCGCTGATTACCGGGTTCAGAGTTAACGGTCTCGCTCCGTGCTTTGCCCCGTATTCATTCAGAGATTTCAGCAAACGTGAGGAAAAAAATTCCAGAACTTTCACCTGAAAGAAAGCGATCACAGTGACGTATCATGTGACTGGGCATTGCAGAGCCCAGACCGGAGAGTGAGGGAGCTCACCCTGAGGCAGCACAGCACCTCTCTCTCTCTATCTGCGAAACGTGGGCATTTCTGGAGTTCTATCTGAACAACGCAGTGCTTTAGCTCCCCCCCCTACCCCCATTAAACATCTCCACCTCGAACTCTCTCTCCTTCTTCAATATGCTCCTTATAACCTCGATCGAGCTTTCGGGCACCTGTCCTATATCTCCCTACGTTGCTCAGTGTAATGTTTTGCTCGATAATGCTCCAGTTAAGTAGCCTGGGACATTTTGCTCGATCAATGATGGTTGATAAATGCAAGTTATTGTTGCTCCTCACTTGCTCTCAACTTAGCATCACCAAGTCCTGTGAATGCAGCACGGTAGCATTGTGGATAGTACAATTGCTTCACAGCTCCAGGGTCCCAGGTTCGATTCCGGCTTGGGTCACTGTCTGTGCGGAGTCTGCACGTCCTCCCCGTGTGTGCGTGGGTTTCCTCCGGGTGCTCCGGTTTCCTCCCACAGTCCAAAGATGTGCAGGTTAGGTGGATTGGCCGTGGTAAAGTGCCATTAGTGTCCAAAATTGCCCGTAGTGTTGGGTGGGGTTGCTGGGTTGTGGGGATAGGGTGGAGGTGTTTGACCTTGGATAGGGTGCTCTTTCCAAGAGCCGGTGCAGACTCGATGGGCCGGGTGGCCTCCTTCTGCACTGTAAATTCTATGAATGTGTCCACACCCCAATGGTTCAGTGTGACTGAGATACTGCACACTGACATTTGGTGATAAGGACTTGAAGCAATACTTGTATCATGTGTTCACTGTTATCTACTAACCTGTTGCTACTGATTGAGATTGTACTGCGACAATGCTTTTCCTGTGTTGCTGATCTTTGAAATGCATGTAATCCTGGCAGATTTTCACATTGCGTGATCCTTAACAAAGTACTCCCAGGTCTTCCCCGACATGCTGATGATCATCATAGTCATAGAATTTACAATGCAGAAGGAGGCCTTCAGCCCATCAAGTCTGCACAAATCCTTGGAAAGAGCTCCCGACTTAAGCCCACCCAGTAACCCCACCAAACCTTTTTGGACACTAAGGGCAATTTAGCATGGCTAATCCACCTAACCTACACATCTTTGGACTGCGGGAGGAAACCGGAGGGAGCACCCGGAGGAAGCCCACGCAGACACGGGGAGAACGTGCAAACTCCACACAGACAGTCACCCGAGGCTCAAATTGAACTAGGTCCCTGGAGCTGTGAGGCAGCAGTGTTAACCACTGTGCCACCATGCCCCCCCATTTGAGGTTATTTTCAAAATGCTTTCAGCGACCCATCTTTTGGGTTGAGTTATTAAACTGAGTTTGCTCAACAATGTTTCCTTAATGTATTTAATGCAGCCTGCCCACCAACATGGACGTAAAATATCCTTTTGCTTCTATGGCAGCTGGAGTATTGGATAGGGTTGGGGGTGTGGGGGGGGGGGGGGGAAGCACATCTTATAACCTTCACAACTGTCCGACACTCCTCAATGATATTAATCTTCAAATCTCCATGCCCAGTGTCAAAGGAGTGAGTGAGGGATTGAGTGAATGCCTGTGAAAGTGAGTATGAGATTAAGTGAGAGTGAATGTGTGAAAGAGTGAGAGGGGGAGTGAGTGAGGTGTGTCTGAGAACGAGAGCGTAAGAGTGAGAAACGGTGGGCAGGATTCTCCGTTTGGGAGACTAAGGACGGGATTCTCTGTCCAGCGAGGCCGGAATCGGGAGGCACGATCAGACGGAGAATTGCGCGCCAGCCGAAAGTCGAGGCCGGTGCCCGATGGAATGTCATGCTCCGGTGCCTCCACAGCGGCGTGAATATCTTTGACGCCACACACACAGCAACCACCGTTGGCATATCACTAACGGGCCCGTCCCGGTATTCTCCTTGGCTCTCGCGATGCTCCGCCTGTGTCAAGAGGAATTATCGACGGAGAGGTTCACTTGTGGTTTTAAAATCGGGAAAAAGGCGCAGTGGCTGCTGAGGGAGAGAGAGGACAAAGGACATGTTCCCACAGGCACGACCGTGGGCTGCCAGTCCTATCGCTAACATGGCTGGCTAGGGTTGGGCACAGGGATATACATCATGCTCACACATCTGCCTTTCGCCCCCTGCAGACAACAGATTTTGCAGCCATGGGGGATGCACTGAGGCTGTAAGGGCAGGAGCTGCTGGGAGGAGGGGGGGGTAGGGGCGCCTGTTGCAGTGGAGCCTGCCCCAGAGGAACCGGAGCCAGCCGGTGACGATGAAGAGTTGGCCGCCCAACAGGACGAGGAGGAAGCGGGAAGAAGGTGCTGCATCAGGCCTCGCGAGTGCCGGCAGCGCCTGTCCTTCGAGGACCTGCAGGTCTGGGTGTGTGGTCGAAGACTCCGGCTGAGCAGGGGGTCAGTATGGCATATCTGCCGCATTATGGAGCACCTGGACCGCATGGATATGGGGGAGGACACCCGCTCCTGGGGACTAGCAAAGTGATGGCCCTGAACCTTTTTACTATGGGGTCCTTCCAGGCTGAATGTAGACCTGACTGGGATCTGACCTCAGTGCACGGGTGCATCCACGCAGTCACAGAGGACCTATATACCTAGTCGGCACAAATTGCCAGCTTCAATGTGGACGGAGCCCACCTTAATGCCTGGGCAGCGGTGTTCTCTGCCATCGCCGGGGTGCCCCAGGTCCTCATGTCCCCCTATAGGCACCGGCTCACGAGGGACTGGTCTTCACAAACTGAAAGTGGTACCACTGCATGAACATGCAGCTGGTGTGTGACCACAAGATGCACATCATGCCCGTCTGCAGCCGATGCCCAGGCAGTGTGCATGCCGCCTTCATTCTGGCACACTCGATGGTCCCCGAAACCTTTGAGGCGTACGCCGGAGTGAGGTGTTGGTTCCTGGGTGACACCATCCCAGAGACTATCACCTCAGTGAAAAAGTTCCTGGGACACTGTATTTTGCACACTTCCCACGTGCCAGGTGAAGGTGGGAGCTCCCGAGGGGGCGGATGGTCGGATGAATGCCCGATCCCAGGGATTAGTTATCGTGAAGATGGATATTGTGCTTCTGGAAAGCATGATCGCATCAATGGTACAGATGCAGACATGGAGCCAGGATCTGCAGGAGGGAGGCACAACAGCTTTCCTGTAGGTGCATCTGGAGGAACCTAACTGCCTTCAGGTGCAGGAGATTTTACCGATAAAGTTTGGTATCCAGGCCAACACTGAACAAATGGTGTCTGTGGTGGAAGCTTTGGTGAGAAAGTCATTGCCATGAGTCAAGACATCCAAGGCTTGGGGCACACTGTGCAGTTGCTGGTTGAGGCTCAGGGCAAGGAGCCAGTCACAGGCAGCCATGTACCAAGCCCACATGGTCATTTCTCCAGAGCTTGGCCCAGTCACAAAGGGCCTTTGCTGTGGCCGTCAAGAGCATTGGCCGGGCGCTGGCTCCCCTGGGCCAGTCGCAGAGGGATGTGGCCTCGTCTCTGAGACATGGTTGAGGGCTTAGATGACAGTGGGCCTCCAGGACTGGCAGTGCCAGGTGGTGGTGGAGCCTCCAGAGCTCACTTCGGCCTCACCTTCATCCCATGGAGTAGCCCCGGGGACATCGAGCAGCCCTCGAGAGGAGGTGATGGGGCCCATGCTGGCGCCTCCCGTAGGGGAGGTGCTGGAACACCGCAGCATTTCTGAATCCCCCTACCTGACACTGGCGCATCAGATTGGCAGCAGAGAGAACAGGGTGGCACCTCAAAACCTGTGACACCTGGAAGGCGGCCGAGCCCATCCAGGTCCAGGTCCTCCAGAGCATGACTGCCAAAGGTACCTCAAGCCAGAAGGCAAGAAATGCAGCAGGACGCAGTGAGCAGTCAACAGAGTGAGCAGCCATGCGCCTGTAACTTGTACCAAATGGGTACATTTAAAACAAATACCTCAGCAATGGCAGTCTGTGCCCACCCACACCGATCCTGAGGAGTCACTGTCACCAGGTTAATCCCCGCTGCTCCCCCCGATGCACAGCAAGCGCATACCTTCTCTCTCCCCTCTGCAGCCATGGCGCCCAGTCCCCTTTTTAAATGCCTATTGTGAAATGCGTCCGCGTGACTTCCGCCTGAGGGAGACGGAGCATCACAAAGGCATGGAGAATACTGGGTCGCACCCGGTAATCAGATGTAAACGTTGATCTTGCCGAAGCCAGTGCAGGGTGGCGTTGTCGCCACCACCGGGGTCCCATGGCGTTGGGCCCGGCGCTGGGTGCGGATCTCGTTTCTCCGCCCGGTCGTGTTCTGCGTTTCCGGCGTCGCAGGCAGAGAACCCCACCCTATGTTCTCCCACCAACGGCGAATTGCTACTAATCTTTGCTCCCACTGGGAGCCCATATCAGGAAGCAATTCAGTATCTCTTGCCATGCATAAAGTTGCATGGCGAGGAATACGAGGCTTCGCAAGGAAATCCCGCTATTGGGCCGGCTTTCTGAGCGGGCGGCCCGATAGCAAAGTCCCGCGGCTGACTACCTCCCCCCGCATTGCAAATCAGCCCCCCATCCGTGCTCCCCTCCACAGGGACCAATAAATAGAGGACCCCTGAAATAGGGAGACCCCCCCAGAGGAACACCCTAAATAAAGAGATCCTGACAGGGACCCCTTAAATAGGGAAACCCCCACAGGAACCCACATTAATGAGAACTCCCCAGAGATCCCCTAACAAAAGGGACCCCCTCCACAGACCCTCTAACGAAAGGAACAACCCCTGTAGACCCCCTCCCCCCCCACTGAAAAGAGACCCCTGTCTGGAAGCTACAAAGCAGGGACAATGAAAAAGAATTACAGTTGTAACACTCAGCTGGAAGCACCATGTGGCCATTCCTGGAAACAGGACAGCTGTGACCTGTATTTACACCCCACAGATCCCTTAGCTGCAAGCCATTCATTCATTACTGGTAATTGGCTATGATTGACATCTTCGACAAAACAGCTGTGAGCCTGGCTCCATTCATCTTCTTCACTCTAAGTGCTGTAACCACAATGTTTACAAACATCAACCACATCAAAGAGAGTTAAGTGCTGTCCAATCATGCTCCTTCACACTTGAATGATGTGCTACCGTGCCACCCTTAAAATAGGGTGACCCGATAGGACAGTTGCTTCACAGCTCCAGGGTTCCAGGTTCGATTCCCAGCTTGGGTTACTGTCTGTGCGGGGTCTGGATGTTCTCCCTGTGTCTGCATGGGTTTCCTCCGGGTGCTCCGGTTTCCTCCCTCATTTCAAAGATGTGCAGGTTAGGTGTATTGGCCATGCTAAATTACCCTTAGGTTAGGTGGGCTTGCTGGGTTCTGGGATAGGGTGGAGGTGTAGGCATAAGTAGGGTGCTCTTTCCAAGAGCCGGTGCAGACTCGATGGGCCAAATGGCCCCCTTCAGCACTGTAAATTCTATGATTCTATGATGTTAAAGTGCTGAGCTGGAAATTGACAGCACTTAACTCTCTTTAATGTGGTTTATGTTTGTAAACATTGTGGTCCCTGGGGTGTTCTCCCTATATAGGGGGTCTCTGTGGGAGAGTTTCTTTATTTAGGCGGTCTCTGGGGGGGCCTTGGGGGTCTGGGCATGTCTGGTATTGTGAGGGGGGTGGGAGGGTGGCTCTTGGCTGGACCTTGGGGGCAATGCCCTTAAAGGGGTTACCCCCTTGGCCCATGAAGAGGTTCACCATGTCATGGCCACGTTTGTCCATGCCAGTTGTAATCCATGCCCATATGATTCCCAGCCCGGAGGGCCAGAGAATCTGATGCCCAGCCCGCTAAGTGGATGCAAATAGGTCATTAAAGTCCATTTGCGCCCAGCGCGAACCTCAATTTCGTCCGGACCCCCGATTCTTTCCCCCCCAATTGTGATCCGTGTTGCCAACGTCGCGACGCAGAGAATTCCGGCCTATGTGTGAGAGACCGATTGGACGCGCGAGTGAGTCTGTGTGTATGAGAGTGTGAGTATGTAAGAGAGGGAGAAGGTCGGAATTCTCCCATCTGGTCCTGTGGCAGGAACAGGGAATGTTTCCCACTAAGGAGGCTGTTAGGAAACCATATCCTGAACTCATGAATTATTTATCTGGGGGTTAAGCGACATATCCTGTGGCGGGCCGGGCATGAAGGCACACATTGTGCCATCATATTTGGGTTCCAAATTTAAAAGGTGCCCAACATTATTGACACATCGCTAAAGAAAGAAGATGGATCCCCTGATAAGATGGATCTCCTGGAACACTGAGACTGGAAGATGAACCCCCGAAATTACACTGAAGCAGGAAGATCCATCTGATAGATGCTCCCCCCACCCATTGCTGTTTTTCAGGTTCGCCGGCGGCCTCTAACCTGAACACTGGAGGCAGCCCCAGGCATTCTTCAGGTAAGTCCCAGCTTCTGCAGATCACTTTGCTCCTGACATGTTCTAAACTGGCATGTTTTCTTACTGGCATTGCGGAGAATCAACCGTTGGGCGCTAGATTCCGGTTAGGCCGACATCTGACTGAAGGAAAACCCAGGCTGAAGTGTAAGACATTTGTGACCAGCACTTTGTATGAATTCCACCAAGGCCAGCTCGGAGTGAGCATCACCAGAGGCAAACGCAAGGTTGGTGTTAGCTAAACCAAGCTCCTTAGCTGAGCCCTGGTCCCTTTCCCCACCCCTGGTGACCAGGTATTCTGGCCTAGTCTGTCTCGCTCTAGCTCCACTTCTTAAATGAAAATGACTCACCTGAGAAAGGACCTACGCTCCGAAAGCTAGTGATTCCAAACAAACCTGTTGGACTTTAACCTGGTGTTGTAAGACTTCTTACTGTTGGATCAGGCCAAGACATCCCCTTTAGGTTCTGTGGCAGAACCTGTGATGCCGATTTGATCGACTTGGCTAGTAGCCAATTGGTGTATGTGGGATTCTCGGCCGGGCCCTGTCATTGCCTGTGATTGGTGAAGCCAGTCAGAAACTTTCAGGAAAGAAGGAGACCTTCTGGAGAGTTCCATCTTTTGTTCAGTTCTGTGAAGAAAGACAGCTAGCAAGTGCTTTGGAGAATCTTTCTCTCCTTCTCTTTCTCTGCCAGACGAGGCATTCTGGCTAAATCCCAAGACTTTCTTGTTTAAAGGGGCACAGTCAGCCATCAGAACTGGGAAAGAGATCTTGAATGTGAAAGTGCCATCCGTTTTCCCACAGATCAGAAACCGTAGTCTGCATGTTCTCCTTGTGTCTGCGTGGGTTTTCTCCGGGTGCTCTGGTTTCCTTCCACAAGTCCCGAAAGATGTGCTTGTTAGGTGAATTGGAAATTCTGAATTCTCCCTCAGTGCAGCCGAACAGGCGCCGGAGTGTGGCGACTCGGGGATTTTCACAGTAACTCCATTGCAGTGTTAACGTAAGCCTACTTGTGACAATAATAAAGATTATTATTAGTTGTTGCAAGAGTGATAGTAAGGAGGAAGAGTCAGATGACAGTATTGACTTTTATCTTGGGTCTGACTATGATGCAATGATAGAAGATGCACCCGAGTAGACTCGCCACCAATTGAGCTTGGACCACTGGCGAGCAATTTTTACAAAGCTAGTAAAGGAGTTAATAACTTGGACGAAGTACGACGAGGTAATTTATTACCGCCTCTTGCGATAACCCCATTGCAATTCCCTTCAGGTGAAAGACGTTCCCAGAGCAGGCTTGCCCCGAAGGAAAGTATAGCTGACTGCAGTCTCAGTTAGTCAGGACGAGCACAGTAAGGACTGGGGTATGATACCAAGCGAGCAATTGGTTGACCTCCATCCCTTTGAAGGGTTACAGTGTCTTTTCAATGTAGCAGAGGTTGATAGCCAGGAAGATGGTGGTTGGCCATTAAGCCTTTTCGGGATTTAAGGGGAAGGTGGTTGGCAAATCCTGTGGTGATTCTGCAACTCCAGAGGAAAGGAAAACCCAAACTGTTCACAGAGTCAGTGACGTCCCATACTCTGATTCTGAGAGTGGGGATGCCAGCGGTGGTTACGAAAACCTCAATTGGGAGGCAAACCGGTCCACCCCATGAATAGTGCCTGTTGAGTCAATTAACTTTGAGAGGACTGACCCATGTTGCTGAAGGTGGCCCTGTGAAGGCCCAGAGAGAATGCAAGGCCTTCACATGGCCACCTTCAGCAAAGGTATTGAGAAGAATCTATTGGTTAACAATTTGGTAGCCTAGTTGTAGGAAACCCTCAAAGTTTGTGCAGAAGCTCCTCAGACAAGCAGGAAGGACTGTTAGGGTTTCTGAGGGACAGCACGAGACAGGTATAGTGAAGATGTCAAAGGAGTGTAGACAAAGATGTAGGGAAGCACCAGGGGCACTCGTTAATCACCCCAAACCTTTTGAATCACCAAAGCCACCTCTGTCTCCACTAAATCCGCAGAGACTGTCTCAGTTGGAAACCGAGGAGCAATGCACGATGGACATGTTGCAGGAACACACAACCCTGATGTTGTCCACGGATGCCGAGGAGAGTCTGGGATGTCGACGGTCATGTTGGAGGGCAAATTGGTGCTGGCCGCCCTGGATGTTTCGGAACTGTTAACTACTTGTGTTTACAGAGAACGTTAAAACACAGAACACATGTTTTTTTTTGTCAGAGTCATTACTGCAATCCATTGTTGATTTTTCTCAAACATTAAAGATGGCGGCCAGATCTCTGTGTAGCCAGGCTTGCTGGCCCTATCAGGCCCCACCCTGTCAGAGTGATGGTGCAAACCACAACACCCCCCCCAATTTTTCCCCCCAGATTGTCTGGAGGGAAACACGCTGGTTTTCAGTCAGAACCTTGTACTTTGACATTTTTTAGGAAGATTCCACCCGACATATACACTGATGAAAAGGCTGGTGCCGGCTACCCTGCTACTCTTCTGGAAGACGTTAGTATTTTGCCATCTCCAAACCCGAAGCTCGTAGAACTTTCATACTCCTTGACGTTCCGCCGATCTGCCACATTAAGAGACTCCAGATTGCAGTTAAGCCAGTCCACACACACACTGTGGAAGTGCACCCAATGGGCTTTCCCATCAACATTTTCAGTCTCGGAATTATCTGTTTCATGCATTATTTCAAAAACTTGATTCCTTCGCTATGGACAATACATTGCATAATGACATCGGAATCACACAGGTCAAAGGCTAGGAATCTTATGGCGAGTAACTCACCTCCTGATACCCCAAAGTTTGTCCACCATCTACAAGACACAAGTCAGGAGTGTAATGGAATACTCTCCATTTGCCTGGATGTGTGCAGTTCCAACAACACTCGAGAAGCTCAACACCATCCAGGACAAAGCAGCACGCTTGATTGCTCCCCCTTCCACAAACATTCAAACCCTCCACCACCGACGAAAAGTGACAGCCGTGTGTGCCATCTGCAGTAACTCACCAAGGTTCCTCAGACAGCACCTTCCAAACCCACGACCATTACCATTTAGAAGAACAAGAGTAGCAGATACTGGGAACCCCACCACCTGGAGGTTTCCTTCCAAGTCACCCATCACCCTGGCTTGGAAATAAATCGCCGTTCCTTCACTGTCACTGGGGCAACACACTGGATTTCCCTCCCTAATAGCACAGTGGGTGCAACTACACTTCAAGGACTGCAGCGGTTCAAGAAGACAACTCACCACCACCTTCTGAAGGGCAATTAGGGATGGACAATAAATGCTGGCCTAACCAGCGAAGCCCACATCCCGTAAAGAATGAAAACAAATTAACCATGCCTTGTACAGTTCTTGGCATTAAGCACCAACAGTCACCATCCCGACCTACTTTTTGTCCCGGCTCTCATATTGGCTGAATGTATGACCATTGTCAGAACATCTGTCAGTAACCATTTATTTACATTGGAATCTGCATTTAATGTGAGGCGATCTCAAAACTCAGTCACCACTGAATCTTCCAATCTTTTGCTTTTACTGGAGTTGCTTGTCAGTATATGGAAAGGAAAAGTAATTGCAGCAGTAGCTGAGCATTTAAAATTGCTTGAGACACAGTCAGAATCATTGCAAATAAAATGAATGAAAATCGCTTATTGTCACAAGTAGGCTTCAAATGAAGTTACTGTGAAAAGCCCCTAGTCGCCACATTACAGCGCCTGTTCGGGGAGGCTGGTACGGGAATTGAACCGTGCTGCTGGCCTGCTTTCAAAGCCAGCGATTTAGCCCTGTGCTAATGGCAAGAATTCAATTACAGATAAAGCAGCTTGAACATGGAAAAGAATTAAAGCAGCTTGAATTCGAAATGAGGGAAAAGGAAAGAATAGCCTGAGCAGAACAAAAACAAAGATAAAGGGGGAAACAAAAAGCACAAGAAATAAACCGCTTGAGGTACAGATCTGGGAAAAACACAAAGAGACTTTGAACTTCGTAAACTGGTCATCAAAAATGAACGTCAGTTAAAATGGTCAGAGGTAGGACTTCCGGTTGCGGCTATGCGGAGCTACGTCGCACATTCGGCGGCTCCCGCAAAAATTGACTTTTGGGCTCTTTTCAGGGCCCCAACGGCACGTCTTCGACGTTTCCCGGTGTGGGAAGGAGATTATAACCGCTCCCTGATAGCATATGGCTTCTAATAAGAGCGGGGCGACTAAAAGGTGGTAGTGGACCCGAGGGAAGGTGCGAGGGAAGAACAAAATGGCGGCGGGCAGAGACCAGGCAGCGTGGATGCAGTGGGTGGAGGAGCAGCAGGAGGGTATCCAGCGCTGCTTCAGAGAGATTAAAGCGGACCTGCTAGAGCCGATGAAGGCTTCGATTGATAAGCTGCTGGAGACACAGACGGCCCAGGGGGTGGCGATCCGAGAGGCTCGACAAAAGATCTCCGACAACGAGGACGAGATCTAGGCCTGGCGGTAAAGGTGAAGGCGCACGAGGTGCTCCACAAGAAATGGCAGGAGCGGTTCGAGGAGATGGAGAATCGGTCGAGGCGGAAGAATCTGCGGATTCTGGGCCTCCTGGAGGGGCTGGACGTGGGGGCCTATGTGGTCACCATGTTGAACTCGCTGATGGGAGCGGGGTCCTTCCAGGGGCCCACAGAGTGCTGGCGAGGAGGCCCAAGGATAACGAGCCTCCGCGGGCGGTGCTGGTGTGGTTTCATCGGTTCGCTGATCGGGAGTGTGTGCTCAGATGGGCCAAGAAGGAGAGGAGCAGCAGGTGGGAGAACGCTGAGGTTCGAATATACCAGGACTGGAGTGCGGAGGTGGCGAAGAGGAGGGCCGGGTACAATCGAGCGAAGGCGGTGCTGCACAGGAAGGGGGTGAAGTTTGGCATGTTGCAGCCGGCGCGACTGTGGGTCATCTACAAGACCATTATTTTGAGTCTCCGGAGGAGGCGTGGGCCTTTGTTCAGGCCGAGAAGTTGGACACAGATTGACGGTCGGGATGGGCGATTGGGGACTGCGGTTGATATGCTGTTTTTTTTTGAGTGGGGGGCCTTTGCTTTGCTCCTGGTTTCTTTTTCTCTGTGTTTTTCTCTTTTCGGGTCGGTGAGGGTGGCTGGGGTGGGTTGGACACTGTTTTGGTTGGGTTGGTCGGGGGGAGCTCTTGGAAGGGGGTAGGTAAACGGAACAGGGGGGGTGGACGGCGGTGAGATGGGGCCCTGCGGGGGAGGGGGAGGCCCAAGTCAGGGGTGAGGGGACTGGGCCGGTAAAAGGAGCTGCGTCAAAGGTGGTGGGGCCGGGTAGGTGGAAAGCGCGGGCTTTTTCCCGCGCTGAAGACTGGAGGGGGCGGGGCCGGGGAAGCGAGGGTTGTTTCCCGCGCTTAGAATGGAAGGGGGAGAGGGAGAGCCTATGGATGGGGAACGGGAGAGGAGGGTGTGTCACACAATGGGAGGAGTCGAAGGAGAGGTGGGAGTGGCCAGGGTCAGCTGACTTGCGGAAATGCAATGGGGGGAGTAAATCAGCTAGGATGGGTCCTAGCCGGGGGTGGGTGGGGGGGAATAGAGTTGCTGCTGCTATGGCCAAGGGGGAGCTGGAGTAAGTGGGGGGGGATCGAGACGGGGGTATGCCGCTGTGGGGAACGGGCCGGGTGTGGGGTGCGGGAGCGTGGCTGGCCGAGGAGGGGGTCATGGCTAGTCGGCGGGGTAGGGGGGCGGGTAGCCCCCTGATCCGGCTGATAACCTGGAATGTAAGGGGACTGAATGGGCCGGTTAAGCGGGCCCGCATGTTCGCGCACCTGAAGGGGCTCAAGGCGGATGTGGTTTTACTCCAGGAGACACACCTGAAGGTGGCAGACCAGGTAAGATTGAGGAAAGGATGGGTAGGTCAAGTGTTTCACTCGGGGCTGGACGCCAAAAATCGAGGGGTGGCGATCTTGGTGATAAGGTGTCATTCGAGCAGTCAAGCATTGTGGCAGATAATGGCGGTACGTACGTAATGGTAAGTGGTAAGCTGCAGGGAGAGAGGGTGGTACTGGTCAATGTGTTTGCCCCGAATTGGGATGATGGGGGTTTTGTGCGGCATATGTTGGGTCAGATCCCAGACTTGGAAGTGGGGGGCCTGATAATGGGGCGAGACTTTAACACGGTGCTGGATCCGTCTAGGACGGGTAGGAAACCGGCGGCGGTCAGAGTGCTGAGGGGGTTCATGGACCAGATGGGAGGAGTGGACCCTTGGAGATTTGCAAGGCCGGGGGCTAGGGAATTTTCATTCTTCTCACATGTCCATAAGGCGTATTCCCGAATCGACTTTTTCATTTTGAGTAGGGCGCTGATAGCGAGAGTAGAGGATACTGAGTATTCGGCAATAGCCATTTTGGACCACGCCCCGCATTGGGTGGACTTGGAGATGGGGGAGGAGAGGGACCAGCGCCCGCTGTGGCGCTTGGAGGTGGGGCTGTTGGCGGACGAGGAGGTGAGTCAGTGGGTCCGAGGAAGTATAGAGAGGTACCTGGAGGCCAACGATAAAGAGGAGGTCCGAGTGGGGATGGTATGGGAGGCGCTGAAGGCGGTGATTAGGGGAGAGCTGATCTCCATTAGGGCCCACAAGGAGCGGAGGAAGCGGGGGGAGAGGGAGAGGCTAGTGGGGGAGATGGTGAGGGTAGACATGAGGTATGCGGAGGTGCCCGAGGAAGGATTGTTGAGGAAGAGGCGCAGCCTCCAGGCCGAATTCGACCTGGTGACCACCAGGAAGGCGGAGGTGCAGTGGAGGAAGGCCCAGGGGGCGATTTACGAGTATGGGGAAAAGGCAAGCAGGATGCTGGCGCATCAGCTTCGGAAGCAGGATGCAGCTAGGGAGATCGGGGGAGTTAAGGACAGGGGAGGGAGTGTGGTGCGGAGTGGGGTTGGCATCAATGGGGTCTTCAGGGACTTTTACGAGGAATTGTATCGATCCGAGCCCCCACGGGAGGGTTAGGGTTAGGGTTAGGGATGGGCCGTTTCCTGGACCAATTGAGGTTTCCAAAGGTGGAAGAGGGACTGGTGGCGGGACTGGGGGCCCCGATTGAGCTGGAGGAGCTGACCAAAGGGATAGGAAGCATGCAGGCGGGGAAGGCACCGGGGCCGGACGGTTTCCCGGTCGAATTCTATGAAAAATATATGGACCTGTTGGGCCAGTTGCTAGTCAGGACCTTCAATGAGGCAAGGGAGGGGGGGGGCTTTGCCCCCCGACGATGTCCCGGGCACTGATCTCCTTGATCCTGAAGCGGGACAAGGATCCCCTGCAGTGTGGGTCTTACAGACCGATTTCCTTGCTAAATGTAGATGCCAAGGTGCTAGTGAAGGTCTTAGCCACGAGGATTGAGGATTGTGTGCCGCAGATCATCCATGAAGACCAGACGGGGTTTGTGAAGGGGAGACAGTTGAACGCGAATGTGCGGAGGCTTTTGAACGTTATCATCATGCCGGCGAAGGGGGAGGCGGCGATAGTGGTGGCAATGGACGCTGAGAAAGCCTTCGATAGGGTAGGCGCTGGCAACGGCCCCACTGCCGCTCCCTACAAGGAGGTATACCACGAGCCCGGTGATGGCGGCTGCCCTCAAAATCTGGGGGCAGTGGAGGCGGCGTAGGGGGGGAAGTTGGGGCCTCGGCGTGGACCCCAATACGGGGGAACCACCGGTTCACCCCAGGGAGAACAGGTGGAGGGTTTTTGGGGATACAAAAGTTGTGGGACCTGTTTGTGGACGGGAAGTTCGCGAGCCTAGGTGAGCTGGAGGAGAAGTACGGGCTCCCCTCCGGGGAACACCTTCAGGTACTTACAGGTAAGGGCGTTTGCCAGACGGCAGGTGGTGGAATTCCCGCGGCTACTGCCAAACACAGTACAGGACATGGTGCTCTCGGGGGGGGTGGGTCGGAGAAATTTACCAGGTGATGCAGGAGGAGGAGGAGGCCTTGGTGGTGGAGGTGAAAGGTAAGTGGGAGGAGGAGTTGGGAGAGATCGAGGAAGGGATGTGGGCAGATGCCCGAGGGAGGGTGAACTCCTACTCATCGTGTGCGAGGCTCAGCCTCATACAGTTTAAGGTGCTGCATAGGGCACACATGACCGGGACAAGGATGAGCCGGTTTTTGGGGGTGAGGACAGGTGTGTTAGGTGCTCAGGGAGCCCAGCAAATTACACACATGTTCTGGGCATGCCCAGCGCTGGAGGAATTTTGGAAGGGCGTAGCGAGGACAGTGTCGAGGGTGGTTGGATCCAGGGTCAAACCGGGCTGGGGGCTCGCAATATTTGGGGTGGCAGAGGAGCCGGGAGTGCAGGAGGCGAAAGAGGCCGGTATTCTGGCCTTTGCGTCCCTGGTAGCCCGGCGAAGGATTCTTCTTCAGTGGAAGGATGCGAGGCCCCCATGCGTGGAATCCTGGATCATCAATATGGCGGGGTTCATTAAGTTGGAGAGGGTGAAATTCGCCTTGAGAGGGTCGGTACAAGGGTTCTTTAGGAGGTGGCAACCATTCTTAGACTTCCTGGCAGAACGGTAGACATTGGTCAATGGCAGCAGCAACTCGGGGGGGGGGGAGGTTACTTCATTTTTGCTTTTGTTATTTACACTATAGGGTCTGAGGGGGTGTCTCTACCTGTTGTGTTAAATCAGGTGTTAATGTTAATTTATTATTTATGTTCAGGGGGGAGGGGGGTATGGAGGGTTGCTTTTCTAGACTGTGTTTTGTACTTAACCCTGTTGGGTTCTTTTTTCATTTCGTTATTGATATTTTTTGAAAACCTGAATAAAATTAAAAAAAAAAAAAAAAATGGTCAGAGGTAAAGAGGAAAGTACAGTCTGAGGATAGTGAGAAAGAGCAAGAGCTTTGTAGTCGAAGGTTTGGTGGGGATCTATTCAAATATGTCCAAGCAATGCCAAGGTTTTATGAGAAGGATGTCGAAGCCTTTTTCATTTCATTTGAGAAGGTGGCTAAACAAATGAAATGGCCACAAGTCATGTGGGTATTGCTGATTCAAACAAAGTTGGTAGGTAGAGTGAGTGAAGTATTTGTATCACTATCAGAGGAGGTATCTGGGACATATGAGGTGGTGAAAAAATCCATCTTAGGTGCATATTAACTAGAGCCTGAAGCCTACAGACAAAGGTTTAGAAATTTAAGGAAAGAACCTGGTCAAACATACAGAGTTTGAAAGGATGAAACAGAGTAATTTTGACAGGTGGATAAGGGCTTTGAAAATGAAAGCTATGAAGCTCTTAGAGAAATGATAATTTTTAGAGGAGTTTAGAAATTCAATTCCTGATGTCGTGAGAACTCATGTTGAAGAGCAAAGGGTTCAAACTGCAAGATTAGCAGCAGAAATGGCAGATGATTATGAATTAGTTCATAAATCAAAGTTTGGTTTCCGACATCAGTTTCAGCCTGTGAGGGATGGTAAAAGTAAATGAGATCTGATGGGAGATAATAGATAAAAATGAAATCCAGGAGGGTGGAAGAGAAATGAAATTTTCAGATGTTTTTACTGTAATAAACTAGGTCATGTAAACTCACAGTTTTGGGGGTTTAAGAAAAGCACTGGGAAGGCTGATGTGGTAAAACAGGATAAGACATTTGGGTTTGTCAAAGTGGTAAAAGAAAGCCCAATTGAAGCGAAGGAGGTGCAAAAGAATGTACAGCCTAATCAAGAGGTGATTGATAAGAAGGTGCCAGATCTCTTTGAAGAATTTACTTGTGCGGGTAAAGTTTACTCACGTGTACCAGGAGAAGTAGGTAAAGAAGTCAACATTGACTTTCATTGGCGTTCGCGAGCGGAGCAGTGCACTAAAGAGGCCCCCGCAGGTTCGTGAAATTGCGGTCTTTTTCGGGCGGTTCCCGGGGTTTAAAAAAAAATTAAAACGTCCCCATAGTCGGTCCTGCCTCCCCACCCGGCACAAGCGCCAAACCCCCGTTCCACTGAGCCAAAGAGTAAAAACGGCGAGAGAGCGGCTGCACATGGAGGGGGAGTGGGGATCGTGACTTTGTTCCCCAAGAAACAGCCTGAAGGTCGGAGGACTCAAAGTCCACAGAAAGGAAAAAACTTTTTCTTTCTCCTCTCGTGAGAAAATGGCAAGATGCAAGAAGGAGCAGCAGTGAAGGTGAAGGCGAAGGAAAAAGGCAGGAGCTGCTGCCGCGCAGGCAGACGAACCCACAAGGCGAGGTGGAGGTTCAGGCGAACCAGGAAGCGGAAAAGCTGGTGAGCCGAACAGTGGAGCAGATTCAGGACGCGGCGACCATCCCCCGCCCCGCACAGGGGGAGGAATGTACCAGCCTCCCAGAACAGGCGCCGAAATGTGGCGACTAGGGGCTTTTCACAGTAACTTCATTTGAAGCCTACTTGTGACAATAAGCGATTTTCATTTTCGAATGGAGAAGCATGGTGAAAACAGAGCTAAACGCCATGAAGGAGGTACTCTGGACGGAGCTCCGCACAATAACAAAGGAGATGCTGGCGGAGACAACGGACAAAATGCAGTGAACCATCAAAGGCCTGGGAAGGAAGGTGGAGGCGCAGGAGAAACCAATTCTAGAGTTGGAGAGGGCCGCCTCGGACCAGAGCGACAGGATGATAGCTCTGGAAACCGAGGTGAAAAGGTTGGTAACGTCCCAGGGGAGCCTAATTGGGAAAGGACCAGGAAAGCAGGTCCAGACGGCAGAACGTTAGAATAGTGGGTCTGCCAGAGGGGATAGAGGGCAGAGACCCCACAGGCTACACCTCCCAAATCCTGGGCAAGCCAGTGGGAAGGGAAGGATTTCCAGACCCCCCAGAAATAGACAGGGCGCACAGCTCGCTCCGACCCAAGCCCAAGAGCAGCCCAGAGCGATTACCGCAAGGCTGCACCGGTGCCAAGACCGCGAGAAAATCCTAAAGTGGGCCCAGCAAACGAGATCGAGCACATGGGAAGGGAAGATCATAAGGGTGCATCAGGACATTGGGGCGGACCTGGCCAAAAGGGCTGAGTTCAACAAGGCAAAATCAGAACTCTACAAAAGCAAGGTGAAATTTGGGATGTTATTCCCGGGCAAACTCTGGGTAACATTTGAGGGGAAAGAGCTGTATTTTAACACCCCAGCGCCGGTTGATGAGTTTGTTAGATCGAACAAACTGGGGGGGGGAGCAGCGGGGACCGCGATGAAAGTCACGGGGACGGAAAAGAAAGGGAATATCGGAACAAAGAGCAGAGGACAGACTGCAAACAAGGACAATAAGATCATGAACTGTGCACGTGTTTTATATTTTGCGCGGGACTGTGCTGCCTCGTTCCCGGGCTTGTCTCCTCTCTCAATGCGATGGGGGGGACGGGGGACGGACGGTGGAGCAAGGGAAATGAGGGTGAGAAAAGCAGACAGGAGGGCGAGACAAGGGCCAGTAGGAGGAAGGTTAAACAAGGCCAGAGCTGGGCGAATACTGGGAGGAGGGCCACCGAACTGGCGAGGAGGGCAGGGAGGAAGGAGAACTGTAGCGCACCTCTCAGGGGAGAGAGCGCCTGGCACAAGGAGGGGAGGGGAACAGAATGGGGGGGGGGAGAGAATATGGGGGGGGGGGAGGGAGAACGTAGAATGAAAGAGAAGCAAAGAGGAGGGTGAGATAGTACAGTACAGACACAGGTCTCGCCGGGCAGGGAGCAGGGCGAGGAACCAAGACGGCACCTCAAGCAGCCACTCGGGAGGGCATCAGGGTGAAAGGAGACCCCGGAGGGCAAGGGTGCACCCACGTGGCATACACATAGCTGGCGGCCATGGTTGGTGCCCCCTGGACAAAGGGAAACCCCGGAGTGCTGGGGCCCAACTCCATGGTGAGAGTGGCAGCCCTGGCCATTTTGGATGGCCCCATAACAAAGGGAAACCCCGGAGTGCAGGGGCGCATCCACTGGGTAAGTATGGGCGATCCTGCAGGACCGGGAGGTCAGAAACCCCCCACCAGAATTGTTACCTGGAATGTAAGAGGACTCAACGGCCCAGTGAAAAGATACAGATTCTTCGCCCACCTAAGAAGCCTAAAAGCCGACATAATCTACCTACAAGAGATGGACCTGTGGGAGAAGGACCGACTGTTGGTAATAAAGGGCTGGGTAGGACAGACGTACCATTCATGCTACGGGACGAGGGCTAGGAGGGTAGCAACATTAATTAGCAAGAGGACGAGGTTTACGGAAACCAAGACAGTTACAGACCCAGGGGGACAGTACGTCATGGTCAGCGGTGTCCTGGAAGTTGTACTGGTAAATGTGTACTCTCCCAACTGGAAGAATTAATAATAATTGCTTATTGTCTCAAGTAGGCTTCAGTGAAGTTACTGTGAAAAGCCCCTAGTTGCCACATTCCGGGGCCTGTTTGGGGGGGCCGAAATGGGAATTGAACCCGTGTTTCTGCCTTGTTCTGCATTACAAGCCAGCTGTTTAACCCACTGTGCTAAACGAGCTCCTATAAAGAAGACCATGGCGGAAATCCCCGACACACACCGACTGATTATTGGGGGCGACTTTAACTGCATGCTGGACCCACTGACTGACCGATCAAACCCCAGAACGGGGAAAAAGTCTGGCATGGCTAGGGAACCAGGAGCCTTCATGGAACAGATGGGGGCGGTGGACCCATGGAGGTTCCTGCACCCGGGAGAAAAGTTCTCGTTCTTTTCGCAGGTGCACAAGGTGTACAGCCGTATCGACTTCTTTGCAGTGGGGAAATCGGTTTTTCCAGAGATCACGGGAACGGAATACTCCGCAATCATTATCTCCGACCACGCTCCACACTACATGGATGTGAGGTTGGAGACAGGCCAGATCCAGCGCCCCACGTGGAGGCTGGACATGGACCTCCTGGCTGACAAGGCCTTCTGCGGAAAAATATCGCGGGCCATGGGCGACTAAGTTAGTAACAACCAAAATGGGGAGGTCTCACCCTCCACGTTTTGGGAGGCACTGAAGGCCGTTATTAGAGGAGAGATCATAGCCTACAAGGCAAGCAGAGATAGGAAAGAGGGTGGCCAGGCAACAACTGGTGGACTCCATCCTGGAGGTCGATGGAAAATACTCTGAGGCCCCAACCGTAGGGCTGCTGGCAGAGAGGAAAGAACTGCAAATGGACTTCAACCTGCTATCCATCAGGAAAGCAGTACACCAACTCCGCCAGACAAGGAAGACAAGGGTGTTCATCTTCTATGAACACGGAGGCAAGGCTGGCCGCCTATTGGCTCACCAGTTGAGAAAGCAGGGAAATAGCGCAGGTAAAGGATAGCAGAGGCAGACTGGTAACAGAGCCAAAGGAGGTCGATCAGGGATTTGAGGCCTTCTATCGGGGACTGTACATCTCCGAGCCCCCCAACGGGGACGCGGGAATGAAACAGTTCCTAGACAGATTGGAACTGCCAGTTTTGGGGAAGACCTAAAAGCCTTTTTAGGGGGGAGCTGGAAGCACCAATAGACCTGGGAGAAATCATGGAGAGCATCAGCTCCATGCAGGCGGGGAAGGCACTGGGACCCGACGGGTTCCCAGCGGACTTCTACAAAGAATTCGCACCAGTTCTGGCCCCACACCTAAGGGACATGTTCGCAGACTCACTGGCAAGGAGTACCCTGCCCCCCACACTAGCGCAGGCCACAATCTTAGGGCAGCACGGTAGCCTTGTGGATAGCACAATTGCTTCACAGCTCCAGGGTCCCAGGTTCGATTCCAGCTTGGGTCACTGTCTGTGCGGAGTCTGCACATCCTCCCCGTGTGTGCGTGGGTTTCCTCCGGGTGCTCCGGTTTCCTCCCAGTCCAAAGATGTGCAGGTTAGGTGGATTGGCCATGATAAATTGCCCTTAGTGTCCAAAATTGCCCTTAGTGTTGGGTGGGGTTGCTGGGTTATGGGGATAGGGTGGCGGTGTTGACCTTGGGTAGGGTGCTCTTTCCAAGAGCCGGTGCAGACTCGATGGGCCGAATGGCCTCCTTCTGCACTGTAAATTCTATGAAATTCTATGAAAATCTCACTGATACCCCAAAAAGATAAAGACCTGACGGAATGTGGACCATACAGACCCATTTCACTGCTAAACGTGGCTACGAAAATACTCGCAACGGTCCTGGCCAAAAGGCTGGAGGGCTGCGTACCAGAGGTGGTCGCAGAGGACCACACGGGCTTTGTCAAGGATTGACAGCTCACAGTGAACATCAGACGGCTGCTGAATGTAATAATGACCCCCCCGGGGAGAGAACTACCTCCTACTTCCAGAGGTACTGGAACGGTTTGGGCTAGAAGCGAGGTTCACCGCCTGGGTGGGGCTCCTGTGCAACGCTCCCAAAGCGAGTGTCCGAACTAACACCACCAGCTCTGAATACATCCAGCTACAGAGAGGAACACGACAGGGCTGCCCCCTGTCCCCACTCTTGTTCACGCTAGCAATCGAACCCCTGGCGTTAGCCCTGCGGGAGGCGAAAAGCTGGAAGGGAATCCACTCTATGCAGTTACCTGCATAGAGGGAGGGACTAAAGGCAATACTGCAAATACTGAAAGAGTTTGGAACCTTCTCAGGCTACAAACTTATAACCTGGGCAAAAGTGAGGCATTCCCAGTGAACCCAAAAGGAGGGACAGAGCTGGAGGGGCCCCTGTTCAAAACGGCCCAGAACAGATTCCGTTACCTGGGGATCCAGATAGCCTGAAACTGGACACAGATCCACAAGTGGAACCTGACCAGCCTGGTGGAGGAAGTAAGAAAAGACCTTCAACGGTGGGGCTCATTCCCACTCTCCCTGGCGGGGAGAATGCAGACGGTCAAGATGAATGTACTGCCAAGGTCCCTCTTCCTTTTTAGATCCATTCCGATCTTCATCCTCAAGGCCTTTTTACAAAACATAGACATTCTAATCATGGCTTTTGTGTGTGTGTGTGTGTGTGGGGGGGGGGGGGCGGAGGGGGTAAGAACCAGAGAATTCCCAAACCGACACTGAAAAGGAGAAAAATCAAAGGGGGCTTGGCCTTACCAAACCTACAATACTACCACTGGGCAGCAACGGAAGAGTCAGGGGATGGGTACAAATGGAGGCGGTGTCCTGTAAAGCAGTGTTTTTCAGACTTTTTTTCCCCGGGACCCACTTTTACCAACTGACGGACCTTCAGGACCCTTGCAGGCCAACGTTCGCGAGATGTGCCAGCTGACGTCAGTGACCCGCGCTGGCTGACCTTCGCGACCCACTATCATAGATTACCTTTAACAGGCCGGCTTGGTCCTCATGATCTCTCTTGCTTCGCCATTCAATGTTACATTTCTGTTAAGGACTTCAGCTGACGATTTAAGTTCTTGCTGCATACTTTGAAAAAAAAACAAGAGGTTTGTCCTTGAACTCACCATGCTTCGTCTTCAAATGCCTTTGAAGAGGGTTTTAAACTTCATTCATCAGTACTTCCCTGCAAATAACACACATGGGCTTTGCATCCTGATTTGCATTAGCACAATGAGCCCTATACCTCAAGAAATCATCTTTATACTGCTTTGTTCCTGATTACAGTTTTTTCTTAATTGTTTGTTCACCAGAGGCCCTGGAGCTCGGGATACAGCTCTCACCAGCACTGCCTTGTCCTACCGTGGACTCTCCTAAGCTCTCTCCAGCAGATTTAGTTGTGAGATCCTGGTCTGTTTGTAGCTCTGGCCCGCTGTACCTTATTACAAAATGACCCATCTTCAGTTCTTCACACAGTCCTGTTGCTGGCAGCTACACAATGGAGGAATCTCACCTGTATGATTTTACAGGCAAAGCATTGATGTGCCGGGTGAATGACCTTCTCTCTGCCGCTGCCTCTCGTGGAAAGACTCATCGTTCATATTTAAAGGCCGGTCGCCGATGGCAATCTTTTTTTTACTTTGAAACTTTATTTATAATTCCTAATTTTTCCAAATGTATGACTTTTTGGGCGAAATTCTCCCCCAACGGCGCGATGTCCGCCGACTGGCGCCAAACACGGCGCCAATGAGACGGGCATTGTGCCGGCCCAAAGGTGCGGAATGCTCCACATCTTTGGTGGCCTAGCCCCAACATTGAGGGGCTAGGCCGACGCCGGAGGGATTTCCGCCCCGCCAGCTGGCGGAAATGGCGTTTGTTGCCCCGTCAGCTGGCGCGGAAATGCGGCGCATGCGCGGGAGCGTCAGCTGAAAGTTTCCCGGCGCATGCGCGGGAGCGTCAGCTGTCAGTTTCCCGCGCATGCGCAGTGGGGAGAGTCTCTTCCGCCTCCGCCATGGTGGAGGCCGTAGCGGAGGCGGAAGGGAAAGAGTGCCCCCACGGCACAGGCCCGCCCGCGGATCGGTGGGCCCCGATCGCGGGCCAGGCCACCATGGGGGCACCCCCCGGGGTCAGATCGCCCCGCGCCCCCCCCCCCCCAGGACCCCGGAGCCCGCCCACGCCGCCTGGTCCCGCCGGTAAATACCAGGTTTGATTTACGCCGGCGGGACAGGCAATTTCTGGGCGGGACTTCGGCCCATCCGGGCCGGAGAATCCAGCGGGGGGTCCCGCCAACTGGCGCGGCCCGATATACGCCCCCGCCGAATATCCGGTACCGGAGACTTCGGCGGGGGCGGGATTCACGGCGGCCTACGGCCATTCTCCGACCCGGCGGAGAATTATAGAAAAAAGTACAATCTTGTTTTTACTTTACAAACTCTGACTTTAGGGGAGATGAAGTAACTTGTCAAACACGCACAATATCACAGTATTTTTTACTAGTTCCACTGCATTGCAGTATCCAAACATCCAAGTCACCTCCTGCTCCATTATAACCAAAAGCAGTTACTTCCTGGTTTCCTGAGATGTCGACACAAAGTGATGTCTGTAGGTTTCTTCCAGTGTTCACATATTGACTGGCCCGGTTAAACAGTATTCCGAGAAACCTGGCCTGATTTCCTCTCACTCTATCCACCCGACTGTATCCACCCCAGTCACAGACCACTTCCCAACCAGTACTTACATTTGTGGGAGTGCAAACGGACGTTGTGCTGGCCATTGAACGGATTGACAAAGTGGCCGCAGGTTGCATATTGCAGTTCGGTGGCGGGGGATGAGCCGAGCAACGCGCAAAGAACAATAGAGCGGAGCTCCAAGCTAGGGCCACCACTGATAGCATTGCATCAATGTGGACGCCCAGCAGTCCCAGTCCCGTGCTCCCCCTCCACCGCTCTGCGCGCGGAGACAAGCACACAGCCCAGCCTCGTGCCGCCCGCCCCCTCAAACGCTGCAATCAATCGGGGACTGCCTGCGGCTGGCATTCTTAAAAGCCGGTCGTGGCAGTTGGGAACTTCTCTCAAGGATCAGGAACGCCACAACCGATCACACCACGACCCTCCTGACACCCATCCGCGACCCACCTGCGGATTGCGACCTTGAGTTTGAAAAACCCTGCTGTGAAGGAACGACCCTCTGGGCCCTGGCTACAGCAGCACTCCCATCCTCCTCAGCAAGATACACAATGAGCCCAGTGGTAGCGGGCATGCTGAGAACGTGGACCCAGTTGAGACAGCACTTTGAGATAACTAAAATGTCCCCCATGGCTCCCATCTGCGGCAATCACAGATTCCCCCCAGCCATGCTAGATATCACCTCCAAAGGATGGAGGCGGGACGGGGGCACACTGGCAGTCGGGAACTTGTGCGTAGGGCACAGACTGGCGACACTGGACGAACTGACGAGGACGTGGAAACCAGCAAAAGGACAGGAATTGAGACACCTTCAAATAAAACACTTCCTCCACAAAGAGACAGTAGGGTACCCCGGGGCCCCAGAAAACACGGTACTAGAGGACCTGATTGCCACAAGCAGTGAGAAGGGATGCTGTGTGGCAAAATATACAGACAGCTACTGGACAGAGCTCGAACACCACTGGACCAGACCAGACAAAAATGGGAGGACGAACTGGGGACAGAGGTAGGGTGGGGACTCAGGAACGAAGCACTGAGCAGGGCGAACTCCACCTCTTTCTGTACAAGGCTAAGCCGAATACAGCTCAAAGTGGTGCACACAGCACACCTGACCAGAACCCGAAGGAGCAGGTTCTTCCCTGAGGTGGAGGACAAATGTGAGCGGTGCCAGAGGGGCCCGGCCAACCACACCCACATGTTTTGGGCTTGTCCAAAAACTTGCTGGGTTCTGGACAGCCTTCTCGGAGGCAATGTCAAGGTTGTTGGGGTGAGGGTGAAGCCATGTCCAATAGTGGCAATCTTCGGGGTATCAGAGCAGCCAGAATTACACACGGGGAAGGGGGCCAATGCCCTTGCTTTCGCTTCCCGAATCGCACTCCGGAAAATCCTGCTAGGTTGGCGATCGGCAGCACCATCCAAAGCTGCAGACTGGCTCGCTGACCTCTCGGAATTTCTCCACTTGGAGAAGGTTAAGTATGCCATCTGAGGGTCAGAGGAAGGTTTCCTGGATACTTGGGGCAGTTTGTCGGCCTGTTCCAAAACCTGTTCGAGGTCAGCAACGAGGAGTAAGCTAAGAATAAAATAAAACAAGATAGATGAGGAACCAAAGGACTGTGCAACCCGGGAGCAGGAGAAAGGCGGAAGGAAGGTAGGTAAACCACACAAAAGGGTGCTGAATCCAAAGCGGGGGCGGGGGGGGGGGGCGGACAACGGGGAAGGGAGGAATTATTGACCGATTCAGAGGGCAATGAAAGGTACACAGAGTTAGTTAAATTAAGGACAAAATAATCCTCTCTGTACAATAATGTAAATTAGTGCGGGCAAGAAAATGTCATGTATACACACAACTATTGATAAATAAGAGAAAAGCCAATAAAAAGATTAAAAAAAGAAAAAGAAATCAACATTGAGAGATACGGGAGCTAGTCAATCTTTGATGGAAAGAGAGGAGTTATGTAGTTTGGGAGGAATATTGCCAGAAAAGGTGGTAATATGTGGAATTCAGGGTTAGAAGAGTAGTGTTCCATTATATAAGGTGTGGTTGGAGAGTCCAGCGAAGAGTGGTGAAGCGGTAGTAGGAGTAATAGAGAAACTATCTTGTCCAGGAATACAGTTTATCTGGGGTAATGATACAGCTGGATCGCAGGTGGGAGTGATGCCTACTGTGGTTGACAAGCCAGTGGAAAATCAAACAACTGTGTTGTTGAAGGACGAATATCCAGGGATTTTTCCTGATTGTGGAGGAGCAAGGTTGCAAAGTCACAGGTTTAAGACAAGAGGAGAGATCAAAGAGTGAAGATAAAGTTTGAAGTTCAATTATCAGAAACGATTTTTGATCAGATGGTTGGAAAAGAAGAACAGCTGGAGGATGAAGTGGATATTTTTAGTTCAGGAAAGTTGGCAGAGTTACAACAGAAAGATATAGAAATAAAACAGATGTACCAGAAAACATACATGGAAGAGGAATCTGAGTGTATACCAGAGTGTATTACCTTAAAAATGATGTCTTAATGAGTAAATGGGGACCTTTTCATATACAGGCGGATCAAAAGTGGGCAGAAGTTCAAGTGATATTGTCGGTAGGGTATAGAAAGGAGGTGTTGCGAGTTGTACATGAGGTACCAGTGGGAGGTAATTTGGGAATAAGGAAAACTCAAGCTAAAATACAAAAACATTTTTATTGGCCTGGACTACATAAAGATGTAATTTTGTCGATCATGTCACACATGTCAAGTGATAGGGAAACCTTAAGTGGTGAAAAAACCCATTCCAGAATTTGAGGAACCTTTTACAAGGGTCTTAATTGATTGCAGAGGACCGCTTCCTAAAATGAAAAGTAGGAATCAATATCTTTTGACTATAATGGATATGTCTACTAGGTTTCCAGAGACCATTCCAGTATGTAATATTACAGCTAAAAAGATTGTGGAGGAGTTAACTTAAATTCTTTACTAGATATGGACTACCCGTAGAAATACAATTGTATCAAGGATCAAATGTTACCCCGAAGTTATTCAAGGAGGTTATGGATAGCTTAGGAGTAAAACAATTTAAATCAACCATGTACCATCCAGAAACTCAGGGAGCATTAGAACGGTGGCATCAAACGCTAAAGACAATGTTGAGGGCCTATTGTCAAGATTATCCAAAGGATTGGGATAAAGGAATTCCATTCGTGCTGTTTGCAATTAGGGATGCACCTAATGAATCAACCAAATTTGAACTAATTTTTGGTCACGAGGTAAGAGGACCATTTAAATTGATTAAGGAGAAATTGGTGAATGAGCAGTCTGAAACAACATTATTGGATTATATGTCAAATTTCAGGGAACGGTTAAATAAAGCAGGTGAATTAGCTGGACAACATTTAAAAGTTTCACCAGCATGTGATGAACCAGGAAGCGGACAAGAAAGCAAAAGTTCATTGTTTTGCCAGAGGAGATAAAATGTTAGTATTGTTACCGGTGGTCGGTGAACCTTTAGAAGCAAGGTTTTGTGGACCTTATCAGATTGAAAGGAAATTAAGCGAGGTGAATTATGTGGTAAGAACGCCAGATAGAAGGAAAACTCACCGAGTGTGTCATGTAAAACATGTGAATATGCTTAAAATGTATTTTGAAAGGGAAGGAGAGCAAAGGAGGGGGTTTTAGTGATTCTAACTCAAAGTGAAGAACCGAATCCAGATGACTCTGAATTTGACATTCCTCAAATAAAATTGGATAACGAGGATGTTCTTTAATATTGGGTAAATTATTGAGTTATCTTACAGAGGAAAAACACATTGACCTGAAAGAGTTATTAATGTCACATGGGCAAGTTTGTGGAAATAAGTTGGGAAGTACTAAAATGGTTATACATGATATAGATGTGGGAAATGCTGTTCCAATTAAACAACATCCATATAGACTTAACCCTCTTAAAATTGGCATAGGTTCAAAAAGAAACTGAAAGTATGCTTGAAAATGGCATAATTGAAGTGGGTTGCAGCGAGTAGAGTTCACCCATAGTGATGGTACTGAAACTGGACGGTACCCAACGATTGTGTGTGGACCATAGAAAGGTTAATGCAGTTACAAATCAGACTCTTATCCTATTCCACGGTTGGATGAGAAAGTGAGACAATCAACTTTTATCTCCAAACTGGATTTACTCAAAGGTTACTGGCAGGTACCATTATCTGAAAGAGCGCAGGCGATTTCAGCTTTTGTGACTCCAAATGGTATATACCTGTTCAAAGTTATGCCATTTGGCATGAAAAACACCCCAACCACATTTCAACGGTTAAATAACAAAGTCATTTCAGGATTCTCCAATTGTGCGGTGTACATAGACGATCTGGTAATTTTCAGTCAGACATGGAAAGAACATTTGAAGCATTTGATGGAGTTATTCGATCGACTTCAGGAGGCGGGTTTGAGGGTAAACCTAGCCAAAAGTTAGTTTGGAAAAGCCCAAGTCATGTTCCTTGGCGAAATAATTGGACATGGACAAATGGTCCCACGGGATGTGAAAACAAAAGCAATTGGGGAATCATAGAATTTACAGTGCAGAAGGAGGCCATTCAGCCCATCAAGTCTGCACTGGCTCTTTGAAAGAGCACCCTATCCAAGGTCAACACCTCCACCCCATCCCCACAACCCATTAACCCCACCAAACACTAAGGGCAATTTTGGACACTAAGGGCAATTTATCATGGCCAATCCACCTAACCTGCACATCTTTGGACTGTGGGAGGAAACCGGAGCACCCGGAGGAAACCCACGCACACACGGGGAGAACGTGCAGACTCCACACAGACAGTGACCCAAGCCGGGAATCGAACCTGGGACCCTGGAGCTGTGAAGTTCCCAATATCCTCGACACAGAGGGAAATAATGAGATTTCTTGGCATGAACCTGGGACCTCAGCAACGTGCTAACCACTGCGCCACCGTGCTACTCTGAAACAATTATTTTTATTGATCATAATCCATTGTCGTTTTTGGAGAAATTCAAGAATAAAAATGCTGGACTGATTTGATGATTCATTACAGCCACTTAATTTAAAACTTATACATGTGGCAGGACAAGAAAACTTGATAGCCGATGCTTTGTCATGAATGTGATGAAGAGAAACAGATTCGATGGTGGAAGACAAAGAACTAAAATGAACTGTATTATTGCAAATGTTTGCCTGTTTTGATGTTTTAAAATGTATGTATGTTTATTGCCAAGTGAAAAGGTGAAAAATGGGGACTTCCGGGTGCGGCGATGACCAGCTGAGTCGCACGTTTCGGCAGCTCCCGGTGAAACGGACTTTTGGGCTCTTGATAGGAGCCCCAACGGCAATTTTGACGGCTAAAAACACTGTGTGGTAAACCAGAAGGGAATCCCCCCTGGATACGGATGGAAAAAGGAGGAGAAAGTGGCCGGATTGCAGTGGATCCTTTAGAACAGCAGCAAGGAAGGCAAGCAAAAACCAAGATGGCGTCGGAAGGTGGCAGTTTAACATGGGGCCCTGAACAACAAGAGTTCTTGAAATGCTGTGTGGAAGAGATCAAAAAGGAAATGAAGAAAGAGCTGTTGGCCCCGATACTACAGGCGATCGAAGGGCTAAAGGAGGAACAAAAGACCCAGGAGCGGGAGCTTCGGGTCGTGAAGGCAAAGGCAGCCGAGAATGAGGACGACATACAGGGCCTGGTGGTGAAGACGGAGACGCAGGAGGCACATCAGAAACGATGTGTGGAAAGGTTGGAGGCACTGGAAAACAACGCAAGGAGGAACAACCTGAGGATTCTTGGTCTTCCAGAAGGTGTGGAGGGAGCGGACGTCGGGGCATATGTGAGCACGATGCTGCACTCGTTAATGGGAGCGGAGGCCCCGGCGGGTCCGTTGGAGGTGGAGGGGGCATACCGAGTGATGGCGCGAGGACCGAGAGCAGGAGAAATTCCCAGAGGCATAGTGGTGAGATTCCTCCATTTTAAGGATAGAGAAATGGTCCTTAGATGGGCGAAGAAAACTCGGAGCAGTAAATGGGAGAACGCGGTGATCCGCGTTGATCAAGACTGGAGTGCGGAGGTGGCGAGAAGGAGGGCGAGCTTTAATCGGGCCAAGGCGGTGCTTCATAAAAAGAAGATAAAATTTGGAATGCTGCAACCGGCAAGACTGTGGGTCACATATCGAGGGAGGCACCACTACTTTGAGACGGCGGATGAAGCGTGGACTTTTATTGTGGAAGAAAAACTGGAATGAGTGGGTTATTAAAAAGAACGTTTGAACAAAGTGGTGGGGCGAATGTGGGGGGCAAAGAGGGGGGTTAAAAAGGGGGGAAAGAGGAGTTTTATGTACTAATCCTGCGATGTGGTAACTTTTCTCTCTCCCACAGGTGGTGATGGGGGGAGGAGGGGAGGTGGAGGAGATGGGGCGTTGGCCATTGGGGGCGGGGCCAAGGGAGAAGCGCGGGCTTGGTTCCCGCGCTATGATAATCATGGCGGGAATAGAGAAGCAGGAAGGAGGGGGCGTCGCACGGTGCGAGCCGAGGTCACGGGGGGAAGCCGAGGTCGGCCAGAGTTTGCTGACTTCTGGGAGCAACATGGGGGGAGTAATTACGCTAGCGGGGGATCTAGCGGGGGGGGTGGGAGGGGGGAATTACTGGGTTGCTGCTGCTGGGGAGAGGGGGGAGCTGGTATGGGGGAGGATGGGCGGGGGGGCACCGCCTGGGGGAGATACAGCTGCGTGGGAACCGGGTGAGGAGCTGGAAAAAGGTGATGGCTAATCGACAAGGGGTGGGGGATAGGAAGCCCCCCAACTCGGCTGATCACGTGGAACGTGAGAGGGCTGAATGGGCCGATAAAGAGGGCACGGGTACTCGCACACCTTAAGAAACTTAAGGCAGATGTGGTTATGTTACAGGAAACGCACCTGAAACTGATAGACCAGGTTAGGCTACGCAAAGGATGGGTGGGGCAGGTGTTCCATTCGGGGCTAGATGCGAAAAACAGGGGGGTGGCTATATTAGTGGGGAAGCGGGTAATGGTCGAGGCAAAGACTATAGTGGCGGATAACGGGGGCAGATACGTGATGGTGAGTGGCAAACTACAGGGGGAGACGGTGGTTTTGGTAAACGTATATGCCCCGAACTGGGATGATGCCAATTTTATGAGGCGGATGCTAGGACGCATTCCGGACCTAGAGATGGGAAAGCTGATAATGGGGGGAGATTTTAATACGGTGTTGGAACCAGGGCTGGATAGGTCGAAGTCCAGGACTGGAAGGAGGCCGGCAGCAGCCAAGGTACTTAAAGATTTTATGGAGCAGATGGGAGGTGTAGACCCGTGGAGATTTAGCAGACCTAGGAGTAAGGAGTTCTCGTTTTTCTCCTATGTCCATAAAGTCTACTCGCGAATAGACTTTTTTGTGCTGGGTAGGGCATTGATCCCGAAGGTGAGGGGAACGGAGTATACGGCTATAGCCATTTCGGATCACGCTCCACACTGGGTGGACTTGGAGATAGGGGAGGAAACAGGAGGGCGCCCACCCTGGAGAATGGACAAGGGACTAATGGCAGATGAGGGGGTGTGTCTAAGGGTGAGGGGGTGCATTGAAAAGTACTTGGAACTCAATGATAATGGGGAGGTCCAGGTGGGAGTGGTCTGGGAGGCGTTGAAGGCGGTGGTTAGAGGGGAGCTGATATCAATAAGGGCACATAAAGGGAAGCAGGAGAGTAAGGAACGGGAGCGGTTGCTGCAAGAACTTTTGAGGGTGGACAGACAATATGCGGAAGCACCGGAGGAGGGACTGTACAGGGAAAGGCAAAGGCTACATGTAGAATTTGACTTGCTGACTACGGGCACTGCAGAGGCACAATGGAGGAAGGCACAGGGTGTACAGTACGAATATGGGGAGAAGGCGAGCAGGTTGCTGGCACACCAATTGAGGAAAAGGGGAGCAGCGAGGGAAATAGGGGGAGTGAGGGATGAGGAAGGAGAGATGGAGCGGGGAGCGGAGAGAGTGAATGGAGTGTTCAAGACATTTTATAAAAAATTATATGAAGCTCAACCCCCGGATGGGAGGGAGAGAATGATGGGCTTCTTGGATCGGCTGGAATTTCCCAAGGTGGAAGAGCAGGAAAGGGTGGGACTGGGAGCACAGATCGAGGTAGAAGAAGTGGTGAAAGGAATTAGGAGCATGCAGGCGGGAAAGGCCCCGGGACCGGATGGATTCCCAGTCGAATTCTACAGAAAATATGTGGACTTGCTCGCCCCGCTACTGACGAGGACCTTTAATGAGGCAAAGGAAAGGGGACAACTGCCCCCGACTATGTCTGAAGCAACGATATCGCTTCTCTTAAAGAAGGAAAAGGACCCGCTACAATGCGGGTCCTATAGACCTATTTCCCTCCTAAATGTAGATGCCAAGATCCTGGCCAAGGTAATGGCAATGAGAATAGAGGAATGTGTCCCGGGGGTGGTCCACGAGGACCAAACTGAGTTTGTGAAGGGGAGACAGCTGAACACGAATATACGGAGGTTGTTAGGGGTAATGATGATGGCCCCACCAGAGGGAGAAACGGAGATAGTAGTGGCGATGGATGCCGAGAAAGCATTTGATAGAGTGGAGTGGGATTATTTGTGGGAGGTGTTGAGGAGATTTGGTTTTGGAGAGGGGTATGTTAGATGGGTGCAGCTGTTGTATAGGGCCCCAGTGGCGAGCGTGGTCACGAATGGACGGGGATCTGCATATTTTCGGCTCCATAGAGGGACAAGGCAGGGATGCCCTCTGTCCCCATTATTGTTTGCACTGGCGATTGAGCCCCTGGCGATAGCGTTGAGGGGTTCCAAGTGGAGGGGAGTACTTAGGGGAGTAGAAGAACACCGGGTATCTTTGTATGCGGGCGATTTGCTACTATACGTGGCAGACCCGGCGGAGGGGATGCCAGAAATAAAGCGGATACTTGGGGAGTTTGGGGATTTTTCAGGGTATAAATTGAACATGGGGAAAAGTGAGTTGTTTGTGGTGCATCCAGGGGAGCAGAGTAGAGAAATAGAGGACCTACCGTTGAGGAAGGTAACAAGGGACTTTCGTTACCTGGGGATCCAGATAGCTAGGAATTGGGGCACATTGCATAGGTTAAATTTAACGCGGCTGGTGGAACAGATGGAGGAGGATTTCAAGAGATGGGATATGGTATCCCTGTCACTGGCAGGGAGGGTGCAGGCGGTTAAGATGGTGGTCCTCCCGAGATTCCTCTTTGTGTTTCAGTGCCTCCCGGTGGTGATCACGAAGGCTTTTTTTAAAAGGATTGAAAAGAGCATCATGGGTTTTGTGTGGGCCGGGAAGACCCCGAGAGTGAGGAAGGGATTCTTACAGCGTAGCAGGGATAGGGGGGGGGGCTGGCACTACCGAGCCTAAGTGAGTATTATTGGGCCGCTAATATTTCAATGGTGAGTAAGTGGATGGGAGAGGAGGAGGGAGCGCGTGGAAGAGATTAGAGAGGGCGTCCTGGAGGGGGACTAGCCTACAGGCTATGGTGACAGCCCCATTGCCATTCTCACCGAGGAACTACACCACAAGCCCGGTGGTGGTGGCTACACTGAAGATTTGGGGACAGTGGAGACGGCATAGGGGAAAGACTGGAGCCTTGGGGGGGTCCCCGATAAGAAACAATCATAGGTTTGCCCTGGGGAGAATGGATGGGGGATATGGAATGTGGCAAAGAGCAGGAATAACGCAACTGAAAGATCTGTTTGTGGATGGGAAGTTCGCGAGTCTTGGAGCGCTGACCGAGAAATATGGGTTGCCCCAAGGGAATGCATTCAGGTATATGCAACTGAGGGCTTTTGCGAGGCAACAGGTGAGGGAATTCCCGCAGCTCCCGACACAAGAGGTGCAGGACAGAGTGATCTCAAAGACATGGGTGGGGGATGGTAAGGTGTCAGATATATATAGGGAAATGAGGGACGAAGGGGAGACTATGGTAGATGAACTAAAAGGGAAATGGGAAGAAGAGCTGGGGGAGGAGATCGAGGAGGGGCTGTGGGCAGATGCCCTAAGCAGGGTAAACTCGTCGTCCTCGTGTGCCAGGCTAAGCCTGATTCAGTTTAAGGTATTACACAGGGCGCATATGACTGGAGCACGGCTCAGTAAATTTTTTGGGGTGGAGGATAGGTGTGCGAGGTGCTCGAGAAGCCCAGCGAATCATACCCATATGTTTTGGTCATGCCCGGCACTACAGGGGTTTTGGATGGGGGTGACAAAGATGCTTTCAAAAGTAGTAGGAGTCCGGGTCGAACCAAGCTGGGGGTTGGCTATATTTGGGGTTGCACAAGAGCCGGGAGTGCAGGAGGCGAGAGAGGCCGATGTTTTGGCCTTTGCGTCCCTAGTAGCCCGTCGCAGGATATTGCTAATGTGGAAAGAAGCCAAGCCCCCGGGGGTGGAGACCTGGATAAATGACATGGCGGGGTTTATAAAGCTAGAGCGGATTAAGTTCGTCCTAAGGGGGTCGGCTCAAGGGTTCACCAGGCGGTGGCAACCCTTCGTCGAATACCTCGCAGAAAGATAGACGGAATGGAAAAAAGAAGGCAGCAGCAGCAGCCCAGGATCGGGGGGGGGGGGGGGGGGGGGGGGGGGGGAGGAACCAGAAGGACTCTCAGGGTTGTTAATATATACTGTATAGTATGTATAGGTCGTTGCTACAGATAATTATATATTGGACTGTTAAATTATATTTTTGGAGAGTGTTACTTGTGACAAGGCAGTTGCCAATCAGGGCTAGTTTTCATTTTTGTTATTTATTATTTTATTTTTTTTATAAAATAGGTCATTGTTATTTGTGTTGTTATAATATTGTGTAAAGGATGCACAATGTACTGTGTTGGTTGACCAAAAATTTTCAATAAAATATTTAATTTAAAAAAAAAGAAAAGGTGAAAAATGAAACCATCTTTGAAGCTGATGGTTTATTTATTTTTTCTTGGGGGAGGTGTCATGTGAGTTTCTCTTTAAGAAAGGTTTGGTCTCCTATCATGTGACTTGTAGCACATTGGGCTGTGGCTGTCAGGCGAGAGGGGTTTTTCTTTTTAGGTTTCAGTTTGACTGCTTTGGACTGCAGAAGGAGAAAGAGGTGTTTCCCTATTTTTCTCTGTTTTCATTTTAAAAGCTGTTCCAGTAAAAAGCACATTGGTTGTGGCTAACTGCCATGGTAACTTTAAAGATATAGTTGCTTTCTGGAAGGAGTTTTAACCTGCTGGTTGGAACTGGATCAGAATTTCAGGAAAAGGACCAGTCCCATTCAAGTGAGAATACAGTGTGCTGGGCCACACCCTTGAAAAAGGGTTTTGGTTTAATTGGATTTTGTTATTGAATTGGAACAGCTAAGGGGGAATTCATTAAGTGTTATACATAGATTACTGTAGCTGTGTGGTGTCTTTATGTTTGTAATTGATAAAAATTCTTGCTGTGTATATATGTTGACTACATTCTTAGAATAAACCTTGTTTTTATTAAAGTGTCTGGGACGTCTGATGTATCACACCTGCAGTGAAAGCTTTTGTGCTCATCCTAGCCAAATTCAACATAAAGGTTATAGGTCAGGTGAAGTTCATAATACACTTTGCAGTTTCTAAGCCCTGGCCCATAACAAGACCAATGTGGTGAAGTAATGTTCTCTACCCTGGAAGGCGACCCAAAGTTTGGCTGGGTACAGCATTCTGAACTTCACACCATTCTTATACAGGGCTGCCTTGGCTCTGTTGAATTCTGCCCGGTGCTTTGCCAAGCCTGCCCTAATGTCCTGGTATATCCTGATCGAATGTCCTTCCCATTTGCAGGACCTTGTCTGTCTGGCCCAGCTCAGGATTCTTTCCCGGTCCTGGTATCGGTGTAGCTTTGCGATTATGGCTCTTGGATGTTCCCCGGCCTTGGACTTTTGCCGGAGTGGTCTGTGGGCTCTGTCTATTTCTGGTGGCTTGGAGGTGCCGTCTCTTCCCACCAGGTTACCCAACATTTGGGCCGGGTATTCTGTGGGGTTCCTGCCCTCGGTTCCCTCCGGTAGGCCCACTATGCATAGGTTCTGATGCCGCGATCGGTTTTCCTGATCCTCGACCTTTCTCCTTAGCGGCCCTTGGGTCCCCGTCAACCTTGCCATCTCCGTTTCCAATGAGGTGATCCGGTCGCTTTGGTCCATCGAGGCCTTCTCCAGCTTTCTTATGGTTGTATCCTGGGTCTCCAGCCACACCTCTGCCGTTTCCAGGGCCGCTTGCAGGGTGATCAGTGTCTCTGCCACCTCCACCTTGACCATTGCCCTCATCTCTGCTTTGATGGCCTCAAGGAGCTCATGGAGTTCCTTTGTAAGGAACTCTCTTCATCCATTCGTCGGGAATTCTGTGTGAGGCCTGGTGGTCCCTCTCGGTCAGGCGTGGCTGGGGCCTCATCGCCCCGCGTGCTTTCATCTTCTCAGTTTGCCTCTCCAAGCCTTTCCTGCCTTTTCCGTCCTTCGGCCCCTGAAGCTGTTGCTGCTGTTTGGCATATCATAGAATTTAAAGTGCAGAAGGAGGCCATTCGGCCTATCGAGTCTGAACTGGCACCTGGAAAGAGCCTAAGCCCACACCATCACCCTATCCCCATAACCCAGTTTTTTTTGGACACTAAGGGCAATTTAGAATGGTCAATCCACTTAACCTGCAATCTTTGGACTGTGGGAGGAAACCAGAGCACCCGGAGGAAACCCACGCAGACATGGAGAGAACATGCAGACACCGCACAGACAGTGACCCAAGTGGTATTTGAACCTGGGACCCTGGCGCTGTGAAGCAACAGAGATAACCACTGTGCTACTGTGCCACCCAGGTATTGTTGGAAGAGGATGAGGGGTGTTTTTCCCTGATTTTGGCAGGTTATTTTGAGTTTAAACTGCCTAATTCCAAGTTTTCAGGAGGAGAACCACCGTTCGTGCGTCCGCTGAGCAAATAACCAACACCGGAAGTCCCTCAGGGTACAAATTTATGAGGGGCATAGATAGAGTAACAAAATAAAATTGTATCCTTTGGTGGAGAATTTTAGGACCGGGGGACAAGTGGCAGAAGGGTACATGAGGAAGAACATTGTTATGCAGAGGGTAGTGGGAGTCTGGAATTCGCTGCCTGAGTTAGTGGTACGAAGTCTTACAACACCAGGTTAAAGTCCAACAGGTTTGTTTCGATGTCACTAGCTTTCGGAGCGCTGCTCCTTCCTCAGGTGAATGAAGAGGTATGTTCCAGAAACACATATATAGACAGATTCAACGATGCCAAACAATGCTTGGAATGCGACCATTAGCAGGTGATTAAATCTTTACAGATCCAGAGATGGGGTAACCCCAGGTTAAAGAGGTGTGAATTGTGTCAAGCCAGGACAGTTGGTAGGATTTTGCAGGCCAGATGGTGGGGGATGAATGTAATGCGACATGAATCCCAGGTCCCGGTTGAGGCCGCACTCATGTGTGCGGAACCTGGCTATAAGTTTCTGCTCAGCGATTCTGCGTTGTCGCGCGTCCTGAAGGCCGCCTTGGAGAACGCTTACCCGGAGATCAGAGGCTGAATGCCCTTGACTGCTGAAGTGTTCCCCGACTGGAAGGGAACATTCCTGCCTGGTGATTGTTGCGCCTCTTCATACCTCTTCATTCACCTGAGGAAGGAGCAGCGCTCCGAAAGCTAGTGACATCGAAACAAACCTGTTGGACTTTAACCTGGTGTTGTAAGACTTCGTACTGTGCTCACCCCAGTCCAATGCCGGCATCTCCACATCATGAGTTAGTGGTGGAAGCAGAGACCCTAAACGTTTTTAAAAAGTATGTGGATCTGCACCTTAAGTGATCTAAGCTACAGAGCTATGGACCAGGCGCAGGAAGGTGGGATTAGAAAGGGCACCTGGGTGTCCTCAGGCTAGCATGGACAAAATGGGTCAAATGGCCTCCTTCTGTGCTGTAACCTTTCTACGCTTCTGCGTTTATCCCCTGTAATTGTGTTAACTCCAATAAATGTATACGGCAAAGGAATGAGTCTGAAGCTTGTCTTTTACTTTCAACAAGTTTATTCTCAGAACAGCTCAACCAAGTGTCAGCCGCCTTCTGTTCCGCCCACGCCCAACTGTTCCAGCTGAGTTCACATATAGTTGAACCAATGATCATCACCTGTCTTTAACAATGCAATTGACTTGATAACTTATTTCTGAAGGACGGAATTGTTGCTACAGTGACATCCTAGACTTGGTGTTGTGTAATGAGAAAGGAATCATTGGCAATCTAGTTGAGCAAGATCTCGTGTGGAAGAGTGACCATAACATGACAGAACTTTTTATCAGGACGGATATGGATGTAGTTGATTCTGAGACTAGGGTCCTAAATCTAAATAAAGGAAACTACAATGATATGAGACACAAATTGGCTATGGTGGACTGGGAAATGTTACTTGATGGGAAGAGGGTGGATAGGCATTGGCAAACATTTAAGGAGCGCATAGTTGAACTTCAACAATTATTTATTCCTGTCTGGCGCAAAGGTAAAACAGGAAAGCTGGCCAAACCATGGCTTAAAGGGAAACTGGAGATCCAAGGAAGAAGCTTAGAAATTGGCCGAGAAAAACAATAGACTTGAGGATTGGGAACAATTTAGAATTCAGCAAAGGTTATCCAAGGGATTGATTAAGAAGGGGAAAATAAATATAAGAGTAAGCTTGCGGTGAACATAAAAACTGACTGTAACAGTTTACATTGGGATGTGAAGAGAAAAAGATTGGTGAAGACAAATATAGGTCAGAAACAGGGGAATGTACAATGAGGAACAAAGAAATGGCCTACCAACTAAATGCACACTTTGTTCTGCCTTCACAAAGGAGGACACAAATTACATAGCAGAAATGTTGGAGAACACAGAGTTTCGTGAGAGAGAAGAACTGAAGGCGATCAGTATTAGTAGGAAATCAACATCTGGGGGCTTACCATTGATCAGAAATTGTGGCTACTGTAATGATATGTATATAGTCAGGTTAGTGAAGGGCTAATTATTAAATCTCTGTGTAACTCAAACACTAGAGGGCACCGCTACTTCTCTGTATATAAATCAGACCTCAGGGAATGCTGGGTAGCGTTAGTGAAGGAAAAAGCAAGAGAACAGCACTAGAAGGAGATTAGGTTAGATAGAGTTAAAACGAGGTTAAATCATAGTATTATTAGTGACTATTTAGATTATTGATTACTGCTGGACAGATTCAATATTACTTTATTATTAACTATAGCTCAGTAGCGTGTGCAAACTTCATTTAATTAATCGTTATACAATAAATTCGTTTTGTTTCAATCTATTGATTGGTGGATTCTTTGTCATCAACACAATGGACTATTCTGGAAGAAAAGACAAAGAACACAATATAGTACCATCAAGGGTAATATAACATGGTACCAGAGTGACTACTGAAGCTAGTTACATAGTTTAGTAAGGATTTAGTTAGAAAAACGAATACACAACTCGAATTTCAAAGCACCGACCTGTTACTGCGGGACATCGGAGAATCCAGGACTGATGGAAAAAGCTCACGCTCCATGACAACTCCGGATCACCGGTAAACTTGGTGTTAACTGAAGAGTGTTCAAGCAGCAGTTTCAATTGTATCTGGCTGCTTCAGATTTAAATAATGCGAGTAGTGAACGTAAATTAGCTGTTTCTAACCATGGCAGGTCCCCAAGCCATTGTAGTAACTTATTTCAATTTGCTGCAGATCAAGATAAGACTAAATTTGAAGTAGTTATAGAAAAGTTTGATCTCCATTGCAAAATTCAGACAAATGAAACTGTTGAGCGTTTTATCTCCAATAGAAAAATGCAAAACAAAGATGAATCAATTGATTGCTTCGTGACTGACCACAAACTGTTAGTTCTAACTTCTAATTTCTCCGTGTTAAAGGATTCAATTATCAGGGATCAAATTGTCTTTGGTATAATCTATAACAAGATCAGAGAACGTTTGCTGAGACAGAAAGATCTCAAGCTTGAAAACACGATCAAAATGTGCAGTTTGCATCAATTATCCAAAAGTCAGTATAATGAAAATATTTTCCGAGAAAAGGGCGCAAAATGAACCTCGAGGTAGAATGTGTTAAGACATGAAAAAAATGCACGTTTCGGACAGCAGCCATCTTGGCATGCGCGTTCTAAACCTACACATGCGCACTTCGCAAAAAGATGCGAGATGAAGGAAGATCGATCTGCGCATGTGCGAAGAAGTTTTGTGCATGATGACATGTGGGAGGTGTGGAAATGCCCACCCTCAGAAAAAATGTCCAGCTCGAGAAAAGATTTGCTCACAATGTGGCAAACACAACCACTTTGCTGCTCAGTGCAGACCCACTCTCAAATTTAAATCTTTGAATTTAAATTCAAAACAGATGAATGTTAGAAGTGTAGATCCAAAGGAAGAAGGTTTTCAAGAAACTTTTTCCAACGATTTAGATGCTTATTCTTTGGAAGACTCATTCTTCATAGGCATTGTTGAAGTATGATGGAACCACAGAAGTCTCATTTCCTCTTAAGATAGTTCACTCAATCAACACAGATACGGAATGGAACACAGTACTTCAAGTTAATAATTAAAAGGGTAAGAGAGATTTGAGGATCTTCGCTGATGAGTTTGAGGTTCTTATAGGGGCGATCTCTTCAGAATGCGAGATGTTGCAAACCCTTGGTGGGCTTAGATCTTTTAAGGACTACCATCCATTAGAACTCCAAGACGGTAGGTCTTCCTCTGGGAAATCACACAGGAGATACAGGTCTGTGCAATTCTATCATGCAGCCATCAGTTGGACTCTGTCTCCCTGAGATATTACTGACGTTTTCTAGCTGAGTTTACAGCAGATTTTACATGCACTCTGCCTTTCAACTGCTTTCCTGGTCTCTGTGCAGAGATTCTGGTTGTATCATGAAGAGAATTCTCAGCTGAATTAATGAAATGAAAATCGCTTATTGTCACAAGTAGGCTTCAATAAAGTTACTGTGAAAAGCCCCTAGTCACCACATTCCGGCGCCTGTTCGGGGAGGCTGGTACGGGAATTGAACCGTGCTGCTGGCTGCTTTGGTCTGCTTTCAAAGCCAGCGATTTAGCTGTGTGCTAAACCAGTCCCATAGAACATAGAACAGTACAGCACAGAACAGGCCCTTCGCCCCTCGATGTTGTGCCGAGCATTGTCCGAAACCAAGATCAAGCTATCCCACTCCCTGTCATTCTGGTGTGCTCCATGTGCCTATCCAATAACCGCTTGAAAGTTCCTAAAGTGTCCGACTCCATTATCACAGCAGGCAGTCCATTCCACACCCTAACCACTCTCTGAGTAAAGAACCTACCTCGGACATCCCTCCTATATCTCCCACCCTGAATCTTAGTTATGCCCCCTTGTAACAGCTACATCCACCCGAGGAAATAGTCTCTGAACATCCACTCTATCTATCCCCCTCATTATCTTATAAACCTCTATTAAGACGCCTCTCATCCTCCTCCGCTCCAAAGAGAAAAGCCCTAGCTCCCTCAACTTTCCCTCATAAGACCTATCCTGCAAACGAGGCAGCAGCCTGGTAAATCTCTTTTGCACCCTTTCCAGTGCTTCCACATCCTTCCTATAATGAGGTGACCAGAACTGCACACAATACTCCAAATGTGGTCTCACCATGGTCGTGTATAGTTGCAGCATAACCCCGCGGCTCTTAAACTCAAGCCCCCAATGGATTTTCCCAGCCATTCACACAGAGGTTTAAACTGTTACAGATGTGGTGGGAGAATCTGCTCACAGCCTTTCAAACTAGTAGTTCCCTTCACATGTCTGGCTGTTTCCTGCAGTCCTTTAAGTAGGAGTGTCTTCCACAGGTCTGGCTGGGAGCTTCTTAAAACGCAGAGAGAGCTGAGAGAGTGTGCCTTAAAGCTGCTTCATGCCTGGATCTTTCACAGAACTGACAATATGGGGCTTACTTCTCCTGTTCCAGAAGTTTCTGAAAAGGTCCACCAATCCCAAACGGGAATCTATCAAAGGCCTGGATATCAAAGGAGCTGATTGGCTGCTGGCCAAGTCCATCAACATGACATGACGGGCTTTGCCACCGAGCATACTGAATCTGCTGGATCAGTTCACATAGCAACTTGCAGCGGATGAGGGGGAAAGGGGGTGGGGGGGGGGGGGGGGGAAGAGATCGAAACCAAAAATCTGTGAATCTAAAACCAACCAGCAGGATAGGCAATAAACAAGAAATATGAATCACGCCAGGATTTAGCAAGTTCCTTACACTACACATCGCCTCACGAAAGTTGATCCTAATCAGTGCTTGAGTGCTAAACTTGCAGATTTCCAGTTGAGCGCCTCTTAGACACATTAGTAATCAGCAATTGGCCCCACAATTAGGAGCCAGAACCAGATTTTTAAACACAGTCTCTGCCTGTCTTCACTCAAAATGAATGATGAAATCTTCCACACGCTTCTGCCATTTACGGTGTTCCCCAGTGAGGTTCTTGAAGTTGTTTCTGGGTCTCCTGCAGGCTTTTCAAGTTGTTGAATTGTCAGTGATGACACGAGGCATTCATTTGGGCTGAAGTATGCAGTCCTCCAGTCAGTCAAGAAAGGCCGACTGGCTGACATTGTTCAATGAGATTGCTCAGTGATTGTGTTTTGTGTCTACTCAATTTCCTTGTATCATTGACACTCGTGTGAGGCCAGTGTCTGGATATAATCCATCAGGAGGTATTTGCTCAGAAGAAGCTGGGACTATTTTACATTCAATACAGATACATAAAGATATATGTTTCAATTAAGCTTTATTGCTGAAATGCCTGAATGACACCAATTCATTCCTTGCTCTGCTACAGCAAGAAGCCGCTTATCGTTCAACCTTAATGGTTTTTAATTCTACCACTACTCGCATGGGCTTCGTTCGGCTTTCTTCAGCTTTGGGTCCTTCTTTTTGGGGCAATGACGATGCGCTTTTTTTTTCTCTTCCTTTAGAGGGGCTGTTGGCAGTATGATAAACAAATCAGTATCTGTCCAAAAATAAACTGCCAATAACATTTATAAAGTTCTTCAAATCTGGCAAATAATGCAATCACCAACTCATCAGCAAACCAATCACTAATGAACGGGTCGCTAACTTTGTTATAAACTTGTTGGAATCCATTTAATAAGCTGCTCGATAACCTGATACCAAAACAGCCTTCCATCAGTCATGTAAGTGTGTGTGAGCCACTTTATTCCCAGACAGAGTCAATATTGTGTGTATTAACCACCCACCATAGTCAATTTCGGTGACTATTATCTCCCCTCCCAGTCAGTACCAATACACACTACTCTACTGTGCATTCCACTCCAGTCAGTGTTTATGACCCCATGTCCCCTGCCCCCAGTCGGTATCAGTGATTATTACCTTGTCAACATCCCTAATTGGATAGATAATGGGCGGGATTCTCCGTTCCCCGGCGGCGATTTTGTAATTGCCAATCGGGCGGAGAATCCCTTTTTACGATGGAATCGGGGACGGCGCTTGTTTAGGGATACTCTGCCCCCTCCTAAACGGCGTCATAGAGGTGCGCGGCACACACCTTTGGGAAGGCCGCAGGACGCCACCTGAGGCCCTTTCCCGATGCTCTGTCCCCGATGGGCTGAGTTCCTGATCACACGGGGAACGTGTGGTCTCAGCGGTTGGGAACCCGGCGTAGCGGCTGCGGACTGTGTCCAGCACTGCCACAGTCGGGCGGGAGCCGTGCTGCTGGCCAGGGGGACTTTGGCGAGGGCTGGGGTGAGTGATGGGGGGCTTGCCATGGGGGGCGTCCAGTGGGGCACTATCTGGCAGGTCGGATCCACGCACGGGTGGCACCATGTTGTAAGGTCTGACCGCTGCTGGTCATCGCCGTGCGCATGCGCAGCCACGGACCCGGCAATTCTTCAATGTTCCTGTTGTGGAGGCCGGGCTTTTTATGTGGCGTGGCTGCTAGCCCATCACCTGTCAGAGAATCGGTGCTAGGGCGGTGCCGATTTTTTGAATGTAAAACGCCACGGATCCTCCGGACATAGCCTGGAAATTGGAGACTCCAGCCCAATGTCTCTTTGCCCTCATTGGTCTTTTTAAGTTTAAAGTTCCTCTCTTGTGCTGTGGATATGTCCTTGGGTGTTGTGTTTGAAGTGGTGAATTACCTGCTTCTACTTTCTTTTCCTCAGCAGGTTTTTCCTCAGGTGCTTTCTCTTCAGCAGGTTTCACTTCAGCAGGTTTCTCTTCAGCAGGTTTCTCTTCGGCTGGTTTCTCCTCCGCGGCCTTATCCCCAGCGGATGGTTCTGCGGCAGGAGCTTCTTCTGCTGCCTTTTCCTCTGGTGGTGGAGGAGAGGGTGCTGAAGTATAATACAATATAACTGTGAGTATCTTAAATGGAGCTATATTTAATGCTTGTCTAAAGCACAATTGTACATTTTCCTGTAAAATACAACAACCGGTGTCCATTTGATCAATGGCACAGTGTCTATATATGCCCCTTGCGACTATAAATATAGCAGTCAGTGTAGATATACCAGTCAATATCTTGCTATACACCAGTTTCCATATAACTACCAATCAGCATCTTTGTATTTACCAGTCACCATATGTATATTTGCCAATAAGCCTCTGTATATATACAAGTCACTGTCTGTATATATATATATATATATATATATATATAAGTCACTGCCTGTATATTTACAAGTCAGTGTCAAGCATGCTAGCGTTAATCAAACAAAGAAAGGCTTTGCCAGCTTGGACATGTGCATGGGAGAGAAGGTGGTTGTATCTCCAAGGATATGCTATCCAGGAAGTAGCCTGTGGCAAGAGACCAACAGGACTCCCAAAGATTCAATTCAAGGATGGTGTCAAAAGACATCAAAGTCAATCATGACAAGTGGGCAATTCTAGTTGGCGGCACCAGCTGTGGGCAGCAATTCACCACCACCGCGACATGTGGTTTCAGAAGCTCCAAAACAGATGCTGGGCCCTGCAAACAAAGCATCAGCAGAGATCATCCTCCACCACCGGCAGAGGGACAAATTCAGGTGTGGCACTTGTGGCAGACTTTGTCTCTTCAGAACGGGCTTGTTCAGCCGTCACAAGAATTGGAGCGGACAATCTCATTTGACCTCACAAAGTTCTGAGGCTGCGTTCCCATCACCCCTCACAGGCGGAAGAATGTCAACACTGTCTGTATGTATAAAAATCAGTCTGTGCATATGGAGCAGCCATAGTCTGTGTATTTACCATCCAGTGTCTGCATGGTTTCCATTCAGTGTCTATTTACCAGTTAGTGCCTGCAGAGATACCGGTCAGGTTCTTTACATCAGTCAGTTAGTGTTTGCATGTACACCAATCAGTGTTTATATGATCACCGGTCATTTAGTTGGTGTGTTATTTTGTGCCAGACAGTGTCTGAGTAGAGCGATACAGTGTTATTGGACGAGTAATTCAGAGGCCCAGGTTAATGCTCTGGGGACACGGGCTCAAATCTCACCACAGCAGCTCGTGGAATTTAAAATTCAAACAATTCATAAATCTGGATTAAAAGTCGGTCTCATGAAACTATTGGTTACCATTAAAAACCCAGTGAGTTCATAAATCTCCTTCAGGGAAGGAAATCTGCCATCCTTACATGTGCCTCCAGAACCACAGAAATGTGACTCTGCACTGCCATCCATTGCAAGCCTTTCAGTTCTGCCAAACCACCACAGAAAAGGTGAAAATTAATAAAATGGTTGGATCCAGGACTGGAAATGACAATAGCACATCTTGCCCAGGGGATCATCCTCCTTTCTAAAATCTGGGGATGGGCTTGTATCAAAATTGGGAGTTGTCCCAGAGTCTAGTAGGCAAGAACCTGACATAGTCATTGAATCATACATTGCATCCAATGTCCTGGACTCCTCCACTGCCATTCTCAGTCATTTTCTGTCCCACGGGCAGAGTTTGACCCCGCCAGATGGATGAACAGTGGCCTATATTTGTAATGGAATTGTACTGGTTCCCTCAAAATTGACTCCGGATCACATGAAGTCACAAACGTGGACAAGGAAACCACCTACCCCCTTCCTTCAGCAGATGAATCAGTGCTCCTTCATGTTGAACATCTCTTGGAAGATGCATTGAGGCTAGCAAGGGCACATAATGTATGGGGGAATTTCAATGTGAGCTAAGGCCTGAAGGGCATATCTGTCTGAAAGCAGGTGGTGAGACAACCAACAATAGGGGAAAAGCATCTCTTGACATTCAATGGCATTACCGTTGCTGAATCCCCACTATCAACATCCTCGGGGTTACCACTGACCAGAAGCTGAACTGGACTAGCTATATAAATATTGTGGCCACAAGAGCAGGTCAGAGGTTAGGAATCCTGCAGTGCATAACTCCCCAAAGCTTGTCCACCATCTAAAAGGCACAAGTCAGGAGTGTGATGTATGCCTGGAGTGCAGCTCCAACAACACCCAAAAAACTCAACACCATCCATGGCAAAGCAACCCGCTTGATTGGCACCCTTTCCACAAACATTAAACCCTCCACCATTGACGCACAGCAGCAGATATTGGACCATCCACAAAATGCAGTGCAGCAACTCATCAAAGCTCCTTAGAGAGCATATTCCAAACCCATGACTTCTACCATCTAGAAGGACAAGAGCAGCAGAGACCTGGAAACACCACCACCTGGAGGTTCTCCTCTAGGTCACTCACCATCCTTATTTGGAAATATATCGCTGTTCCTTCACTGTTGCTGGGTCAAAATTCTGGAATTCCCTCCCTATCAGCACTGGGCTGTACCTACACAACATGGATTGCAGAAATTCAAGAAGGTAACTCACAACCACTTTCTCAAGGGCAACTAGAGATGGGCAACAAATAAAGGCCTAGTCAGTGACGCCCACATCCTGCAAATGAATACAAAAAAAAGAAAGAATCTCACCATTTCCCCCTGACCACTAATGGCATTTCCATCACTGAATCTCCGAAGATCTGTATTCTGGGGTTACCATTGACCACAGACTGAACTGCACCACCCATATAAACATTGGCCGCGATTTTGCACCCCTGTTTGCTGTGAGCGCAAATGGCGACGTGGGGGCAAAATATTGTGAGAGGCCAATCTCCACGATGAGATGCAGTGATTCCATTCCCCCTCGCAGTGACGTAACGGGATGAGAAGGAAGGTTGAGAATTCATTTGCATGCATTATAATCTCATGAACATGTTAGTGTTTCCTCATTCTATTCTCAGCAGCACGGTTTACAACAGTTTTTTAAAAATGTGAACCTGCCAAGCTCACCCCCGAAGGTAGATTCAGAGGTGAGCGTACCACTACCTACCAGGAAGTTCATGGGAGAGAGGGCAGTGGGGTGTGTGGGGCTGCAGGTGATGTTATCTGATCCTGGAGGTATGACAACAATGAGCTCATGAGGTTTATTTTATGAAATTCAAATTTGACCATTGCCCACGGTAGGGTGTCCACTGGATAGTCGAGACCTGGAGTACCCCGGTCTGGTTTCCGGCAGCACGGATGTGGTAGTGCCACCCTCCTCGGAGTGCAGGGCTAGAGCTGTGTCAGTCACATGAAGAGGGGAGTCTGATGGGATGGAGATCTCCAGGGTCTCCTGGGTGGAAGGCCCTGGGTATTGCACCAGCTGGTCCTCCTCCTTAGGATGGATGGGCAGCTGGAGTGAGATCCAGAAACCCTGCCGTCCTCTGACGCTGGTACTCGTGGATGCCTGTGAGTGCCTGAACCATGAGGTTCATGGTCTGAACCATGCAGTGAACATCCCCTGCCTTGGAGCTCAGGTCCTGCACCAAGATCTTCACTGCAGCCTTGGAGTGTCGGTACCATCCCCTCAGACTCCTCCAGTTGGCCTTGTAATCCATGGAGTGAAGCTGACATCCCTTGGTGATGGTCCTGACTTTGCTTTCGTAGCTTCAGCAGCTGAGGGCCGATCGAGTCCAGAGGCTCACCATCTGATTGGGGGCTCAGCAGAGTCCTGGCCTCCAGCTGACCTTCGAGTGTCGGACCCCGGGGACATCCCTGCCTCCGCCTGCTGTGGATCATCAGAAGTGAATGACCCAGTAGCTACTCTAGCGCTAATTCCCAATGAGTTACGAGTCTCTGCAGTGGTGGAGGGTGCAAATGACAGCTGTGATGTCTCTTCAATGTGGACGTCCGAGAACTTGTTGGAGTTAATCTCCTGGCGTCTCCAACGCTGCAGTTGTGGACGAACCGGACAGTTCACTGCTTTCCCTGCAAGGTAAGGGAGATGGTAGGGGCATAAGGATAGGAGAGATAAAACTCATGTGAGCTGCTGAGATGAATGATTGTGCTTTTCTCTTGCGCCCATCTCATCCTTAACACAGGAGCTGTCTTCTTCCTCCCCGGGAAGAGGTGAACTGCTCTCTTCTTGAACAGCGAGAGGAGTTTGAGTTCATTCATGCCTCCACCCGTCTGTGCTCACTCCTTATTATCATGAGCCAGCTTGCTATGCAAGGAGAGAGTGTGCTGGGTGAGATGGTACTGATGTCTGGCATGTGTGGTTGGTGAGGCGGTGGTGAGGTATGATAAGGGGTGGAGTCGCAGGGGAGATGAGGAAGGGAGTGTGAGGGCGAGTGATGGAGCCCCCATGAGGTGGCAATGAGTGAGCTCCCAGTGGATGTGTGATGGGTATGCGAGTGGGTGAGTGACTTACCCTGGCTGCACAGAGGAGGTCATTCACCTTCTTCCTGCCCTGGATGCCCATCCCCCTGCGCAGGTAGCTGGCGTTGAGTAGTGCTGCCACCACCCTATGCAGAGTTGGTGGCTTTGCTGGTTGGTCGTCTGCCAGACCGAGGGGACAATGTGTCACGCCTGTCCTCCATTCCATCCAACAAGTGGGTCAGTGCACCTTCTAAAAAACTTGGGCCTTCCTAGCAGCAATTCTTCTTGCCTGGAGATGGTCCAAGTGCTGAGGAGCTGTTTAAATGGTCTGGCCCCTCCGAGAAGTGGTCAGCTGATACCGGGCTGGGGGAATCAGAGTCAGCCTGCCATGGGCTCTGCGTGAAACTTCTGTTATCAAAGTGGTGCAAAACCTCGTCAGCACCGCCGGTGGTGAAGTAATCACCGTTTTTCTTGCCCAAAACGATACTTAGACATAAAATGATAAAGTTCTGCCCTTGTGTGAAAGAGCAGGTCAGAAGCCGTGAATTCTGCAGCGAGTAAATCACCTTTTGAATTCCCAAAGACGGTCCACCATCTCTGGCATGGTAGCACAGTGGTTAGCACTGTTGCTTCACTGTGCCAGGGTCCCAGGTTCGATTCCCCGCTGGGTGACTGTCTGTGCGGAGTCTGCACGTTCTCCCCGTGTCTGCGTGGGTTTCCTCCGGGTGCTCCGGTTTCCTCCCACAGTCCAAAGATATGCAGGTTAGGTGGATTGACATTCTAAATTGCCCTTAGTGTCCAAAAATGTTAGCTGGAGTTACTGGGTTACGGTGTAGAGTCGAGGTGTAGGCTTAAGTAGGGTGCTCTTTCCAAGAGCCGGTGCAGACTCAATGGGCAATTAGGGATGAGCAACTCATCCCTCTTTCTCAAGGGCAATTAGGGATGAGCAACAAATGTGTAAGTTATGGCAACTCTCCATCCGTGCCAGTTAGGGCAACGTTGCTACAGAAATGGCAAGACTTACAGACATTTTAAAATAAGAAAGCTTTCTTGCAAAAGCCTGCAGCAACAAAATGGCTGGAAGCAGCCAGGCAGAGATATACACATCACAAAAATCATCCCAGAGAAGGACAAAGGGGTCAATGGGCCAGGGCAGGGCCAACTGAAAAATTATGCCAGGAATGTGGATGGCTCAGAGTGAGCTGAGGAAGACAATGACTATGGAAATGAGTTTCTGCCCAAACCAGACAGAAACCTATTCCACTAATGGCAAACTAATTCAAACTGTCCCAGTATCCCCTAGAAGCAATTTGCGAGTAATCAGGCAAGCTCTGGTGTGAAGAAACTGATCAGGTTAACTTCTTCCTGAGTGATTAGCGCACCTTTTGTCTTTGAAATCGATCAGTGGGAGGAGCCTGCCGGCTCCTTTGAAACATGCGCGCTTAAAGATACAGGACACAGACAAGTGAGGTGGAGAGATCTTGGGTTGGTTACTCAGAATTTCTGATTGAGAAGTTTGGCACAGAAATTTGGGCTGGAGGAGATTTGTAAACCAAGAAGAAGAAACTAAAAACCTACGAAGCGGCCACCAAAAGATAGAACTATGGGTTCATCAGGTGAAGCAAGTCTCCACGAACCAGGTGCAGAGACAGACGTAACAAACTAGGACCCAAGAAGCCAGAGGGGAGCCTGAAGATTTTGTATGTTTTTAAACGGACCCATTCAGCTAGGAAGTGGTGAGTATATTTTGTCAGCTTACAGAAACACCCAATGAGGCGAGGCTTGTTGAGGAGGGGTGGTAAGGGATGATATATATTATAACCTCCTGTAAAACATTGCTAAAACTGTTTAAAGTAAGGATTCTTCGATATGCCGTTTAGTCTCTTGTTTTACACATAGTATTTCATAATTGATGTTTGTGTGTGTGGGTTAATCTGAGTTGCAGAGGACTCAATTTCTCTTGAATAAATCAATTATTTTTAAAACTACCATTATTGTGGTCTCACCTTCCTTTCACGGTTCGCTCTGGCCAAGTCACAATAATTGCCGGGACATAATCCCGGAAAAGGGAATCTGAGCGCTTCGAACACGCTCACTCAAGAGAGGCTACTGGTTAGGAGTAAACAGTGGTCCGTCCCTCTTTCTCTTTCTCTTGTGAAGTTGCACTAGTGGGGCACTTCCGGGTGACATTTCACCATCACAGGAGAGAGACTCACACAGGCGTAGGTGGCAGTCAAGGTAACTGGTGTGGCATAAGGACAACCTCACTGGTTAGGTATAAACAGTGAGACTTGCCCCCTCTCTCTTGCGAAGCTATCCCAGTGCGACACCTCCGGGTCGTGGTTTCAACACCTGCAGGAGGGACACCCACAGTTATCTGTGACACCCAATACCAGCCTGTTGTGGAGTAAAGGAAACCCTTTTTGTTACAAATGCTGACCTTACCAATGAAGCCCACATCTCATGAAAGAACAAAATAAGTATATATTCTAGTCCATGTAAATATCACATAATCTCAATATATATTGTCCATAGGTCATTTATCTGGACAGAGAGAAATGGTCCCTGTCCCTCTGGCCTTGGAATTCTGTTGTGGGGCAACTTCACCTTCTCCGAAGTTAAGGAGATGGTGGACAGGTGCCTCCTCGTAGCAGCTGTAATGTACAAAAATACTCTGCTTCTGTTAATCAACGTTTTATGCCGGACTCTAAAGAGTGAATGGTTGACAATGTCCAGGTCAGACATTCTGGCCAGCGGCTTCAACTGTATCGTCAATCCAGTCGGACGATTCTGCACACGACTCCACGTCCAAACAGTAAAAGATGCCAAGCTGCATGACATCCTCAGCGACCTTGCAGACAGCATGTTGCACAGATACATTTGCTTGAGGTCGGATGGGCACCTCTTTTCCAGGATATACTTGCTGTTTGTGTCCTGAATGTTCAGGCAGACCACCAATTGCAAGTTGGTGATTCTTCTCTGATCACTGCCTCCTCCTGACCAGTACGGATTTCATAAGGGAAAATTGTGTTTAACTAGCTTACTGGAGCTTTTCGAAGAGGTAACAGAGAGAGCTGATGAGGACAATGCTGTTGGTGTGGTGTACATGGACTTCCAAAAGGCATTTGATGCAGTGCCACACAACAGACTTGAGAAAAGTTCGAGCTCACAGAATAATAAATAGGGACAGTAGCAACATGGATATGGAATTGGCGGAGTGACAGGAAGCTGAGAGTCACGGTGAATGGATATTTTTCAGGCTGCAGGAGGACATATATTGCAGTTCCCAGGGGTCGATTTTGGGACCCTTGCTTTTCCTGTTGTAAGTTAATGATCTAGGCCTTGAATACTGCTGAAACAAAGAGACATTTTGACCCCATCGGGACAATTCATAAAGTTAGGAGAATGAACAAATTTATTTAGAATTTTATAAAAATTGTAGCAGCACGGTAGCATTGTGGCAGCACGGTACCATTGTGGATAGCACAATTGCTTCACAGCTCCAGGGTCCCAGGTTCGATACCGGCTTGGGTCACTGTCTGTGCGGAGTCTGCACATCCTCCCCGTGTGTGCGTGGGTTTCCTCCGGGTGCTCCGGTTTCCTCCCACAGTCCAAAGATGTGCAGGTTAGGTGGATTGGCCATGATAAATTGCCCTTAGTGTCCACAATTGCCCTTAGTGTTGGGTGGGGTTACTGGGTTATAGGGATAGGGTGGAGGTGTTGACCTTGGGTGGGGTGCTCTTTCCACGAGCCGGTGCAGGCTCGATGGGCTGAATGGCCTCCTTCTGCACTGTAAATTCTATGATCTATGATAAATTCTATACCGTAGGAGAAGAGAGTGCTGGGAGAGGGAGGAAATGAGAAATTAGTGACCAATCTTAATATGGTTTACAAAATTCTGTCCAAGGTTATCACTAATCGGGTCAAATCTGTGTACCAGGTAGGAAGATCTCAGGTAGCCTCGTGCTACTCAGTCAATGTGCAGGATGATGGAGGTGGATGGGGGTCAGAGGAGGGAGATACCTGCCTCATCAGCTGAGACCAGGAGAAGGACTTTGACAGAATATAATGGATCAACATGATAGATGTGCTCTCCCAAGTGAATTTGGGGAGGGACCGTGTAATTGGATTCAACTACTCTACATGAACATCAGTAGCATTGTTTCAATCAATGGTGAGAATTGGAAAGCTTTCTGATCAAATCTGGAGTCAAGCAGGGCTGCCCTCTCTCCCCTGCCTTGTTGGTGTGTTGTATTGAACCGTTGCCGAGTCCATCAGGAAATAAGCGAGCATAAGAGGGGTGATGACTCAGATCAAAGTCTCTCTGTCCATGGATGGCACCATCGTCTTCTGCCTGCATCCACTGTCAGTGCACAGACTGAACCTCTGAGACAAGTTTGAACTGGCGTCGGGAGTCAAAGTAAATCATGGCAAGAGTCAAATCATGTTCTTTGGGAACTGGGCAACTAACCCTTTGCAAGTCAGACTGCCTGAAGGTGTTGGGAGTATTGATTTGCGAGGGGGGGGGGTGGGCGGTGGTAAAGATTGGGCATGTGGGAATGATGCTCCCTCTCCAGTACAGATAAGAACTTGGTCATCAGGTGTGAGGCACTCTGGTGTCGCTGTATATTGCATAGATCTGACCCATACCTGACTTCTTACGTGGGGAAGGCGGGATCAGTGTATTGAACTTGATGATCGGCCATGATCATGACGAATTGTGGAGCAGTCTCGAAGGGACGAATGGCCTCCTCCTGCTTCTATTTTCTATGTATGTTTCTTGCGCCGTGGTGAACTACCTCTTGCTTTGTCTGGGGATCAAAAATGGACTGTGTCCGCAGGAACATGAAAAAAATATAGCCAACCTCGCTCTCTTGCTGATGGCCTCCTTTATGTGTGCTGCATTAAACTGTGCTGTTCACAAACACCAAGTGTAAATTCATGCTGATGTTCTACCAGTATTGCAAAGGATGTGTTTGGTCACCTTGCCGCAGAACGAACGGTCCTTTTAGTCGGACCGTACTGCACCACCTGGAGAAGTTTGTGTTGGAAAACACCTTTGACCACTAATCCATTAGACAATGGTCTGCATGTAACGTCCTCGAAGCCCTGCGGGAAAAGGAGATGGTGGATTCTGTGACATGGTTCCCTAAGCAGACTGTCAAAGTCATTTGACAGACTCATCGCCAGAACTTTCAAACAAGCACCGAGACCTAGCTTGGCTTGGGTTCTGTCTTCAGAAATGAGGACACAAATCAGATCCCAGAAATGTTGTAGAATGAAAGGTTTAGTGAGAGGGAAGAACTGAGGAAGATCAACATTAGTAGAGAAATGGTGCTGGGAAAACTGATGGGGTTGAAGGTGTATAAATCCCCAGGGGCCTGAGAATCTGCATCCCAGAGTGCTTAAGGAGGTGGCTCTGGAAATAGTAGATGCATTGGTGGTCATCTTCCGGGATTCTATAGACTCTGGAACTGTCCCTGCAGATTGGAGGGGAGTTCACGTCACTCCGATATTCAAAAAGGGAGGTAGAGAGAAAGCAGGGAATTATAGACCAGTAAGCCTAACATCGGTAGTGGGGAAAATGTTTGAATCCATTATCAAGGACTTTATAGCGGAACATTTAGAAAGCAGTGGCAGGATCAGTCAGGGTCAGCATGGATTTATGAAGGGAAAATCATGCTTGACAAATCTGTTGGAATTCTTTGAAGAGGTAACCAGTACAGTCGACAAGGGGGGGCCAGTCGATGTGGTATATTTGGACTTTCAGAAGGCATTTGACAAAGTCCCGCATAAGAGATTATTGTGCAAAATTAAAGCGCATGGGATTGGGGGAAATGTATTGAGGTGGATAGAAAACTGGTTGGCAGAGAGGAAACAAAGAGTAGGGATTAATGGGTCCTTTTCAAATTGGCAGGCAGTAACAAGTGGGGTACCACAGGGATCGGTGCTGGGACCCCAGCATATTCACAATATATAGTAATGATTTGGATGAGGGAACAAAATGTAACATCTCAAAATTTGCAGATGACCATAATTAGGTGGGAGGGTGGATTGTGACGAGGATGCAGGGATCCTACAGCAAGATCTGGACAGGTTGGGTAAGTGGGCAAACCAATGTCAGATCAGTATAATTTGGACAAGTGTGAGATTATTCATTTTGGAAGCAAAAACAGGAAGGCAGATTACTACCTGAATGGTTGTAAATTGGGAGAGGGGAGTGTGCAGCGGGACCTGGGTGTCCTTGTGCACCATTCGCTGAAGGTAAGCTTGCAGGTGCAGCAGGCGGAAAAGAAGGCTAATGGTATGTTGGCCTTCATTTCAAGAGGTTTCAAGTATAGAAGCAGGGATGTGTTGCTGCAATTGTACAGGGCCTTGGTGAGGCCACACTGGGAGTATTGTGTGCAGTTTTGGTCTCCTTCTCTGAGGAAGGATGTTCTTGCTCTCGAGGGAGTGCAGCGAAGGTTTACCAGACTGATCCAAGGGATGGACGGACTGTCACATGAGGAGAGATTGACTAGGTTGGGATTGTTTTCGCTGGAGTTCAGAAGAATGAGGGGGCGTCTCTTAGAGACGTATAAAATTCTAACAGGACTAGACAGGGTAGATGCAGGGAAGATGTTACCAATGATTGGTGTGTCCAGAACCAGGGGTCACAGCTGGAGGATTCAGGGTAAATCATTACAGACAGCGATAAGGAGACAACACAAAAAGAGTGTTGAGCCTGGGGAATTCATTACCACAGGAAGTAGTTGATGCTAAAACTTTGAATATATTCAAGAGGCGGCTGGATACAGCACTTGGGGAGAATGGGATCAAAGGCTATGGGGAGAAAGCAGGAGCAGGCTATCGAGTTGGATGATCAGCCATGATCGTGACGAATGTGGAGCAGGCTCGAAGGGCCAAAAGGCCGCGTCTTGCTCCTTTCTTCTATGTATGTATCTATGTATGTGATGAGAAGGGCCCTCCCCGTCAGATCCATTCTGCGTTTCCCAGAATCTCACTGCCTCTGAATGTTACCTTCGAGATGGTCACGATTGGGAAAGAGACCATCACCACCTCCTTCTGGAAAAATCAGGGTCCGAAAGAGATGCAATGGTTTATTTTGTTCAGGTTCGTCCCGAGCAGCCTTATGGGCTGCTTCCAGGAATGGACACCAAAAATAAACATAAACTGTGGTTGAAGAACCATAAACTTGGTGAAAGACACTCTTCGGTCTGCCTGAAACCTGTTGGATTTCCTGTGCGAAGAATTGTCCATGGGTGCGTGTTGCGGACTGGCACATTTCAAGGTCCACGACCACGTGCTGAGAGATGCACCAAAGTCTGGGGCAGCTGCCACAGAGGCGCAGTAGGGAAAGGCCGCAGTCTGAGGCCCTTCAGCCAGAGTACACCGAGGGTCCAGAAACTGGTGAAAACACCATTGGGCTGCATGTTTGACACAATGAACATTGTAAATATTGTCCCAGAGCTTCCAATCTCCAGGTAGTAGGTCATTCCCTGGAGGTACCCCAGAAAATGCACTATGGGCCTCCCCGCCCCCCTGAGGAAGTCCCCATGCACTGACTGTACCTGACGAAGGAGCTATGCTCCGATAGCTAGTGAGTCCAAGTAAACCTGTTGGACTTTGACCTGATGTTGTAAGACTTCTTACAGTGCCCAAGAATTGCCCAGGAAGTTTAACCTTCTGATGGGCGATGACCTGACACTCAGAACCACCTAATACACTGATGGTTCTGACTCTCTGAGCAGAATAATGATCAGGGAACAATTAGGAGAATTAAAACTATTTCTAACTCCTGAATAACTTTGTACTGACCTCCCTCCGGTCCCTCACTGGACATCCCGACTAGACCCCAACTCCCCCAACCCTGCTGCACCACCGCCGTTCTTCCAACTACCCTCCCGTCTTCCGACCACACACTCAACAATGCCCAGAGATCTCCCCTTGCCTCCAACCAGCCTTCATTTGTGAGCATATTGAGTTTGATAGATTTTATAGATTTTTAAATTCTCAGGGAATCAAGAAGTATGGGCATCGGGTAGAAGAGTGGAGCTGAGGTCATGGATCAGCCATGATCATATTGAATGGTGAAGCAGATATGAGAAGCCATCAGGCCTATTCCTGCCCCTATTCCTTACATTAGGAACATAGAAAATAAGAGTAAGAATGGGCCATTCCAGGGGCTGTTTAGCACAGGGCTAAATCGCTGGCTTTGAAAGCAGACCAAGGCAGGCCAGCAGCACGGTTCAATTCCCGCAACAGCCTCCCCGAACAGGCGCCGGAATGTGGTGACTAGGTGCTTTCAACAGCAACTTCATTTGAAGTCTACTTGTGACAATAAGCGATTTTCATTTCATTTTCATTTTGAGCCTGTCCCGCCATTCACTTAGATCGTGGCTGAGCTTCTACCTGGAAACCATTTTCCTGTGTTATTCCTCAATGTGACTGAACATAGAACATAGAACAGTACAGCACAGAACAGGCCCTTCGGCCCTCTATGTTGTGCCGAGCATTGTCCGAAACCAAGATCAAGCTATCCCACTCCCTGTCATTCTGGTGTGCTCCATGTGCCTATCCAATAACCGCTTGAAAGTTCCTAAAGTGTCCGACTCCACTATCACAGCAGGCAGTCCATTCCACACCCTAACCACTCTCTGAGTAAAGAATCTACCTCGGACATCCCCTCTTATATCTCCCATCCTGGATCTTATAGTTATGCCCCCTTGTAACAGCTACATCCACCCGAGGAAATAGTCTCTGAACGTCCACTCTATCTAACCCCTTCATTATCTTATAAACCTCTATTAAGTCGCCTCTCATCCTCCTCCGCTCCAAAGAGAAAAGCCCTAGCTCCCTCAACCTTTCCTCATAAGACCTATCCTGCAAACCAGGCAGCATCCTGGTAAATCTCCTTTGCACCCTTTCCAATGCTTCCACATCCTTCCTATAATGAGGTGACCAGAACTGCACACAATACTCCAAATGTGGTCTCACCAGGGTCATATATAGTTGCAGCATAACCCCGCGGCTCTTAAACTCAAGCACCCTGTTAATAAACGGTAATACACTATAGGCCTTCTTCACGGCTCTAACCACTTGAGTGGCAACCTTCAGAGATCTGTGGACATGAACCCCAAGATCTCGCTGTTTCTCCACATTCCTCAGAACCCTGCCGTTGACCCTGCAATCCGCATTCAAATTTTTTCTACCAAAATGAATCACCTCGCACTTATCAGGGTTAAACTCCATCTGCCATTTTTCGGCCCAACTCTGCATCCTATCAATGTCTCTTTGCAGCCTACAACAGCCCTCCACCTCATCCACTACTCCACCAATCTTGGTGTCATCAGCAAATTTACTGACCCACCCTTCAGCCCCCTCCTCCAAGTCATTGATAAAAATCACAAATAGCAGAGGACCCAGCATTGATCCCGGTGGTACACCGCTGGTAACTGGTCTCCAGTCTGAAAATTTTCCATCCACCACCACCCTCTGTCTTCTATGTGATAGCCAGTTACTTATCCAATTGGCCAAATTTCACTCTATCCCACACCTCCTTACTTTCTTCATGAGCCGACCATGGGAAACCTTATTTCACGCCTTACTAAAATCCATGTATACGACAGCAACTGCTCTACCTTCATCTACACACTTAGTTACCTCCTCAAAGAATTTAATCAAATTTGTGAGGCAAGACCTACCCTTCACGAATCCGTGTTGACTATCCCGGATTAAGCTGCATCTTTCCAAATGTTCATAAATCCTATCCTTCAGGACCTTTTCCATTATCTTCCCGACCACCGAAGTAAGACTAACTGGCCTATAATGACCAGAGTCATTCCTATTCCCTTTCTTGAACAGAGGAACAACATTCACCACTCTCCAGCCCTCTGGCACTATCCCCGTGGACAGCGAGGACCCAAAGATCAAAGCCAAAGGTTCTGCAATCTCATCTCTTGCTTCCCAAAGAATCCTTGGGTATATCCCATCTGGCTCAGGCGACTTGTCGACCCTCAGGGTTTTCAAAATTGCTAATACATCCTTCCTCAGAACATCTACTTCCTCAAACGTACCTGCCTGAATCACACTCTCATCCTCAAAAACATGGCCCCTCTCCTTTGTGAACACTGAAGAAAAGTATTCATTCAATGCCTCTCCTATTTCTTCTGACTCCATGCACAAGTTCCCACTCCTGTCCTTGACCGGCCCTACCCTCATCCTGGTCATTCTTTTATTTCTCACATAAGAGTAAAAAGCCTTGGGGTTTTCCTTGATCCGACCCGCCAAGGACTTCTCATGCCCCCATCTCGCTCTCCTAAGCCCTTTTTTCAGCTCATTCCTTGCTACCTTGTAATCCTCAAGCGACCCTACTGAACCTTGTTTCCTCATCCTTACATACTCTTCCTTTTTCCTCTTGACAAGACATTCAACCTCTTTGCGATCTACAAATCTATTGATCTCTGTCTTGAACATACTCAATGGCTGAGACACTACAGGCCTCTAGGGTAGAGGATTGTAAAGATTTACCACCTTTCGAGTGAAGAAACTCTTCTTCATCTCAGTCCTATTTGGCCCACCTCTCATTTCTTTTGTAAATATAGATACATGCACACACATAGATGAAGACATACATTGTCATACAGTCACACATGCAGCAGATACACGGATGAATGAATAAGCAAAGTTGCATGCAGGGACAAGGGTACAGACACATAGGCATAAGTAAATGACAGGCATTAATACGTACACTTAAAACATTCACAGGTGTTTTTTTCCCCAAAACTCTGCCAGTCAGTGTAAATGATAAATATCCCAACTCTGACTTGTTCTCCTCTCACCTGGGGTACTGCTTCCCTACCTGATTCGGCTGATGGGGCTGCCACCTCAGCGGGTTCAGCAGGAACTTCAGCAGGAGGTTGGCTGTATGCTGGATCCAGTGACTGTACGTTTCCCACAAAAGATTCTACCTTTGTGGAATTCCCGCTTGGCTTATACTGAGCCACCACAAAGGCCCCTTTATCACTTATGACATATGCGATTCCCATGTCTGTGGTTTCCTTCCATATCAGCTGGGTAAAGTGCTCTGATGGGAACAGGTAAAGGTAAACAGTTAGTCTGTCTTTGAGTCACTTGTGCTACCATTGTGTGTGTGTGTGTGTGTGTATTTGAGTACGAATTAACTTGGGTGAATGTGTGTGTTGCACATACGTGTGAAGGTAAATGTGAGCGAGGGTGAATGTTTGTGTGGGCATTTGTGTCAGTGAGTGCATGTATAACCAAGTGTATGAGCGCATGTGCATTTTAACAGGCGCGAGTGTGTGTGTGTGCTTCTAAGACCCTGTGTGCAAAGTACAGCTTTGCATGATGCCGTGGCAAAACCAACCTCACTGTGCTCCCCACGAAACTCCCACCAACTGGGGCTCCGAGTAGATTGAGCAGATTACCTGCAGAACTCACTGTGCCATCGTCACTCATTAAGCCATTCTTTCACCAAGAACAGTACAGCACAGGAACAGGCTCTTCAGCCCGACAAGCCTGCACTGATCATGATGCCTGTCTAAACTAAAACCTTCTACACTTTTGGGATCCCAATCCCTCTATTCCCATCCTATTCATGTATTTCCCAGTGATCTAGGGCTTTGCTTTAGCAGAGAAAAAGTTAAACATTTACCCGTCCTCTCGGAGAGACCAGGCTTTTCATAATCGTAATACTTCATTTCACTGTACCAGGCATCCACAGGTTCGTTGCCTGACATGATTTGAAAATGAGGCAAAGCAAGATTATAAATTAGAAAGGTCGTGCAGATCTAGAGACACAAGCACAAAATGAACAAGTTGACAAAGGAATCCAATTCTGAGGGGATTTTTAAAAAGCACTTTGTAGAGAAAAGTGGGAAAAAGCAGAAGCAGAAAATTTGTTAGATCTTTCAGGAAAACAGTGGAATAGATATTCATGTGGGAACGGACCTGAACAGAAAGGTTGCTGGTCTGAAATGTTGAATCTGTTTCTCTCTCCATACGAGCTGCCGGATTTACTGAGCACTTCCAGCATTTATTTTTATCAAAAGACATCCCTCATGAAAATGACTTTGGGAGTGACTTTACTTGACTATTCTGCTGAACTTACGTCTAATTCCTGTGTTAAAAGTTTACTTTTTTTGGCAATTCTTTCAATCATTGTAGAAAACAGTGGAAGAGACACAAACCTGAGATTTCTCCTTCAGTGACACTTGGTTTAGACCAGATATTCTCACCAAAGTTGGTGGGACTTTGTGCAATGATGCCATCCTGTGTAAGGACATTTGCCCACACCTTGCAATCCTTGCTCAGTTCTTTATTGAGCGAGAGGGGTGCTGTGTTGTGACGAGCCCTGTATGCATTGTGAGCATCCAATGCTTCTTTCTCAAACTTAGACATATCTGAAAATGAAATCCAGACTGCCATCAGTGCCGTGGCAAGCAGCAGGAACTGAACATACACCTTGTTATCAACCTCTATTCCATTACAGTCCCAATTGTATACACCACCTTGCTCCATCCATCATTCTATCCTCACTCGCTCTCCCATCTCATTCGCCAAACCGTCCCATCCACCAACATTCCTCTTTCTTATCCCACTCCATCTTGCTCCTTATCACCTGACATGTTCGTACATCTCATGAACCACTTCATCCCATCATACCTCTCCGTATCAATCACCCCATCCATTCATATTTCTGTATCTGGACAGAAGGTAAAGCAAAGAGGTTTAGGAGGGAATTCCTGTGAATAGTCTTGGCAGCTGAGAGTGTTACAATTGTGAGGTTAATATGAAAATGAAATTATATTATATTTTAAAATAAGATTATATTTTGGGTGGCAGCTTTAAATTTAGAGTAAATGAAGGAGGTCATGTGACCTGTTCTGCAGTCTGCCTGAAAGTAAGCTTGCATGGCTTGACTGAGATCAATGAAAGGTGTAGGTTGTTTTACTGAGAATAAGGTGCAAGTGTCTGGGAAATTTATATCAAACTTGGCCACTTTATTGTCACCCCTGCACGCTGTTAAAAATAAATGGTCGTGGCAGATACTGCAGATGAAATCTTCGCAAAGGTGAAGCAACAGTTACTATCATCAAACATGGTGGCTCATTACGACCGCGGCTGGAAGGGGCACTGCCAGGGTGCCAAGATGACATTTTTTGCAAGGCGATGATCTGGCGGGAGAGGTGCTTTGTGTGGGTGTTCAGGGGAGGGGGGGGGCGGTTCTGGGGACCCCCCTATATGGCTTGGGGGACAGCGTGGGGGCTCGAGAGATTGGGAGGCGAGCGGTGCTCCTCAGTGCGGAAAATGAGACAGGGTGCTGCCTCAGCCGCGCATTCCCTGCTGAGGCCCCGATCGACATGAATGGGTGTTAGATAATGGGGTGTTTCTCGGTGCTCTGAGTGCTGGGAAACGCCCGGCTAATCTCGCCCTATGGGACTCTGTCCCCATTCGGGTAGAACGCTCCCATAAGCTCACAGTGAAAGTTAGTTCTGGCACGTTACCTGGCTGGGAAAGTAAGCAATCCATTAGAAACTGGGAAAAGCCGTTAACCATTTGCCATATGAACTATAATTATGTGGAGAGTGCAATGTGTGATAAGTAGAAAGAGCCATTTATTTCTGTTGTTTAAAGATAAAAGTGCCGAACAAAAGAAAATGTTTCGTCAACAGTGTTTCTTTTATCATTTGTTACAGTAAACATGAAATATTGACATGTCATTCAGCTAATATCATTAAGTTTGAATTTCTCTTAAACGTTATTGGTTTCTGCAGACATCAGAACAAAATCACTGCCGCAATGGTGATTAAAACCCGGTATGCTCAAATACCAGAATTAGTGGAGTGCAGATATCTCTGCAGGTTGTGGGGCTGGAGGAGATTACTGACGTAGGAATGGCCTAGAATATGGAGGGATTTGAAAATGATGATGAGAATTTTAAAATCAAAGCACTGCTTAACTAGGAACATTGTAGACCATTGAGCACAGGGAAGATGGGTGAACAGAACTTGATGCGAGTAAGAATATAAGTCGGGTTTTGGATGACCTCATTTTTATGCAGGATGGAATGTGGGAGACCGGCCAGGAGTGCAATGGAATAGTCACCTCTAATGGTAACTACACCTTGGATATAATGTTCAGGAGCAGATGAATTACACTGCTATACCATCATGCCCACATTTCTTAAACAATCTCATCTTATCCTATTCTAGCATTCCTTTATTCCATCACATCCCTCCATTCTATCATACACACCAATAGAGATTTGTAGTCCACCCCTCCATTCCAAGTGTTGACTGTTGACACTGCTACACTGCCGGGTGAACCACCTCCTTTTCTCTGATGGACTAATGTTGGAGAATTGCTTTAAACTAATAATACGCCTTTGTTCGGAAGTTCTCGATGCAAGCTTGGAGGATTGGACACAATGCACAGATCATATGCGTTACTTTTTTCGGGCGAACACTATCAACAGATGATGATCGACAGACAGTAATATTGTTGACTGCCTGTGGAGTTCATTCTTATTAGTCCCACTCCACTGCTCTTTCCCCATAACCATGCGAATGTCCCTTTGTCAAGTACTGATCCAATTCCCTTTTGAATGTTATGTTGAATCTGTTTCTAAACCCTTTGAGGAAATGCAGATCATAACAACTCACTGAGTTAATAAAAATTCACTTTATTTTCCCTCTGGTTGTCTTGTTGATTTATCCTCTGCTTACTGACCTTCTGCCAGTGTGACCAGTTTCTCAGCATCTACTCTATCAAAACCCTCGACATTCACCCATACTCTTCAATAATATCACATGCTGTTCCAATTCCTTACCTGCTGCACTGTCCTCACTGGATGTTTGTTGGGAACCTGAATCCTGCTTATCTTTGGAATCCAAGGAAAGTGAGTCTGGCGGCAGCACATTTGATTGGAAGGAATGTTGGTCAACGATATTTCCAGCTGGGCTGTACTGTGCCACCACATAAATTCCCTTGTCACTCCTTGCGTATGCAATGCCAAAATGTGTGGTTGCCAACCATATCATCTGGCTAAATTGACCTGTTGTGAATAAACAAATTGATATTTCTAGCCTGTTCATGTGTACGAACATTTACAGATGTGCGCACAAGCATGCACATACATCTTTGCGACTTATGTATCTGTACAATTATATAGCATTGCCATTAATGAACGAGAAAGGAAGGGAGCCATGCAGCCAGTTTCACAAACACACGATAGTTTAAACACCATCGTTGCGTACTTCCTCCCCCCGCCCTCCTCTGCAGCTATGTAATCTCCCGCTTGGGGCAAAAATCACGTGTATGCAATATGTTAATTTATTAGTTTCTAAGGATACTGTGTGCAAATATGCTCCTATATATCATTATGCCCCTATAGATCTTGCAGAAACAATAACTGCTGCAATGTCGGGACGATGAAAAATCCCAAGTGAAGATTATTACAGGGAAGGATTTATTTTTGCACTGAATCGCAAAATTGTAAACCCACCCGTAAGGTTTCAGCACACTAAAGCGTAGGGTGTTGAAGACTTATATGATTATTGATTAAAGCAATCAAACCTGGGGCGGCACAGTGGCTTAGTGGTTAGCACTGCTGCCTCACGGCGCCGAGGACCCAGGTTCTATCCCGGCCCCGGGTCACTTGTCCATTTGGAGTTTGCACATTCTCCCCGTGCTTGCATGGATCTCACCCCCACAACCCAAAGATGTGCAGCATAGGTGGATTAGCCACGCTAAATTACCCCCTTAATTGGAAAAAAAGAATTGGGTGCTCTAAATTTGTCAGAAAAAAATAAAGCAATCAATCTTACACATTATGCATTCTCAGTTATGTTGGCGAAAAATCTCTTACTTACAAACATCTGACTGTCACAAACCTTTCAGTGTTTTCTGATGCTATCAAACAATTCAACCTCTCATTTTCATAAGTCACTCTACTTATATTTCTCTGTACTATAAATAAGCTAGAAATGGCCAATCCACATACTCTGTACATCTTTGGGTTGTGGGGGTGAAACCCAGCAAACATGGGGAGAATGTTCAAACTCCACATGGACAGTGACCTGGAGCCGGGATCGAACCTGGTTCCTCGGCGCCATGTGGCAGCAGTACTAAACACTGTGCTACCGTGCCGCCCAACTTTATCTGCCTTATGAAGAATAATCAAAGTTTCTTTCATTTGAAGTGCCCTGTGCCTGGTCTCCCATTCCAACACTGTAACGTCAGCCTAAGGTTGGTAATAATCCCATTCATGTTGTAAAAGAGCATGTTGACGAACATAGAACCATAGTATGTCTACAGTGCAGAAGGAGGCCATTCTGCCCATCGAGTGCACCAACCCTCTGAAAGAGCACCCTATACAGGTCCACTCCCCCGCCTATCCCCATAACCCCACCTAACCTACACTCCTTGGACACTGAAGAGGCAATTTAGCACGGCCACTCCACCTAATCTGCACATCTTTGGACTGTGGGAGGCAACTGAAGCACCCGGAGGAAACACACGCAGTCACGGAAAGAAAGTGCAAACTCCACACAGTCACCCAAGGCCAGAATTGAACCTGTGAGGCAGCAATGCTAACCACTGTGCCGCTCTCTTTTTAATGCTTCAGATTTCCAGGCACCAATATTTAGGTTGTAAGAAGAGAGTGTTTAAAAATATTTCACCATATAGAAGTTCTCACTGGTAAATTCCACACTGCACTCCCACCATTACTCCACCAACACCTAGTTTCAACATGAGATGCAACTGGAGACAATTCTCTGTGCCATTCACTTGAGGTTCTACTACTTGTGAGAGGAACACTTCACCAATGAGCTGCGACGGTCTCGCATTCTAACCTCTATTCTTCAGCATGAGTTACAATCCTGAAAGCACATACCTGTCAGAGTGCTAAAACCAGGGCTGCTGAAGTCATAGTCATTGATTTCATTATACCATGCAAGCACCGGATCGTTGCCTGAAATAAGATAACACATTGGTCAATCTCATATTGTGAAAGTTGAGAATAAACATCAAAAATGAAACTGACATGGCAGAATCACAACAAGATGTAGTCCATAAGTTCAAGCGCTAAATCCCAGGGAGTGGCTACAGCTCCTTGCGATGTGTGTAACCTCAGCCAGGTTGCCCAAGCTGAGACAAGATACAAAGATAAATTTTTGCTGGATGCCAGATGCGCTACAGGAATCATACTGAACAAGGTGCAGAGCTAGTAGAGTCAGAAAGAGGGAAAGTGAGAAGAGGGGAGGGAAGTACACACCTGAAATTTCATCGGTCAGCTCTGTGGTCCAAATGTTCTCTCCATTCTTGGAACGACTTTGCTCTACAATTCCAGTTGTCGCAAGGAACTCCGCCCAATTTGAACATTCCTCTCGCAATTCCCTACTGTACTGGAGAGCAGGGGCTTCATGCATGTTTCTGTAGTGATTATGGGCCTCCCAGGCTTCCATCTCAAACTTGGTCATCTTGCCTTCAGCAAATGAAACACAGACATTTGTTCATCAGCATCAAAGAGGGGAGGCTATTCATACACCTTTCCAGACTCTTATCACACCGGGCCTCCAAATTCAAATGAAAATGAAATGAAATGAAAATCGCTTATTGTCACGAGTAGGCTTCAAATGAAGTTACTGTGAAAAGCCCCTAGTCGCCACATTCCAGCGCGTGTTCGGGGAGGCTGGTACGGGAATCGAACCATGCTGCTGGCCTGCTTTAAAAGCCAGTGATTTAGACCAGTGTGCTAAACCAGCCTCTATCTAGCTATAGTCATATCCAATCACAAAGTAGTGGACAACAAATATTGATTGTTCAGAGTCATTCAAAGCAGACATTAGTCATATCTTTAAAAATCAATGTGACTGTGGCTTCAGCATTGTCCTCCTTAAAGACATTTCTCAAATCCTACTTCTTTGACCAAGCTTTACATAGATACATAGAAGATAGGAGCAGGAGGAGGCCTTTTGGCCCTTCGAGCCGGCTCCGCCCTTCATCACGATCATGGCTGATCATCCAACTCAAAAGCCTAATCCTGCTTTCTCCTCATAGCCTTTGATCCCATTCTCCCCAAGTGTTATATCAAGCCGCCTCTTAAATATATTAAAAGTTTTAGCATCACATACTTCCTGTGATAATGAATTCCACAGGCACAACACTCTTTGTGTGAAGAAATGTCTCCTTATCTCTGTCCGAAATGGTTTACCCGGAATCCTCCGGCTGTGACCCCTGGTTCTGGACACACCCTCATTGGTAACATCTTCCCTGCATCTACCCTGTCTAGTCCTGTTAGAATTTTATAAGTCTCTATGAGATCCCCCCTCATTCTTCTGAACTCCAGCGAGAACAATCCCAACCTAGTCAATCTCTCCTCATATGACAGGCCCGCCATCCCTGGAATCAGTCTGGTAAACCTTCGCTGCACTCCCTCGAGAGCAAGAACATCCTTCCTCAGAGAAGGAGACCAAAACTGCACACAATGCTCCCAAGTGTGGCCTCACCAAGGCCCTGTAGAATTGCAGCAACACATCCCTGCTTCTATACTCAAAACCTCTTGCAATGAAGGTCAACATACCATTACCCTTCTTTACTGCCTGCTGCACCTGCATACTTACCTTCAGCGAATGGTGCACAAGGACACCCAAGTCCTGCTGCACACTCCCAATTTAACAACCATTCAGGTAGTAATCTGCCTTCCTGTTTTTGCTTCCAAAATGAAAAACCTCACACTTATCCAAATTATACTGCATCTGCCATTGGTTTGCCCACTCGCCCAACCTGTCCAGATCTTGCTGTAGGATCCCTGCATCCTCGTCACAATTCACCCTCTCACCTAATTTGGTATCATTTGCAAACTTTGAGATGTTACATTTTGTTCCCTCATCCAAATCATTAATATATATTGTGAATAGCTGGGGTCCTAGCACCGATCCCTGCGGTACCCCACTGGTTACTGCATGCCAATTTGAAAAGGACTCATTAATGCCTACTCTTTGTTTCCTCTCTGCCAACCAGTTTTCTATCCACCTCAATACATTTCCCCCAATCCCATGCACTTTAATTTTGCACAATAATCTCTTTTGCGGGACTTTGTCAAACGCCTTCTGAAAGTCCAAATATACTACATCGACTGGCTCCCCCTTGTCGACTGTACTGGTTACATCTTCAAAGAATTCCAACAGATTTGTCAAGCATGATTTTCCCTTCATAAATCCATGCTGACTTGGACTGATCCTGCCACTGCTTTCTAAATGTTCCGCTATAAAGTCCTTGATAATGGATTCAAGCATTTTCCCCAATACCGATGTTAGGCTTACTGGTCTATAATTCCCTTTCTCCCTACCTCCCTTTTTGAATATCGGAATGACGTGAGCTACCTTCCAATCTGCAGGGACAGTTCCAGAGTCCCGGAAGATGACCACCAATGTATCCACTATTTCCAGAGCCACCTCCTTAAGCACCTGGGGATTTATCCACCTTCAATCCCATCAGTTTTCCCAGCACCATTTCTCTACTAATGTTGATCTCCCACAGTTCTTCCCTCTCACTAAACCTTTCATTCTCCAACATTTCTGGGATCTGATTTGTGTCCTCATTTGTGAAGACAGAACAAAAGTATGTATTTAATTGCTCAGCCATTTCTTTGTCCCTTATTATGCATTCTTATTTTGGCCATCTCTCCTAATATCTCCTTAAGTGACTCAGTATGAACTGCTGTCCAAGAAAATTCATTCTTTTTAAAAAATTATTATTTATTTATTTTTAAATTGTTTCCAATTAAGGGGCAATTTAGCGTGGCTAATCCACCTACCCTGCACATCTTTGGATTGTGGGGGTGAGACCCACGTAGATACAGGGGGAATGTGCAAACTCCATACAGACAGTGACCCGGGGCTGGGATTGAACCCGGGTCTTTGGCGCTGTGAGGCAGCAGTGCTAACCATTGCGCCATCGTGCCGCCCGTCTCTGAGAACAATCATGTGATGTTGTTACTATATAAATGCAAGCTGCCGTGATGTCTGTTGTGGTAGGATCGAGAGAGGATGCTTGAACTGGTAACAAGACTCTGAGATTTGTTTGGGTGCATGTGGGAAAATCTAGCACTAAGGGGTCACTTTAAAAATAAGGGGTCGCTTATTTAAAACGAAGATGAGGTGAAATTGATTCTCTCAGAGGGTGGTGTGTCTTTGGAACTCTCTTTCTGAAAAACTGGTGGAAGCAGAGGTGGATAGATTCTTGGTAAGCAAGGGGGTGATAGGTTATTGGGGGTAGGCGGGATCAGATCTGCCATGATCCTATTGAATGGTGGAGCAGGCTCGAGGGCTGAATGGCCTACTCCTACTCCTTGTTCTTACATTGGTATGTTCAGAAGTGGCATCCTGCATTCATATTGAGGAATGTCAGTAATTGGAGCATGGAGCAATGGGTTCAATAGCTGCATGAGGGACTGTCGGTGCACTGGCTAAGCATCAAACTAGTGGTGATATTAATTCATGCAGCACTACCCTTGTGAAAAATACTATTCAGCCTGTACAGTAATTAATCCCTGTGTAGATAGCCACCCATGTGCATGGACCCCTGGCAGCTATTACACCAGCTGCAGGGGTTCATGGAGAAGGCTCATCACTACTCTCACAACATACGAACACATGAACTCGGAGCAGAGTAAGCCAGATGGATGAGCATCAATATTATGAAGACAAAGAAAATGAGGAGGGGGCTGCTGGTGGTGATTGCTACCGTGGTCTGCAGCCATGATTTACATGAAAAGCATGGAGAGTTGTACAAACATTGGGCGCGATCTTCCGGCCACACTGCATCGGAAAAACATCTCGGCGTGGCGAGCAGCGTGGCCGTGTTGCGTTCGGGCTGGGAGGGGGGTCGGGGTTTTTTTTTGTGGATCTCGGAGATCGGGTCGCCATTTTTAAATAGCGTCCCGATCTCTCGCTACAATGGGGAGTTCCGGCGAGCGGAGTTCCCCATTGTAAAAAATAAGGTTATGTGCGGCCTCGGTCACGCGGTCCCCATTTAGACTCCTTATTCAACACGAGTAGAGTTGAATAGCTACATGTTTCTCGGCACTGCGAGTGGCAGGAAACACGCGGCTAAATGCGCTTGCTAGGGGACTTTGTTCCCTTTTCGGAAGATCACTCCTATTGACTTATGCTCCTTGCTAGGAAACCTGAGGGCAAAAAAGGCAAAGTTGTGCTATTCCCGTCCTCTGGTGAAGATATGTCCATTCTGATGAGGAGTTCTGCTGCATAATTGGAGCTCTTACAGGACAAAGGGAAGTGAGGTTGGAACTGAGTTACTCTGAATTCCAGACATCATGTTGGGAGATTCGGATTGCCTTGTGGAGCACAAGCCTGACTGTACACTCACGGGATCATTGAGAGAAGATGGGAGCCAGGGATGAGTACTCCGAACACTGTGAGTTTGAATGGTCCAGGCCTTGCTGGTGCATGGTCAGCAGAGGTAGACTTCACCAGCCAATGTGTGTGGCCCACCCAGAATCCAGTGTAGGCTAGACTGGGGTCTTCCAACCAATGAGGACGTATGGAGCAGCCACCAAACTATGCTTGATAATTAAGCTGAGACATTCAGTCACCCCATGCCCAGTTTAGGCCTACGTACCCAGTATTGTAGGCACATGCACATTCGTTATCTAAATTGTTAATTTTTGGGCAATGCGTTGCTCCTCTCGCGATCTGGTCATAACTTTGGGTTCATCTGGAACTGCCTCAGCTGCACTGGGCTCTTCTGATTCAGGAGGAGGTGAACCTGTGTCACACAGAGACAAACTTAGAGTACTTTTTAAGAGGAAAGTGTTGAAGGATAGGGTGGTGAAGAAAATATTTGGTGAGCAGGTGAGAAGCTGAGTAGGTTATGAAGGATTATGTGAAATACACAACTCAGAAAACAGGGCACGATCCAACGGCCACATTGCACCTGAAAGGCAGTGCGCCCCGGCGCAACGAGGCCGATAGAAGCAGAGGGACCCCACTCCCGGGAGTAACCCATCATGAGGGAACATAACAAAACAATAATGCATGTTGATACATGCGAGCTAGAGAGATGATTGAAAATTAGCCTAGCCGCAGTCAGTGTGTTCAAGGTTGAAGTAATGCCTTAGGGCTGGAATGTACGGCATGGTAGCACAGTAGTTAGCACTGTTGCTTCAGAACGCCAGGGACCCGGGTTCGATTCCCGGCTTGGGTCACTGTCTTTGTGGGGTTTGCACGTTCTCCCCATGTCTGCATGGGCTTCCTCCGGGCGCTCCGGTTTCCTCCCACAAGTCCCGAAAGACGTCCTTGTTAGGTGAATTTGACATTCTGAATTCTCCCTCAATGTACCCGAACAGGCGCTGGAGTGTGGCGACTGGGGACTTTCACAGTAACTTTATTGCAGTGTTAATATAAGCCTACTTGTGACACCAATAAAGTATTTGAAATCCTGCCAAAAACAATGGGCGGGATTCTCCGACCCCACGCCGGGCGCAAACCACTCCGGCGCGGGCCTAGCCCCTCAAGGTGAGGGCTTGGCCCCTAAAGGTACGGAGACTTTCGCACCTTTGGGGCAGCCCAACGCCGGAGTGGTTCCCGCCACTCCATTAGGCTGGAACTCCCCGCCCCGCCGGGTAGGGGAGAATCCCGCCCCATGTTCCTGACAAGAGACACTGATGAAGAAGGTAATAAAAATTAAGTTAAGGATTATTATAAAAAGCAATGTGCAAAAAAACAACCAATCAAGAGTGAGAAGGGAAGATAAATCCAACTTGCTAAGCAAAAAATATTGATCAAGAGTAAACATTTCTCAATTGTTCACAATGAGAAGAATTCACACCTACATTCAATTGTGTTCTATCTGCTAATACGCTTAACATGTAAATAAGTTTGTATGCTGATGTAAAGAATACATTGATTGTAACTAGAACCAAAGAGTGATTTTACTATTGAAGTGATAAGTGCCCAGAATTTATTACACGGAGACGAACAGGAGCACGAATGGGTGAGATTGCTAAGTAGGTCAGAAAGTTGACTTGATAAGTCGGTTTGATGGTGAGAAAGTAAGATGTTGAGTCGGTGAAAAAGTGTGTCGGTGATAAACTGATGGGGTAAGATAGTGAAATGGTCAGAAGATTGAGTAGATGAGCAGCCAACAGATGAGAATGGGAGGGATTTAATCGATGAGAAGGGCGAGTGATTGAGTTGGTAAAGAAGGTGAAATGTTGAGTAGGTGAGAGGGTTCAATCGGTAAAAAGCTTGCGTAAGGAGTAGATGAGAAGTTAGCACTGGCGAAGGGGGTGAGAAGGTTGAGTAGGCGAGACAATGAGCAGGTGAGTAGACAGAAAGGTAAATAGGTGAGATGCTTCCGTAAGTGAATACGTCAGAAGCTCGTGAAGGTGAGCAGTAACTGGTGAGCTTTTGAATAGATGAGAATATTTTATAGTTGAGACAGTTGAATATTTGTAAAGGTTGAGCAGCTGAGTAGATGTGTGGACCAAGAGCCAGAAGTTCAGAAGGTGAACTATTCAGTAGCTCAGAAGGCTGAGTGGGGAATGCATGTGATGATCAGTGGGTGACTAGGAGGTAAGGTGAGAAAGTGGGTAGGCTGTCTGAGCAGGTGTATTTGGAGTGTCAGGGAAAGTGAGGTGGCTAAGTTGCAAGGGTGGACACAAGTAGATCAGAAGTTCAGAAAGTGACTCGATGATAAAGGAGGTGAAAAAGCAGAATCACGGACAAGGTGAGAAGGGTACGAAAGTCTGTGTGAGGTAGGTGAAAAGAAGAGAAGGCTGAGTCGAGCTTAATGTGAGAAAGGAAAGAAGTAAGTAGGGTGTATGGAGGAAGGTGGGTCAGTGAATGGGGTAGGTAGGTGAAAGTCAGCAGGTAAAAGGTTCAGTAGAACAGGATAATAGAAGTTCAGAACCAATTTTCCCATTAAACTTTAGTTGGAAAGATTGAGGAGGTTATTACAATTATGAGGTTGATTGTTATATTTTGGGACTGTATTTTTAATTTAAGGTAAAATGAAGAGGATCATGTGAATTGGTCAGAAGGAAGTATGCCTGACAGCAAACCAGGATGGTTTGATTGTTATAGATTAAAGGGGGCTCAGATTGTTTTATTGGGAAGAAGGTTCAAGGTGTTTACCCTTGGAGACAATGATAGAAGCCTGTGTACTGACAATGGATAGACTGTGAGTCTTCAAAGTTCCAAAAACGTGTTAAGAATGTTGGGTTGTAAATAGTTATGCTGTAAATTATCCATTTACTTCCAAGAAAAAAGAAAGTTGAGGTCTCAAAGATTGCTAATTAGCTTTTTTACCTGGATACAAGGCCCATGTGATTCACATCACCGTGGATACGGGGTTTGAGAGTGGAAGGGTTTCGAAGGTATCCCTACAAACTCACAAACAGGGTTAGTCTGTGAGGGTCCAGAAGAGAGAGGCAACCTAGAAGCCAAAACTTTCTGTGGTAAGAGTGCAGATGGAAACTTGTGCTTAGACTGGTAGATGTAATTCATGGAGAATTAAATTAAGGCTGGAAGATTTGCCTAGCTTTAGTGACGGAGAAATTTCCAGGAAAACCCGCACCATGAAAGACAGTTAAGTAAATAGGAGAGAAATGGTGTAGATGATAGTTCAGTGAGGATGTGTGTAGGTGAGTGTTAGCATACCGGACCAAACCCCAACATTTGTTAGGATACCGGATGAGAACTTCAAACAATTTTTCTTAATTTGTAAAACTGTGGAAACAGAATACTTCACCCAGGAGTGATAACTCTGACCAACAGGTATCTATTATGTTAAAAAAACCTTTAATTTAAACACATCGACTTCAAGGAAATAGATTTACAATTATCAGTCGAACAGATCTTAAACAAAAGGAAAAACATGTACTTACTATCTACACCTGCCACCAATTTCAATTAAGCAACCAAATACAGTTCAAACGCCACTTCTAAATAAAGTTAACACAGCCGGTTACTTGCTTAGTTGTGTAGAGACCTTTGGAGAGAGATCTTTTCAAGAGCAGGTCCAGTACATTTCTGTTCAGCCTAATAGAATTTTGCAAAACTGCTGTTCAACGTAAAATATATCTTAACTCAGGTTTTTAAAAACATTACTGTAACATATATAAAATATATTATATAACATTGCTACATTCATCACAGTGAGAGAGTTTAGTTGAGGAGATTATTCAATAAATTAATAGTTGGGCAGTTGAGGAGGTTCATGAGGTAGGATGCTGAGTAGTGAAGATTGATCTCTTAAAATCAATTGAGCTGTCTGTCCCTAAGCCTTTTCCTGGCCCAAGAATTTGATTCTGTATGTCAGCCTCCAACAGTTATTGAAGAGTATGCCAGTATCTGTTACCCTACCTGAGGGCTCCACGGTTTTGGCTTCCGCAACTGGTACTGGTTCAGGTACTGCCTCTGGTTCAGGTTCTGGTTCAGGTTCTGCCTCTGGTTCAGGTTCTGCCTCTGGTTCTGGTTCAGGTGCTGCCTCAGGTTCTGGTTCAGGTGCTGCCTCAGGTTCTGGTTCTGGTTCAGGTGCTGCCTCAGGTTCTGGTTCTGGTTCAGGTGCTGCCTCTGCCTCTGGTTCAGGTGCTGCCTCTGCCTCTGGTTCAGGTGCTGCCTCTGCCTCTGGTTCAGGTGCTGCCTCTGCCTCTGGTTCAGGTGCTGCCTCTGGCTCTGGTTCAGGTGCTGCCTCTGGCTCTGGTTCAGGTGCTGCCTCTGGCTCTGGAGGAGAGATAGAGAAAACCATACAAAGTTTTTGAGAGAAATAGATTGAATGTTGGGTAGCGAAGTAAATATTTCAGAAGGTGAGTACACAAGGAGAAGAGAAGGTACATCGGTGTGAAGGTAAGTGAGTGGGAGGGTGCCTTGGCAGAGGATATGTGGGTGGGTGCGTGTGTGGAAGGTGCTGTGGGAGGGTGGACATATGTACGGGAGTTTATATGGTACATGGGAGGTTGTGTGTACGTGACTGTGTGTGTATATGGGAGGATATATGTGTGTAGAGGAGGTTGTATGTGTGGGAGTGTGTGTGTATATGTGAGTGTGAATTTGTGGGAGTATGTTTGTGCATATGGGAGGGTGTGTATGTGGATGTATATATGGGAGGTTGTTCGTGTGGGAGTGTGTGTGAATATGGAGGGGGTTATGTGTGGAGATGTATTTGTATACGGGAAGTTGTATGGGTGGGAGTGTGTGTCTATGAGAGGGTAAATGTGTGGGAGTTTGTATGTATATGGGAGAGTATGTGTGGGAATATGTGTTTCTAGGGGAGGTTTTCTGTGTGGGAATGTGTGTGTATATGAGGGGTGAATGTGTGAAAGTGTGTGTGTATATGGGAGGGTTCAGATGTGGGAGTGTATGTGTGGGAGTGTGTGTATATTGGAGGGTGAATGTGTGGGCGTTTGTGTAAATATGGGGGGGGTGTATGTGTGGGAGTGTGTGTGTATATGGGAGGGTGTATGTATGAGAGTTTATGTGCATAATGGAGGGTGTATGTGTAGGAATGAGTGTATATATTGGAGGGTGTGTGGGGCGGCACAGTAGCACAGTGGTTAGCACTGTTGCTTCACAGTCCCAGGTTCAATTCCGGCTTGGGTCACTGTCTGTGCGGAGTCTGCATGATCTCCCCGTGTCTGCGTGGGTTTCCTCCGGGTGCTCCGGTTTCCTCCCACAAGTCCCGAAAGACGTACTTTTTAGGTGAATTGGACATTCTGAATTCTCCCTCAGTGTACCCGAACAGGCGCCAGAGGGCGGCGTCTAGGGGATTTTCACAGTAACATATTTCATTATGCGTGGGAACGTGTGTGTATATGGAAGGGTGCATGTGTGGTAGTGTGTGTGTATATTGGACATTGTATGTGTGGGAGAGGTGTATATGGGAGGTGCTGTGTGGGAAGGGGTGTGTGTAGATTATGTTCATATCTGGGAAATGCTAGTTGGCCTGTTCATAACCTATTTTATTACGAGGGTTTTATATTCCGTGTCAACCTCTATTAGCTATTCATTTTGTCATACATATTTTGCCTTATGGGTGTTGCTAGCGAGGAGTGAGTGAGGGGAGGAGGGGAGACAGTGAGGGGAGAGTGAGGGAAGAGAGTGAGGGGAGAGAGTGAGGGGAGAGAGCGAGGGGAGAGAGTGAGGGGCGAGAGTGAGGGGAGAGAGTGAGGGGAGTGAGGGGAGAGAGTGAGGAGAGAGAGTGAGGGGTGTGAGTGAGGGGAGAGAGTTAGGGGAGAGAGTTAGGGGAGAGAGTGGAGAGAGTGAGGGGAGGAGAGGAGAGAGTGAGGGGTGTGTGAGGGGAGGAGGGGAGTGAGTGAGGGGAGGAGGGGAGTGAGTGAGGGGAGGAGGGGAGTGAGTGAGGGGAGGAGGGGAGTGAGTGAGGGGAGGAGGGGAGTGAGTGAGGAGAGGAGGGGAGTGAGTGAGGGGAGGAGGGGAGTGAGTGAGGGGAGGAGGGGAGTGAGTGAGGGGAGTGAGTGAGGGGGAGTGAGTGAGTGAGTGAGGGGAGGAGGCGAGTGAGTGAGGGGAGTGAGTGAGGGGGAGTGAGTGCGTGAGGGGAGGAGGCGAGTGAGTGAGTGAGGGAAGTGAGTGAGGGGAGGAGGGGAGAGAGTGAGGGGAGAGAGTATGGGGAGGAGGGGAGTGTGGGGAGGAGGCGAGTGAGTGAGGGGAGTGAGCGATGGGGGAGGAGGGGAGTGAGTAAGGGAGGGGAGCAGAGGAGGGGAGCGGGCGAGGGGAGGAGGGCAGAGGGCGAGGGGAGGAGGGCAGCGGGCGAGGGGAGGAGGGGAGCGGGCGAGGGGAGGAGGGGAGTGAGTGAGGGGAGGACGGGAGTGAGCAGAAAAAAGAAGATTTTTATTTTTTATTTTAAATGGATGTTGCTGGCAAGGCCAGCATTTAATGCCCACCCATAATTGCCCTTATTAGGGTTTGCTCAACTGTCTTTTGTAAGTGTTGCAGTCCGTGAGCTGTAGCTGCTTTCACAGTACCTTTAGCTCGAGATTTTGCTTCAGTAATGATGACACAACTGCAGTGCATGTCCATGTCAGGATGGTGGGCGCCTTGGAGGGAAACTTTCTGGCAATGGTGTTTGCACACATCTTCTGCTTTGCCTTTTCAGTCGGTGGAACTGGCATTGTTTGGGAGGAGCTGTCAAGGAAACCTTGGTGAAGTGTGGCAGTGTATGGGCGGCACAGTGGTTAGCACTGCTGCCTCACAGCACTGGAGATCTGGGTTCAATTCCAACGTTAAGTGACTGTGTGAAGTTTAAACGTTCTCTCCGTGTCTTGGTGAGTTTCCTCCGGGTGCTCCGGTTTCCCCTCTCAGTCCAAAGATGTACGGGTTTGGTGGATTGGCCGTGCTAAATTGCCCCTTGGGGTCCAAAGATGTGCAAGTTAGGTATGGGGAAGTGGGCCTAGGTGGGGTTCTCTTCCAGAGGGTCGGCGCAGTCTCAATGGGCCAAATGGCCTTTTTCTGCATTGTAGGGATTCTATGGATCTGTCGATAGGTCACACTGTAGCTGAAGTATGGTGCTGGTGGGGGAAGAGTAGTTTAGGCTAATGGATGGAATGCCCATTTAATGGGCAGCACGGTAGCACAAGTGGATAGCACTGTGGCTTCACAGCGCCAGGGTCCCAGGTTCGATTCCCCGCTGGGTCAGTGTGTGTGGAGTCTGCACGTTCTCCCTGTGTTTGCGTGGGTTTCCTCCGGGTGTTCCGGTTTCCTCCCACAGTCCAAAGATGTGCAGGTTAGGTGGATTGGCCATGCTAAATTTCCCTTAGTGACCAAAAAGGATAGGAGGATTATTGGGTTACGGGGATAGGGTGGAAGTGAGGGCTTAAGTGGGTCGGTGCAGACTTGATGGGCTGAATGGCCTCCTTCTGCACTGTATGTTCTATGTTAAAACAGATTGGACTGTCTTGGGTTTTGTAGTGCCTTGAACATTATTGCAGCTGCATGCACCCAGGCATATTCCTATCACTCTTGAGTTGTGCTTTGTCGGTGGTAAAGGGGATTGTGGAGTGAGCAGGTAAGTCACACATCAGAGTATCCTGACCTACTCCGGCCGTCATATTATTGAACAGGCTGGTCCAGTTGCTCCTCACTATTTGCCTTCATACCTGCAGGTTCTGCCTCTGCAGCTGCAGCTTCAGGTTCAGCCTCTTCTGGTGCTGCCTCTGCTTCTGAGGGTGGAAACACACAGGGATATAATCAGTGAACATCCCATACGGAAACACACGTTCTTGCCCAGGGGTAACATCTAGCCTAATGTCAAGCGCTACCTCACCAAAACCTCAAAATCACCTTTTTCAAACTGTCTCATTCTTTGTGACGAATTGTGGATTTTCCACAGTTTGTGAATTCCACATGCTAACTCCCCTCTTGTAAAAAGGGCTTTTACCACCTCTCCTTTAAATGGTTTGGAATCGTTGCCCTCTCGTTATTGTGTCGGTGGCCACAATCTCACTATTAACATCATGTAAGATTTTGAGGGTCCCTATCAATTTGCCCATTTAACCTTCCTACCTTGAGTGCAAAAAAAGTCTCAACTTTACCTCCCCATTCCAGGTTAAAAAATAGTGGACCATTTCTGTCACGGTTACATCCCCCTAATCATGGAATGATATCTGCGTACCCATTACTCAGACCTCCTTACAATAAAGCCGATATAGAGGCAATGGCAAAGGTGCAAAAACATTTACAAGGATACAAGATCTGAGAGGTTCTACCTATCAGGAAATATTACCCAAGCTAGGGCTCTATTTTCAAGAAAAAAGACAAGATAGAGGGTTTCATACTTGGAACTCTGGGCTTTCAGGAGATCTGGAATCAGTTTTGAGGTCTGTATGTGGTCTCACCATCAGGGACATCGGAGGATATTCATGTTATTTTGCTGTTATCAGTCCATGCATCAGGTCATAGCGGAGGCAACATGAGCAGCACAGTGGCACAGTGGTTAGCATTGCTGCCTCACAGCGCCAGAGACCTGGGTTTGACTGTGGTCTTGGGTCTGCATGTTCTTCCCTTATCTACGTGGGTTTCTTACATCTCACCACCCCCCCCCCCCCGATTTATTATTATTTGTGATGCATTATCAATTACGACGAGACGAGAGTAGAGAGTAAATGAGGCTTTATTAAGCAGAGATTAGTGGCCTCCTGCAGCTGCTACCAGAATTGGAGCAGCTCGGCGTGCACACACATTTATACTCCGCCTACTGGGCAGAGCTAGCAGGCAGGGATCTACCCCGTACCTGTAGTACAGGAGCCTTAACGTATTACCTCTAATAACAACTATTATACAATCAATGGTGACTACCACATTCACCCCCTGATAAAAAGAGTCCAGCGGGTGTGGTGGAAAGAAAATTTGCAGGTTTGTGAAAATGTTAAGTTTATAGTCTGGTGAAAATGTACAAATTCAGCCGGTCGGGTGCCTTGATCCTCCGCTGTGAGTGCCTCGGTCCCGATGGTGATGTGGGCGCCGACCTGGTTGCCTGTGACTCCGGGAGTGTGTTGTCCTCATCTTCATCCCCGGGTGGAACCAGTGGGAGGATGGATCGTCCTGGAACGGGGGCTGTAGTGAGGTGCGCTGGGGGGAGGGTGAGTGGGGCCGGGGCAAGCGGAGGGGGGTCGGGTGGTGGTGGGCCATGGGTGGGGATCCAGCTGGTGCCAGGTCCCTGAGGGAGACTGTGTCCTGGCGGCAGTCGGGGTACGCTACGTAGGCGTACTGCAGGTTCGCATGAAGTAGTTGTACCCTTTCGACCAACGGGTCTGCCTTGTGGATCCGCACGTGTTTGCGGAGGAGAATGGGTCCTGGAGCTGCCAGCCACGTTGGGAGGGAAACTCCGGAGTGGACTTCCTGGGGAAGGCAAGGAGACGTTCATGGGGGGTTTCATTAGTCGCAGTGCAGAGTAGCGATCGAATGGAGTGGAGTGCGTCGGGGAGGATCTCCTGCCAGCGGGAGACCGGGAGGTTTTTAGACCGCAGGACCAGCAGGACGGCCTTCCAGACCGTCCCATTCTCCCTCTCCACCTGCCCGTTTCCCCGGGGGTTGTAGCTGGTCGTCCTGCTCGAGGCAATGCCTTTGCCGAGCAGGAACTGACGCAGCTCATTGCTCATAAAGGAGGATCCCCGGCCACTGTGAACGTAAGCGGGGAAACCGAACAGGGCGAAGATGCTTTAATGTGCTTTAATGACCGTGGCAGACGTCTTATCGGGGCATGGGATGGCAAAGGGGAATCGGGAGTATTCATCGACCATGTTCAGGAAGTACGTGTTTCGGTCGGTGGAGGGGAGGGGCCCTTTGAAGTCCATGCTGAGGTGTTCAAAGGGGCGGGAGGCCTTCACCAGGTGCGCTTGGTCTGGCTGGTAGAAGTGTGGTTTGCACTCTGCGCAGACCTGGCAGTCTCTGGTGACAGTCCTGACCTCCGCAATGGAGTAGGGCAGGTTGCGGGCCTTTATGAAGTGGAAGAACCGGGTGACCCCCGTGTGCAGAGACCATCGTGTCGGGCCCGAAGTCGGTCCACTTGTGCGCTGGCACATGTACCTCGGGAGAGGGCATCGGGGGGCTCGTTGAGCTTCCCGGGGCGATACAAAAGTCTCGTAATTGTAGGTGGAGAGCTCGATCATCCACCTTAAGATTTTATCATTTTGATCTTGCCCCGCTGTGTATTATTAAACATGAAGGCAACCGACCGTTGGTCAGTGAGGAGAGTGAATCTCCTGCCGGCCAGGTAATGCTTCCAATGCCGCACAGCTTCCACGATGGCTTGGGCCTCCTTTTCGACAGAGGAATGGCAAATTTCTGAGGCATGGAGGGTGCGGGAAAAGAATGCCACGGGTCTGCCTGCCTGGTTGAGGGTGGCGGCCAGAGCCACGTCCGATGCATCGCTCTTGACCTGAAAGGGGTGGATCTCGTCGACCACATGCATCGTGGCCTTGGCGATGTCTGCCTTGATGCAGTTAAAGGCCTGGCGGACCTCAGCCGTCAGGGGAAAAACTGTGGAGTGGATGAGTTGGCGGACCCTGTCCGCATAGTTAGGGACCCACTGGGCATAATAGGAGAAAAACCCCAGGCATCGTTTCAGGGCCTTGGGGCAGTGGGGAATTCCATGAGGGGGCGCATGCGGTCGGGGTCGGAAAACTCAATTTTCCACAACATAGCCAAGGATGGCTAAGCGGTTGGTGCGGAACACGCACTTCTCCTTATTGTACGTGAGATTAAGTTTAGCAGTGTGGAGAAATTTAAAAAGGTTAGTGTCGTGGTCCTGCTGGTCGTGGCCGCAGATGGTGACATTATCTAGGTATGGGAAGGTGGCCCGCAGTCCCTACCGGTCAACCATTCGGTCCATCACACGTTGGAAGACCAAGTTAGTGACGCCGAAGGGAACCCCTAAGGAAGTGGTAAAGGTGGCCGTCTGCTTCGAACGCAGTGTATTGGCGGTCCGCTTTGCGGATGGGGAGCTGGTGGTAGGCAGATTCCAGATTCCGAGAAGACCCGGTACTGTGCAATCTGATTGACCATATCAGTTATGCGTGGGAGGGGGTACGCGTCGAGCTGCGTGTACCGATTGATGGTCTGACTATAGTCAACGACCATCCTGTGTTTCTCCCCAGTCTTTAGTACTACTACTTGGGCTCTCCAGGGGCTGTTGCTGGCCTCAATGATGCCTTCCCGCAGCAGCCGATGGACTTCCGACCTGATGAAGGTCCTGTCCTGGACACTGTACCGTCTGCTCCTGGTGGCGACGGGTTTGCAATCCGGGGTGAGGTTTGCAAACAGGGTAGATGGGTCGACCTTAAGGGTCGTGAGGCCGCATATGGTGAGGGGTGGTAGGGGTCCGCCGAATTTTAGAGTTAGACTTTGGAGGTTGCACTGGAAGTCCAGGCCGAGTAACAGGGCAGCGCAAAGGTTGGGGGGACGTAGAGCCGGAAGTTGTTGAACTCTACGCCCTGGACGGTGAGGGTGACGATGCAGTACCCCCGGATCTCCACGGAATGGGATCCGGAGGCCAGAGAGATTCTCTGGGTAACGGGGTGTACCGCGAGGGAGCAGCGCCTTCCCGTAGCGGGGGTGGATGAAGCTTTCCGTGCTCCCAGAGTCAAGAAGGCAAGATCGACTTTCACCGTCGTCGTCGCGGTTGCGCGGGTGGGACTGGTCGAGCATGATGGAGGAGTGCTGCGGCTGGTGTTGGTAGGCCCCGGGCTGGTCGGTGGTGGTGGCAGGCGATGAACGGCCAGATGAAGTGCCCGATGAGCAGGGATCTTGAAGCACCGTCCAAAATGGCGCCGAAGATGGCGGTGCCCACGGGCCGCACGTGGTCTGCGGGGACAAAAATGGCGGCACCCACGGGTCGCACGCGAGGGGTGCAGGAACACTGGGCCTAGATACAGCAGCGATCGGCCGGGCCTGGCACACAGCAGCGAAATGCCCCTTCTTCCCGCAGGTCTTGCAGATTGCACTCCGCGCCGGGCAGCGCTGCCGGGGATGCTTTGCTTGCCCGCAGAAATAGCATTTGGGCCCCCCGGTGTTGGCTGGCTACCGCGCGGCGCAGGCTTGGGGTTGGCTGGGGGCGGCCGCTGGTGGGGCCCACGATGTCCATGAGTGCGGTCGGGGGCGTTCGATTGTACGTTACGGGAGGCTACCGTTAGCGAGTTTGCGAGTTGCCTGGTCGCCGCAAGGTCGAGTGTACCCACTTCTAATAGGCGCTGGTGGATGTATGCTGACCCCATGCCCGTAATAAAAGCGTCCCTGATTAAGAGTTCTGTATGTTCAGCGGCCGAATGTGCCTGGCAATCCAGTTCCTCGCCAGGGCGTGCAGGGCATGCCCAAAATCGTCTAATGACTCACCGGGGAGTTTCTGCCTCGTGGACAGGAGGTCCCTGGCGTAGAGTTTGTTGATCGGCAGGATATAGTGTCCTTTCAGAAGCTCCATAGCTTCAGGGTAAGTGGGCACATTCCGGATAAGGGGAAAAATCTAGGAGCTCACCCGTGAGTACAGGATCTGGAGGTTCTGTGCGTCAGAGGGTTGTTCAGTCGCTGATCTGAGGTAGCTTTCGAAGCAATCTAGCCAGTGGTCGAAGGCCGACGTGGCGTTGGCTGCTTGCGGGTGCAGCTGTAGGCGATCTGGTTTGATGTGTAGTTCCATCGCTGTAATATCTCTGCTTAATAAATTGATGCCCTATCAATTATGATGAGATGGGAATAATCGAGGCTTTATTAAGCAGTGATGTGTGGCCTCCTGCAGCTGCTACCAGAATGGGAGCAGCTCGGTGTGCACACACATTTATACTCCGCCTACTGGGCGGAGCCAGCAGGCAGAGATCTACCCCCGTACCTGTAGGACAGGAGCCTTACCGTACTACCTCTAATAACAACTATTATACAATCAGTGGTGCCTACCACAATTTGCAGGCATATTTCGGTTATGTGCTTTTCTCTTTTTTTCCTGGGTTTTGGTGCGAAAAAGAAATTCTTTTTTTTCCCCCCCAAAGAAAGACCCCCAAGGGTTTTTTCTCCTTTTAAAAACGATTTTTTTTAATAAAAAGGAATTGTTTTTTTTTGAGAAAAAAAAAAGTTTTTTTAATTTTCGGGCGAGGAAAAAAAAAAGTTGAATAAAAAAATTATAATGTTTTTGTCTTAGCCTCTCCGTGCTCCGACTTTCAGACAGTTTCTTGTTGCGATCCCACTCCTCCTCCACGTGCAGGCTGCTCCGCTGACCAGGACCAGTCCCTCCTTTTATTTTTCTCTTCAGCTCCGTGGAACGGATCTTTGGTGCCTGGGCAGGGAGGGAGGCACGGCCGATTTCGCGGAACTTTAATTAAAAAAAAACCCGCCGGGAAACCCCCGGAAAAAGCCGCAATTTTGTGGACCTGCGGGAGCCTCACCTTCTTCAAGGAAAGTGAGGTTACTAATCACCATAGTGACTAGCAAGTGCTGGTGACAATCCACGAGTGGCTTTGTTTGGCCATTACGCTAACCTACCACTGACTCCAATGGCCAGTGATCAGTGTGGGATCCCTGACTGCTATCATTAGGGTGACGTTATCCCTACTCCCCCCATCCAGTTCCTACCTGCAGCTGGCTCCTCTGGTGCAGCAGCGAGAGGCAGAACATTGGCTTCAAAATACCCCTCATTGGTGATGTTTCCAGCTGGCGCGTAATGGGCCACCGAGATTGCGACCTCTCCACTCACCGAGTAAGCAATTGCCATTTCTTTGGCATCTTTCCATAAAAGCTGTGTAAAGTGGCCTAACGGGGACAAAACAAGTCAACAGTTAATGTAAGGTATGTTAACTACTTGTGTGCCTGCCTGTGATTGTATGTGTGTGTACTTTTAAGTGTGAATTATAATGGCATCCATGGTTTCAAAGCTTGTATTTTTTGACATAGACTTTAACTGTAACTGAAATGAAAACTTCCGCTAAATGAAAGGGAACTTGAACCTTCAGGTGTCTTGAAAGCTAAAATAGAAACAGAAACAGAAAGTTCAGATTTATGTGGAAACTGACAGACTGAAACACCGCGCGATCTACCCAAATGGAATAGAGTATCGGACCGCCAATAAACACCACGTTATCAAACGGCCATTCAGGTAGATTGGGGGCCTCAGCACAAAACAAGCGGCTGGGGCTACACTTAGCCCCGTTTTCTATCCTGAGGAGCTCCGTTTGCCAGAGCTTAGTGCAGGGAAAGGTCGGAACGGCATTTTTAAATGGTGCCCTGATCTCTCGACCCACCCCCCACGCGGCCCCCGAACCCCCAACACGCCGATAAGGGGATGCTAACAGCCCCCCCCTCCCATATCAGACCCAATCCCATCATGCAAAAAAATGCCAGCTTGGCACCTTGGCAGTGTCAGCCTGGCAGTGCCCCTGCCAGCTGACAATGCCCCTGCCAGCTGACAATGCCACCTGGGCACCTTGGCAGTGTCAGGGTGTCCAGGTTTCACCAGCGGTGCCAGGATGCCCTGCCCAGAGGGTATGCTCCTAAGGGCTTCTGATTCCCTGGCAGATCCCACGTTCACTGTTCCATCTGGTCCATTTGTGGGGACAGCACTGTACAGCGCTCGCTCGAGATCTCCAAGACGACAAAGTCAGATCCAACGCCTTGGGTAAATCTTGGCTACACATTTAGAGTGAGACTAGCTGTCTCGCTCTAATATGCAAATTTGCCAGAAAGTGATCCCACCCACAATGTGTGGGATTCGCATCACCGGGTTGATCCTGGAAGAGGGATGTCACGGCATTTCCGGGCGCGAAGCGCTGCTTTTTGGGAGCAATTCTCCGTGTGTATGCGATTCTCCGGAAAAAATTCTAAGTGAACCGCCGGGACCGTGCTTGCCAGCCTCCCGCTAACAAGGTCAAGCAGCACTTAAGCTGCACTTGCTCAGCCAACCCCAGCCAGCTCGCAACAATGGCGCCGAGAAGATCAGACCCAAGATACGGGGATGCTGACCTGGGGAGGTTCCTGGATGCGTTGGAGGCCAGGAGGGATGCCCTGTTCCCCTAGGGGTCCTGGAGGGTGAGCCACAAGGCAGCCAGTGCTGCCTTGGATGAGGTGGCGGCAGCAGTCAGCTCGGGGAGTGTGACCAGGAGGACTGGTCTCCAGTGCCGGAAGGTCAACGACCTACACCGGGCAGCCAGAGTGAGTAGGCACCAATGCTCCACCTCCCCCCAAGGGAGCATCCATACCCCCAACCCCCAGGTGACCCTCCAACCCTACCTCCATCCCCCCTCCAACCCTCCCTCCACCCCAACCCTCCCTTCACCCCCCCCACACAACTGTGAACCACGCATGTGGCTAACAATGCCCTCTCTGTGTCTCCTCATGAAAAGCTCTCCCATAATCGGCAGGAGAGGGCGCAAACTGCATTCATTGCCGGTCTTGCGAATCCTCACCTCATTCGAGGAGCGGGCCCTGGAGGTGACCGGTGTGCAGGAATCCCCTGTGGCTGTCTCCCTCTCTCACAGGTATACCGTTTTGGATACTGTTAGGGGGGGGATAGCCTATCAGGGGAAAACAACAGCAGCTAGAACCACAACTGGCTCTGTTGCTCAACAGGTGAGGGCAAAGTGCAGGAGAGCAATAGTTATAGGGACTCTATCATAAGGGGCACAGATAAGTGCTTCTGTCGACATGAAAGAGACTCCAGGATGTTATGTTGCCTCCCTGGTGGCAAGGTCAAGGATGTCTCTGAACGAACACAGGACATCCTGAAGGGGGAGGGTGAACAGCCAGAGGTCGTAGTACACATAGGTACTAACGACATAGGCAGGAAGAGTGGTGAGGTCCTGCAGAAGGAGTTCAGAGAGCTAGGCAGTAAGTTAAAAAGCAGGACGTCTAGGGTTGCAATCTCACGTGCCAGTGAGCTAGAAATAGGAGGATAGTGCAGCTAAACACGTGGCTAAACCGGTGGTGTAGAAGGAAGGGTTTCAGATTTCTGGATCATTGGGATCTCTTCCGGGGCAGGTCGGACCTGTACAAGAAGGACGGGTTGCATCTAAACTCGAGAGGCACCAATATCCTGGCTGGGAGGTTTGCTAGAGTCACTCGGGAGGATTAGTATGGCAGGGGGGTGGGGCCCAGAGTGTTAGCTCAGAAGGTGTAATAACTGAAGGGGAAATAGAGAACAAAAATAAGAGAACAATATCACCCTCAGGCAGAGCAAAAAAGGTGACAAGTGTGAGAAGGGAGGTGGTCAATGCAGAACTGCGGGGGTTGTACCTTATTGTGCGCAGTATACGGAACAAGGTAAATTAGCTTGTTGTGCACATTGAAATTGGCCGGTATGATGTTGTGCGCATTACAGAGAAGTGGCTGCAAGGGGATCAGGATTGGGATCTAAATATCCAAGTATATGTGTCCTATCGAAAGGACAGGCAGATGTGGGCAAAGGGGGCAGGGTTGCATGGTTAGTAAGGAATAAAGTTAAATCGATAGCAAGGAGTGATATAGGATCAGAAGGCATAGAATCTCTGTGGGTAGAGTTGAGGAATCGCAAAGGTAAAAAGACCCTGAAGGGAGTTATGTGCAGGCCCCCTCGCAGTGGTCAGTATGTGGGGCAGAAAATAAATCAGGAGATAGAGAAAGCATGTAAAAAAGGCAATATCACAATAACCATGGGGGACCTCAATATGCAGGTGGACTGGGAAAATCAGATTGGTAGTGGATCCCAAGAAAAGGAATCTGTGGAATGTCTAAGTGATGCTTTTTTGGAGCAGCTTGTGACAGAGCCTAATAGGGAACAGGCAATTCTGGATTTGGTGATGAGTAATGTGGCAGACTTGATTAGGGAACTTAAGGTGAAGGAACCCTTAGGGAGCAGTGACCACAATATGATAGAATGCACCCTGCAGTTTGAGAGGGAGAAGCTGGAATCAGATGTAACAGTATTACAATTAAATAAGGGTAACTACAAAGGCATGAGGGAGGAGCTGGTCAGTTGATTGGAAAGGAGCCCAGCAGGGAAGACAGTGGCAGGAGTTTTTTGGGAGGCACAACAGAAATTCATCCCAAGGAGGAGGAAACATGCTAAGGGGAGGACAAGGCTTCCATGGTTGGCGAGGGAAGTAAAGGACAGCACTTTTGACAAGGTGCCACACAAAAGGTTGCTGCATAAACTAAAGATGCATGGCATTGAGGGTAAAGTGGTAGCATGGGTGGAGGATTGGTTAACTAACAGAAAGCAGAGAATGGGGATAAATGGGTGTTTCTCTGGTTGGCAATCTGTAACTAGTGGGGTCCCTCAAGGATCAGTGTTGGGCCCGCAGTTGTTCACAATTTACATAGATGATTTGGAGTTGGGGACCAAGTGCAATGTGGCAAAGTTTGCAGACGACACTAAGATGAGTGGTAAAGGAAAAAGTGCACAGGATACCGGAAGTCTGCAGAAGGATTTGGATAGGTTAGGTGAATGGGGTAGGGTCTGGCAGATGGAATTCAATGTTGCCAAGTGTGAGGCTATCCAATTTGGGAGGAATAACAGCAGAATGGATTATTATTTAAACGGTAAGATGTTAAAACATGCTGCTGTGCAGAGGGACCTGGGTGTGCTGGTGCACGAGTCGCAAAAAGTTGGTGTGCAGGTGCAACAGGTGATTAAGAAGGCTAATCGAGTTTTGTCTTTCATTGCTAGAGGGATGGAGTTCAATACTAGGGAGGTTATGCTGCAATTGTATAAGGTGTTGGTGAGGCCACATCTGGAGTATTGTGTTCAGTTTTGGTCTCCTTACCTGAGAAAGGACATATTGGCACTGGAGGGAGTGCAGAGGAGATTCACTAGGTTGATCCCAGAGTTGAGGGGATTAGATTATGACGAGAGGTTGAGTAGACTGGGACTGTACTCATTGGAGTTTAGAAGGATGCGGGGGGGATCTTATTGAAACATATAAAATTATGAAGGGAATAGATAGGATAGATGTGGGCAGGTTGTTTCCACTGGTCGAGGAAAGCAGAACTAGGGGGCATAGCCTCAAAATAAGGGGAAGTAGATTTAGGACCGAGTTTAGGAGGAACTTCTTCACCCAAAGGGTTGTGAATCTCTGGAATTCCTTGCCCAGTGAAGCAGTTGATGCTCCTTCTTTAAACGTTTTTAAGAAAAAGATAGATACCTTTCTAAAGAATAAAGGGATTCGGGGATATGGTGTACGGGCCGGAGAGTGGAGCTGAGTCCACAAAGATCAGCCATAATCTCATTGAATGGCGGAGCAGGCTCGAGGGGCCAGATGGCCTACTCCTGTTCCTAGTTCTTATGTTCTTATTATAAAGGCTATGGAAAAAGCATACAAAGTGGCGCGTATTAGTGGGAAGCCAGAGGATTGGGAAGCCTTTAAAAGTGAGCAGAGGACAACTAAAAAAGCAATAAGGGGAGAGAAGATGAAATATGAGAGCAAGCTAACTAGTAATATGAAAGAAGATAGGAAGAGATTTTTTCAATATATAAAAGATAAGAGAGGCAAAAAATAGACACTGGACCACTGGAAAATATGGCTGAAGAAATAATAATAGGAAAGAAAGAAATGGCAGATGAACTGAATCGTTACTTTGCATCAGTCTTCACGGTGGAAGACACCAGTGGGATGCCAGAGCTCCAGGTGAAACAGGGGACAGAGGTGAGTGCAGTGGCCATTACTAAGGAGAAGGTTCTGGGGAAACTGAAAGGTCTGAAGGTGGATAAATCACCTGGATTGGATGGACTACACCCCAGTGTTCTGAAGGAGATAGCTGCGGAGATTGGTGATGATCTTTCAGGAATCACTGGAGGCAGGAAAGGTCCCAGAGGACTGGAAAGTGGCTAATGTAAAACTGTTGTTTAAGAAGGGAGGGAGGCAGAAGACAGGAAATTATAGGCCGGTTAGCCTGACTTTGGTCATTGGTAAGATTTTAGAGTCCTTTATTAAAGATGAGATCGCAGAGTACTTGGAAGTGCATGATAAAATAGGACTGAGTCAGCACAGCTTTGTTAAAGGGAGGTCATGTCTGACAAATCTATTAGATATGATGTGGAGATGCCAGCGTTGGGCTGGGGTGGACACAGTAAGAGGCCTGACAACACCAGGTTAAAGTTTGTTTCGAATCACTAGCTTTCAGAGCACAGTTCCTTCCTTAGATTCACCAGAAAGCTAGTGATTTGAAATAAATTAGTGGGCGGCACGGTAGCACAGTGGTTAGCATTGTTGATTCACAGCTCCAGGTTCGATTCCTGGCTTGGGTCACTGTCTGTGCGGCGTCTGCACGTTCTCCTCGTGTGTGCGTGGGTTTCCTCCGGGAGCTCCGGTTTCCTCCCACAGTCCAAAGACATACAGGTTAGGTGGATTGTCCATGCTAAATTATCCTTAGTGTCCAAAGGGGTTGGGTATGGTTGTGGGTATGGGGCGGAGCTGTGGGCTTGGGTGGGGTGCTCTTTCCAAGGGCCGGTGCGGGCTCGATGGGCAGAATGGCCTCCTTCTGCACTGTAAATTCTATGTCTAAATCTGTTAAGAGTTCTTTGAGGAGGTAACAAGGAAGTTAGACAAAGGAGAGCCAGTGGACATGATTTATTTAGGTTTCTAAAAGGCCTTTGACAAGGTGCCACATAAGAGACTGTTAAATAAGTTAAGAGCTTATGGTGTTAAGAGTAAGATCCTGGCATGGATATAGGATTGGCTGACTGGCAGAAGGGAGAGTGGGGATAAAGGGGTCTATTTCAGGTTGGCAGCTGGTGACTAGCGGTGTGCCCCAGGTGAATGTGCTGGGACCACAAATTTTCACAACATACATTAATGATCTGGAAGAAGGAACTGAAGGCACTGATGCCAAGTTTGCAGATGATACAACAATCTGTAGACGGACAGTAGTATTGAGGAAGCAGGGGGGATGCAGAAGTTTTTAGACAGGCTAGGAGAGTGGGCAATGAAGTGGCAGATGAAAGACAATGTGTAAAAGTGTGAGGTTATGCACTTTGGAAGGAGGATTGGAGGCATAGACTATTTTCTAAATGGGGAAATGCTTAGGAAATCAGAAGCACAAAGGGACTTGGGAGTCCTTGGGCTGGATTCTCTGCAGCCCCGCGGCAAAATCGCGTTTGGCGGGGTGACGGAGAATCCATTTTTACGCGGTGATCGTGGCTGGCGCCCCCCCAATGATTCTCCGGGCAAAACTGCCCGAGTTCCTGACGTCGTGGTTCTAACCATGTTTTGCCTGTCGGTAACATCTGGTGGCAGCTGCAGACTCAGTCCGCAGCAGCCCTGGTGCGGGGTGGGGGGATCGAGCACGGGGGGGGGGGGGGGGTCCTCAAGGGGGCCGGGGAGGCGATTGGGCGCCTCGGATCCGCGGGCGCGCGCCATCTCGGTGGGCCCTACCTTTTCGAGGTTGCTCCGCGGTCCGGGTCTGCCATGTTGCACGGGGCGGCGGCTGCAGTGCGCTTGCGCGGACTCCCGACCTGACGTGCGGGGGCCGTTTCTGGAGCCAGAGCTGTGAGCAGCTCTCTGGGGCCCTGCTAGCCCCCTCAGGTAGGAGAATCATTATTGACTTTTTCAAGGAAAGTCAGGAGTGAAATGCCAGCGTGGGAACATAGTCCCATTTTTGGAGAATCCAGCCCTGGTTTACAAAGTCTCTTAAGGTTAACGTGCAGGTTCAGTCAGCAGTTAAGAAGACAAATCCAATGCTAGCATTCATGTCAAGAGGACAAGAATGCAATACCAGGGATGGGCTTCTGAGGCTGTACAAGGCTCTGGTCAGACCCCATTTGGACTATTGTGAGCAGTTTTGGGCCCCGTATCAAAGGAAGTACGTGCTGGCCTTGGAAAGAGTCCAGAGGTTCACAAGAATGATCCTTGGAATGAAGAGCTTGTCGCATGAGGAACGGTTAAGGATTCTGGGTCTGTACTTGTTGGAGTTTAGAAGGATGAGGGGGCATCTTATTGAAACTTACAGGATACTGTGAGGCCTGGATAGTGTCATGAGAATGTCGCTTTAAGAAATGGTTAGCTGCTCATGTTACTGCAGTGATGTCAGAGTGTGGGTGGAGCTGAGCTCAGGTTCTGCTTTTTAGTTTCACTTTGAGAAAAGCTTGGGTGTGTCTCTGTCTTTTTAGTTTCGTTTTTCAGTGTGTTGCAGCTGAAGTCAGCCAAAGCAGCTGTATTGTTGAGCTCTCTGCCATGAAGGACTATCTCTTGATCATTTGGTGAATTCAGAAATATAAATGTTTTCAGTATTGAATGTAAACCCTGATGTGCTTCTGTTTAAAGGTTTGTTAAGTCTTTTGGGTGTAAAAGGACAGCATACAGGTTACTTAGTGTTGTATTCTTTGGGGGTTATCTTTGAATTAATGGTTGCTAAGACATTCATTGTTTGTTTTAAAAAGGTTAACTTGAGTTCATAGAATAAACATTGTTTTGTTTTACAAAATACTGGTCTATTTCTGCTGTACCACACCTGTAGAGTGAGCCGTGTGTTCCCCATACCACAATCTATTAAAAGTTGTGGGTCAGATGAACTCCATGACACATTTTTGGGATTCTCTAAACCCTGACCCATAATAGAGTGGACGTGGAAAGGTTGTTTACCCTTGTAGGAAAAACTAGAACCAGAGGACACAATCTCAGATTAAAGGGACGATCCGTTAAAAGAGATGAGGAAGAATTTCTTCAGCCAGAGGGTGGTGAATCTGTGGAATTCTTTGCCGCAGAAGGCTGTGGAGGACAAATCACTGAGTGTCTTTAAGACAGATATAGATAGGTTCTTGATTAATAAGGGGGCCTGGGGTTATGGGGAGAAGGCAGGTGAGTGGGGTGAGAAAAATATCAGCCATGATTCAATGGCGAAGCAGACTCGATGGGCCGAGTGGCCTAACTGTGCTCCTATGTTTTATGGTCTGGGCGGGCACCCACACGGAGGCTGGCGGACGCCTCAGAGGTGAGGAACCACCGGAGGACCTGTCAAACACGAGTAGTGATTGCCTTACTGATGGACCCATCCCTCCCACTGACCACATGTCTATTCTCCTGGCCCATCATGGGCGGCACCCTCTCCTGACTCTGAGGGGAGTATCTCGGAGGAGAGCTCAGAGGATGCAACCGTTATAGTCGCATCACATCTGTGATCCCCACCTTCCACCAGTGCAGATATACGCACCTCGGTGGGACATGTTAGTGGACAGGCTTCTGGGGCACAATCTGGTGAGCGCCACACAGCTGCTGATGCACATCAGGTGGAGGCAGGAACCCCCAGGCGAGACAGCAGTCGGAGGGCTGCTGGATCCCAGGACCCAGCTGGGTCCCAGCTAGATGCTGAGCCTATGGAACAGGGTTACCCGGAAACGATAAGGAGCGGTTGGGACATTCAGAGGGAGATGTCAGTGACACTCCACTCCAGCAGATCCATAGCGGATTGGAGGAGTCCCAGAGGCTATGGCTGTAGGAGATGGTGCCGTCAATGCGTGGCACCTAAGACAGCACTGCTGGGGTGGCGCCCGCAGTAGAGAGCCTGGTGCATGATGTCGGCACCATGAGTGAAGGTGTCAAAGGCATCATGTAATCGGTGGCGGCCATGGCTGAGTGTCTCGGCAGAATGTCTGCCTCGCTGGAGGATGTCACCCAGTACCAGGCTGACCTTGATGAGGTTCTGCTGGACATGTCCCACTCTCAGATGGGCATGGCTGAGGCGCTGCAGAGCTTGTCCCAGTCGCAGGTGGGCATTGCCGAGGCACTGCAGAGCTTGGCCCGGACACGGAGGAGCATCGGCGAGGGTGTCGACACTATGTTGAGGACCACGGGGAACCGCCAGGGCTGGCAGAGCCAGATGATGCAGGGGCAGCCTTGGATTGAAACAGCTGCCCCATCGTCCCAAGGTGGATCCCAGGACCCTGGGATCCACTTTGGGCATCGACCAGAAGGAGGGGCGCTGAGTGCCAACCCGGAGCCCATCCCCTTCCACCCCCTGATGAGGCCACGTCGCAGGGTCAGTACACAGCACAGGGCGGCACAGCTGTGCATGAGCTGTCGACAGGGGAGCCGGGGCCCTCCGGCTCCAGAGCCCACAGAGTTCGCCCGCCAGGGGCATCAAATGCCATGGGATGAGATAAGCAGCTGGCTGCCTCTATCTCAGATGTGCATCCTGGGGAGACGCCAAGATGTAGTCGTAGAGCTAGGAGAGCCGGGCATGTTGAGGATCATTGAGGGCAACCGGCGAGGGGGGTCGTAGAGGGTTGAGGGGTGTGGATTGGGGGATGGGGAGGCAGCACCATCGGGGACCTCGTGGAACATTAAACACCGTTGTGTACAACCAGTAGGATGCCTCTGTCACTTTCTTCACAATGCATCATCGCATGCAGGTGATGGGTGTGAGCAAGCACTCAGCCGACAGGCAGGGGTCAGACTATGGCATAGACTGAGGAGCACTGTCACTCAGCTCTCTGCGGGTTAAAATCACACCCTGTCCTGGACAGTGACCCACTGACAGTGCCAACACAGTCCCAGCATCCTGGGATGATGTGACACATACCCTGGGAGGGTGGGAAATGGAAGTGATGGCGAAGACTGACCAGGCCACGTCCTAGGGGAAGTGGGCGTGTATGAGGGCCTCCTTGGCCCTCTGGGCTTGCCGGACCCTCACCGCTGCTGCCTGTCCTGCAGCCTCTGGCTGGGCCTCAGGTTTCTCCCCAGTCTCGTCCTCCAGCCCGTTAGTCCGGTTCTTCCTCATCATCCTCATCCTCCTTGTCCCCCTCTTCCTCAGAGGTAGCCACATGTTCCTCGTCACTAACCTCCAGCTCGTCGCCCTGTGCCAGGTGTGGAGGACGCAGCAGACCACCACAAAGCGGGCGACCCTCCGGGCAGTGTATTGGAGCGCACCATTGGAATGAGCGAGCCATCCGAACGGCATCTTGAGGAGTCCGATGCACCGCTCAATGATAGTCCGGGTGGCCCCATGGGTCTCGGTATACCGTGTCTCCGCTTCAGTCTCCGGCCTCCGTACTGCCGTCATTAGCCAGGTCCTCAGCGGACACCCCTTATGCCCCAAGAGCCAGCGGCACATCCTGGGGTGCTCATTGAAGAGGTCAGGGATGACAGACTGCCCCAGGATGTAGCTGTCGTGCACCCCCCCAGGGAAGTGGGCACATAAGTGCATGATCTTCATTTGGTGGCTGCACACGAGCTGTGTGTTGAGGGAGTGGAACCCCTTTCTGTTAACATAGGGCACTCCCAGATTGCCAGTTGAACGCAGGGCGACACGCGTGGCATCTTTTAACCCCCAGGACCTGGGGCATCCCGACGATGGCGGAGAATCCTGCTGCCCGGGCATCTTGCTGGGCTTGGTCCATGTCAAAGATGATGTAGTCTTCCGCCCGGGCAAACAGGGCATTCGTGACCTGCCGGATGCCTCTGTGGGCTGTGGCCTGTGAGATACCACACAAGTTCCCGTTCCAACCCTGGAATGATCCCGTGCCGTAAATGTTCAGGGCTGCAGTGACCTTGACGTCACCGGGAACGGGTATCCTCCTCCTCCAAGTGGTGCCAAGTCCGCAGGCAAATGGCGCAGGTGTCGCACCGTCTCTTTGTTGAGGCGGAGCCTCCTGCGGCACGCGCTGTCCATAATTTGTTCAAAAGAGCAGCGACGCCTGTACACCTTGGACCTTCTCTCTGGGTCGCTCCTAGTCTGATGGGAGGTCGGGTCCTCAGGGTGTGGGGCAGGGTCTGGCACATGGGCAACCGCCTCGAGCATCTGCAGGCGCTGCTGCTGCCACCGCCTTCGGCATCTGGCCACATCGTGTAGCGCCAGCACCATTAGGGCACCTGTGTGTCCAACATCCCTGCCATTGCGTTCAATGTCTGTAAGGAATTGAAGAGAGAGTTAGACTGACAAACAGCGGTGGCTCCCACCCCGAGACCCTCCATTCCCCCACTGATTCACCCCACTCCTCTACCGGGATGCCCTGACCATGCACATCCGGCCCCCCTCATCAGGCCCCAGGCCCTCTAGCCTGGACACCCGCTCACAACATCAACTGGACCAGGAGCTGGCCCCCTCCTCATGGCACTCACCCACCCTCCAGCCGTGGACATGTCTCCCGGAGCTGTGTCCCAACCCCTGGGTGTTCGGATGTTGGCTGCTGCGTGTGTTGTGTTGCCTCCCGCAGAGTTCAGGCACAGTGTCCAGGCATCTCAGTCTGTTTCGGATGCTAGGCAATGATACCACATGCTACATGGCCCCCTCACTCACGTGAATCCACCTGGGATGTGTGAAGTGCTCACTTAACCACGATTGCCAATTCCCTGGAGGCTATAGCCTTCAGCTGCACGGCCAGAGGCTTCGGCAGTTGGTGGGCGTTTTGGGTGGTCGGTGGGGCAGACGGGCAGGGACAAGTATGCTTCCGGAATGGGCACACCGGAAAATTGGTGGACCGGTGTCGGGGTGGCGTTGCACGATTCGCACTCGGCCCGGCGATTCTCTGGCCCGGCATTCACCTGAGAAAGGAGCAGTGCTCCGAAAGCTAGTGATTTGAAACAAACCTGTTGGACTTTAACCTGGTGTTGTAAGACTTCTTACTGTGCTCACCCCAGTCCAACGCCGGCATCTCCACATCATGGCTTTAATGACAACATCAAGGTTGTATTTGTGAGAGTGAAGTGCTGCAAGTTCAGGCAGAGGTAGGCTGGAATGAGGGTAGCAGGGCTACAGTCACGCTGGAATTTCCCAGTGCAAAGATTGAGAGAGGGCAAGAGACCAAAAGGAACGCGTCTGGGGCAGGAGAATTCTGAAGATGGGAGAAACGGTCTTTGCAGGGCAAAGACTCCTGGTCAAAGTATTAGCTGCATGTCGCAGCAAGGAGCGAAGGACTTACAAGTGTTCAAATCCTGATATTCATTCAGCTGGGGGCATAAGGGGATGAAGCTGAGGCCATAGTTGAGGTTTTGATCTTACAGGCTTAAAGAGGGGAAGGTCAGAGTGGATGCTGAAAGCACCACATTGTGGGGGATTGGAACGAGGGGCGAGTTGCATGAAAGTGAAGCAGAAGAAGTAGTATCGAGGGGAACGTTGATCTCGAAATGACATTGGAGTTGGCAGTCCTTGACACTGTGATGATAGATAGACTATCATCTGTATGTAATATGAGTAGTTCATCAACACTGTAAATTCTATGATCTATGATCTGCATGTGTATTATAAGTTATATGTTTTCCGAGGCAGCATGATAGCACAAGTGGCTAGCACTGTGGCTTTACAGCGCCAGGGTCCCAGGTTCATGTATCTCAGTGTAAGTTAGGGTTAGACATTTATTTCCAACTGTGGACTTCCGGGTCGCGGCAATGCGGAGCTAAGCCGCGCGAGTCGGCAGCTCCCGCAGAAACGGACTTTTGGGCCCGCTAACGGAGCCCCAACGGACCTGTAAAAAAAAAACAACCCGTGGGGAAGGACGGAGGAAGTCCCATACAGACCTGCATGGACCGGACCCGCAGTGAAACGGCAAGGAAAGCGGCCCTGGAGCAGCGGGAGAAGAAAGAAGAAAAAACAAAATGGCGGCGCCCACGGACAGAGAGATGAAAGAGTTCATCAAGTGCTGCTTCGAGGAGCTGCGTAAGGAGATGGTGGCGCCTATACTGGCAATGGTGGAAAAACTTGGAGCAACCCAGAAAGCCCAAGAGGTGAAGATTCAGGAGATCCAGGAAAAAGTGAGTGAGAACGACGACGAGCTCGTGGGCCTGGCGGAGAGAGTGGAGCGGCACGAGGCGCTGCACAGGATGTGGGCAGGAAGACTCGAAGACCTGGAGAACAGATCAAGGAGAAACAACTTGAGGATCCTGGGTCTCCCAGAAGGAATGGAGGGGGCCGATGCCGCGGCATATGTGGGCACAATGATCGGGGCGCTGATGGGTGTGGAGGCCCCCTTCGAGATTGCTGGAGCTGGATGGGGCGCACCGAGTGCTAGCGAGGAAGCCCAATGCAAAAGAGCCGCCAAGGGCGATGGTGGTGAGATTTCACCGGTTTACGGACAGAGAGAGGGTCCTGAAATGGGCCAAGAAGGAAAGGAGCAGCAAGTGGGACAATGCGGAGATCAGAATATACCCGGACTGGAGCGCGGAGGTCGCTAAGCGGAGAGCGGGTTTCAACCAGGCCAAAGCGGTACTGCACCGGAAAGGAGTGAAATTTGGAATGCTGCAGCCAGCGCGACTGTGGGTTACACATAATGGCCAACACCACTACCTCGAAACGCCCGAAGAGGCGTGGACCTTTATACTAGCTGAAAAATTGGACTCTAATTGAGGGTTTGTGTGGGAGGGGGGTGTTTGAGGGGTGAAGTATGATGGTTGTTGTACATAGGGGGGGTCAACCACGCGCAGGAAAGGATATATGGGCTGGGGGAGAGGGACAAGGCCATGACAGGAGCTGCGCCATGGGGGGCGGGGCAGGCTTTGGGAAGCGCGGGGTTGTCTTTCCAGCGTGTGGCAAAAAAAAAAAGGCGGGAAGGGGAACAAAGGAATGTACATTGATTGGGAGATTCCCACACGGGGGGGTTAAAGGGATGGCGGGGGAAGCCGGGGTCAGCAGGTGTCAGCTGACTTACGGGAGGGATATGGGGGGAGCAAAAAAGCTCGACGGGGATCTAGCGGGAGGGGGGGGGGGAAAGAGAGGAGGGAGGGGGGGAAGGGTTGCTGCTGCACTGGCCGAAAGAGACGGGACACAGAAGAGGTGGCTGGGGCGGGGGTCCCCCAGCTGGGGGACTGGAGAGTGAGGGAGACGCGGACAAGGGACTGGCCCAGAAAAGGAGATGGCTAGTCAGCAGGGGGGGGGGGGGGGGGGGGGGGGGGGGGGGGGGGGGGAGAAGAGAGTCCCTCCAATCCGGCTGATAACGTGGAACGTGAGGGGCCTGAATGGGCTGGTGAAGCGGGCTCGAGTGTTCACGCACTTGAAGGGACTGAAGGCAGATGTGGCAATGCTCCAAGAGACACACCTGAAGGTGGCGGACCAGGTCAGGTTAAGAAAGGGATATATAGGACAGGTATTTCACTCGGGATTGGACGCAAAAAATAAAGGGGTGGCAATTCTGGTGGGAAAGCATGTGTCATTTGAGGCCAAGACTATCGTAGCGGATAATGGAGGGAGATATGTGATGGTGAGTGGTAGGTTGCAAGGGACGTGGTGGTGTTGGTAAATGTATACGCCCCGAACTGGGATGATGCTGGATTCATGAAGCGCATGTTGGGACGCATTCCGGACCTGGAGGTAGGAGGACTAATAATGGGAGGGGACTTCAATACGGTGCTGGACCCAGCACTGGACCGCTCCAGATCAAGGACGGGAAGGAGGCCGGCGGCGGCCAAGGTACTTAGGGGGTTTATGGATCAGATGGGTGGAGTGGACCCATGGAGGTTTGCAAGACCGCAGGCCAGGGAATTTTCTTTTTTCTCCCACGTGCATAAGGCTTACTCCCGGATAGATTTCTTTGTTCTGGGCAGGGCGCTCATCCCGAGAGTGGGGGGGGAACGGAGTATTCGGCCATAGCCGTTTCAGACCATGCCCCGCACTGGGCGGAACTGGAGCTGGGAGAGGAGAGGGACCAACGCCCGCTGTGGCGGCTGGATGTGGGATTGCTGGCCGATGAGGTGGTGTGTGGGAAGGTGAGGGGGTGTATTGAAAGGTACTTGGAGGCCAACGACAACGGGGAGGTGCGAGTGGGGGTGGTATGGGAGGCGTTGAAGGCGGTGATCAGGGGAGAGCTGATCTCCATCAGGGCTCATAGGGAGAAGATAGAGGGAATGGAAAGGGAGAGGCTAGTGGGGGAGATCTTGCGGGTGGACAGGAGATACGCAGAGGCCCCAGAGGAAATATTACTTGGGGAAAGGCGACGGCTCCAGACGGAGTTTGACCTGCTGACCACGGGCAAGGCGGAGGCACAGTGGAGGAAGGCGCAAGGGGCGACATACGAGTACGGGGAAAAGGCTAGTCGGATGCTGGCGCACCAGCTCCTTAAGAGGGCGGCAGCGAGGGAAATAGGGGGAATCAAAGATGGAAGGGGAGCCACGGTTCGAAGTGCAACGAAAATAAATAAGGTATTTAAGGACTTCTATGAAGAGCTGTACAGATCCCAGCCCCCAGGGGGGAAGGGGGGATGAGGCGATTCCTGGATCAGCTGGGGTTCCCGAAGGTGGAGGAGCAGGAGGCGGTTGGTTTGGGGGCACCAATTGGGCTGGAGGAGTTGAGTAAGGGTTTGGGGAGCATGCAGGCGGGGAAGGCCCCGGGGCCGGACGGGTTCCCGGTGGAATTCTATAGAAAATATGTGGACCTGCTGGCCCCGCTACTAGTGAGGACCTTCAACGAGGCAAGAGAGGAGGGAACCCTGCCCCAGACAATGACGGAGGCGACAATCTCCCTGATTCTAAAGCGAGACAAGGATCCACTGCAATGTGGATCGTACAGGCCGATTTCGCTCCTCAATGTGGATGCTAAGCTATTGGCAAAGGTACTGGCCACTAGGATAGAGGACTGTGTCCCGGGGGTGATTCACAAGGACCAAACGGGATTCGTAAAGGGCAGGCAGTTAAATACCAATGTGCGGCGGCTCTTAAATGTGATAATGATGACATCGGAGGAGGGAGGGGCGGAGATAGTGGCAGCTATGGACGCGGAAAAAGCCTTTGACTGAGTAGAGTGGGAGTACCTCTGGGAGGTATTGCGCAGGTTTGGGTTCGGGGGAGGGTTTATTAGGTGGGTTAAGCTCCTTTACAGCGCCCCGGTGGCGAGCGTAGTGACAAACCGGCGGAGGTCGGAGTACTTTCGGCTGTACCGAGGGACGAGACAGGGGTGCCCCCTATCCCCCCTGTTGTTTGCATTGGCGATCGAACCCTTGGCCATATCACTTAGGGAGTCTCAGAAATGGAGGGGGATAGTCCGCAGGGGAGAGGAGCATCGGGTATCGCTATATGCGGATGACCTGCTGCTATACGTGGCGGACTCAATGGAGGGGATGGTGGAGGTCATGCAGACTCTGAAGGAGTTTGGAGAGTTCTCGGGCTACAAGCTTAATGTAGAGAAGAGTGAGCTTTTTGTATTACAGGCAGGGGGCCAAGAAAGAGGGATAGGGGACCTACCGCTGAGGAGGGCGGAGAGGAGTTTTCGGTATCTGGGGATCCAGATAGACAGAAGTTGGGGGGCCCTACATAAACTGAATTTGACGAGGGTGGTGGAGCAAATGGAGGAGGATTTTAAAAGATGGGACATGCTCCCGCTCTCGCTGGCGGGTCGGGTGCAGTCGGTCAAAATGGTGGTCCTTCCGAGGTTTTTGTTCGTGTTTCAGTGCCTCCCCATCGTGATCACCAAGGGCTTTTTCAAGAGAGTAGGTAGGAGTATTATGGGGTATGTGTGGGCAAATAAGACCCCGAGGGTTAGGAGAGGGTTCTTGGAACGCAACAGGGACCGAGGAGGGTTGGCTTTGCCAAACCTAGAGAGTTACTACTGGGCAGCAAATGTGGCGATGATCCGTAAGTGGGTTATGGAGGGAGAGGGGGCGGCATGGAAGAGGATGGAGATGGCGTCCTGCAAAGGAACGAGCCTGGGGGCGTTGGTAACGGCACCGCTGCCGCTCTCGCTGACAAAATACACCACAAGCCCGGTGGTGGCGGCAACACTAAAGATCTGGGGCCAGTGGAGAAGACACAGGGGTGCAATGGGAGCATCGGTGTGGTCCCCGATCAGGGGTAACCACCGGTTTGTCCCGGGGAAGATGGACGGAGGGGGTTCCAAGGCTGGCATCGGGCGGGGATAAGAAGAATGGGGGACCTGTTCATTGATGGGACATTTGCGAGCCTAGGGGCACTGGAGGAGAAATTTGAGTTACCCCCGGGAAATGCATTTAGATATATGCAGGTGAGGGCTTTTGTGAGGCGACAGGCAAGGGAATTTCCGTTGCTCCCGGCACAAGAAGTTCAAGATAGGATGATCTCGGGGGTATGGGTCGGGGAGGGCAAGGTGTCGGAAATATACCAAGAGATGAAAGAAGAGGGGGAAGCGCTAGTAGAAGAACTGAAAGGTAAATGGGAGGAGGAGCTGGGGGAGGAGATTGAGGAAGGGCTATGGGCCGACGCCCTGGGTAGGGTTAATACCTCCTCCTCATGTGCCAGGCTCAGTCTGATACAATTTAAGGTGGTTCACAGAGCGCATTTGATGAGGGCGAGGCTGAGTAGGTTCTTTGGGGTAGAGGATAGATGTGAAAGATATTCAGGGAGCCCGGCAAATCATGCCCATATGTTTTGGTCATGCCCGGCATTGGAGGGGTTCTGGAGAGGAGTGGCGGGAGTAATATCCAAGGTGGTGAAAGTCCGGGTCAAGCCAAGCTGGGGGCTAGCAATATTTGGAGTAGTGGATGAGCCGGGAGTGCAGGAGGCGAAAGAGGCCGGAATTCTGGCCTTTGCGTCTCTAGTAGCCCGGCGAAGGGTCTTGCTAATGTGGAAGGAGGCGAAGCCCCCCAGCCTGGAGGCCTGGATTAACGACATGGTGGGGTTCATAAAATTGGAGAGAATCAAGTTTGCTTTGAGAGGGTAGCACATGGGTTTTACAGGCGGTGGCAACCATTCCTAGAATATCTCGCGGAGCGTTAGAAGGTAGTCGATCAGCAGCAGCAGCAACCCTGGGGGTGGGTGGGGGGGAACGAGAGACTGTTTGAGGGGATGGACGAGCGGGAGATAGCATGGAGGGTGGGGGAAAACGGTACGCGCGGCCAAGAGCCAGTGTATAAAGCTATGTAAATATACCATCTTGCCATGTATATATCTTGCTCAGGGAGAATTTGTGTTATTTTGTTACAGGGGGGGTTATTGCTTGTAAGGGGAAAAAATTGTGTTGTTAAAAAACCTTAATAAAAATATTTTTTAAAAAACATTTTTTTTTCCAACTGTATTCATCTTAGACATTTTAGTTATTTGTTAATGTAGTGTTAGTAATAAATAGCTTTGTTTATAAAACAAAGTCTAATGTTCTTTGTTCACATCAGCCCAATCAAAGAACATTACAGACACCTGACAAGAAGAGGAAAACCTTTCAGTTAAAGTGCCAGGTGAGGCGAAGGATGAAATGGGAGTTAGGAACAGGTCAGCTTTGGGATATGAAATGACACCACATGGTATAAAGTGTGGATCACAGGGAGCGGTGAGAGCAGATGAACTATTCAGCTATCTACAGGGATGGGGTGTGAATGGACGCACTGAGGCTGTCAACCGAAGGAGGTTACAAGATAAAGACACTTACCAGTTGCGGCAGCAAATCCTGGATTGTTGTAATCATAGTCTTTAATTTCTTCATACCAGGCGTCCACTGGATCTTTGCCTGAAATGATATAATTTGGGATAAAAGCAAATTACTGCAGATGCTGGAAACTGAAACAAACCCAGAAAATACTGGACAAACTCAGCAGGTCTGACAGCATCTGCGGAGAGAGAAGGAAGTTTTGTTTCCCGTGTGGATGACAAAGACAAAGAGCTTTGAGAAACGGTCACCCAGACTCGAAACGTCAGCCCCCTTCTCTCTCCGCAGATGCTGTGAGACCTGCTGAGTTTGTTCAGGATTTTCTGTTTTTGACACAACTTGAGTCTTGCTGAATAAAGCAAGAGATCTGAAAGCATGCGCAAAGAAAAGGAACATCTGGACACAGCTGTACACAGCTGACAAGCAGACAGGTCACATCACCTTGGAATGGAGAACACAAATCATCTGCCCACACACACACTGCAGATGATGGAGAATACCGCAGGTCACTTGCTGTGGGATTACAGATTATTCGATCCATTCAATATCACATTACTTGGTACAGTCAAGATTCACTTTATTATTGAAGCAGCCAATGGTCACTAAAGGAATGAATGAGAGTATTTCAACCTTAATTGGGGGAGTAACACTTGAAAACTTCAAAGTGATCAGGTCTTCAGCCTTCGCCAAGTTCAGTTCCTTCTTTACCAGTGTTTGTCTATTTTTACATTTCTAGCTAGCTTCCTCTTATGCTCTAATTTCTTTATCCTGATGAGCCTTTTAATCATTTTCTGTCATTCTTTATGTTCGAACCAATCATCTGACCTGCCGTTCAACTTTGCGCAGTTTTGTTTTTTTCCATAAGGTTGATCCTTTTCTTAAATTCTTTATGAACCATGGATGGTGGCTCTTTCCCTTAGAATTATTTTTTTTACAGCAGGAATAATAGGTGGGAGAAAAAGAATTCGCCACCAGTGAATAGTGCGCCACTGAGAAACACATGGCTGGGGGAACTTAAGTCGATATTCTGTGTTCAGACTCTCTCCTGCTCTCGCTCTCGATATCACGTTCTTCCCTTGCTAATTTTTCAATTTCCACGTCAAGTTTCTTCATTTCAATTTCCCTTTGATAAACACTTTGTTCCTCTTTTTCCCACATTCTCATTTTTTAAAAATTCCTCTCATGCTCCAACTGCAACCAAATTCTCTCCAGACCGGATTCCTCACCAGAAAGTGTTTCCGATGCAACATGACCTGGACAACTTGCTCATGGGCTCTCCTATGCTTCTAACAGTCCCAAACACTCAAACAATGTATCATATATTCCTAGTTTTATCCAACACCTTTACTTTTAATTCTCTTGCCAATTCAATTAACTTGTATTTACAAACCTCTCATAAATAAACCAAAGACAGGTCCTCCACCTGAAGAAAGGCCTGAGCAGGTTCCAGAGCCACCCTGTTATGCTATTACAAACATGGTGCATCTTTAATACATACTATAATCTAAATCATTGCTGTCTACTGTTACAAAGATCCCGGACGAGCCCCCAAAATATGTTGCGACACCCTGGGCAAGTGTACGGTCAATTCCAGCCCCACTTGACCCAGAGTCACAACACAGGCGAAATGAGATTTTCGAATCATAAAATCATAGAATTTACAGTGCAGAAGGAGGCCATTCAGCCCATCGAGTCTGCACCGGCCCTCAGAAAGAGCACCCTACTTAAGCCCACACCTCCACTCTATCCCCATAACCCAGTAACCCCAACTAACTTTTTTGGACACTAAGGGCAATTTAGCATGGCCAATCCACCTACCCTGCCCATCTTTGGACTGTGGTAGGAAACCGGAGCACCCGGAGAAAACCCATGCAGACACGGGGAGAACTTGCAGACTCCGCACAGACAGTGACCCAAGGCGGGAATCGAACCTGGGACCCTGACGCTGTGAAGCAACTGTGCTACCGTGCTACCCTTGTAATACTTGTAGATTTGGTTGAATTAAATTGACTACAGTCCCAGGCTTGTAAAATTTAAACACAAATAACCTTTTATTATTAATAGTAATTATAATTAAACAGGCAAAAATACAACTGGCTATCTACTATATGATTCCTTACCCTTCCATTCTAACTCCCTCCCCCCCCCCAATCTCTATACACACACAGACAAACAATACAGGTGAAAAGGTGGTTGAGAGGTAAAGAAAATATAATAAAATAAAAGGATAAGGAACTTTGATTTAGATGGATGTGTTCCAGTTAATTTATTTGTAAAGGTTAGGCCTTTGGTTGGGCACTATCTTTACCTCACTGCAGACTCACATGGAAAGCAGACAACCGGCAGTGTGTGTGTGTGGGGGGGGGGTGGGGGGGTGGGGGGGGGGGAGGAGGGAGCACAACTCCCCTTCCTTTGAGGGTCAAGAGGCTTCTGGCAGGTTCTCTCCAAAAAATCCACCTGGCATTAACCAATCACTGACTGTTGTCAGGCAGAAGCCATTTTTGGTTGTCATTCCAGTTAGTCAATCGAACCGACTTCCTCCAAAAGCGGTTCCTCAGATTCACTCGGTGCTCACGTGTCTGATTTCTTCTCTCCAGAATACAAAAGTTGGGAACGCACTGTCCCTGGCAAACACACTTCTACTTAAAGGGACATTCCAATTATGGGTCCATGGACCAAAATGATAAAATTAAATAAATGGGAACAAAGGAAATAAACAAGAAGGACTCTTACAATATTTTAAAAAGGAGTATCTTGGGATATCAAATTATCAACATTGTTGCTCAAAAGATGACAAGGAAACTCCACTGAACATGTCTCGCAGCCTGCAAATACCTCTATCTCTCCAGATATCGAATCCATGGTCCATAAGACCTGATGGGAAATCCGGGTTGCCCTGAATGGGAGAGAGAGCAGAAATTAATTTTGATCTCCCTTCCATCCTCCATGCTCTAAGAGAGTTGATAATTACAGGATCCTCACATTTGGTAGACCCAGCCTTTAAATCCCTGTAAAACAACAGGGCTTGCAAGCAGTACACAGACTGGCCTGCTCCAATGTCAAGTCAAATGGTGGATGTGTCCTGTGTGATCCAATCCCGTATAAGCCTAATATATGTGGCTAATTGATACATTTTAATATTCTGCACCCCTAACACCGCCCCCTGCTCCCCTTTGAACTGGTTCTAAGCAAGGTTTCTTTTTGTTCCATATAAAAGAACATAACATTTTATTAATTTCCATTCGGACCTGAGCAGAAAGCAAGATTGGCACCATCTATAAATGATACATGCGATGAATGTCGGGATTTCAGATGTATTGTATTTTATGTATTTGGTGCAGTAAGGGTTACAATCACGGGGTAGTCTGTGTATGACTGCAACAGTAGTGTTTTTTTAAAATCCTGGTTTGCAAGACAGCTAGGCATTTTGGGGGCCAGAGGTGCAATTAAAGCGTCTTAAAAGTTTGGGCTAATGAAAAATTGTTTATATTCATAGGGTTCCATTTTGAATTGTTATTTAGAGACATTTCTTCAGTTAGTAATATTATGTTGTCAATGGTTGGAGCCAGGGGTGGAAACAGTCAGGTGTAGAGGTTCAGAGCTTTAGTTGGTGGCAAGCCGAGAGGCTTCTGAAGGAACAGATTCAGAGATTGTGTATTTTCCTGACAGGGTTCAAAGTCTGAAAAGACACCTATGCATAGCAAGTGCTAAAGGTACTTAACGGTGGATTGAGAGCAGAAGTTTGTGGTTCGAGGGGGAATGCTGATGCAGATAAGGGTTACGATGCCACTGCATCAATTATCATTGTTTCTGTGGTAATTGTCAGTTATTTTCTTGTGCGATGTTAAAGATATTTTAATATGGTGTGCGCAATGAAGTTTGTTTTATTTTATAATATCCCTAATTTTCATGAATTCACACCTGGAGCGAGGTACCCTTTCCTCAGTCTCACAAACTTTCAACAGAAAATTGGAGTTTCTGTTCAGTGCCACTGTCATTAGTTTTAAAGAAAATATTTTAGTGAAGCATTTGTAATGTTCGCAGATTAACACATTAACATTTATTAAACAACCGTGCGGGCCGCCACACGCAAAACACCTATATGAACAAAAACCAGAAAACAACGTCCCCTACTACCCCTGTCCTATTCCTCAATTATCCATATACTGAGTCCCCTGTCCTTATCTAACATTGCCATGCCTCCTGTTTTCCTCACCCTCCCCCCCCCCCGGCCCTTTTCCCCTCCTCCCTTACTGCTGACGTTCAATTCTCCTTGAAGAAATCGATGATCGGTTGCCATCTCCGGGCGAACCCCTTTTGATCCTCTCAAGGTGAACTTGATTTTTTCCAGGCTGAGAAACCCTGCCATATCGCTGACCCACACTCCTGCCTTCGGAGGCTCCGAGTTCCTCCATCCCAGCAAAATCCGTCTCCGGGCCATTGGGGAGGAGAAGGCCAGGACATCGCCCCCCCTCCCCCCACCCCCCCGGCCCTCGGATCTCCCGATACCCCAAATATTGCCAGTTCTGGACTCAGAGTTACCCTCCCTTCCAGGACTTCTGACATAGCGTCCGCGAATCCCTGCCAGAATCCCCTCCATTTCGGACTGCCCAAAACATACGCACATGCTTAGGCGTGCTCCCCCCACACCACCCACATCTGTCCTCCACCTCCTCAAAGAACCTGCTCATCCGGGCTACCCTCATGTGGGCCCTGTGGACCACCGTGAACTGGATCAAGCTAAGTCTGGCACACGACGAGGATGAGGCTTTTCCCCACAGTTCAATTTCCAGCTCTCCTCCCAGCTCCTCTTCCCACTCAGTCTTCACCTCTCTGATAGGGGCCACTCCCACTCCATCAACACCTTGTATCTCTCCGAAACCCTCCCCTCTCTAACACCTGTTGATTGCATCACCTTGTCCTGTGGTCCCCTCGGGGGGAGGCAAGGAAAGCTTAGAACCTGCCTCTGTACAAACTCCCGCACCTGAAGGTACCAAAACGCGTTCCCACACGGCAACTCAAACTCCTCCTCTAGTGCCTGCAAGGTCAGAAAGCCCTCCTGGATGAATAGGTCCCCAAATCTCTTAATCCCTGCCTGCTGCCATCTTTTAAAGCACATCCAGCCCCCCGGGACAAGCTGACGCCTCCTCCAATCTCATGTGCTGCCTCCATTGTCCACACACCCTTAGGACTGCCACCACCCCTGGGCTTGTAGAGTACCGAACCGTCGAGAACGGCAGAGGCGCTGTTAGTGAAGCCTCCAAACTCATACCCTTGCAGGATGCCGCTTCCACTCACTCCCAGGCCGACCCCACCCCCGCTACCCACTTCCTGACCATCGATATGTTGGCCGCCCAGTTATACTTAATAAAGCTCGGGAGGGCCAAGCCCCCTCTCCGCGACCCCGTTCCAGGAGTGCCCTCTCGGGGCTTTACTCTCGGAGTTTTACCCGCCCACACAAAATCTGAGATCGCCGCGTTCATTTTCCTGGTGCCAGGGTCATTTTGAGGGCTGATCTGGAATTATATTATTCACACACACTGACAAATAATGTACACATACTGACTGATAATGATCACACACTGACTGATAATGAAACACACACTGACTGATAATGAAACACACACTGACTGATAATGAAGACACACACTGACTGATAATGAAGACACACACTGACTGATAATAAAGACACACACTGACTGATAATAAAGACACACACTGACTGATAATGAAGACACACACTGACTGATAATGAAACACACACTGACTGATAATGAAGACACACACTGACTGATAATGAAACACACACTGACTGATAATGAAACACACACTGACTGATAATGAAACACACACTGACTGATAATGAAACACACACTGACTGATAATGAAACAGACACTGACTGATAATGAAGACACAGATTGATAATGAAACACACACTGACTGATAATTAAACACACACTGACTGATAATGAAACACACACTGATTGATAATGATGACACATTGACTGATAATGAAACACACACTGACTGATAATGAAACACACACTGACTGATAATGAAACACACACTGACTGATAATGAAGACACAGATTGATAATGAAACACACACTGACTGATAATGGAACACACTGACTGATAATGAAGACACTGACTGATAATGAAACACACACTGACTGATAATGAAACACACACTGACTGATAACGAAACACACACTGACTGATAATGAACACACACATTGACTGATAATGAAACACACACTGACTGATAATGAAGACACACACTGACTGATAATGAAGACACACACTGACTGATAATAAAGACACACACTGACTGATAATAAAGACACACACTGACTGATAATGAAGACACAAACTGACTGATAATGAAACACACACTGACTGATAATGAAACACACGCTGACTGATAATGAAGACACAAACTGACTGATAATGAAATACACACTGACTGATAATGAAGACACAAACTGACTGATAATGATCACACACTGACTGATAATGAAGACACACACTGACTGATAATGAAGACACAAACTGACTGATAATGAAACACACACACTGACTGATAATGAAACACAAACTGACTGATAATGAAACACACACTGACTGATAATGAAACACACACTGACTGATAACGAAACACACACTGACTGATAACGAAACACACACTGACTGATAATGAACACACACATTGACTGATAATGAAACAGACACTGACTGATAATGAAACACACACTGACTGATAATGAAACACACACTGACTGATAATGAAACACACACTGACTGATAATGAAATACACACTGACTGATAATTAAACACACACTGACTGATAATTAAACAGACACTGACTGATAATGAAACACACACTGGCTGATAATGATGACAGATTGATAATGAAATACACACTGACTGATAATGAAACACACACTGAGGGATAATTAAACAGACACTGACTGATAATGAAACACACACTGACTGATAATGAAACACACACTGACTGATAATGATGACTCATTGACTGATAATGAAACACACACTGACTGATAATGAAACACACACTGACTGATAATGAAACACACACTGACTGATAATGAAACACACACTGACTGATAATGAAGACACAGATTGATAATGAAACACACACAGATTGATAATGAAACACACACTGACTGATAATGAACACACACATTGACTGATAATGAAACAGACACTGACTGATAATTATACACACACTGACTGATAATTATACACACACTGACTGATAATGAAGACACAAACTGACTGATAATGAAACACACACTGACTGATAATGAAGACACAAACTGACTGATAATGATCACACACTGACTGATAATGAAACACACACTGACTGATAATGAAGACACACACTGACTGATAATGAAACACACACTGACTGATAATGAAGACACAAACTGACTGATAATGAAACACACACACTGACTGATAATGAAACACACACTGACTGATAATGAAACACACACTGACTGATAATGAAACACACACTGACTGATAATGAAACACACACTGACTGATAATGAAACAGACACTGACTGATAATGAAACACACACTGACTGATAATGATGACACATTGACTGATAATGAAACACATTGACTGATAATGAAACACACACTGACTGATAATGTAACACACACTGACTGATAATGAAACAGACACTGACTGATAATGAAACACACAATGACTGATAATGAAACAGACACTGACTGATAATGAAACAGACACTGACTGGTAATGAAACACACACTGACTGATAATGAAACACACACTGACTGATAATGAAACACACGCTGACTGATAATGAAACACACACTGACTGATAATGAAACACACACTGACTGTTAATGAAACACACACTGACTGATAATGAAACACACAATGACTGATAATGAAACACACACTGACTGATAATGAAACAGACACTGACTGATAATGAAACACACACTGACTGATAATGAAACACACGCTGACTGATAATGAAACACACACTGACTGATAATGAAACACACAATGACTGATAATGAAACACACACTGACTGATAATGAAACAGACACTGACTGGTAATGAAACACACACTGACTGATAATGAAACACACGCTGACTGATAATGAAACACACACTGACTGATAATGAAACACACACTGACTGATAATGAAACACACACTGACTGATAATGAAAAACACGCTGACTGATAATGAAACACACCCTGACTGATAATGAAACACACATAGACTGATAATGAAACACACGCTGACTGATAATGAAACACACACTGACTGATAATGAAACACACACTGACTGATAATGAAACACACACTGACTGATAATGAAACACACACTGACTGATAATGAAACACACACTGACTTATAATGAAGACACAGATTGATAATGAAACACACACTGACTGATAATGAAGACACACACTGACTGATAATGAAGACACAGATTGATAATGAAACACACACTGACTGATAATGAAACACACACTGACTGATAATGAAACACACACTGACTGATAATTAAACACACACTGACAGATAATGAAACACACACTGACTGATAATGAAACACACACTGACTGATAATGAAACACACACTGACTGATAATGAAACACACACTGACTGATAATTAAACACACACTGACAGATAATGAAACACACACTGACTGATAATGAAGACACAGATTGATAATGAAACACACCCCGATTGATAATGAAACACACACTGACTGATAATGACACACGCTGACTGATAATGAAACACACACTGACTGATAATGAAACACACACTGACTGATAATGAAACACACACTGACTGATAATTAAACACACACTGACTGATAATTAAACAGACACTGACTGATAATGAAACACACACTGGCTGATAATGATGACACAGATTGATAATGAAACACACACTGGCTGATAATGATGACACAGATTGATAATGAAACACACACTGACTGATAATGAAACACACACTGACGGATAATTAAACAGACACTGACTGATAATGAAACACACACTGACTGATAATAAAGACACAGATTGATAATGAAACACACACTGACTGATAATGAAACACACACTGACTGATAATGATGACTCATTGACTGATAATGAAACACACACTGACTGATAATGAAACACACACTGACTGATAATGAAACACACACTGACTGATAATGAAACACACACTGACTGATAATGAAACACACACTGACTGATAATGAAGACACAGATTGATAATGAAACACACACTGACTGATAATGAAACACACACTGACTGATAATGAAACACACACTGACTGATAATTATATACACACTGACTGTTAATGAAACACACACTGACTGATAATGTAACACACACTGACTGATAATGAAACACACACTGACTGATAATGAAACACACACTGACTGATAATGAAACACACACTGACTGATAATGAAGACACAGATTGATAATGAAACACACACTGACTGATAATGAAACACACACTGACTGATAATGAAACACACACTGACTGATAATGATGACTCATTGACTGATAATGAAACACACACTGACTGATAATGAAACACACACTGACTGATAATGAAACACACACTGACTGATAATGAAACACACACTGACTGATAATGAAACACACACTGACTGATAATGAAGACACAGATTGATAATGAAACACACACTGACTGATAATGAAACACACACTGACTGATAATGAACACACACATTGACTGATAATGAAACAGACACTGACTGATAATGAAACACACACTGACTGATAATTATACACACACTGACTGATAATGAAACACACACTGACTGTTAATGAAACACACACTGACTGATAATGAAGACACAGATTGATAATGAAACACACACTGACTGATAATGAAGACACACACTGACTGATAATGAAGACACAGATTGATAATGAAACACACACTGACTGATAATGAAGACACACACTGACTGATAATGAAGACACAGATTGATAATGAAACACACACTGACTGATAATGAAACACACACTGACTGATAATGAAACACACACTGACTGATAATGAAACACACACTGACTGATAATGAAACACACACTGACTGATAATGAAGACACAGATTGATAATGAAACACACACTGACTGATAATGAAGACACACACTGACTGATAATGAAGACACAGATTGATAATGAAACACACACTGACTGATAATGAAACACACACTGACTGATAATGAAACACACACTGACTGATAATGAAGACACAGATTGATAATGAAACACGCCCCGATTGATAATGAAACACGCCCCGATTGATAATGAAACACACACTGACTGATAATGACACACACTGACTGTTAATGAAACACACACTGACTGATAATGAAACACACACTGACTGATAATGAAACACACACTGACTGATAATGAACGCACACATTGACTGATAATGAAACACACACTGACTGATAATGAAACACACATAGACATGATAATGAAGACACAGATTGATAATGAAACACACACTGACTGATAATGGAACACACTGACTGATAATGAAGACACTGACTGATAATGAAACACACACTGACTGATAATGAAACACACACTGACTGATAATGATGACTCATTGACTGATAATGAAACACACACTGACTGATAATGAAACACACACTGACTGATAATGAAACACACACTGACTGATAATGAAGACACAGATTGATAATGAAACACACACTGACTGATAATGAAACACACACTGACTGATAATGAACACACACTTTGACTGATAATGAAACAGACACTGACTGATAATGAAACACACACTGACTGATAATGAAACACACACTGACTGATAATGTAACACACACTGACTGATAATGAAACACACACTGACTGATAATGAAACAGACACTGACTGATAATGAAACACACAATGACTGATAATGAAACAGACACTGACTGATAATGAAACAGACACTGACTGGTAATGAAACACACACTGACTGATAATGAAACACACGCTGACTGATAATGAAACACACACTGACTGATAATGAAACACACACTGACTGTTAATGAAACACACACTGACTGTTAATGAAACACACAATGACTGATAATGAAACACACAATGACTGATAATGAAACACACACTGACTGATAATGAAACAGACACTGACTGATAATGAAACACACACTGACTGATAATGAAACACACGCTGACTGATAATGAAACACACACTGACTGATAATGAAACACACACTGACTGATAATGAAACACACAATGACTGATAATGAAACACACACAGACTGATAAAGAAACAGACACTGACTGGTAATGAAACACACACTGACTGATAATGAAACACACGCTGACTGATAATGAAACACACACTGACTGATAATGAAACACACACTGACTGATAATGAAACACACGCTGACTGATAATGAAACACACCCTGACTGATAATGAAACACACATAGACTGATAATGAAACACACGCTGACTGATAATGAAACACACACTGACTGATAATGAAACACACACTGACTGATAATGAAACACACACTGACTGATAATGAAACACACACTGACTGATAATGAAACACACACTGACTGATAATGAAACACACACTGACTGATAATGAAACACACACTGACTGATAATGAAACAGACACTGACTGATAATGAAACACACACTGACTGATAATGAAACACACACTGACTGATAATGAAACACACACTGACTGATAATGAAACACACACTGACTGATAATGAAACACACACTGACTGATAATGAAACACACACTGACTGATAATGAAACACACACTGACTTATAATGAAGACACAGATTGATAATGAAACACACACTGACTGATAATGAAGACACACACTGACTGATAATGAAGACACAGATTGATAATGAAACACACACTGACTGATAATGAAACACACACTGACTGATAATGAAACACACACTGACTGATAATGAAACACACACTGACTGATAATTAAACACACACTGACAGATAATGAAACACACACTGACTGATAATGAAACACACACTGACTGATAATGAAACACACACTGACTGATAATGAAACACACACTGACTGATAATTAAACACACACTGACAGATAATGAAACACACACTGACTGATAATGAAGACACAGATTGATAATGAAACACACCCCGATTGATAATGAAACACACACTGACTGATAATGACACACGCTGACTGATAATGAAACACACACTGACTGATAATGAAACACACACTGACTGATAATGAAACACACACTGACTGATAATTAAACACACACTGACTGATAATTAAACAGACACTGACTGATAATGAAACACACACTGGCTGATAATGATGACACAGATTGATAATGAAACACACACTGGCTGATAATGATGACACAGATTGATAATGAAACACACACTGACTGATAATGAAACACACACTGACGGATAATTAAACAGACACTGACTGATAATGAAACACACACTGACTGATAATAAAGACACAGATTGATAATGAAACACACACTGACTGATAATGAAACACACACTGACTGATAATGATGACTCATTGACTGATAATGAAACACACACTGACTGATAATGAAACACACACTGACTGATAATGAAACACACACTGACTGATAATGAAACACACACTGACTGATAATGAAGACACAGATTGATAATGAAACACACACTGACTGATAATGAAACACACACTGACTGATAATGAACACACACATTGACTGATAATGAAACAGACACTGACTGATAATGAAACACACACTGACTGATAATTATACACACACTGACTGATAATTATACACACACTGACTGATAATGAAACACACACTGACTGATAATGAAACACACACTGACTGATAATGATGACTCATTGACTGATAATGAAACACACACTGACTGATAATGAAACACACACTGACTGATAATGAAACACACACTGACTGATAATGAAGACACAGATTGATAATGAAACACACACTGACTGATAATGAAACACACACTGACTGATAATGAACACACACTTTGACTGATAATGAAACAGACACTGACTGATAATGAAACACACACTGACTGATAATGAAACACACACTGACTGATAATGTAACACACACTGACTGATAATGAAACACACACTGACTGATAATGAAACAGACACTGACTGATAATGAAACACACAATGACTGATAATGAAACAGACACTGACTGATAATGAAACAGACACTGACTGGTAATGAAACACACACTGACTGATAATGAAACACACGCTGACTGATAATGAAACACACACTGACTGATAATGAAACACACACTGACTGTTAATGAAACACACACTGACTGTTAATGAAACACACAATGACTGATAATGAAACACACAATGACTGATAATGAAACACACACTGACTGATAATGAAACAGACACTGACTGATAATGAAACACACACTGACTGATAATGAAACACACGCTGACTGATAATGAAACACACACTGACTGATAATGAAACACACACTGACTGATAATGAAACACACAATGACTGATAATGAAACACACACAGACTGATAAAGAAACAGACACTGACTGGTAATGAAACACACACTGACTGATAATGAAACACACGCTGACTGATAATGAAACACACACTGACTGATAATGAAACACACACTGACTGATAATGAAACACACGCTGACTGATAATGAAACACACCCTGACTGATAATGAAACACACATAGACTGATAATGAAACACACGCTGACTGATAATGAAACACACACTGACTGATAATGAAACACACACTGACTGATAATGAAACACACACTGACTGATAATGAAACACACACTGACTGATAATGAAACACACACTGACTGATAATGAAACACACACTGACTGATAATGAAACACACACTGACTGATAATGAAACAGACACTGACTGATAATGAAACACACACTGACTGATAATGAAACACACACTGACTGATAATGAAACACACACTGACTGATAATGAAACACACACTGACTGATAATGAAACACACACTGACTGATAATGAAACACACACTGACTGATAATGAAACACACACTGACTGATAATGAAACACACACTGACTTATAATGAAGACACAGATTGATAATGAAACACACACTGACTGATAATGAAGACACACACTGACTGATAATGAAGACACAGATTGATAATGAAACACACACTGACTGATAATGAAACACACACTGACTGATAATGAAACACACACTGACTGATAATGAAACACACACTGACTGATAATTAAACACACACTGACAGATAATGAAACACACACTGACTGATAATGAAACACACACTGACTGATAATGAAACACACACTGACTGATAATGAAACACACACTGACTGATAATTAAACACACACTGACAGATAATGAAACACACACTGACTGATAATGAAGACACAGATTGATAATGAAACACACCCCGATTGATAATGAAACACACACTGACTGATAATGACACACGCTGACTGATAATGAAACACACACTGACTGATAATGAAACACACACTGACTGATAATGAAACACACACTGACTGATAATTAAACACACACTGACTGATAATTAAACAGACACTGACTGATAATGAAACACACACTGGCTGATAATGATGACACAGATTGATAATGAAACACACACTGGCTGATAATGATGACACAGATTGATAATGAAACACACACTGACTGATAATGAAACACACACTGACGGATAATTAAACAGACACTGACTGATAATGAAACACACACTGACTGATAATAAAGACACAGATTGATAATGAAACACACACTGACTGATAATGAAACACACACTGACTGATAATGATGACTCATTGACTGATAATGAAACACACACTGACTGATAATGAAACACACACTGACTGATAATGAAACACACACTGACTGATAATGAAACACACACTGACTGATAATGAAACACACACTGACTGATAATGAAGACACAGATTGATAATGAAACACACACTGACTGATAATGAAACACACACTGACTGATAATGAAACACACACTGACTGATAATTATATACACACTGACTGTTAATGAAACACACACTGACTGATAATGTAACACACACTGACTGATAATGAAACACACACTGACTGATAATGAAACACACACTGACTGATAATGAAACACACACTGACTGATAATGAAGACACAGATTGATAATGAAACACACACTGACTGATAATGAAACACACACTGACTGATAATGAAACACACACTGACTGATAATGATGACTCATTGACTGATAATGAAACACACACTGACTGATAATGAAACACACACTGACTGATAATGAAACACACACTGACTGATAATGAAACACACACTGACTGATAATGAAACACACACTGACTGATAATGAAGACACAGATTGATAATGAAACACACACTGACTGATAATGAAACACACACTGACTGATAATGAACACACACATTGACTGATAATGAAACAGACACTGACTGATAATGAAACACACACTGACTGATAATTATACACACACTGACTGATAATGAAACACACACTGACTGTTAATGAAACACACACTGACTGATAATGAAGACACAGATTGATAATGAAACACACACTGACTGATAATGAAGACACACACTGACTGATAATGAAGACACAGATTGATAATAAAACACACACTGACTGATAATGAAGACACACACTGACTGATAATGAAGACACAGATTGATAATGAAACACACACTGACTGATAATGAAACACACACTGACTGATAATGAAACACACACTGACTGATAATGAAACACACACTGACTGATAATGAAACACACACTGACTGATAATGAAGACACAGATTGATAATGAAACACACACTGACTGATAATGAAGACACACACTGACTGATAATGAAGACACAGATTGATAATGAAACACACACTGACTGATAATGAAACACACACTGACTGATAATGAAACACACACTGACTGATAATGAAACACACGCTGACTGATAATGAAACACACGCTGACTGATAATGAAACACACACTGACTGTTAATGAAACACACACTGACTGTTAATGAAACACACAATGACTGATAATGAAACACACAATGACTGATAATGAAACACACACTGACTGATAATGAAACAGACACTGACTGATAATGAAACACACACTGACTGATAATGAAACACACGCTGACTGATAATGAAACACACACTGACTGATAATGAAACACACACTGACTGATAATGAAACACACAATGACTGATAATGAAACACACACAGACTGATAAAGAAACAGACACTGACTGGTAATGAAACACACACTGACTGATAATGAAACACACGCTGACTGATAATGAAACACACACTGACTGATAATGAAACACACACTGACTGATAATGAAACACACGCTGACTGATAATGAAACACACCCTGACTGATAATGAAACACACATAGACTGATAATGAAACACACGCTGACTGATAATGAAACACACACTGACTGATAATGAAACACACACTGACTGATAATGAAACACACACTGACTGATAATGAAACACACACTGACTGATAATGAAACACACACTGACTGATAATGAAACACACACTGACTGATAATGAAACACACACTGACTGATAATGAAACAGACACTGACTGATAATGAAACACACACTGACTGATAATGAAACACACACTGACTGATAATGAAACACACACTGACTGATAATGAAACACACACTGACTGATAATGAACGCACACATTGACTGATAATGAAACACACACTGACTGATAATGAAACACACATAGACTGATAATGAAACACACATAGACTGATAATGAAACACACGCTGACTGATAATGAAACACACACTGACTGATAATGAAACAGACACTGACTGATAATGAAACAGACACTGACTGATAATGAAACACACACTGACTGATAATTAAACAGACACTGACTGATAATGAAACACACACTGGCTGATAATGATGACACAGATTGATAATGAAACACACACTGACTGATAATGAAACACACACTGACTGATAATGAAACACACACTGACTGATAATGAAACACACACTGACTGATAATGAAACACACACTGACTTATAATGAAGACACAGATTGATAATGAAACACACACTGACTGATAATGAAGACACACACTGACTGATAATGAAGACACAGATTGATAATGAAACACACACTGACTGATAATGAAACACACACTGACTGATAATGAAACACACACTGACTGATAATTAAACACACACTGACAGATAATGAAACACACACTGACTGATAATGAAGACACAGATTGATAATGAAACACACCCCGATTGATAATGAAACACACACTGACTGATAATGAAAAACACGCTGACTGATAATGAAACACACCCTGACTGATAATGAAACACACATAGACTGATAATGAAACACACGCTGACTGATAATGAAACACACACTGACTGATAATGAAACACACACTGACTGATAATGAAACACACACTGACTGATAATGAAACACACACTGACTGATAATGAAACACACACTGACTGATAATGAAACACACACTGACTGATAATGAAACACACACTGACTTATAATGAAGACACAGATTGATAATGAAACACACACTGACTGATAATGAAACACACACTGACTGATAATGAAGACACAGATTGATAATGAAACACACACTGACTGATAATGAAGACACACACTGACTGATAATGAAGACACAGATTGATAATGAAACACACACTGACTGATAATGAAACACACACTGACTAATAATGAAACACACACTGACTGATAATTAAACACACACTGACAGATAATGAAACACACACTGACTGATAATGAAGACACAGATTGATAATGAAACACACCCCGATTGATAATGAAACACACACTGACTGATAATGACACACGCTGACTGATAATGAAACACACACTGACTGATAATGAACACACAATGACTGATAATGAAACACACACTGACTGATAATGAAACACACACTGACTGATAATGAAACAGACACTGACTGATAATGAAACACACACTGACTGATAATGAAACACACACTGACTGATAATGAAACACACACTGACTGATAATGAACGCACACATTGACTGATAATGAAACACACACTGACTGATAATGAAACACACATAGACTGATAATGAAACACACGCTGACTGATAATGAAACACACACTGACTGATAATGAAACACACACTGACTGATAATTAAACACACACTGACTGATAATGAAACACACACTGACGGATAATTAAACAGACACTGACTGATAATGAAACACACACTGACTGATAATAAAGACACAGATTGATAATGAAACACACACTGACTGATAATGAAACACACACTGACTGATAATGATGACTCATTGACTGATAATGAAACACACACTGACTGATAATGAAACACACACTGACTGATAATGAAACACACACTGACTGATAATGAAACACACACTGACTGATAATGAAGACACAGATTGATAATGAAACACACACTGACTGATAATGAAACACACACTGACTGATAATGAACACACACATTGACTGATAATGAAACAGACACTGACTGATAATGAAACACACACTGACTGATAATTATACACACACTGACTGATAATTATACACACACTGACTGATAATGAAACACACACTGACTGTTAATGAAACACACACTGACTGATAATGTAACACACACTGACTGATAATGAAACACACACTGACTGATAATGAAACACACACTGACTGATAATGTAACACACACTGACTGATAATGAAACACACATAGACTGATAATGAAACACACGCTGACTGATAATGAAACACACACTGACTGATAATGAAACAGACACTGACTGATAATGAAACACACACTGACTGATAATTAAACACACACTGACTGATAATTAAACAGACACTGACTGATAATGAAACACACACTGGCTGATAATGATGACACAGATTGATAATGAAACACACACTGACTGATAATGAAACACACACTGACTGATAATGAAACACACACTGACTGATAATGAAACACACACTGACTGATAATGAAACACACACTGACTTATAATGAAGACACAGATTGATAATGAAACACACACTGACTGATAATGAAGACACACACTGACTGATAATGAAGACACAGATTGATAATGAAACACACACTGACTGATAATGAAACACACACTGACTGATAATGAAACACACACTGACTGATAATGAAACACACACTGACTGATAATTAAACACACACTGACAGATAATGAAACACACACTGACTGATAATGAAGACACAGATTGATAATGAAACACACCCCGATTGATAATGAAACACACACTGACTGATAATGACACACACTGACTGATAATGAAAAACACGCTGACTGATAATGAAACACACCCTGACTGATAATGAAACACACATAGACTGATAATGAAACACACGCTGACTGATAATGAAACACACACTGACTGATAATGAAACACACACTGACTGATAATGAAACACACACTGACTGATAATGAAACACACACTGACTGATAATGAAACACACACTGACTGATAATGAAACACACACTGACTGATAATGAAACACACACTGACTTATAATGAAGACACAGATTGATAATGAAACACACACTGACTGATAATGAAGACACACACTGACTGATAATGAAGACACAGATTGATAATGAAACACACACTGACTGATAATGAAACACACACTGACTGATAATGAAACACACACTGACTGATAATTAAACACACACTGACAGATAATGAAACACACACTGACTGATAATGAAACACACACTGACTGATAATGAACACACACATTGACTGATAATGAAACAGACACTGACTGATAATGAAACACACACTGACTGATAATAAAGACACAGATTGATAATGAAACACACACTGACTGATAATGAAACACACACTGACTGATAATGATGACTCATTGACTGATAATGAAACACACACTGACTGATAATGAAACACACACTGACTGATAATGAAACACACACTGACTGATAATGAAACACACACTGACTGATAATGAAGACACAGATTGATAATGAAACACACACTGACTGATAATGAAACACACACTGACTGATAATGAACACACACATTGACTGATAATGAAACAGACACTGACTGATAATGAAACACACACTGACTGATAATGAAACACACACTGACTGATAATGTAACACACACTGACTGATAATGAAACACACACTGACTGATAATGAAACAGACACTGACTGATAATGAAACACACAATGACTGATAATGAAACAGACACTGACTGATAATGAAACAGACACTGACTGGTAATGAAACACACACTGACTGATAATGAAACACACGCTGACTGATAATGAAACACACACTGACTGATAATGAAACACACACTGACTGTTAATGAAACACACACTGACTGTTAATGAAACACACAATGACTGATAATGAAACACACAATGACTGATAATGAAACACACACTGACTGATAATGAAACAGACACTGACTGATAATGAAACACACACTGACTGATAATGAAACACACGCTGACTGATAATGAAACACACGCTGACTGATAATGAAACACACACTGACTGATAATGAAACACACAATGACTGATAATGAAACACACACAGACTGATAAAGAAACAGACACTGACTGGTAATGAAACACACACTGACTGATAATGAAACACACGCTGACTGATAATGAAACACACACTGACTGATAATGAAACACACACTGACTGATAATGAAACACACGCTGACTGATAATGAAACACACCCTGACTGATAATGAAACACACATAGACTGATAATGAAACACACGCTGACTGATAATGAAACACACACTGACTGATAATGAAACACACACTGACTGATAATGAAACACACACTGACTGATAATGAAACACACACTGACTGATAATGAAACACACACTGACTGATAATTAAACAGACACTGACTGATAATGAAACACACACTGGCTGATAATGATGACACAGATTGATAATGAAACACACACTGACTGATAATGAAACACACACTGACTGATAATGAAACACACACTGACTGATAATGAAACACACACTGACTGATAATGAAACACACACTGACTGATAATGAAACACACACTGACTTATAATGAAGACACAGATTGATAATGAAACACACACTGACTGATAATGAAGACACACACTGACTGATAATGAAGACACAGATTGATAATGAAACACACACTGACTGATAATGAAACACACACTGACTGATAATGAAACACACACTGACTGATAATTAAACACACACTGACAGATAATGAAACACACACTGACTGATAATGAAGACACAGATTGATAATGAAACACACCCCGATTGATAATGAAACACACACTGACTGATAATGACACACACTGACTGATAATGAAAAACACGCTGACTGATAATGAAACACACACTGACTGATAATTAAACACACACTGACAGATAATGAAACACACACTGACTGATAATGAAGACACAGATTGATAATGAAACACACCCCGATTGATAATGAAACACACACTGACTGATAATGACACACACTGACTGATAATGAAAAACACGCTGACTGATAATGAAACACACCCTGACTGATAATGAAACACACATAGACTGATAATGAAACACACGCTGACTGATAATGAAACACACACTGACTGATAATGAAACACACACTGACTGATAATGAAACACACACTGACTGATAATGAAACACACACTGACTGATAATGAAACACACACTGACTGATAATGAAACACACACTGACTGATAATGAAACACACACTGACTTATAATGAAGACACAGATTGATAATGAAACACACACTGACTGATAATGAAACACACACTGACTGATAATGAAGACACAGATTGATAATGAAACACACACTGACTGATAATGAAGACACACACTGACTGATAATGAAGACACAGATTGATAATGAAACACACACTGACTGATAATGAAACACACACTGACTGATAATGAAACACACACTGACTGATAATTAAACACACACTGACAGATAATGAAACACACACTGACTGATAATGAAGACACAGATTGATAATGAAACACACCCCGATTGATAATGACACACGCTGACTGATAATGAAACACACACTGACTGATAATGAACACACAATGACTGATAATGAAACACACACTGACTGATAATGAAACACACACTGACTGATAATGAAGACACAGATTGATAATGAAACACACACTGACTGATAATGAAACACACACTGACTGATAATGAAACACACACTGACTGATAATTAAACACACACTGACAGATAATGAAACACACACTGACTGATAATGAAGACACAGATTGATAATGAAACACACCCCGATTGATAATGAAACACACACTGACTGATAATGACACACGCTGACTGATAATGAAACACACACTGACTGATAATGAACACACAATGACTGATAATGAAACACACACTGACTGATAATGAAACACACACTGACTGATAATGAAACAGACACTGACTGATAATGAAACACACACTGACTGATAATGAAACACACACTGACTGATAATTAAACACACACTGACTGATAATTAAACAGACACTGACTGATAATGAAACAGACACTGACTGATAATGAAACAGACACTGACTGATAATGAAACACACACTGACTGATAATGAAACACACACTGACTGATAATGAAACACACACTGACTGATAATTAAACACACACTGACTGATAATTAAACAGACACTGACTGATAATGAAACACACACTGGCTGATAATGATGACACAGATTGATAATGAAATACACACTGACTGATAATGAAACACACACTGAGGGATAATTAAACAGACACTGACTGATAATGAAACACACACTGACTGATAATGAAACACACACTGACTGATAATGAAACACACACTGACTGATAATGAAACACACACTGACTGATAATGAAGACACAGATTGATAATGAAACACACACTGACTGATAATGAAACACACACTGACTGATAATGAACACACACATTGACTGATAATGAAGACACAAACTGACTGATAATGATCACACACTGACTGATAATGAAACACACACTGACTGATAATGAAGACACACACTGACTGATAATTATACACACACTGACTGATAATGAAGACACAAACTGACTGAGAATGAAACACACACTGACTGATAATGATCACACACTGACTGATAATGAAACACACACTGACTGATAATGAAACACACACTGACTGATAATGAAACACACACTGACTGATAATGAAGACACAAACTGACTGATAATGATCACACACTGACTGATAATGAAACACACACTGACTGATAATGAAGACACACACTGACTGATAATGAAACACACACTGACTGATAATGAAGACACAAACTGACTGATAATGAAACACACACACTGACTGATAATGAAACACACACTGACTGATAATGAAACACACACTGACTGATAATGAAACACACACTGACTGATAATGAAACAGACACTGACTGATAATGAAACACACACTGATTGATAATGATGACACATTGACTGATAATGAAACACATTGACTGATAATGAAACACACACTGACTGATAATGAAGACACAGATTGATAATGAAACACACACTGACTGATAATGGAACACACTGACTGATAATGAAGACACTGACTGATAATGAAACACACACTGACTGATAATGAAACACACACTGACTGATAACGAAACACACACTGACTGATAATGAACACACACATTGACTGATAATGAAACAGACACTGACTGATAATGAAACACACACTGACTGATAATGAAACACACACTGACTGATAATGAAACACACACTGACTGATAATGAAACACACACTGACTGATAATGAAACACACACTGACTGATAATTAAACACACACTGACTGATAATTAAACAGACACTGACTGATAATGAAACACACACTGGCTGATAATGATGACACAGATTGATAATGAAATACACACTGACTGATAATGAAACACACACTGAGGGATAATTAAACAGACACTGACTGATAATGAAACACACACTGACTGATAATGAAACACACACTGACTGATAATGATGACTCATTGACTGATAATGAAACACACACTGACTGATAATGAAACACACACTGACTGATAATGAAACACACACTGACTGATAATGAAACACACACTGACTGATAATGAAGACACAGATTGATAATGAAACACACACTGACTGATAATGAAACACACACTGACTGATAATGAACACACACATTGACTGATAATGAAACAGACACTGACTGATAATGAAACACACACTGACTGATAATGAAACACACACTGACTGATAATGAAACACACACTGACTGATAATGAAACACACACTGACTGATAATGAAACACACAATGACTGATAATGAAACAGACACTGACTGATAATGAAACAGACACTGACTGGTAATGAAACACACACTGACTGATAATGAAACACACACTGACTGATAATGAAACACACACTGACTGATAATGAAACACACACTGACTGTTAATGAAACACACACTGACTGATAATGAAACACACAATGACTGATAATGAAACACACACTGACTGATAATGAAACAGACAGTGACTGATAATGAAACACACACTGACTGATAATGAAACACACGCTGACTGATAATGAAACACACACTGACTGATAATGAAACACACACTGACTGATAATGAAACACACACAGACTGATAAAGAAACAGACACTGACTGGTAATGAAACACACACTGACTGATAATGAAACACACGCTGACTGATAATGAAACACACACTGACTGATAATGAAACACACACTGACTGATAATGAAACACACGCTGACTGATAATGAAACACACCCTGACTGATAATGAAACACACATAGACTGATAATGAAACACACGCTGACTGATAATGAAACACACACTGACTGATAATGAAACACGCTGACTGATAATGAAACACACACTGACTGATAATGAACACACACTGACTGATAATGAAACACACACTGACTGATAATGAAACACACACTGACTGATAATGAAACAGACACTGACTGATAATGAAACAGACACTGACTGATAATGAAACACACACTGACTGATAATGAAACACACACTGACTGATAATGAAACACACACTGACTGATAATGAACGCACACATTGACTGATAATGAAACACACACTGACTGATAATGAACGCACACATTGACTGATAATGAAACACACACTGACTGATAATGAAACACACATAGACTGATAATGAAACACACGCTGACTGATAATGAAACACACACTGACTGATAATGAAACAGACACTGACTGATAATGAAACACACACTGACTGATAATTAAACACACACTGACTGATAATTAAACAGACACTGACTGATAATGAAACACACACTGGCTGATAATGATGACACAGATTGATAATGAAACACACACTGACTGATAATGAAACACACACTGACTGATAATGATGACTCATTGACTGATAATGAAACACACACTGACTGATAATGAAACACACACTGACTGATAATGAAACACACACTGACTGATAATGAAACACACACTGACTGATAATGAAGACACAGATTGATAATGAAACACACACTGACTGATAATGAAACACACACTGACTGATAATGAACACACACATTGACTGATAATGAAACAGACACTGACTGATAATGAAACACACACTGACTGATAATTATACACACACTGACTGATAATGAAGACACAAACTGACTGATAATGATCACACACTGACTGATAATGAAACACACACTGACTGATAATGAAGACACACACTGACTGATAATGAAACACACACTGACTGATAATGAAGACACAAACTGACTGATAATGAAACACACACACTGACTGATAATGAAACACACACTGACTGATAATGAAACACACACTGACTGATAATGAAACACACACTGACTGATAATGAAACAGACACTGACTGATAATGAAACACACACTGATTGATAATGAAACACACACTGACTGATAATGATGACACATTGACTGATAATGAAACACATTGACTGATAATGAAACACACACTGACTGATAATGAAGACACAGATTGATAATGAAACACACACTGACTGATAATGGAACACACTGACTGATAATGAAGACACTGACTGATAATGAAACACACACTGACTGATAATGAAACACACACTGACTGATAACGAAACACACACTGACTGATAATGAACACACACATTGACTGATAATGAAACACACACTGACTGATAATGAAACACACACTGACTGATAACGAAACACACACTGACTGATAATGAAATACACACTGACTGATAATTAAACACACACTGACTGATAATTAAACAGACACTGACTGATAATGAAACACACACTGGCTGATAATGATGACACAGATTGATAATGAAATACACACTGACTGATAATGAAACACACACTGAGGGATAATGAAACACACACTGACTGATAATGAAACACACACTGACTGATAATGAAACACACACTGACTGATAATGAAACACACACTGACTGATAATGATGACTCATTGACTGATAATGAAATACACACTGACTGATAATTAAACACACACTGACTGATAATGAAACACACATTGACTGATAATGAAACAGACACTGACTGATAATGAAACACACACTGACTGATAATGAAACACACACTGACTGATAATGAAACACACACTGACTGATAATGAAACACACACTGACTGATAATGAAGACACAGATTGATAATGAAACACACATTGACTGATAATGAAACACACACTGACTGATAATGAAACACACACTGACTGATAATGAAACACACACTGACTGTTAATGAAACACACACTGACTGATAATGTAACACACACTGACTGATAATGAAACACACACTGACTGATAATGAAACAGACACTGACTGATAATGAAACACACACTGACTGATAATGAAACAGACACTGACTGATAATTAAACACACAATGACTGATAATGAAACAGACACTGACTGGTAATGAAACACACACTGACTGATAATGAAACACACGCTGACTGATAATGAAACACACACTGACTGATAATGAAACACACAATGACTGATAATGAAACACACACTGACTGATAATGAAACAGACACTGACTGATAATGAAACACACACTGACTGATAATGAATCACACACTGACTGATAATGAAACACACACTGACTGATAATGAAACACACAATGACTGATAATGAAACACACACTGACTGATAATGAAACAGACACTGACTGGTAATGAAACACACACTGACTGATAATGAAACACACGCTGACTGATAATGAAACACACACTGACTGATAATGAAACACACACTGACTGATAATGAAACAGACACTGACTGATAATGAAACACACACTGACTGATAATGAAACACACACTGACTGATAATGAAACACACACTGACTGATAATGAAACACACACTGACTGATAATGAAACACACACTGACTGATAATTAAACAGACACTGACTGATAATGAAACACACACTGGCTGATAATGATGACACAGATTGATAATGAAACACACACTGACTGATAATGAAACACACACTGACTGATAATGAAACACACACTGACTGATAATGAAACACACACTGACTGATAATGAAACACACACTGACTGATAATGAAACACACACTGACTTATAATGAAGACACAGATTGATAATGAAACACACACTGACTGATAATGAAGACACACACTGACTGATAATGAAGACACAGATTGATAATGAAACACACACTGACTGATAATGAAACACACACTGACTGATAATGAAACACACACTGACTGATAATTAAACACACACTGACAGATAATGAAACACACACTGACTGATAATGAAGACACAGATTGATAATGAAACACACCCCGATTGATAATGAAACACACACTGACTGATAATGACACACACTGACTGATAATGAAAAACACGCTGACTGATAATGAAACACACACTGACTGATAATTAAACACACACTGACAGATAATGAAACACACACTGACTGATAATGAAGACACAGATTGATAATGAAACACACCCCGATTGATAATGAAACACACACTGACTGATAATGACACACACTGACTGATAATGAAAAACACGCTGACTGATAATGAAACACACCCTGACTGATAATGAAACACACATAGACTGATAATGAAACACACGCTGACTGATAATGAAACACACACTGACTGATAATGAAACACACACTGACTGATAATGAAACACACACTGACTGATAATGAAACACACACTGACTGATAATGAAACACACACTGACTGATAATGAAACACACACTGACTGATAATGAAACACACACTGACTTATAATGAAGACACAGATTGATAATGAAACACACACTGACTGATAATGAAACACACACTGACTGATAATGAAGACACAGATTGATAATGAAACACACACTGACTGATAATGAAGACACACACTGACTGATAATGAAGACACAGATTGATAATGAAACACACACTGACTGATAATGAAACACACACTGACTGATAATGAAACACACACTGACTGATAATTAAACACACACTGACAGATAATGAAACACACACTGACTGATAATGAAGACACAGATTGATAATGAAACACACCCCGATTGATAATGACACACGCTGACTGATAATGAAACACACACTGACTGATAATGAACACACAATGACTGATAATGAAACACACACTGACTGATAATGAAACACACACTGACTGATAATGAAGACACAGATTGATAATGAAACACACACTGACTGATAATGAAACACACACTGACTGATAATGAAACACACACTGACTGATAATTAAACACACACTGACAGATAATGAAACACACACTGACTGATAATGAAGACACAGATTGATAATGAAACACACCCCGATTGATAATGAAACACACACTGACTGATAATGACACACGCTGACTGATAATGAAACACACACTGACTGATAATGAACACACAATGACTGATAATGAAACACACACTGACTGATAATGAAACACACACTGACTGATAATGAAACAGACACTGACTGATAATGAAACACACACTGACTGATAATGAAACACACACTGACTGATAATTAAACACACACTGACTGATAATTAAACAGACACTGACTGATAATGAAACAGACACTGACTGATAATGAAACAGACACTGACTGATAATGAAACACACACTGACTGATAATGAAACACACACTGACTGATAATGAAACACACACTGACTGATAATTAAACACACACTGACTGATAATTAAACAGACACTGACTGATAATGAAACACACACTGGCTGATAATGATGACACAGATTGATAATGAAATACACACTGACTGATAATGAAACACACACTGAGGGATAATTAAACAGACACTGACTGATAATGAAACACACACTGACTGATAATGAAACACACACTGACTGATAATGAAACACACACTGACTGATAATGAAACACACACTGACTGATAATGAAGACACAGATTGATAATGAAACACACACTGACTGATAATGAAACACACACTGACTGATAATGAACACACACATTGACTGATAATGAAGACACAAACTGACTGATAATGATCACACACTGACTGATAATGAAACACACACTGACTGATAATGAAGACACACACTGACTGATAATTATACACACACTGACTGATAATGAAGACACAAACTGACTGAGAATGAAACACACACTGACTGATAATGATCACACACTGACTGATAATGAAACACACACTGACTGATAATGAAACACACACTGACTGATAATGAAACACACACTGACTGATAATGAAGACACAAACTGACTGATAATGATCACACACTGACTGATAATGAAACACACACTGACTGATAATGAAGACACACACTGACTGATAATGAAACACACACTGACTGATAATGAAGACACAAACTGACTGATAATGAAACACACACACTGACTGATAATGAAACACACACTGACTGATAATGAAACACACACTGACTGATAATGAAACACACACTGACTGATAATGAAACAGACACTGACTGATAATGAAACACACACTGATTGATAATGATGACACATTGACTGATAATGAAACACATTGACTGATAATGAAACACACACTGACTGATAATGAAGACACAGATTGATAATGAAACACACACTGACTGATAATGGAACACACTGACTGATAATGAAGACACTGACTGATAATGAAACACACACTGACTGATAATGAAACACACACTGACTGATAACGAAACACACACTGACTGATAATGAACACACACATTGACTGATAATGAAACAGACACTGACTGATAATGAAACACACACTGACTGATAATGAAACACACACTGACTGATAATGAAACACACACTGACTGATAATGAAACACACACTGACTGATAATGAAACACACACTGACTGATAATTAAACACACACTGACTGATAATTAAACAGACACTGACTGATAATGAAACACACACTGGCTGATAATGATGACACAGATTGATAATGAAATACACACTGACTGATAATGAAACACACACTGAGGGATAATTAAACAGACACTGACTGATAATGAAACACACACTGACTGATAATGAAACACACACTGACTGATAATGATGACTCATTGACTGATAATGAAACACACACTGACTGATAATGAAACACACACTGACTGATAATGAAACACACACTGACTGATAATGAAACACACACTGACTGATAATGAAGACACAGATTGATAATGAAACACACACTGACTGATAATGAAACACACACTGACTGATAATGAACACACACATTGACTGATAATGAAACAGACACTGACTGATAATGAAACACACACTGACTGATAATGAAACACACACTGACTGATAATGTAACACACACTGACTGATAATGAAACACACACTGACTGATAATGAAACACACACTGACTGATAATGAAACACACAATGACTGATAATGAAACAGACACTGACTGATAATGAAACAGACACTGACTGGTAATGAAACACACACTGACTGATAATGAAACACACGCTGACTGATAATGAAACACACACTGACTGATAATGAAACACACACTGACTGTTAATGAAACACACACTGACTGATAATGAAACACACAATGACTGATAATGAAACACACACTGACTGATAATGAAACAGACAGTGACTGATAATGAAACACACACTGACTGATAATGAAACACACGCTGACTGATAATGAAACACACACTGACTGATAATGAAACACACACTGACTGATAATGAAACACACACAGACTGATAAAGAAACAGACACTGACTGGTAATGAAACACACACTGACTGATAATGAAACACACGCTGACTGATAATGAAACACACACTGACTGATAATGAAACACACACTGACTGATAATGAAACACACGCTGACTGATAATGAAACACACCCTGACTGATAATGAAACACACATAGACTGATAATGAAACACACGCTGACTGATAATGAAACACACACTGACTGATAATGAAACACGCTGACTGATAATGAAACACACACTGACTGATAATGAACACACACTGACTGATAATGAAACACACACTGACTGATAATGAAACACACACTGACTGATAATGAAACAGACACTGACTGATAATGAAACAGACACTGACTGATAATGAAACACACACTGACTGATAATGAAACACACACTGACTGATAATGAAACACACACTGACTGATAATGAAACACACACTGACTGATAATGAAACACACACTGACTGATAATGAACGCACACATTGACTGATAATGAAACACACACTGACTGATAATGAAACACACATAGACTGATAATGAAACACACGCTGACTGATAATGAAACACACACTGACTGATAATGAAACAGACACTGACTGATAATGAAACACACACTGACTGATAATTAAACACACACTGACTGATAATTAAACAGACACTGACTGATAATGAAACACACACTGGCTGATAATGATGACACAGATTGATAATGAAACACACACTGACTGATAATGAAACACACACTGACTGATAATGATGACTCATTGACTGATAATGAAACACACACTGACTGATAATGAAACACACACTGACTGATAATGAAACACACACTGACTGATAATGAAACACACACTGACTGATAATGAAGACACAGATTGATAATGAAACACACACTGACTGATAATGAAACACACACTGACTGATAATGAACACACACATTGACTGATAATGAAACAGACACTGACTGATAATGAAACACACACTGACTGATAATTATACACACACTGACTGATAATGAAGACACAAACTGACTGATAATGATCACACACTGACTGATAATGAAACACACACTGACTGATAATGAAGACACACACTGACTGATAATGAAACACACACTGACTGATAATGAAGACACAAACTGACTGATAATGAAACACACACACTGACTGATAATGAAACACACACTGACTGATAATGAAACACACACTGACTGATAATGAAACACACACTGACTGATAATGAAACAGACACTGACTGATAATGAAACACACACTGATTGATAATGAAACACACACTGACTGATAATGATGACACATTGACTGATAATGAAACACATTGACTGATAATGAAACACACACTGACTGATAATGAAGACACAGATTGATAATGAAACACACACTGACTGATAATGGAACACACTGACTGATAATGAAGACACTGACTGATAATGAAACACACACTGACTGATAATGAAACACACACTGACTGATAACGAAACACACACTGACTGATAATGAACACACACATTGACTGATAATGAAACACACACTGACTGATAATGAAACACACACTGACTGATAACGAAACACACACTGACTGATAATGAAATACACACTGACTGATAATTAAACACACACTGACTGATAATTAAACAGACACTGACTGATAATGAAACACACACTGGCTGATAATGATGACACAGATTGATAATGAAATACACACTGACTGATAATGAAACACACACTGAGGGATAATGAAACACACACTGACTGATAATGAAACACACACTGACTGATAATGAAACACACACTGACTGATAATGAAACACACACTGACTGATAATGATGACTCATTGACTGATAATGAAATACACACTGACTGATAATTAAACACACACTGACTGATAATGAAACACACATTGACTGATAATGAAACAGACACTGACTGATAATGAAACACACACTGACTGATAATGAAACACACACTGACTGATAATGAAACACACACTGACTGATAATGAAACACACACTGACTGATAATGAAGACACAGATTGATAATGAAACACACATTGACTGATAATGAAACACACACTGACTGATAATGAAACACACACTGACTGATAATGAAACACACACTGACTGTTAATGAAACACACACTGACTGATAATGTAACACACACTGACTGATAATGAAACACACACTGACTGATAATGAAACAGACACTGACTGATAATGAAACACACACTGACTGATAATGAAACAGACACTGACTGATAATTAAACACACAATGACTGATAATGAAACAGACACTGACTGGTAATGAAACACACACTGACTGATAATGAAACACACGCTGACTGATAATGAAACACACACTGACTGATAATGAAACACACAATGACTGATAATGAAACACACACTGACTGATAATGAAACAGACACTGACTGATAATGAAACACACACTGACTGATAATGAATCACACACTGACTGATAATGAAACACACACTGACTGATAATGAAACACACAATGACTGATAATGAAACACACACTGACTGATAATGAAACAGACACTGACTGGTAATGAAACACACACTGACTGATAATGAAACACACGCTGACTGATAATGAAACACACACTGACTGATAATGAAACACACACTGACTGATAATGAAAAACACGCTGACTGATAATGAAACACACCCTGACTGATAATGAAACACACATAGACTGATAATGAAACACACATAGACTGATAATGAAACACACATAGACTGATAATGAAACACACACTGACTGATAATGAAACACACACTGACTGATAATGAAACACACACTGACTGATAATGAAACACACACTGACTGATAATGAAACACACACTGACTTATAATGAAGACACAGATTGAGAATGAAACACACACTGACTGATAATGAAGACACACACTGACTGATAATGAAGACACAGATTGATAATGAAACACACACTGACTGATAATGAAACACACACTGACTGATAATGAAACACACACTGACTGATAATTAAACACACACTGACAGATAATGAAACACACACTGACTGATAATGAAGACACAGATTGATAATGAAACACACCCCGATTGATAATGAAACACACACTGACTGATAATGACACACGCTGACTGATAATGAAACACACACTGACTGATAATGAACACACAATGACTGATAATGAAACACACACTGACTGACAATGAAACACACACTGACTGATAATGAAACACACACTGACTGATAATGAAACACACACTGACTGATAATGAAACACACACTGACTGATAATGAAACACACACTGACTGATAATGAAACACACACTGACTGATAATGAAACACACACTGACTGATAATGAAACACACACTGACTGATAATGAAACACACACTGACTGATAATGAAACACACATAGACTGATAATGAAACACACGGTGACTGATAATGAAACACACACTGACTGATAATGAAACAGACACTGACTGATAATGAAACACACACTGACTGATAATTAAACACACACTGACTGATAATTAAACAGACACTGACTGATAATGAAACACACACTGGCTGATAATGATGACACAGATTGATAATGAAACACACACTGGCTGATAATGATGACACAGATTGATAATGAAACACACACTGACTGATAATGAAACACACACTGACTGATAATGATGACTCATTGACTGATAATGAAACACACACTGACTGATAATGAAACACACACTGACTGATAATGAAACACACACTGACTGATAATGAAACACACACTGACTGATAATGAAGACACAGATTGATAATGAAACACACACTGACTGATAATGAAACACACACTGACTGATAATGAAACACACACTGACTGATAATGAAGACACACACTGACTGATAATGAAGACACAGATTGATAATGAAACACACACTGACTGATAATGAAACACACACTGACTGATAATGAAACACACACTGACTGATAATTAAACACACACTGACAGATAATGAAACACACACTGACTGATAATGAAGACACAGATTGATAATGAAACACACCCCGATTGATAATGAAACACACACTGACTGATAATGACACACACTGACTGATAATGAAAAACACGCTGACTGATAATGAAACACACCCTGACTGATAATGAAACACACATAGACTGATAATGAAACACACGCTGACTGATAATGAAACACACACTGACTGATAATGAAACACACACTGACTGATAATGAAACACACACTGACTGATAATGAAACACACACTGACTGATAATGAAACACACACTGACTGATAATGAAACACACACTGACTGATAATGAAACACACACTGACTTATAATGAAGACACAGATTGATAATGAAACACACACTGACTGATAATGAAACACACACTGACTGATAATGAAGACACAGATTGATAATGAAACACACACTGACTGATAATGAAGACACACACTGACTGATAATGAAGACACAGATTGATAATGAAACACACACTGACTGATAATGAAACACACACTGACTGATAATGAAACACACACTGACTGATAATTAAACACACACTGACAGATAATGAAACACACACTGACTGATAATGAAGACACAGATTGATAATGAAACACACCCCGATTGATAATGAAACACACACTGACTGATAATGACACACGCTGACTGATAATGAAACACACACTGACTGATAATGAACACACAATGACTGATAATGAAACACACACTGACTGATAATGAAACACACACTGACTGATAATGAAACAGACACTGACTGATAATGAAACACACACTGACTGATAATGAAACACACACTGACTGATAATGAAGACACAGATTGATAATGAAACACACACTGACTGATAATGAAACACACACTGACTGATAATGAAACACACACTGACTGATAATGAAACACACACTGACAGATAATGAAACACACACTGACTGATAATGAAGACACAGATTGATAATGAAACACACCCCGATTGATAATGAAACACACACTGACTGATAATGACACACGCTGACTGATAATGAAACACACACTGACTGATAATGAACACACAATGACTGATAATGAAACACACACTGACTGATAATGAAACACACACTGACTGATAATGAAACAGACACTGACTGATAATGAAACACACACTGACTGATAATGAAACACACACTGACTGATAATGAAACACACACTGACTGATAATGAACGCACACATTGACTGATAATGAAACACACACTGACTGATAATGAAACACACATAGACTGATAATGAAACACACGCTGACTGATAATGAAACACACACTGACTGATAATGAAACACACACTGACTGATAATTAAACACACACTGACTGATAATTAAACAGACACTGACTGATAATGAAACACACACTGGCTGATAATGATGACACAGATTGATAATGAAACACACACTGGCTGATAATGATGACACAGATTGATAATGAAACACACACTGACTGATAATGAAACACACACTGACGGATAATTAAACAGACACTGACTGATAATGAAACACACACTGACTGATAATAAAGACACAGATTGATAATGAAACACACACTGACTGATAATGAAACACACACTGACTGATAATGATGACTCATTGACTGATAATGAAACACACACTGACTGATAATGAAACACACACTGACTGATAATGAAACACACACTGACTGATAATGAACACACACATTGACTGATAATGAAACAGACACTGACTGATAATGAAACACACACTGACTGATAATTATACACACACTGACTGATAATTATACACACACTGACTGATAATGAAACACACACTGACTGTTAATGAAACACACACTGACTGATAATGAAGACACAGATTGATAATGAAACACACACTGACTGATAATGAAGACACACACTGACTGATAATGAAGACACACACTGACTGATAATGAAGACACAGATTGATAATGAAACACACACTGACTGATAATGAAGACACACACTGACTGATAATGAAGACACAGATTGATAATGAAACACACACTGACTGATAATGAAACACACACTGACTGATAATGAAACACACACTGACTGATAATGAAACACACACTGACTGATAATGAAACACACACTGACTGATAATGAAGACACAGATTGATAATGAAACACACACTGACTGATAATGAAGACACACACTGACTGATAATGAAGACACAGATTGATAATGAAACACACACTGACTGATAATGAAACACACACTGACTGATAATGAAACACACACTGACTGATAATGAAGACACAGATTGATAATGAAACACGCCCCGATTGATAATGAAACACGCCCCGATTGATAATGAAACACACACTGACTGATAATGAAACACACACTGACTGATAATGAAACACACACTGACTGATAATGAACGCACACATTGACTGATAATGAAACACACACTGACTGATAATGAAACACACATAGACATGATAATGAAGACACAGATTGATAATGAAACACACACTGACTGATAATGGAACACACTGACTGATAATGAAGACACTGACTGATAATGAAACACACACTGACTGATAATGAAACACACACTGACTGATAACGAAACACACACTGACTGATAATGAACACACACATTGACTGATAATGAAACAGACACTGACTGATAATGAAACACACACTGACTGATAATGAAACACACACTGACTGATAATGAAACACACACTGACTGATAATGAAATACACACTGACTGATAATTAAACACACACTGACTGATAATTAAACAGACACTGACTGATAATGAAACACACACTGGCTGATAATGATGACACAGATTGATAATGAAATACACACTGACTGATAATGAAACACACACTGAGGGATAATTAAACAGACACTGACTGATAATGAAACACACACTGACTGATAATGAAACACACACTGACTGATAATGAAACACACACTGACTGATAATGAAACACACACTGACTGATAATGAAGACACAGATTGATAATGAAACACACACTGACTGATAATGAAGACACAAACTGACTGATAATGATCACACACTGACTGATAATGAAGACACACACTGACTGATAATGAAACACACACTGACTGATAATGAAGACACAAACTGACTGATAATGAAACACACACACTGACTGATAATGAAACACACACTGACTGATAATGAAACACACACTGACTGATAATGAAACACACACTGACTGATAATGAAACAGACACTGACTGATAATGAAACACACACTGATTGATAATGAAACACACACTGACTGATAATGATGACACATTGACTGATAATGAAACACATTGACTGATAATGAAACACACACTGACTGATAATGAACACACACATTGACTGATAATGAAACAGACACTGACTGATAATGAAACACACACTGACTGATAATTATACACACACTGACTGATAATGAAGACACAAACTGACTGATAATGAAGACACAAACTGACTGAGAATGAAACACACACTGACTGATAATGAAGACACAAACTGACTGATAATGATCACACACTGACTGATAATGAAGACACACACTGACTGATAATGAAGACACACACTGACTGATAATGAAACACACACTGACTGATAATGAAACAGACACTGACTGATAATGAAACACACACTGATTGATAATGATGACACATTGACTGATAATGAAACACATTGACTGATAATGAAACACACACTGACTGATAATGAAGACACAGATTGATAATGAAACACACACTGACTGATAATGGAACACACTGACTGATAATGAAGACACTGACTGATAATGAAACACACACTGACTGATAATGAAACACACACTGACTGATAACGAAACACACACTGACTGATAATGAACACACACATTGACTGATAATGAAACAGACACTGACTGATAATGAAACACACACTGACTGATAATGAAACACACACTGACTGATAATGAAACACACACTGACTGATAATGAAACACACACTGACTGATAATGAAATACACACTGACTGATAATTAAACACACACTGACTGATAATTAAACAGACACTGACTGATAATGAAACACACACTGGCTGATAATGATGACACAGATTGATAATGAAATACACACTGACTGATAATGAAACACACACTGAGGGATAATTAAACAGACACTGACTGATAATGAAACACACACTGACTGATAATGAAACACACACTGACTGATAATGATGACTCATTGACTGATAATGAAACACACACTGACTGATAATGAAACACACACTGACTGATAATGAAACACACACTGACTGATAATGAAACACACACTGACTGATAATGAAGACACACACTGACTGATAATGAAGACACAGATTGATAATGAAACACACACTGACTGATAATGAAACACACACTGACTGATAATGAACACACACATTGACTGATAATGAAACACACACTGACTGATAATGAAACACACACTGACTGATAATGTAACACACACTGACTGATAATGAAACACACACTGACTGATAATGAAACAGACACTGACTGATAATGAAACACACAATGACTGATAATGAAACAGACACTGACTGATAATGAAACAGACACTGACTGGTAATGAAACACACACTGACTGATAATGAAACACACGCTGACTGATAATGAAACACACACTGACTGATAATGAAACACACACTGACTGTTAATGAAACACACACTGACTGATAATGAAACACACAATGACTGATAATGAAACACACAATGACTGATAATGAAACACACACTGACTGATAATGAAACAGACACTGACTGATAATGAAACACACACTGACTGATAATGAAACACACACAGACTGATAAAGAAACAGACACTGACTGGTAATGAAACACACACTGACTGATAATGAAACACACACTGACTGATAATGAAACACACACTGACTGATAATGAAACACACGCTGACTGATAATGAAACACACCCTGACTGATAATGAAACACACATAGACTGATAATGAAACACACGCTGACTGATAATGAAACACCCACTGACTGATAATGAAACACACACTGACTGATAATGAAACACACACTGACTTATAATGAAGACACAGATTGATAATGAAACACACACTGACTGATAATGAAGACACACACTGACTGATAATGAAGACACAGATTGATAATGAAACACACACTGACTGATAATGAAACACACACTGACTGATAATGAAACACACACTGACTGATAATGAAGACACAGATTGATAATGAAACACACCCCGATTGATAATGAAACACACACTGACTGATAATGACACACGCTGACTGATAATGAAACACACACTGACTGATAATGAACACACAATGACTGATAATGAAACACACACTGACTGATAATGAAACACACACTGACTGATAATGAAACAGACACTGACTGATAATGAAACAGACACTGACTGATAATGAAACACACACTGACTGATAATGAAACACACACTGACTGATAATGAAACACACACTGACTGATAATGAAACACACACTGACTGATAATGAAACACACACTGACTGATAATGAACGCACACATTGACTGATAATGAAACACACACTGACTGATAATGAAACACACATAGACTGATAATGAAACACACGCTGACTGATAATGAAACACACACTGACTGATAATGAAACAGACACTGACTGATAATGAAACACACACTGACTGATAATTAAACACACACTGACTGATAATTAAACAGACACTGACTGATAATGAAACACACACTGGCTGATAATGATGACACAGATTGATAATGAAACACACACTGACTGATAATGAAACACACACTGACTGATAATGATGACTCATTGACTGATAATGAAACACACACTGACTGATAATGAAACACACACTGACTGATAATGAAACACACACTGACTGATAATGAAGACACAGATTGATAATGAAACACACACTGACTGATAATGAAACACACACTGACTGATAATGAACACACACATTGACTGATAATGAAACAGACACTGACTGATAATGAAACACACACTGACTGATAATTATACACACACTGACTGATAATGAAGACACAAACTGACTGATAATGAAACACACACTGACTGATAATGAAGACACAAACTGACTGATAATGATCACACACTGACTGATAATGAAACACACACTGACTGATAATGAAGACACACACTGACTGATAATGAAACACACACTGACTGATAATGAAGACACAAACTGACTGATAATGAAACACACACACTGACTGATAATGAAACACACACTGACTGATAATGAAACACACACTGACTGATAATGAAACACACACTGACTGATAATGAAACAGACACTGACTGATAATGAAACACACACTGATTGATAATGAAACACACACTGACTGATAATGATGACACATTGACTGATAATGAAACACATTGACTGATAATGAAACACACACTGACTGATAATGAAGACACAGATTGATAATGAAACACACACTGACTGATAATGGAACACACTGACTGATAATGAAGACACTGACTGATAATGAAACACACACTGACTGATAATGAAACACACACTGACTGATAACGAAACACACACTGACTGATAATGAACACACACATTGACTGATAATGAAACAGACACTGACTGATAATGAAACACACACTGACTGATAATGAAACACACACTGACTGATAATGAAACACACACTGACTGATAATGAAACACACACTGACTGATAATGAAATACACACTGACTGATAATTAAACACACACTGACTGATAATTAAACAGACACTGACTGATAATGAAACACACACTGGCTGATAATGATGACACAGATTGATAATGAAATACACACTGACTGATAATGAAACACACACTGAGGGATAATTAAACAGACACTGACTGATAATGAAACACACACTGACTGATAATGAAACACACACTGACTGATAATGATGACTCATTGACTGATAATGAAACACACACTGACTGATAATGAAACACACACTGACTGATAATGAAACACACACTGACTGATAATGAAACACACACTGACTGATAATGAAGACACACACTGACTGATAATGAAGACACAGATTGATAATGAAACACACACTGACTGATAATGAAACACACACTGACTGATAATGAACACACACATTGACTGATAATGAAACACACACTGACTGATAATGAAACACACACTGACTGATAATGTAACACACACTGACTGATAATGAAACACACACTGACTGATAATGAAACAGACACTGACTGATAATGAAACACACAATGACTGATAATGAAACAGACACTGACTGATAATGAAACAGACACTGACTGGTAATGAAACACACACTGACTGATAATGAAACACACGCTGACTGATAATGAAACACACACTGACTGATAATGAAACACACACTGACTGTTAATGAAACACACACTGACTGATAATGAAACACACAATGACTGATAATGAAACACACAATGACTGATAATGAAACACACACTGACTGATAATGAAACAGACACTGACTGATAATGAAACACACACTGACTGATAATGAAACACACACAGACTGATAAAGAAACAGACACTGACTGGTAATGAAACACACACTGACTGATAATGAAACACACACTGACTGATAATGAAACACACACTGACTGATAATGAAACACACGCTGACTGATAATGAAACACACCCTGACTGATAATGAAACACACATAGACTGATAATGAAACACACGCTGACTGATAATGAAACACCCACTGACTGATAATGAAACACACACTGACTGATAATGAAACACACACTGACTTATAATGAAGACACAGATTGATAATGAAACACACACTGACTGATAATGAAGACACACACTGACTGATAATGAAGACACAGATTGATAATGAAACACACACTGACTGATAATGAAACACACACTGACTGATAATGAAACACACACTGACTGATAATGAAGACACAGATTGATAATGAAACACACCCCGATTGATAATGAAACACACACTGACTGATAATGACACACGCTGACTGATAATGAAACACACACTGACTGATAATGAACACACAATGACTGATAATGAAACACACACTGACTGATAATGAAACACACACTGACTGATAATGAAACAGACACTGACTGATAATGAAACAGACACTGACTGATAATGAAACACACACTGACTGATAATGAAACACACACTGACTGATAATGAAACACACACTGACTGATAATGAAACACACACTGACTGATAATGAAACACACACTGACTGATAATGAACGCACACATTGACTGATAATGAAACACACACTGACTGATAATGAAACACACATAGACTGATAATGAAACACACGCTGACTGATAATGAAACACACACTGACTGATAATGAAACAGACACTGACTGATAATGAAACACACACTGACTGATAATTAAACACACACTGACTGATAATTAAACAGACACTGACTGATAATGAAACACACACTGGCTGATAATGATGACACAGATTGATAATGAAACACACACTGACTGATAATGAAACACACACTGACTGATAATGATGACTCATTGACTGATAATGAAACACACACTGACTGATAATGAAACACACACTGACTGATAATGAAACACACACTGACTGATAATGAAGACACAGATTGATAATGAAACACACACTGACTGATAATGAAACACACACTGACTGATAATGAACACACACATTGACTGATAATGAAACAGACACTGACTGATAATGAAACACACACTGACTGATAATTATACACACACTGACTGATAATGAAGACACAAACTGACTGATAATGAAACACACACTGACTGATAATGAAGACACAAACTGACTGATAATGATCACACACTGACTGATAATGAAACACACACTGACTGATAATGAAGACACACACTGACTGATAATGAAACACACACTGACTGATAATGAAGACACAAACTGACTGATAATGAAACACACACACTGACTGATAATGAAACACACACTGACTGATAATGAAACACACACTGACTGATAATGAAACACACACTGACTGATAATGAAACAGACACTGACTGATAATGAAACACACACTGATTGATAATGAAACACACACTGACTGATAATGATGACACATTGACTGATAATGAAACACATTGACTGATAATGAAACACACACTGACTGATAATGAAGACACAGATTGATAATGAAACACACACTGACTGATAATGGAACACACTGACTGATAATGAAGACACTGACTGATAATGAAACACACACTGACTGATAATGAAACACACACTGACTGATAACGAAACACACACTGACTGATAATGAACACACACATTGACTGATAATGAAACACACACTGACTGATAATGAAACACACACTGACTGATAACGAAACACACACTGACTGATAATGAAATACACACTGACTGATAATTAAACACACACTGACTGATAATTAAACAGACACTGACTGATAATGAAACACACACTGGCTGATAATGATGACACAGATTGATAATGAAATACACACTGACTGATAATGAAACACACACTGAGGGATAATGAAACACACACTGACTGATAATGAAACACACACTGACTGATAATGAAACACACACTGACTGATAATGAAACACACACTGACTGATAATGATGACTCATTGACTGATAATGAAATACACACTGACTGATAATTAAACACACACTGACTGATAATGAAACACACATTGACTGATAATGAAACAGACACTGACTGATAATGAAACACACACTGACTGATAATGAAACACACACTGACTGATAATGAAACACACACTGACTGATAATGAAACACACACTGACTGATAATGAAGACACAGATTGATAATGAAACACACATTGACTGATAATGAAACACACACTGACTGATAATGAAACACACACTGACTGATAATGAAACACACACTGACTGTTAATGAAACACACACTGACTGATAATGTAACACACACTGACTGATAATGAAACACACACTGACTGATAATGAAACAGACACTGACTGATAATGAAACACACACTGACTGATAATGAAACAGACACTGACTGATAATTAAACACACAATGACTGATAATGAAACAGACACTGACTGATAATGAAACAGACACTGACTGGTAATGAAACACACACTGACTGATAATGAAACACACGCTGACTGATAATGAAACACACACTGACTGATAATGAAACACACAATGACTGATAATGAAACACACACTGACTGATAATGAAACAGACACTGACTGATAATGAAACACACACTGACTGATAATGAAACACACGCTGACTGATAATGAAACACACACTGACTGATAATGAAACACACAATGACTGATAATGAAACACACACTGACTGATAATGAAACAGACACTGACTGGTAATGAAACACACACTGACTGATAATGAAACACACGCTGACTGATAATGAAACACACACTGACTGATAATGAAACACACACTGACTGATAATGAAACACACATTGACTGATAATGAAAAACACGCTGACTGATAATGAAACACACCCTGACTGATAATGAAACACACATAGACTGATAATGAAACACACATAGACTGATAATGAAACACACATAGACTGATAATGAAACACACACTGACTGATAATGAAACACACACTGACTGATAATGAAACACACACTGACTGATAATGAAACACACACTGACTGATAATGAAACACACACTGACTTATAATGAAGACACAGATTGAGAATGAAACACACACTGACTGATAATGAAGACACACACTGACTGATAATGAAGACACAGATTGATAATGAAACAGACACTGACTGATAATGAAACACACACTGACTGATAATGAAACACACACTGACTGATAATTAAACACACACTGACAGATAATGAAACACACACTGACTGATAATGAAGACACAGATTGATAATGAAACACACCCCGATTGATAATGAAACACACACTGACTGATAATGACACACGCTGACTGATAATGAAACACACACTGACTGATAATGAACACACAATGACTGATAATGAAACACACACTGACTGACAATGAAACACACACTGACTGATAATGAAACACACACTGACTGATAATGAAACACACACTGACTGATAATGAAACACACACTGACTGATAATGAAACACACACTGACTGATAATGAAACACACACTGACTGATAATGAAACACACACTGACTGATAATGAAACACACACTGACTGATAATGAAACACACATAGACTGATAATGAAACACACGCTGACTGATAATGAAACACACACTGACTGATAATGAAACAGACACTGACTGATAATGAAACACACACTGACTGATAATTAAACACACACTGACTGATAATTAAACAGACACTGACTGATAATGAAACACACACTGGCTGATAATGATGACACAGATTGATAATGAAACACACACTGGCTGATAATGATGACACAGATTGATAATGAAACACACACTGACTGATAATGAAACACACACTGACGGATAATTAAACAGACACTGACTGATAATGAAACACACACTGACTGATAATAAAGACACAGATTGATAATGAAACACACACTGACTGATAATGAAACACACACTGACTGATAATGATGACTCATTGACTGATAATGAAACACACACTGACTGATAATGAAACACACACTGACTGATAATGAAACACACACTGACTGATAATGAAACACACACTGACTGATAATGAAGACACAGATTGATAATGAAACACACACTGACTGATAATGAAGACACACACTGACTGATAATGAAGACACACACTGACTGATAATGAAGACACAGATTGATAATGAAACACACACTGACTGATAATGAAGACACACACTGACTGATAATGAAGACACAGATTGATAATGAAACACACACTGACTGATAATGAAACACACACTGACTGATAATGAAGACACAGATTGATACTGAAACACACACTGACTGATAATGAAGACACACACTGACTGATAATGAAGACACAGATTGATAATGAAACACACACTGACTGATAATGAAACACACACTGACTGATAATGAAACACACACTGACAGATAATGAAACACACACTGACTGATAATGAAGACACAGATTGATAATGAAACACGCCCCGATTGATAATGAAACACACACTGACTGATAGTGACACACACTGACTGTTAATGAAACACACACTGACTGATAATGAAACACACACTGACTGATAATGAAACACACACTGACTGATAATGAACGCACACATTGACTGATAATGAAACACACACTGACTGATAATGAAACACACATAGACATGATAATGAAACACACGCTGACTGATAATGAAACAGACACTGACTGATAATGAAACACACACTGACTGATAATTAAACAGACACTGACTGATAATGAAACACACACTGGCTGATAATGATGACACAGATTGATAATGAAACACACACTGACTGATAATGAAACACACACTGACGGATAATTAAACAGACACTGACTGATAATGAAACACACACTGACTGATAATGAAGACACAGATTGATAATGAAACACACACTGACTGATAATGATGACTCATTGACTGATAATGAAACACACACTGACTGTTAATGAAACACACACTTACTGATAATGTAACACACACTGACTGATAATGAAACACACACTGACTGATAATGAAGACACACACTGACTGATAATGAAGACACAGATTGATAATGAAGACACACACTGACTGATAATGAAACACACACTGATTGATAATGAAACACACACTGACTGATAATTAAACACACACTGACTGATAATGAAACACACACTGACTGATAATGAAACACACACTGACAGATAATGAAACACACACTGACTGATAATGAAGACACAGATTGATAATGAAACACACCCCGATTGATAATGAAACACACACTGACTGATAATGAACACACAATGACTGATAATGAACACACAATGACTGATAATGAAACACACACTGACTGATAATGAAACACACACTGACTGATAATGAAACAGACACTGACTGATAATGAAACACACACTGACTGATAATGAAACACACACTGACTGATAATGAAGACACACACTGACTGATAATGAAGACACAGATTGATAATGAAGACACACACTGACTGATAATGAAACACACACTGATTGATAATGAAACACACACTGACTGATAATTAAACACACACTGACTGATAATGAAACACACACTGACTGATAATGAAACACACACTGACAGATAATGAAACACACACTGACTGATAATGAAGACACAGATTGATAATGAAACACACCCCGATTGATAATGAAACACACACTGACTGATAATGAACACACAATGACTGATAATGAACACACAATGACTGATAATGAAACACACACTGACTGATAATGAAACACACACTGACTGATAATGAAACAGACACTGACTGATAATGAAACACACACTGACTGATAATGAAACACACACTGACTGATAATGAAACACACACTGACTGATAATGAAACACACTGACTGATAATGAAACACACACTGACTGATAATGAAACACACACTGACTGATAATGAACGCACACATTGACTGATAATGAAACACACACTGACTGATAATGAAACACACATAGACTGATAATGAAACACACGCTGACTGATAATAAAACACACACTGACTGATAATGAAACACACACTGACTGATAATGAAACACACACTGACTGATAATGAAACACACACTGACTGATAATGAAGACACAGATTGATAATGAAACACACACTGACTGATAATGAAACACACACTGACTGATAATGAACACACACATTGACTGATAATGAAACAGACACTGACTGATAATGAACCACACACTGACTGATAATTATACACACACTGACTGATAATTATACACACACTGACTGATAATGAAACACACACTGACTGTTAATGAAACACACACTGACTGATAATGTAACACACACTGACTGATAATGAAACACACACTGACTGATAATGAAACACACACTGACTGATAATGAAACACACACTGACTGATAATGAAGACACACACTGACTGATAATGAAGACACAGATTGATAATGAAGACACACACTGACTGATAATGAAACACACACTGATTGATAATGAAACACACACTGACTGATAATTAAACACACACTGACTGATAATGAAACACACACTGACAGATAATGAAACACACACTGACTGATAATGAAGACACAGATTGATAATGAAACACACCCCGATTGATAATGAAACACACACTGACTGATAATTAAACACACACTGACTGATAGTGAACACACAATGACTGATAATGAAACACACACTGACTGATAATGAAACACACAATGACTGATAATGAAACAGACACTGACTGATAATGAAACACACACTGACTGATAATGAAACACACACTGACTGATAATGAAACACACACTGACTGATAATGAAACACACTGACTGATAATGAAACACACACTGACTGATAATGAAACACACAGACTGATAATGAACGCACACATTGACTGATAATGAAACACACACTGACTGATAATGAAACACACATAGACTGATAATGAAACACACGCTGACTGATAATGAAACACACACTGACTGATAATGAAACAGACACTGACTGATAATGAAACACACACTGACTGATAATGAAACACACACTGACTGATAATGAAACACACACTGACTGATAATGAAACACACTGACTGATAATGAAACACACACTGACTGATAATGAAACACACACTGACTGATAATGAACGCACACATTGACTGATAATGAAACACACATAGACTGATAATGAAACACACACTGGCTTCCGAGTGCGGCGATGACCAGCTGAGTCGCACATTTCGGCAGCTCCCGGTGAAACGGACTTTTGGGCTATTGATAGGAGCCCCAACGGCAATTTTGACGGCTAAAAACACTGTGCGGTAAACCAGAAGGGAATCCCCCCTGGATACGGATGAAAAAAGGAGAAAGTGGCCGGATTGCAGTGGATCCTTTAGAACAGTGGCAAGGAAGGCAAGCAAAAACCAAGATGGCGTCGGAAGGTGGCAGTTTAACATGGAGCCCTGAACAACAAGAGTTCTTGAAATGCTGTGTGGAAGAGCTCAAAAAGGAAATGAAGAAAGAGCTGTTGGCCCCGATACTACAGGCGATCGAAGGGCTAAAGGAGGAACAAAAGACCCAGGAGCGGGAGCTTCGGGTCGTGAAAGCAAAGGCAGCCGAGAATGAGGACGACATACAGGGCCTGGTGGTGAAGACGGAGATGCATGAGGCACATCAGAAACGATGTGTGGAAAGGTTGGAGGCACTGGAGAACAACGCAAGGAGGAACAACTTGAGGATTCTTGGTCTTCCTGAAGTTGCGGAAGGAGCGGACGTCGGGGCATATGTGAGCACGATGCTGCACTCGTTAATGGGAGCGGAGGCCCCGGCGGGTCCGTTGGAGGTGGAGGGAGCATACCGAGTGATGGCGCGAGGACCGAGAGCAGGAGCAATTCCCAGAGCCAGTGGTGAGATTCCTCTGTTTTAAGGATAGAGAAATGGTCCTTAGATGGGCAAAGAAAACTCGGAGCAGTAAATGGGAGAACGCGGTGATCCGCGTTTATCAAGACTGGAGTGCGGAGGTGGCGAGAAGGAGGACGAGCTTTAATCGGGCCAAGGCGGTGCTTCATAAAAAGAAGATAAAATTTGGAATGCTGCAACCGGCAAGACTGTGGGTCACATATCGAGGGAGGCACCACTACTTTGAGACGGCAGATGAAGCGTGGACTTTTATTGTGGAAGAAAAACTGGAATGAGCGGGTTATTAAAAAGAACGTTTGAACAAAGTGGTGGGGCGAATGTGGGGGGCGAAGAGGGGGGTTAAAAAGGGGGGAAAGAGGAGTTTTATGTACTAATCCTGCGATGTGGTAACTTTTCTCTCTTCCACAGGTGGTGATGGGGGAGGAGGGGAGGTGGAGGAGATGGGGCGTTGGCCATTGGGGGCAGGGCCAAGGGAGAAGCGCGGGCTTGGTTCCCACGCTATGATAATCATGGCGGGAATAGAGAAGCAGGAAGGAGGGGGCGTCGCACGGTGCGAGCCGAGGTCACGGGGGGAAGCCGAGGTAGGCCAGAGTTTGCTGACTTCTGGGAGCAACATGGGGGGAGTAATTACGCTAGCGGGGGATCTAGCGGGGGGGGGGGGGGGGGTGGGAGGGGGGAATTACTGGGTTGCTGCTGCAGGGGACAGGGGGGAGCTGGTATGGGAGGGGAGGGCGGGGGGGCACCGCCTGGGGGAGATACAGCTGCGTGGGAACCGGGTGAGGAGCTGGAAAAAGGGGATGGCTAATCGACAAGGGGGGGGGTAGGAAGCCCCCCAACCCGGCTGATCACGTGGAACGTGAGAGGGCTGAACGGGCCGATAAAGAGGGCACGGGTACTCGCACACCTTAAGAAACTTAAGGCAGATGTGGTTATGTTACAGGAAACGCACCTGAAACTGATAGACCAGGTTAGGCTACGCAAAGGATGGGTGGGGCAGGTGTTCCATTCGGGGCTAGATGCGAAAAACAGGGGGGTGGCTATATTAGTGGGGAAGCGGGTAATGTTCGAGGCAAAGACTATAGTGGCGGATAACGGGGGCAGATACGTAATGGTGAGTGGCAAAGTACAGGGGGAGACGGTGGTTTTGGTAAACGTATATGCCCCGAACTAGGATGATGCCAATTTTATGAGGCGGATGCTAGAGATTCCGGACCTAGAGATGGGAAAGCTGATAATGGGGGGAGATTTTAATACGGTGTTGGAACCAGGGCTGGATAGGTCGGAGTCCAGGACTGGAAGGAGGCCGGCAGCAGCCAAGGTACTTAAAGATTTTATGGAGCAGATGGGAGGTGTAGACCCGTGGAAATTTAGCAGACCTAGGAGTAAGGAGTTCTCGTTTTTCTCCTATGTCCATAAAGTCTACTCGCGAATAGACTTTTTTGTGCTGGGAAGGGCGTTGATCCGAAGGTGAGGGGAACGGAGTATACGGCTATAGCCATTTCGGATCACGCTCCACACTGGGTAGACTTGGAGATAGGGGAGGAAACAGGAGGGCGCCCACCCTGGAGAATGGACATGGGACTAATGGCAGATGAGGGGGTGTGTCTAAGGGTGAGGGGGTGCATTGAAAAGTACTTGGAACTCAATGATAATGGGGAGGTCCAGTGGGAGTGGTCTGGGAGGCGCTGAAGGCGTGGGTTAGAGGGGAGCTGATATCAATAAGGGCACATAAAGGGAAGCAGGAGAGTAAGGAACGGGAGCGGTTGCTGCAAGAACTTTTGAGGGTGGACAGACAATATGCGGAAGCACCGGAGGAGGGACTGTACAGGGAAAGGCAAAGGCTACATGTAGAATTTGACTTGCTGACTACGGGCACTGCAGAGGCACAATGGAGGAAGGCACAGGGTGTACAGTACGAATATGGGGAGAAGGCGAGCAGGTTGCTGGCACACCAATTGAGGAAAAGGGGAGCAGCGAGGGAAATGGGGGGAGTGAGGGATGAGGAAGGAGAGATGGAGCGGGGAGCGGAGAGAGTGAATGGAGTGTTCAAGACATTTTATAAAAAATTATATGAAGCTCAACCCCCGGATGGGAGGGAGAGACTGATGGGCTTTTTGGATCGGCTGGAATTTCCCAAGGTGGAAGAGCAGGAAAGGGTGGGACTGGGAGCACAGATCGAGGTAGAAGAAGTGGTGAAAGGAATTAGGAGCATGCAGGCGGGAAAGGCCCCGGGACCGGATGGATTCCCAGTCGAATTCTATAGAAAATATGTGGACTTGCTCGCCCCGGTATTGACGAGGACCTTTAATGAGGCAAAGGAAAGGGGACAACTGCCCCCGACTATGTCTGAAGCAACGATATCGCTTCTCTTAAAGAAGGAAAAGGACCCGCTACAATGCGGGTCCTATAGACCTATTTCCCTCCTAAATGTAGATGCCAAGATTCTGGCCAAGGTAATGGCAATGAGAATAGAGGAATGTGTCCCGGGGGTGGTCCACGAGGACCAAACTGGGTTTGTGAAGGGGAGACAGCTGAACACGAATATACGGAGGCTGTTAGGGGTAATGATGATGGCCCCAACCAGAGGGGGAAACGGAGATAGTAGTGGCGATGGATGCCGAGAAAGCATTTGATAGAGTGGAGTGGGATTATTTGTGGGAGGTGTTGAGGAGATTTGGTTTTGGAGAGGGGTATGTTAGATGGGTGCAGCTGTTGTATAGGGCCCCGATGGCGAGCGTGGTCACGAATGGACGGGGATCTGCATATTTTCGGCTCCATAGAGGGACAAGGCAGGGATGCCCTCTGTCCCCATTATTGTTTGCACTGGCGATTGAGCCCCTGGCGATAGCGTTGAGGGGTTCCAAGAAGTGGAGGGGAGTACTTAGAGGAGGAGAAGAACACCGGGTAGCTTTGTATGCGGACGATTTGTTACTATATGTGGCAGACCCGGCGGAGGGGATGCCAGAAATAATGCGGATACTTGGGGAGTTTGGGGATTTTTCAGGGTATAAATTGAACATGGGGAAAAGTGAGTTGTTTGTGGTGCATCCAGGGAAGCAGAGTAGAGAAATAGAGGACCTACCGTTGAGGAAGGTAACAAGGGACTTTCGTTACCTGGGGATCAAGATAGCCAAGAATTGGGGCACATTGCATAGGTTAAATTTAACGCGGTTGGTGGAACAAATGGAGGAGGATTTCAAGAGATGGGATATGGTATCCTTGTCACTGGCAGGGAGGGTGCAGGCGGTTAAGATGGTGGTCCTCCCGAGATTCCTCTTTGTGTTTCAGTGCCTCCCGGTGGTGATCACGAAGGCTTTTTTTAAAAGGATTGAAAAGAGCATCATGGGTTTTGTGTGGGCCGGGAAGACCCCGAGAGTGAGGAAGGGATTCTTACAGCGTAGCAGGGATAGGGGGGGGGCTGGCACTACCGAGCCTAAGTGAGTATTATTGGGCCGCTAATATTTCAATGGTGAGTAAGTGGATGGGAGAGGAGGAGGGAGCGGCGTGGAAGAGATTAGAGAGGGCATCCTGTAGGGGGACTAGCCTACAGGCTATGGTGACAGCCCCATTGCCGTTCTCACCGAGGAACTACACCACAAGCCCGGTGGTGGTGGCTACACTGAAGATTTGGGGACAGTGGAGACGGCATAGGGGAAAGACTGGAGTCTTGGGGGGGTCCCCGATAAGAAACAACCATAGGTTTGCCCCGGGGGGAATGGATGGCGGATATGGAATGTGGCAAAGAGCAGGAATAACGCAACTGAAAGATCTGTTTGTGGATGGGAAGTTCGTGAGTCTGGGAGCGCTGACCGAGAAATATGGGTTGCCCCAAGGGAATGCATTCAGGTATATGCAACTGAGGGCTTTTGCGAGGCAACAGGTGAGGGAATTCCCGCAGCTCCCGACACAAGAGGTGCAGGACAGAGTGATCTCAAAGACATGGGTGGGGGATGGTAAGGTGTCAGATATATATAGGGAAATGAGGGACGAAGGGGAGACTATGGTAGATGAACTAAAAGGGAAATGGGAAGAAGAGCTGGGGGAGGAGATCGAGGAGGGGCTGTGGGCAGATGCCCTAAGCAGGGTAAACTCGTCGTCCTCGTGTGCCAGGCTAAGCCTGATTCAGTTTAAGGTATTACACAGGGCGCATATGACTGGAGCACAGCTCAGTAAATTTTTTGGGGTGGAGGATAGGTGTGCGAGGTGCTCGAGAAGCCCAGCGAATCATACCCATATGTTTTGGTCATGCCCGGCACTACAGGGGTTTTGGATGGGGGTGACAAAGGTGCTTTCAAAAGTAGTGGGGGTCCGGGTCGAACCAAGCTGGGGGTTGGCTATATTTGGGGTCGCACAAGAGCCGGGAGTGCAGGAGGTGAGAGAGGCCGATGTTTTGGCCTTTGCGTCCCTCGTAGCACGGCGCAAGATATTGCTAATGTGGAAAGAAGCCAAGCCCCCGGGGGTGGAGACCTGGATAAATGACATGGCAGGGTTTATAAAGCTAGAGCGGATTAAGTTCTAAGGGGGTCGGCTCAAGGGTTCACCAGGCGGTGGCAACCGTTCGTCGAATACCTCGCAGAAAGACAGATGGAATGGAAAAAAGGCAGCAGCAGCAGCAGCCCAGGATCGGGGGGGCGGGGCGGGGGAGGGAGGAGGAACCAGAAGGACTCTCAGGGTTGTTAATATATACTGTATAATATGTATAGGTCGTTGCTACAGATAATTATATATTGGACTGTTAAATTATATTTTTGGAGAGTGTTACTTGTGATAAGGCAGTTGCCAATTAGGGTTAGTTTTCATTTTTGTTATTTATTACTTATTCATTTTCTGTTTATAAAATAGGTCATTGTTATTTGTGTTGTTATAATATTGTGTAAAGGATGCACAATGTACTGTGTTGGTTGGCCAAAAATTTTCAATAAAATATTTTATTAAAAAAAAAGAAACACACACTGACTGATAATGAAACAGACACTGACTGATAATGAAACAGACACTGACTGATAATGAAACACACACTGACTGATAATGAAACAGACAATGACTGATAATGAAACACACACTGACTGATAATGAAACACAATACTGACTGATAATGAAACAGACAATGACTGATAATGAAACAGACACTGACTGATAATGAACACACACGGACTGATAATGAAACACACTGACTGATAATGAAACACACACTGACTGAAAATGAAACACACACTGACTGATAATGAAGACACACACTGACTGATAATGAAACACACATGACTGATAATGAAACACACACTGACTGATAATGAAGACACACACTGACTGATAATGAAGACACAGATTGATAATGAAACACACACTGACTGATAATGAAACACACACTGACTGCTAATGAAACAGACAATGACTGATAATGAAACACACACTGACTGATAATGAAACACACACTGACTGATAATGAAACACACATTGACTGATAATGAAACACACACTGACTGACAATGAAACACACTGACTGATAATGAAATACACACTGACTGATAATGAAACAGACAATGACTGATAATGAAACACACACTGACTGATAATGAAACAGACACTGACTGATAATGAAACACACACTGACTGATAATGAAACACACTGACTGATAATGAAACAGACACTGACTGATAATGAAACACACTGACTGATAATGAAACAGACACTGACTGATAATGAAACACACGCTGACTGATAATGAAACAGACAATGACTGATAATGAAACACACACTGACTGATAATGAAACACACACTGACTGATAATGAAACACACATTGACTGATAATGATACACAATACTGACTGATAATGAAACACACACTGACTGACAATGAAACACACTGACTGATAATGAAACACACTGACTGATAATGAAACACACACTGACTGATAATGAAACAGACAATGACTGATAATGAAACACACACTGACTGATAATGAAACACACACTGACTGATAATGAAACAGACACTGACTGATAATGAAACACACACTGACTGATAATGAAACACACACTGACTGATAATGAAACACATACTGACTGATAATGAAGACACACTGACTGATAATGAAACACACGCTGACTGATAATGAATCAGACAATGACTGATAATGAAACACACACTGACTGATAATGAAACACACACTGACTGATAATGAAACACAATACTGACTGATAATGAAACACACACTGACTGATAATGAAACACACTGACTGATAATGAAACACATACTGACTGATAATGAAGACACACTGACTGATAATGAAACACACACTGACTGATAATGAAACAGACAATGACTGATAATGAAACACACACTGACTGATAATGAAACACACACTGACTGATAATGAAACAGACACTGACTGATAATGAAACAGACAATGACTGATAATGAAACACAATACTGACTGATAACGAAACACACTGACTGATAATGAAACACATACTGACTGATAATGAAGACACACTGACTGATAATGAAACACACACTGACTGATAATGAAACAGACAATGACTGATAATGAAACACACACTGACTGATAATGAAACACACACTGACTGATAATGAAACACACACTGACTGATAATGAAACACACACTGACTGATAATGAAACAGACAATGACTGATAATGAAACACAATACTGACTGATAACGAAACACACTGACTGATAATGAAACACATACTGACTGATAATGAAGACACACTGACTGATAATGAAACACATACTGACTGATAATGAAGACACACTGACTGATAATGAAACACATACTGACTGATAATGAAGACACACTGACTGATAATGAAACACACCCTGACTGATAATGAAGCACACACTGACTGATAATGAAACACACACTGACTGATAATGAAACACACACTGACTGATAATGAAACACACACTGACTGATAATGAAACACACACAGACTGATAATGAAGACACACACTGACTGATAATGAAGACACACACTGACTGATAATGAACACACATTGACTGATAATGAAACACACACTGACTGATAATGAAACACACACTGACTGATAATGAAACACATACAGACTGATGATGAAACAAACACTGACTGATAGTGAAACACACACTGACTGATAATGAAACACACACTGACTGATAATGAAACACATACTGACTGATAATGAAACACTTACTGACTGATAATGAAACACACACTGACTGATAATGAAACACATACTGACTGATAATGAAGACACACTGACTGATAATGAAACACATACTGACTGATAATGAAGACACACTGACTGATAATGAAACACATACTGACTGATAATGAAGACACACTGACTGATAATGAAACACACACTGACTGATAATGAAACACACACAGACTGATAATGAAGACACACACTGACTGATAATGAAGACACACACTGACTGATAATGAACACACATTGACTAATAATGAAACACACATTGACTGATAATGAAACACACACTGACTGATAATGAAACACATACTGACTGATAATGAAACACATACTGACTGATAATGAAACACACACTGACTGATAATGAAACACATACTGACTGATAATGAAACACATACTGACTGATAATGAAACACACACTGACTGATAATGAAACACACACTGACTGATAATGAAACACACACTGACTGATAATGAAACACATACTGACTGATAATGAAACACACACTGACTGATAATGAAACACACACTGACTGATAATGAAGACACACACTGACTAATAATGAAGACACACACTGACTGATAATGAAACACATACTGACTGATAATGAAACACATACTGACTGATAATGAAGCACACTGACTGATAATGAAGACACACACTGACTGATAATGAAACACACACTGACTGGTAATGAAACACACACTGACTGACAATGAAACACACACTGACGGATAATGAAACACAAACTAACTGATAATGAAATAGACAATGACTGATAATGATGACACACTGACTGATAATGAAACACACACTGACTGATAATGAAGACACACACTGACTGATAATGAAACACACACTGATTGATAATGAAATAGACAATGACTGATAATGAAGACACACTGACTGATAATGAAACACACACTGACTGATAATGAAGACACACGCTGACTGATAATGAAGACACACACTGACTGATAATGAAACACACACTGATTGATAATGAAATAGACAATGACTGATAATGAAGACACACTGACTGATAATGAAACACACACTGACTGATAATGAAACACACGGACTGATAATGAAACACACTGACTTATAATGAAACACACACTGACTGATAATGAAATAGACAATGACTGATAATGAAGACACACTGACTGATAATGAAACACACACTGACTGATAATGAAACACACACTGACTGATAATGAAACACACACTGACTGATAATGAAATAGACAATGACTGATAATGAAGACACACTGACTGATAATGTAACACACACTGACTGATAATGAACACACACTGACTGATAATGAAACAGACAATGACTGATAATGAAACACACACTGACTGATAATGAACACACACTGACTGATAATGAAACACACATTGACTGATAATGAAACACACACTGACTGATAATGAACACACACTGACTGATAATGAAGACACACACTGACTGATACTGAAATAGACAATGACTGATAATTAAGACACACTGACTGATAATGAAACACACACTGACTGATAATAAACACACACTGACTGATAATGAAACAGACAATGACTGATAATGAAACACACATTGACTGATAATGAAACACATACTGACTGATAATGAACACACACTGACTGATAATGAAACACACACTGACTGATAATGAAACACACACTGACTGATAATGAAACACACACGGACTGAAAATGAAATAGACAATGACTGATAATGAAGACACACTGACTGATAATGTAACACACACTGACTGATAATGAACACACACTGACTGATAATGAAACAGACAATGACTGATAATGAAACACACATTGACTGATAATGAAACACACACTGACTGATAATGAAACACACATTGACTGATAATGAAACACACACTGACTGATAATGAACACACACTGACTGATAATGAAGCCACACACTGACTGATACTGAAATAGACAATGACTGATAATTAAGACACACTGACTGATAATGAAACACACACTGACTGATAATAAACACACACTGACTGATAATGAAACAGACAATGACTGATAATGAAACACACATTGACTGATAATGAAACACATACTGACTGATAATGAACACACACTGACTAATAATGAAACACACATTGACTGATAATGAAGACACACTGACTGATAATGAAACACATACTGACTGATAATGAAGACACACTGACTGATAATGAAACACATACTGACTGATAATGAAACACACTGACTGATAATGAAACACACACTGACTGATAATGAAACACACACTGACTGATAATGAAACACATACTGACTGATAATGAAACACACACTGACTGATAATGAAACACACACTGACTGATAATGAAGACACACTGACTGATAATGAAACACACACTGACTGATAATGAAACACAGATTGACTGATAATGAACACACACTGACTGATAATGAAACACACGCTGACTGATAATGAAACACACGCTGACTGATAATGAACACACACTGACTGATAATTAAACACACACTGACTGATAATGAAACACACACTAACTGATAATGAACACACACTGACTGATAATGAAACACACACACACACTGACTGATAATGAAACACACACTGACTGATAATGAAACACACACTGACTGATAATGAAACACACACTGACTGACAATGAACACACACTGACTGATAATTAAACACACACTGACTGATAATGAAACACACACTAACTGATAATGAACACACACTGACTGATAATGAAACACACACACACACTGACTGATAATGAAACACACACTGACTGATAATGAACACACACTGACTGATAATGAACACACACTGACTGATAATGAAACACACACACTAACTGATAATGAAACACACACTGACTGATAATGAAACACACATTGACTGATAATGAACACACACTGACTGATAATTAAACACACACTGACTGATAATGAACGCACACACTGACTGATAATTAAACACACACTGACTGATAATGAAACACACACTAACTGATAATGAACACACACTGACTGATAATGAAACACACACACACACTGACTGATAATGAAACACACACTGACTGATAATGAACACACACTGACTGATAATGAACACACACTGACTGATAATGAAACACACACACTAACTGATAATGAAACACACACTGACTGATAATGAAACACACTTTGACTGATAATGAAACACACATTGACTGATAACGAAACACACACTGACTGATAATGACACACACACTGACTGATAATGAAACACACACTGACTGATAATTAAACACAAAATGACTGATAATGAAACACACACTGATTGATAATGAAACACACACTGACTGATAATGAAACACACACTGACTGATAATGAAACACACACTGACTGATAATGAAACACACACTGACTGATATTGAAAGAGGCTGGCTTGTCATTGAAACACACACTGACTCATATTGCACACACACTTACTCGTAATGTACACAGTGACTCCGACTGCAGACACACTGGGCGGGATTCTCCGAGCCCGGCACCGGCCGGAGAATCGCCGCAACCGCGCCACCCCACCCCGACGCCGGCACGTGATTCTCCGAGGAGCAGAGAATCGGCACCATTTTTGCCGGCGCGTTTGGCCGGGCCGCCAATTCTCCGGCCCTAATGGGCCGAGTGGCCGCGCGGAAACGCAGAGTCCTGCCGGTGCCGTCCACACCTGGGTCAGGGGCAGCCTGTTGGGGGGGGGGGGGGGTTGGCGCGATGCCACTGATCATGCGCGGGTTGGCGCGGTGCCCAGTTGGCGCCGGGAAGGGAGGCTGGAGCGGCGTGATGGCATTCACGACGGCACGGACACTCTGCCTCCATTTCGGAGAACCCCGCCCACTGACTCACTTTGCACACACACTGACTCACATTGTACATGCATTGACTCCTACTGCACACGCACTGACTCCTACTGCACACGCACTGACTCACATTGCACACGCATTGACTCCTACTGCACACGCACTGACTCACATTGCACACACATTGACTCCTACTGCACACGCACTGACTCCTACTGCACACATTGACTCGTATTGCAGACATGCTGACTCTTAATGCACACACACAGACTCATATTGCACTCCAGTGTACCTCCAGTATAAACTTGGTCGGTCAGGGGATGGCCGGCGCTCACTCGGTTGGGAAGCGTCACATGTCGTGTACCCAGTGCCTTGGAATAAATCATGACTGTTTCACTCAATCGGTGTGGTATCCCCCTGCTTGCAGATATGAAGCACATACTGACTGATAAAGATGACACACTGACTGTAATTGGACACAGGTTGGCTGATAGTAAACACAGACTGACAAATAATGATAGTTTTCATAAAGCACAAAACTGACTCGTATTGCACACACACCGACTCGTATTGCACACGCACCGACTCGTATTGCACACGCACCGACTCGTATTGCACACGCACCGACTCTTACTGCACACACACTGACTCCTACTGCACACACAGACTCCTACTGCACACACACTGACTCCTACTGCACGCACACTGACTCCTACTGCACACACACTGACTCTTACTGCACACACACTGACTCGTACTGCACACACACTGACTCACATTGCACTCCAGTGTACCTCCAGTATAAACTTGGTCGGTCAGGGGATGGCCGGCGCTCACTCGGTTGGGAAGCGTCACATGTCGTGTACCCAGTGCCTTGGAATAAATCATGACTGTTTCACTCAATCGGTGTGGTATCCCCCTGCTTGCAGATATAAAGCACATACTGACTGATAAAGATGACACACTGACTGCAATTGGACATAGATTGGCTGATAGTAAACACAGACTGACCTATAATGATAGTTTTCATAAAGCACACAAACTGACTCGTATTGCACACACACCGACTCGTATTGCACACGCACTGACTCGTATTGCACACGCACCGACTCGTATTGCAATCGCACCGACTCTTACTGCACACACACTGACTCCTACTGCACACACACTGACTCCTATTGCACGCACACTGACTCTTACTGCACACACACTGACTCCTACTGCACACACACTGACTCTTACTGCACACACACTGACTCCTACTGCACACACACTGACTCCTACTGCACACACACTGACTCCTACTGCACACACGCTGACTCCTACTGCACACACACTGACTCTTACTGCACACACTGACTCCTACTGCACACACACTGACTCCTACTGCACGCACACTGACTCTTACTACACACACACTGACTCGTACTGCACGCACACTGACTCGTATTGCACACGCACCGACTCTTACTGCACACACACTGACTCCTACTGCACACAGACTCCTACTGCACACACACTGACTCTTACTGCACACACACTGACTCTTACTGCACACACACTGACTCCTACTGCACACACACTGACTCCTACTGCACACACACTGACTCCTACTGCACACACACTGACTCCTACTGCACACACACTGACTCCTACTGCACACACACTGACTCTTACTGCACACACACTGACTCGTACTGCACACACACTGACTCCTACTGCACACACACTGACTCTTACTGCACACACACTGACTCGTACTGCTCGCACACTGACTCCTACTGCACACACACTGCCTCTTACTGCACACACACTGACTCCTACTGCACGCACACCGACTCGTACTGCACACACACCGACTCCTACTGCACACACACTGACTCTTACTACACACACACTGACTCCTACTGCACAGACACTGACTCTTACTGCACACACACTGACTCTTACTGCACACACACTGACTCCTACTGCACAGACACTGACTCGTACTGCACACACACTGACTCCTACTGCACACACACTGACTCTTACTGCACACACACTGACTCGTACTGCTCGCACACTGACTCCTACTGCACACACACTGACTCTTACTGCACACACACTGACTCCTACTGCACGCACACCGACTCGTACTGCACACACACCGGCTCCTACTGCACACACACTGACTCTTACTACACACACACTGACTCCTACTGCACAGACACTGACTCTTACTGCACACACACTGACTCCTACTGCACACACACTGACTCCTACTGCACACACACTGACTCCTACTGCTCGCACACTGACTCCTACTGCACACACACTGCCTCTTACTGCACACACACTGACTCTTACTGCACACACACTGACTCCTACTGCACACACACTGACTCTTACTACACACACACTGACTCCTACTGCACACACACTGACTCCTACTGCTCGCACACTGACACATACTGCACACACACTGACTCTTACTGCACACACACTGACTCCTACTGCACACACACTGACTCCTACTGCACACACACTGACTCCTACTGCACACACACTGACTCCTACTGCACACACACTGACTCATATTGCACTCCAGTGTACCTCCAGTATAAACTTGGTCGGTCAGGGGACGGCCGGCGCTCACTCGGTTGGGAAGCGTCACATGTCGTGTACCCAGTGCCTTGGAATAAATCATGACTGTTTCACTCAATCGGTGTGGTATCCCCCTGCTTTCAGATATAAAGCACATACTGACTGATAAAGATGACACACTGACTGCAATTGGACACAGGTTGGCTGATAGTAAACACAGACTGACCTATAATGATAGTTTTCATAAAGCACACAAACTGACTCGTATTGCACACACACCGACTCGTATTGCACACGCACCGACTCGTATTGCACACGCACCGACTCGTATTGCACACGCACCGACTCGTATTGCACACGCACCGACTCTTACTGCACACACACTGACTCCTACTGCACACACACTGACTCCTACTGCACACACACTGACTCCTACTGCACGCACACTGACTCTTACTGCACACACACGGACTCTTACTGCACACACACTGACTCCTACTGCACACACACTGACTCCTACTGCACACACACTGACTCCTACTGCACACACGCTGACTCCTACTGCACACACACTGACTCTTACTGCACACACACTGACTCCTACTGCACACACACTGACTCCTACTGCACACACAGACTCCTACTGCACACACGCTGACTCCTACTGCACACACACTGACTCTTACTGCACACACACTGACTCCTACTGCACACACACTGACTCCTACTGCACACACAGTGCCTCTTACTGCACACACACTGACTCCTACTGCACACACGCTGACTCCTACTGCACACACACTGACTCTTACTGCACACACACTGACTCCTACTGCACACACAGTGCCTCTTACTGCACACACACTGACTCCTACTGCACGCACACTGACTCTAACTGCACACACACTGACTCTTACTGCACACACACTGACTCCTACTGCACACACACTGACTCCTACTGCACACACACTGACTCCTACTGCACACACGCTGACTCCTACTGCACACACACTGACTCTTCATGCACACACACTGACTCCTACTGCACACACACTGACTCCTACTGCACACACACTGACTCCTACTGCACACACACTGACTCCTACTGCACGCACACTGACTCTTACTACACACACACTGACTCGTACTGCACGCACACTGACTCCTACTGCACACACAGTGCCTCTTACTGCACACACACTGACTCCTACTGCACACACACTGACTGCTACTGCACACACACTGACTCCTACTGCACACACACTGACTCATATTGCACTCCAGCGTACCTCCAGTATAAACTTGGTCGGTCAGGGGATGGCCGGCGCTCACTCGGTTGGGATGAGTCACATGTCGTGTACCCAGTGCCTTGGAATAAATCATGATTGTTTCACTCAATCGGTGTGGTATCCCCCTGCTTTCAGATATAAAGCACATACTGACTGATAAAGATGACACACTGACTGCAATTGGACACAGGTTGGCTGATAGTAAACACCGACTGACCTATAATGATAGTTTTCATACAGCACACAAACTGACTCGTATTGCACACACACTGACGACTGCACACACACCGACTCGTATTGCACACGCACCGACTCGTATTGCACAGGCACCGACTCGTATTGCACACGCACCGACTCGTATTGCACACGCACCGACTCGTATTGCACACGCACTGACTCGTATTGCACATACACTGACTCATACTGCACACATTGACTCGTATTGCAGACATGCTGACTCTTACTGCACACACACTGACTCATACTGCACTCCAGCGTACCTCCAGTATAAACTTGGTCGGTCAGGGGACGGCCGGCGCTCACTCGGTTGGGAAGCGTCACATGTCGTGTACCCAGTGACTTGGAATAAATCATGATTGTTTCACTCAATCGGTGGTATCCCCCTGCTTTCAGATATAAAGCACATACTGACTGATAAAGGTGACACACTGACTGCAATTGGACACAGGTTGGCTGATAGTAAACACAGACTGACCTATAATGATAGTTTTCATAAAGCACACAAACTGACTCGTATTGCAGACACACTGACGACTGCATACACACCGACTCGTATTTCACACACACCGACTCGTATTGCCCACACACACACCGACTCGTATTGCAGACACACTGACATACTGCACACACACCGACTCGTATTGCACACGCACCGACTCGTATTGCACACGCACCGACTCGTATTGAACACACACCGACTCGTATTGCGCACACCGACTCTTATTGCATACACACCGACTCGTATTGCACACGCACCGACTCGTATTACACACGCACCGACTCGTATTGAACACACACCGACTCGTATTGCGCACACCGACTCTTATTGCATACACACCGACTCGTATTGCACACACACCGACTCGTATTGCAATCGCACCGACTCTTACTGCACACACACTGACTCCTACTGCACACACACTGACTCCTACTGCACGCACACTGACTCTTACTGCACACACACTGACTCCTACTGCACACACACTGACTCTTACTGCACACACACTGACTCCTACTGCACACACACTGACTCCTACTGCACACACACTGACTCCTACTGCACACACGCTGACTCCTACTGCACACACACTGACTCTTACTGCACACACTGACTCCTACTGCACACACACTGACTCCTACTGCACGCACACTGACTCTTACTACACACACACTGACTCGTACTGCACGCACACTGACTCGTATTGCACACGCACCGACTCTTACTGCACACACACTGACTCCTACTGCGCACAGACTCCTACTGCACACACACTGACTCTTACTGCACACACACTGACTCTTACTGCACACACACTGACTCCTACTGCACACACACTGACTCCTACTGCACACACACTGACTCCTACTGCACACACACTGACTCCTACTGCACACACACTGACTCCTACTGCACACACACTGACTCTTACTGCACACACACTGACTCGTACTGCACACACACTGACTCCTACTGCACACACACTGACTCTTACTGCACACACACTGACTCGTACTGCTCGCACACTGACTCCTACTGCACACACACTGCCTCTTACTGCACACACACTGACTCCTACTGCACGCACACCGACTCGTACTGCACACACACCGACTCCTACTGCACACACACTGACTCTTACTACACACACACACTGACTCCTACTGCACAGACACTGACTCTTACTGCACACACACTGACTCTTACTGCACACACACTGACTCCTACTGCACAGACACTGACTCGTACTGCACACACACTGACTCCTACTGCACACACACTGACTCTTACTGCACACACACTGACTCGTACTGCTCGCACACTGACTCCTACTGCACACACACTGACTCTTACTGCACACACACTGACTCCTACTGCACGCACACCGACTCGTACTGCACACACACCGACTCCTACTGCACACACACTGACTCTTACTACACACACACTGACTCCTACTGCACAGACACTGACTCTTACTGCACACACACTGACTCCTACTGCACACACACTGACTCCTACTGCACACACACTGACTCCTACTGCTCGCACACTGACTCCTACTGCACACACACTGCCTCTTACTGCACACACACTGACTCTTACTGCACACACACTGACTCCTACTGCACACACACTGACTCTTACTACACACACACTGACTCCTACTGCACACACACTGACTCCTACTGCTCGCACACTGACACATACTGCACACACACTGACTCTTACTGCACACACACTGACTCCTACTGCACACACACTGACTCCTACTGCACACACACTGACTCCTACTGCACACACACTGACTCCTACTGCACACACACTGACTCCTACTGCACACACACTGACTCCTACTGCACACACACTGACTCATATTGCACTCCAGTGTACCTCCAGTATAAACTTGGTCGGTCAGGGGACGGCCGGCGCTCACTCGGTTGGGAAGCGTCACATGTCGTGTACCCAGTGCCTTGGAATAAATCATGACTGTTTCACTCAATCGGTGTGGTATCCCCCTGCTTTCAGATATAAAGCACATACTGACTGATAAAGATGACACACTGACTGCAATTGGACACAGGTTGGCTGATAGTAAACACAGACTGACCTATAATGATAGTTTTCATAAAGCACACAAACTGACTCGTATTGCACACACACCGACTCGTATTGCACACGCACCGACTCGTATTGCACACGCACCGACTCGTATTGCACACGCACCGACTCGTATTGCACACGCACCGACTCTTACTGCACACACACTGACTCCTACTGCACACACACTGACTCCTACTGCACACACACTGACTCCTACTGCACGCACACTGACTCTTACTGCACACACACGGACTCTTACTGCACACACACTGACTCCTACTGCACACACACTGACTCCTACTGCACACACACTGACTCCTACTGCACACACGCTGACTCCTACTGCACACACACTGACTCTTACTGCACACACACTGACTCCTACTGCACACACACTGACTCCTACTGCACACACAGACTCCTACTGCACACACGCTGACTCCTACTGCACACACACTGACTCTTACTGCACACACACTGACTCCTACTGCACACACACTGACTCCTACTGCACACACAGTGCCTCTTACTGCACACACACTGACTCCTACTGCACACACGCTGACTCCTACTGCACACACACTGACTCTTACTGCACACACACTGACTCCTACTGCACACACACTGACTCCTACTGCACACACAGTGCCTCTTACTGCACACACACTGACTCCTACTGCACGCACACTGACTCTAACTGCACACACACTGACTCTTACTGCACACACACTGACTCCTACTGCACACACACTGACTCCTACTGCACACACACTGACTCCTACTGCACACACGCTGACTCCTACTGCACACACACTGACTCTTCATGCACACACACTGACTCCTACTGCACACACACTGACTCCTACTGCACACACACTGACTCCTACTGCACACACACTGACTCCTACTGCACGCACACTGACTCTTACTACACACACACTGACTCGTACTGCACGCACACTGACTCCTACTGCACACACAGTGCCTCTTACTGCACACACACTGACTCCTACTGCACACACACTGACTGCTACTGCACACACACTGACTCCTACTGCACACACACTGACTCCTACTGCACACACACTGACTCATATTGCACTCCAGCGTACCTCCAGTATAAACTTGGTCGGTCAGGGGACGGACGGCGCTCACTCGGTTGGGATGAGTCACATGTCGTGTACCCAGTGCCTTGGAATAAATCATGATTGTTTCACTCAATCGGTGTGGTATCCCCCTGCTTTCAGATATAAAGCACATACTGACTGATAAAGATGACACACTGACTGCAATTGGACACAGGTTGGCTGATAGTAAACACCGACTGACCTATAATGATAGTTTTCATACAGCACACAAACTGACTCGTATTGCACACACACTGACGACTGCACACACACCGACTCGTATTGCACACGCACCGACTCGTATTGCACAGGCACCGACTCGTATTGCACACGCACCGACTCGTATTGCACACGCACCGACTCGTATTGCACACGCACTGACTCGTATTGCACATACACTGACTCATACTGCACACATTGACTCGTATTGCAGACATGCTGACTCTTACTGCACACACACTGACTCATACTGCACTCCAGCGTACCTCCAGTATAAACTTGGTCGGTCAGGGGACGGCCGGCGCTCACTCGGTTGGGAAGCGTCACATGTCGTGTACCCAGTGACTTGGAATAAATCATGATTGTTTCACTCAATCGGTGGTATCCCCCTGCTTTCAGATATAAAGCACATACTGACTGATAAAGGTGACACACTGACTGCAATTGGACACAGGTTGGCTGATAGTAAACACAGACTGACCTATAATGATAGTTTTCATAAAGCACACAAACTGACTCGTATTGCAGACACACTGACGACTGCATACACACCGACTCGTATTTCACACACACCGACTCGTATTGCCCACACACACACCGACTCGTATTGCAGACACACTGACATACTGCACACACACCGACTCGTATTGCACACGCACCGACTCGTATTGCACACGCACCGACTCGTATTGAACACACACCGACTCGTATTGCGCACACCGACTCTTATTGCATACACACCGACTCGTATTGCACACGCACCGACTCGTATTACACACGCACCGACTCGTATTGAACACACACCGACTCGTATTGCGCACACCGACTCTTATTGCATACACACCGACTCGTATTGCACACACACCGACTCGTATTGCACACACACACACCGACTCGTATTGCGCACACACACACCGACTCGTATTGCGCACACACACACCGACTCGTATTGCACACACACACCGACTCGTATTGCACGCACACCGACTCGTATTGCACGCACACCGACTCGTATTGCACGCACACCGACTCGTATTGCACGCACACCGACTCTTACTGCACACACACTGACTCATATTGCACTCCAGCGTACCTCCGGTATAAAGTCGGTCGGCCAGGGAACGGCCGGCGCTCACTCGGTTGGATAGCGTCACATGTCTTGTACCAAGTGCCTTGTGATAAATCATTGTTTCACTCAACACGTTGTGGTATCCCCCTGCTTTCAGATATAAAGCACATACTGACTGATAAAGATGACACACTGACTGCAATTGGACACAGGTTGGCTGATAGTAAACACAGACTGACCTATAATGATAGTTTTCATAAAGCACACAAACTGACTCGTATTGCACACACACCGACTCGTATTGCACACGCACCGACTCGTATTGCACACGCACCGACTCGTATTGCACACGCACCGACTCTTACTGCGCACGCACACTGACTCTTACTACACACACACTGACTCGTACTGCACGCACACTGACTCCTACTGCACACACAGTGCCTCTTACTGCACACTCTTATTGCATACACACCGACTCGTATTGCACACACACCGACTCGTATTGCACACACACACCGACTCGTATTGCACACACACACACCGACTCGTATTGCGCACACACACACCGACTCGTATTGCACACACACACCGACTCGTATTGCACACACACCGACTCGTATTGCACGCACACCGACTCGTATTGCACGCACACTGACTCTTACTGCACACACACTGACTCATATTGCACTCCAGCGTACCTCCGGTATAAAGTCGGTCGGCCAGGGAACGGCCGGCGCTCACTCGGTTGGATAGCGTCACATGTCTTGTACCAAGTGCCTTGTGATAAATCATTGTTTCACTCAACACGTTGTGGAATCCCCCTGTTTGCAGATATAAAGCAAATACTGACTGATAAAGAGGCACTGATTGGTAACGGACACAGATTGGCTGATTGTAAACACCGACTAACCAATCATGCACACACTGAGTGATATTTGTGATGGGCCAGGGATTAGAAAACTCCAAAGTATATCGTGGCGTTTACCTTACTTACAACTTTTAATAGATTTTGGTTATGAGGAGAACAAGGACCTACTTTCCAGGTGTTATGCAACAGAGGCCGTAAGTATTTTTAAATAAAACAATGTTTATTCTATGAATTCAGTTAACATTTAAAAAAAAAATTTTTATTAAAGTTTTTCGAACAAACAAAATTTTCCCATTTTACAACTTTGTAATAATATATACATTGATCGTTTTTTAAATAATATGCTAACGGCAACTGCCAACAACAAAATAAGAAACAACAGAAATAGTAACTAAAATAATAACTTCGTAACATCTAATATAAATAACTAATATATATAAACACACACATAAAACCCCTGAGGACCGAAATGAGCGCCCCCCCACCCCGGGTTGCTGCTGCTACCTTTCCTATTTTCCCTTATCGCTCTGCGAGATAGTCGAGGAACGGTTGCCACCGCCTGGTGAACCCTTGAGCCGAACCTCTTCGTGCGTACTTTATCTGCTCCAATTTTATGAACCCTGCCATGTCGTTTATCCAGGTCTCCACGCCCGGGGGTTTAGCTTCTTTCCACATAAGTAGAATCCTTCGCTGGGCTACTAGGGACGCAAAGGCCAAAACATCGGCCTCTCTCGCCTCCTGCACTCCCGGCTCATCTGCAACCCCAAATATAGCCAACCCCCAGCCTGGTTCGACCTGGACCCCCACCACCTTTGAAATCACTTTTGCCACACCCACCCAGAACCCATGCCCAAAACATGTGGGTGTGGTTCGCCGGGCTTCCCGCGCATCACTCGCACCTATCCTCCACTCCAAAAAATCTACTCAGCCTTGCTCCAGTCATATGCGCCCTGTGTAGAACCTTGAATTGTATCAGGCTGAGCCTGGCACACGAGGACGAAGAGTTTACCCTACTTAGGGCATCTGCCCACAGCCCCTCCTCAATCTCTTCCCCCAGCTCCTCCTCCCATTTTCCCTTCAGCTCCTCTACCATCGTCTCCCCCTCGTCTCTCATTTCCCTATATATATCTGACACCCTGCCATCACCCACCCATGCCCCCAAAATCACTCTGTCCTGGATCTCTTGCGCCGGGAGCTGCGGAAATTCCCTCACCTGTTGCCTCACAAATGCCCTCACTTGCATATAGTGAAATGCATTCCCAGGTGGCAACCCATATTTTTCTGTCAGTGCTCCCAGACTCGGGAACGTCCCGTCTAAGAACAAGTCCTTCAATTTCGCAATTCCTGCTCGCTGCCAAGAATTAAATCCCCCATCTATCCTTCCCGGGACGAACCTATGGTTGTTCCTTATCGGGGACCACACTGAGGCACCCGTCACTCCCTTATGTCGTCTCCACTGACCCCAAATTTTCAGAGTTGCCACCACCACTGGGTTTGTGGTGTATTTTTTCGGGGAGAACGGTAACGGTGCCGTCGCCAGTGCTTTTAGGCTAGTTCCCCTACAGGACGCCATCTCCAGTCTTTTCCACGCCGCTCCTTCCCCTTCCCTCATCCACTTACATATCATTGACACGTTGGCGGCCCAATAATAATCACTTAGACTCGGCAGTGCCAGTCCCCCTCTGTCCCTACTGCGCTGCAGGAACCCCCTCTTTACTCTTGGGGTCTTTTCAGCCCACACAAAGCTCATAATACTCTTGTCCACCTTCTTAAAAAAGGCCTTTGTAATCAGTACAGGGAGGCACTGGAGCACAAAAAGAAACCTCGGAAGGACCACCATTTTAACCGCCTGCACCCTGCCCGCCAATGACAGGGGCACCATGTCTCACCTCCTAAAGTCCTCTTCCATCTGCTCTACCAGTCGTGCCAAGTTAAGCTTATGCAAGGTTCCCCAGTTCCTGGCCACCTGGATCCCTAAATACTGGAAATCCCTTGTTACCCTCCTCAACGGTAAATCGTCTATTCCCCTGCCCTGTTCCTCAGGGTGCATCACAAACAGTTCACTCTTCCCCATATTCAATTTATATCCTGAAAATTCTCCAAACTCCCTGAGTGTCTGCATTATCTCAGGCATCCCCTCCACTGGGTCCGCGACATACAACAAATCATCCGCGTATAATGACACCCGATGCTCTTCTCCTCCTCTAAGTACCCCCCTCCACTTCCTAGAGCCCCTCAGCGCTATGGCCAGTGGCTCAATTGCCAACGCAAACAGTAACGGGGACATCCCTGTCTTGTACCCCTATATAGTCGGAAGTGGTCAGATCGTTGCCTATTTGTAATCACACTTGCCACTTGGGCCCTGTACAGGAGCTGAACCCATCTAATGAACCCCTCTCCAAATCCAAATCTCCTCAGTACTTCCCACAGGTAGTCCCATTCCACTCTATCAAATGCTTTCTCTGCATCCATCGCCACCGCTATCTCCGCCTCCCCCTCCGGTGGGGGCATCATCATCACCCCCAACAGCCTCCGTATATTAGCATTCAATTGCCTCCCTTTAACAAACCCCGTTTGATCATCATGCACCACCCCAGGGACACAGTCCTCTATCCTCGTCGCCATCACCTTGGCCAAAAGCTTGGCATCTACGTTCAGGAGGGAGATAGGCCTGTAAGACCCGCACTGCAGCGGGTCTTTGTCTCTTTTCAGGATCAGCGATATCGTTGCCTCCGACATCGTCGGGGGTAGCGTCCCCCTTTCCCTGGCCTCATTAAAGGTTCTCGGCAGAAGTGGGGCCAGCAGGTCCACGTATTTCCTATAGAACTCCACCGGGAACCCATCCGGTCCCGGGGCCTTCCCTGCCTGCATATTCCCAATTCCTTTTACCACCTCCTCCACCTCAATCTGCGCTCCCAGTCCTGTCATCTCCTGTTCCTCAACCTTCGGGAACTCCAGCTGGTCTAGGAAACGCATCATTCCCTCTTTCCCTTCCGGGGGTTGAGCCTTATATAGCCTCTCGTAAAATACCTTAAACACCCCGTTCACCCTCTCCGCTCCCCGTTCCATCTTTCCCTCCTCGTCTCTAACCCCTCCGATCTCTCTCGCCGCCCCCCTCTTCCTAAGCTGTTGGGCCAGCAGCCGGCTCGCCTTCTCTCCATATTCATACTGCACTCCCTGTGCCTTCCCCCATTGTGCCTCCGCCTTACCCGTGGTCAACAAGTCAAAGTCCGTGTGCAATCTCCGTCTTTCCCTGTATAGCCCCTTCATCTGGAGCCTCCGCATATTGCCTATCCACCCTCAAAATCTCCCTCAACAATCTCTCCCTTTCTTTACCCTCTTGTTTCCCCTTATGGGCCCTCCGTCATCATTAATCTCTAGGTACCTTTCAATACATCCCCTCACCCTTACACATACCCCCTCGTCCGCCAACAGTCCCATATCTAACCTCCAGAGTGGGCGCTGTTCCTTTTCCTCTTTACACCCCCCCCCCCCCACCCCCCACCTCGTCGACTAGCCATCCCCTTTTTTAGACCAGCTCCTCACCCGGTTCCCACGCTCCCGCTTATCCCCCCGACGGCGCCCTCCCGTCCCGACCATCCCATCCCGTAACAGCTCCCCCTTCCCCTTAGCAGCAGCAACCCAGTTAACCCCCTACCCCCCCCGCTAGATCCCTCTCTAGCTTAGTTGCTCCCCCCATATTGCTTCCGGAAGTCAGCAAACTCTGGCTGACCTCGGCTTCCCCCGTTTATCCTTAGCCTCCCATGATGTGAGGCCCCCTCCTTCCTGCGCCCCCTTTTCCCGCCACAATTTCCATAGCGCGGGAACAAAGCCCGCGCTTCCCTCTCGGCCCCGCCCCTGATGGCGCAGCTTCCCCTCTCCTTCCCCCTCCCCTTCCCCACCGGCGCCCACATTTCTTTGTGTCCACCCGCTTCGAGGGGAAAGAAAATTTTCCCCCATCTGATTCACAGTCGCTTGCCACCACCTCACTACTTAATTTCAAACACTCTTTCTCCAATCTAATCCAACTTCTCCTCTTCAATAAATGTCCACGCCTCTTCTGCCGTCTCGAAGTAGTGGTGTTTACCCTGGTGTGTAACCCACAGTCTTGCCAGCTGCAACATTCCGAACTTCACTTTCCTCTTGTGGAGCACCGCCTTGGCCCGATTGAAACTCGCCCTTCTTCTCGCCACCTCCGCACTCCAATCCTGATACACGCGGATCACCGCGTTCTCCCACCTGCTGCTCCGTGTCTTTTTCGCCCATCTCAGGACCATCTCCCTGTCCTTGTAGCAGTGGAACCTCACCACTATTGCTCGAGATATTTCTCCTGCCTTTGGTCTTCTCACAAGGACTCAATACGCTCCTTCCACTTCCAGGGGGCCCATCGGGGCCTCAGCTCCCATTAAGGTATGGAGCATCGTGCTCACATACGCCCCAACGTCAGCTCCCTCTGGCCATTCGGGAAGACCCAAGATTCTTAAGTTCTTCCTCCTCGAGCTATTTTCCAGGGCTTCCAGTCTGTCCATACACCTCTTATGCAGTGCCTCGTGCGTCTCCGTCTTCACCACCAAGCCCTGTATCTCGTCCTCATTTTCGGCAGCTTTTGCCTTCACTCCACGGAGCTCCATCTCTTGGGTCTTCTGCGCCTCCTTTAACCCCTCAATCGCCTGCAGCATCGGCGCCAGCACCTCCTTCTTGAGCTCCTCCACACATCGCCGGAGGAACTCCTGCTGTTCCAGGCCCCATACCAACTGGCCTTCCTCCGCCGCCATCTTGCTTCTCACTTCCCTTCTTTGCCGCTGCTCCAGAGGATCCTCTGCAATCTGGCCACTATTATCTCTTCTGTCCATTCACATCCGGGGGGACTCCCTTCTATGTCGCCTCACAGTGGGTTTAGCCTTCGAAAATTGCCGTTGGGGCTCCCGATAAGAGCCCAAAAGTCCGTTAAAACAGGAGGTGCCGAAACGTGCGACTTAGCTGGTCATCGCCGCACCCGGAAGCCCAGTTAACATTTTTTTAAACACACAATAAACATTTTATCAACTACCAACACAACTACCCCCCACAGATATAGTACTCTATATGAAACCCTTAATAACTTTCCGAACAACATCCATAAGCCAAACATCCTTTTTAACAAAGCAGTAGGTGTAAATTCTTTACACAAGACAGTTATCACTTTTAAATTATCAAGTGATCTGGACACCTTTTAACAGCGAGAGAGAGAGACAAAATGAATCTTCCTTGTCTGAATTCAGCTTTCAACTGCCTAAAATGAAAGTAAAGCACAAAGCCACATAGCTTCCAGCTCAAAACGACAGTAAAAGCCAGAGACACAACCCAGCTCCTCCCACACAATGACATCACTGCAGCTGCAGCTATTTGATAAACACCCATTTCTGGGTACACTCCCATGACATAATGAAACAAACACTGACTGACAATGAAACACACACTAAATGACAATGAAAAAGACACTTACTGATAATGAACACACTGTCTGATAATGAACATATTGCACAAACACTGACTCACAGTGCACACACACACACTGACTCGAATTGCACACACACTTACTGATATTGCAAGCACATTGACTCACATTACATACACACTGACTCACATTGCACACACACAATGACAGAAAATTAAACACACAACGGGCGTCATTCTCCGACCCCCCAGCGGGTCGGAGAATGGCCGTCGGCTGCCGTGAATTCCGCCCCCGCCGGTTGCCGAAGTTTCCGAAGGGAGAAAAGTCGGCGGGGCGTTAATGGCGCCGCAGACGTCGGAGAATGGCACGGGTGGGCGCAAGGCAGCCGATTTTGGGCCTGCCGATATTCTCCCGTCCGGATGGGCCGAAGTCCCGTCGACGTGATGACCGGTCACGTCGACGTAAATCAAATCTCCTTTTAATCGGCGTCAACCTGAGCTCCAGGTTCACGCCGACCAGCGTGGAGGTGGGTGACGGCCTGGGGGGTTAGCTGCTGGGCAAGCAATGGCGTGGCCGCAGTCTGAATGTGTGGGGAGAGGTGTGTCTAGGGTTGTGTGTGTGCGGTGGGGTGGTTAGAGTGGGCTGGGCTCCGGGGGAGTGCCGGGAGGGGGGGTCCGTGCCGGGGAGGGGGATGGGGGGGTCCGTGCCAGGGAGGAGGATGGGGGTCCGTGCCGGGGAGGGGGATGGGGTCCGTGCCGGGGAGGAGGATGGGGGGGGGGCCCGTGCCGGGGAGGAGGATGGGGGGTCTGTGCCGGGAGGGGGGGTCAGTGCCGGGGAGGGGGATGGGGGGGGGGTCCGTGCCGGGGAGGAGGATGGGGTCCGTGCCGGGAGAGGGGGTCCGTGGCGGGGAGGAGGATGGGGTCCGTGCCGGGGAGGAGGATGGGGTCCGTGCCGGGGAGGAGACTGGGGGGGGGTCCGTGCCGGGGAGGGGAATGGGGGGGTCCGTGCCGGGGAGGAGGATGGAGGGGTCCGTGCCGGGGAGGAGGATGGGGGGGTCCGTGCCGGGGAGGGGGATGGGTCCGTGCCGGGGAGGAGGATGGGGGGGGTCCGTGCCGGGGAGGGGGATAGGGGGGTCCGTGCCGGGGAGGAGGATAGGGTCCGTGCCGGGGAGGAGGATGGGGGGTCCGTGCCAGGGAGGAGGATGGGGGGGTCCGTGCCGGGGAGGAGGATGGGGGGTCCGTGCCGGGGAGGGGGGTCCGTGCCGGGGAGGAGGATGGGGGGGGCTCCGTGCCGGGGAGGGGGATGGGGTGGTCCGTGCCGGGGAGGCGGATGGGGTCCGTGCCGGGGAGGAGGATGGGGGGTCCGTGCCGGGGAGGAGGATGGGGGGCCCGTGCCGGGGAGGAGGATGAGGAGTCCGTGCCGGGGAGGAGGATGAGGGGTTCGTGCCGGGGAGGATGATGGGGGGCCCGTGCCGGGGAGGAGGATGGGTGGTCCGTGCCGGGGAGGGGGGGTGCGAGGGCAAGTGAGTTGGTCCACCTGGCCAGGTGCCAGCCTCCAACAGTTGGACCCATGCGGTCCATGCCACCTGGCTGGGGGGAGGAGGGGGTATGGGCAATGATGACATGTCGTCGTTCCCCCCCCCCCCACCAGGCCGTCATGTTTTCCGATCATCCAGCGATGTTGGCCGCCGTGGCGGCAGCCGCTAATGTCTATGTTGCCCTGGATGAGGAGGTGGAGGAGGAGGAGGAGGAGCGTGCCAGAGAGGCGGCGCAGGCTGCCGCAGAGGGGAAGGGGGCAGCCGCCCAGGCTGGATGGACACCTGACCGACAGGACGAGGAGGGGGAGGAGGACGTCGCAGCCCCACGGCAACGGAGGCACCGGAGGGCGCCCTGTGTGTACCGGACCCGGCAGTCATACCAGGACCTCACAGACCGGGAATGCAGGAGGAGACTCCGGATGAGGCGGGAAACCGTGGCACACATCTGCCACCTGCTGGCACACCTGTCACCGCGTGGCACTGGCGGGGAACACCCTCTCCCCGTGTCCGTCAAGGTTACGGTGGCCCTGAACTTTTATGCAACGGGGTCATTCCAGGCACTGAGTGGGGACCTGTCCGGCATATCGCAGACATCGGTGCATCGGTGCATCCGGGCAGTGACAGATGCCCTATATGCCATGGCGCACCGCTACATCCGCTTCCCTGTGGACCGGGCCAGCCAAGATGCCCGGGCTGTGGGCTTCTCTGCCGTGGCCGGGTTCCCCATGGTCCAGGGCGCAATTGATGGGATGCACGTCGCCGTGCGGCCACCTGCAGATAACAGAGCCGCGTTCACCAATAGGAAGGGGACCTATTCGATGAACGTACAGGTGGTCTGCGACCACCGCATGATGATCCTGCACGTCTGCGCCTGTTACCCGGGCAGTGTACACGACTCATACGTGTTGTCGCGGTCATCCATCACCGGCATGTACGAGGGACGCCATCCCCGGCTGAGGAGCTGGTTGCTGGGCGACAGGGGCTACCCATTGCGATCGTGGCTGATGACGCCTATACGGAGGCCACACAATGAGGCGGAGAACCGCTACAATGATGCCCATGATGTGATAAGGGGAGTGATAGAGAGGTGCTTTGGCGTGCTGAAGATGCGTTTCAGGTGCCTGGACCTCTCTGGGGGCGCCCTCTAGTTTCGGTCAGATAGGGTCGGCCGCATCATTGTGGTGTGCTGCGTCCTGCACAACATAGTCCAGCAGAGGGGCGATGTGCCGCAGGCAGAGGAGGGCGGAGTGGAGGAGCAGCAGGAAGAGGCACAGTCCTACCCAGATGAGGGGGATGGGGGCAATGGTCAGGGCAGACGGGCTAGACACAGGCGGGTGGCTGTCCACCGTTACCGGCTGGCCCAGCGGGCATGGGACAGGCTGATAGCCGCCCGCTTCACTGACTAGATGGGCGTGGGAATCGGGTAGTATGGCCAGACCGCACACCATGGCAACAGCCGACCACCCACACCCCCCACCCATCCACCCACCCAGCACCCTCACCCCCCTCCCCAACCCCACCCACCCCATCCGCATGCACACCACCACCCCCATTGCCGATCCACCTGTGGCACAACGGCCGGGCTCACACAGTTGCCGGTGGACGCGTGTCTATTGCAGGCCATGGAGGATGATGACAACCCACCCTGCGATGAGCTCCTGGCTCCACATCGTCGGACTATGTCTGACCCATGGCCACAGTACCACCATCCACCGAGACCATCCCTGCATGTGGCTGTGACACTGCAGCGCACGGTCCCGTCCTCTGCCCGGGGGGATGTTGATGGCGGCCCAGGGGTCCACCCCTCACACACACACACTTGCGCTCAACGTACATGACACCTCCGCACGCTTTGGACAGAGCACAAAGGCAGCTTTTGTAGGTGTAACATTGACTTTAATAACCAAAGGAGTTCATGCACGTGCCCTAGCCCCTAAAACTCATCTGTGCCCTGCACCCATGCCAACTTACTCAGTGTCTAATTGTTTGGCCTTACGGGCCCTTTGACTATGTCTACGTGGTTCCCCAGATGGTACAGCAGAACTGGAGTTGGACTCCTGTGATTCCTGCCCTCTGACATGGGATCCCTTTGGCGGCCGTTTCCTGGGGCGTCCTGGCCTAGATGGGCCAGGCTGCGGCCCGGGCGACTGGGATGGTGAGCTGCCAGCCTGTCCTGCCCGTTACCCACCCGATGCACCTGGGACGGAAGGGGGGGGAGTCCGAGGTGTCGCGGTGTTCCGGGACCTCCCCTACAGGGGGACCCGGGACGGACCACACCGCCTCCTCCTCCCTCGGGGTGCCCGATGGCCCCCAGGGTTGTACATGGGTGGACGATGCAAACGGACTGGCCATCCGACGCCCCCCCGACATCTGGCGCTGCCAGTCCTGGAGGCCCGTGCTGGTATCGACAGGGGTCTGCAGGTTTGCAGCCATGGAGCCCAGGGGATTGGCAAACCCTGTCTGTGACTGTGCGACGCCGGCTCGCACATGGCCAATGGCGCCGATGCCCTCAGCGATGGCCTGCAGAGACTGGGCTATGGCCTGCTGAGACTGGGCCATGGCCTGCAGAGACTGGGCCATGGCGTTAAGCGCCTCTGCCACCTGGCGCTGGCACTGACTCATGGCCTCCTGTGAGAGGGCAGCCATGTCCTGGGCCACAGACGCCGCCTGCACGGAAAGCCCCAGGCCTCGCAAACCGCTCCCCATGTCTGACACCGTCGCACCCATTGCCTCCACCGCAGACGCCACCCGTGCGGTGTCGGCCTGGGTGGCACGTATGACCGGCACCACTGCCAGCTCCTGGACGCGGGTGCACTCCTCCACCTGTGACTGCAGCCGCCGCAAGCCGGCCGTCACCCTCTTCGCTCGTCTCCGGTTCGGTGGTTGCATCGGATCTATGGGTGGGTGTGGTAACTCCAGGAACCCGGGATCCATCTGGGCGGCAGATGTTCGCTTGGGCTGGGCTGCCCTCCGACCGCCCGGCCCCTCTGCTGCTCCTACCTCCACCTGCTGTACCAGGACGGCTGTGTTGTGCGCACCAGTGAGTGTACCAGACGCCTCATCACTAAAGTGCCCAACCGAGGTGAGTGTTTCTGCAATGGTGGTGGGTGTTGGTGACAGCAGTGGCGTTGTGTCGTGCTCTTCGTCCCACTCTGAGTCCATGGCACTTTGGGGTGGGGGTTCGTCTCCACCCATCCACTCTGTGTCACTGTCCGGTATTTCGTCTTCCTGGGTAGTGCTGTCCCGGGTAGTGGTGTCCTGGCTCGGCTGTGACGGGGGCCTGTGGCTGCCCCTCTCGTCGCTGGGTGGCACACGCCTGCGTCGTCACTCCCGCACGTGACAGGGGTGTCGTCTCCCTGTTGCCCCAGGTCTCTCCGTCTCCCGTGGTCTCCAAGGGACATCCTGCGGGCGTCGCATGTCGGAGGGTCCGGGTCTCTCCGTCTCCCGTGGTGTGCGAGGGGCATCCTGCGGGCGTCGCATGCCGGAGGGTCAGGATCTCTCCGTCTCCCGTGGTGTGCGAGGGGCATCCTGCGGGCTTCGCATGCCGGAGGGTCCGGGTCTCTCCGTCTCCCATGTTAGACAGGTATATGAATGCACGCCATCGGTCGCGCGTGTATTGCAGAGGTTAAGGTTAGGGCTGGATTCACTTGGGGATATGGGGGAGGGGGGATATGGGGGAGGGGCAGATATGGTGAGGGGGATATGGGGGAGGGGGAGATATGGGGGAGGGGGAGATATGGGGAGGGGGGATATGGGGGGGGTGTTATGGGGAGGGGGGATATGGGGGATGGGGGATATGGGGGAGGGGGGATATGGGGGAGGGGGGGATATGGGGGAGGGGGGATATGGGGAGGGGGGATATGGGGGAGGGGGGATATGGGGGAGGGGGATATGGGGAGGGGGGATATGGGGAGGGGGATATGGGGGGATATGGGGGAGGGGGGATATGGGGGAGGGGGGTATGGGGGAGGGGGGATATGGGGGAGGGGGTATATGGGGGAGGGGGTATATGGGGGAGGGGGTATATGGGGGAGGGGGTATATGGGGGAGGGGGGATATGGGGAGGGTGGATATGGGGGAGGGGGGATATGGGGGAGGGGGGATATGGGGAGGGGGGATATGGGGAAGGGGGATATGGGGGAGGGGGGATATGGGGGAGGGGGATATGGGGGAGGGGGATATTGGGGAGGGGGATATGGGGAGGGGGGATATGGGGGAGGGGGGATATGGGGGAGGGGGGATATGGGGAGGGGGGATGTGGGGAGGGGGGATTGGGGGAGGGGGTATATGGGGGATATGGGGGAGGGGGGATATGGAGGAGGGGGATATGGGGGAGGGGGGTATGGGGAGGGGGGTATGGGGGAGGGGGGATGTGGGGAGGGGGGATGTGGGGGAGGGAGGATATGGGGGAGGGGGGATATGGGGGAGGGGGGATCTGGGGGCTATGGATATCGGGCAAGGGGGGGGGGAGGCACACCCTGCCTGCTCTGACGAGGTCGTTCACCTTCTTGTGGCACTGGGTGCCTGTCCGTGGTGTCAGGGCCACAGCGGTGACGGCCTCTGCCACCTCCCTCCACAGACGCCGGCTGTGGCGTGGGGCAACTCTGCGGCCGTGCCCGGGATGCTGGGCCTCCCTCCTCTGCTCCACTGCGTCCAGGAGCACCTCGACATCCCGTGACTGGAACCTCGGGGCTGAGCGGCGGCCGGCCATCCGGTCAGGTGTTCCGGTCGGGTGTTCCGGTCGGGTGGGGGGGAGCAGCGCGTCCTTATGAGCCGTCACGCCGTGCATGACGCTGCACGGCGTGAACCACGTGAGCAAGCGCGGATCCCGTCATGTCGCTGCTAGCCCATTTCGGGCCGGACACTTCGCGACAATTTTTGCGGCGTGACGCAGGTCGGATTTGCGCCGTTTTTTGCGCCGATCGGCGGACTTTGCGCCGATAATAGGGAATTTCGCCCAATGACAGATAATGAAAAACACACTGACTGAGAATGAAACACACACTGACTGATAATGAAACACACACTGACTGATAATGAAACACACACTGACTGATAATGAAACACACACTGACTGATAATGAAACACACACTGACTGATAATGAAACACACACTGACTGATAATGATCACACACTGACTGATAATGATCACACACTGACTGAGAATGAAACACACATTGACTGATAATGAAACAGACACTGACTGATAATGATCACACACTGACTGATAATGATCACCCATTGACTGATAATGATCACACACTGACTGATAATGCTCACACACTGACTGATAATGCTCACACACTGACTGAGAATGAAACACACACTGACTGATAATGAAACACACACTGACTGATAATGAAATACACGGACGGAGAATGAAACACACACTGACTGATAATGAAACACACACTGACTGATAATGAAACACCCACTGACTGATAATGAAACACCCACTGACTGATAATGAAACACACACTGACTGTTAATGAAACACACACTGACTGATAATGAAACACACACTGACTGATAATGATCACACACTGACTGATAATGATCACACACTGACTGATAATGATCACACACTGACTGAGAATGAAACACACATTGACTGATAATGAAACACACATTGAATGATAATGAAACACACACTGACTGATAATGAAACACACTGACTGAGAATGAAACACACACTGACTGATAATGAAACACACACTGACTGATAATGATCACACACTGACTGATAATGATCACACACTGACAGATAATGAAACACACGGACTGAGAATGAAACAGACACTGACTGATAATGAAACAGACACTGACTGATAATGATCACACACTGACTGATAATGATCACACACTGACTGATAATGATCACACACTGACTGATAATGATCACACACTGACTGATAATGATCACACACTGACTGATAATGGTCACACACTGACAGATAATGAAACACAAGGACTGTGAATGAAACACACATGGACTGATAATGAAACACACGGACTGAGAATGAAACACACATTGACTGATAATGAAACACACATTGACTGATAATGAAACACACATTGACTGATAATGAAACACACGGACTGATAATGAAACACACGGACTGATAATGAAACACACACTGACTGATAATGAAACACACGGACTGAGAATGAAACACACACTGACTGATAATGAAACACACTGACTGATAATGAAACACACACTGACTGATAATGAAACACACACTGACTGATAATGAAACACACATTGACTGATAATGAAACACACACTGACTGATAATGAAACACACCATGACTGATAATGAAACACACGGACTGATAATGAAACACACACTGACTGACAATGAAACACACACTGACTGATAATGAAACACCCACTGACTGATAATGAAACACATGGACTGAGCATGAAACACACATTGACTGATAATGAAACACACGGACTGAGAATGAAACACACATTGACTGATAATGAAACACACACTGACTGATAATGAAACACACACTGACTGATAATGAAACACACACTGACTGATAATGAAACACACGGACTGATAATGAAACACACGGACTGATAATGAAACACACACTGACTGATAATGAAACACACGGACTGAGAATGAAACACACACTGACTGATAATGAAACACACTGACTGATAATGAAACACACACTGACTGATAATGATCACACACTGACTGATAATGATCACACACTGACTGAGAATGAAACACACATTGACTGATAATGAAACAGACACTGACTGATAATGATCACACACTGACTGATAATGATCACACACTGACTGAGAATGAAACACACACTGACTGATAATGAAACACACACTGACTGATAATGAAATACACGGACGGAGAATGAAACACACACTGACTGATAATGAAACACACGGACTGATAATGAAACACACACTGACTGATAATGAAACACCCACTGACTGATAATGAAACACACACTGACTGTTAATGAAACACACACTGACTGATAATGATCACACACTGACTGATAATGATCACACACTGACTGAGAATGAAACACACATTGACTGATAATGAAACACACATTGACTGATAATGAAGCACACACTGACTGATAAGGAAACACACTGACTGAGAATGAAACACACACTGACTGATAATGAAACACACACTGACTGATAATGATCACACACTGACTGATAATGATCACACACTGACAGATAATGAAACACACGGACTGAGAATGAAACAGACACTGACTGATAATGAAACAGACACTGACTGATAATGATCACACACTGACTGATAATTATCACACACTGACTGATAATGATCACACACTGACTGATAATGATCACACACTGACAGATAATGAAACACAAGGACTGAGAATGAAACACACATTGACTGATAATGAAACACACGGACTGAGAATGAAACACACATTGACTGATAATGAAACACACATTGACTGATAATGAAACACACACTGACTGATAATGAAACACACGGACTGAGAATGAAACACACGGACTGAGAATGAAACACACACTGACTGATAATGAAACACACGGACGGCGAATGAAACACACACTGACTGATAATGAAACACACACTGACTGATAATGAAACACACACTGACTGATAATGAAACACACGGACTGAGAATGAAACACACCATGACTGATAATGAAACACACGGACTGATAATGAAACACACACTGACTGATAATGAAACACACACTGACTGATAATGAAACACCCACTGACTGAGAATGAAACACACATTGACTGATAATGAAACACACATTGACTGATAATGAAACACACGGACTGAGAATGAAACACACATTGACTGATAATGAAACACACATTGACTGATAATGAAACACACACGGACTGAGAATGAAACACTGTGCCTGATAATGAAACACACACTGACTGATAATGAAACACACGGACTGATAATGAAACACACACTGACTGAGAATGAAACACACACTGACTGATAATGAAACACACGGACTGAGAATGAAACACACACTGACTGATAATGAAACACACACTGACTGATAATGAAACACACGGACTGATAATGAAACACACGGACGGAGAATGAAACACACACTGACTGATAATGAAACACACACTGACTGATAATGAAACACCCACTGACTGATAATGAAACACCCACTGACTGATAATGAAACACACACTGACTGTTAATGAAACACACACTGACTGATAATGAAACACACACTGACTGATAATGATCACACACTGACTGATAATGATCACACACTGACTGATAATGATCACACACTGACTGAGAATGAAACACACATTGACTGATAATGAAACACACATTGAATGATAATGAAACACACACTGACTGATAATGAAACACCCACTGACTGATAATGAAACACACACTGACTGATAATGAAACACACATTGACTGATAATGAAACACACGGACTGATAATGAAACACACATTGACTGATAATGAAACACACATTGACTGATAATGAAACACACACTGACTGATAATGAAACACACTGACTGAGAATGAAACACACACTGACTGATAATGAAACACACACTGACTGATAATGATCACACACTGACTGATAATGATCACACACTGACTGATAATGATCACACACTGACAGATAATGAAACACACGGACTGAGAATGAAACAGACACTGACTGATAATGAAACAGACACTGACTGATAATGATCACACACTGACTGATAATGATCACACACTGACTGATAATGATCTCACACTGACAGATAATGAAACACAAGGACTGAGAATGAAACACACATTGACTGATAATGAAACACACGGACTGAGAATGAAACACACATTGACTGATAATGAAACACACATTGACTGATAATGAAACACACACTGACTGATAATGAAACACACGGACTGAGAATGAAACACGGACTGAGAATGAAACACACACTGACTGATAATGAAACACACATTGACTGATAATGAAACACACACTGACTGATAACGAAACACACGGACTGAGAATGAAACACACGGACTGAGAATGAAACACACAGACTGAGAATGAAACACACAGAGAATGAAACACACACTGACTGATAATGAAACACACACTGACTGATAATGAAACACACACTGACTGATAATGAAACACACACTGACTGAGAATGAAACACACACTGACTGATAATGAAACACACACTGACTGATAATGAAACACACACTGACTGATAATGAAACACACGGACTGAGAATGAAACACACATTGACTGATAATGAAACACACGGACTGAGAATGAAACACACATTGACTGAGAATGAAACACACATTGACTGATAATGAAACACACACTGACTGATAATGAAACACACGGGCTGAGAATGAAACACACACTGACAGATAATGAAACACATGGACTGAGAATGAAACACACTGACTGATAATGAAACACACGGACTGATAATGAAACACACACTGACTGATAATGAAACACACACTGACTGTTAATGAAACACACACTGACTGATAATGATCACACACTGACTGATAATGATCACACACTGACTGAGAATGAAACACACATTGACTGATAATGATCACACACTGACTGATAATGATCACACACTGACAGATAATGAAACACACGGACTGAGAATGAAACAGACACTGACTGATAATGAAACAGACACTGACTGATAATGATCACACACTGACTGATAATGATCACACACTGACTGATAATGATCACACACTGACTGATAATGATCACACACTGACAGATAATGAAACACACGGACTGAGAATGAAACACACATTGACTGATAATGAAAAACACATTGACTGATAATGAAACACACACTGACTGATAATGAAACACACGGACTGATAATGATCACACACTGACTGATAATGATCACACACTGACAGATAATGAAACACACGGACTGAGAATGAAACAGACACTGACTGATAATGAAACAGACACTGACTGATAATGATCACACACTGACTGATAATGATCACACACTGACTGATAATGATCACACACTGACTGATAATGATCACACACTGACAGATAATGAAACACAAGGACTGAGAATGAAACACACATTGACTGATAATGAAACACACGGACTGAGAATGAAACACACATTGACTGATAATGAAACACACACTGACTGATAATGAAACACACGGACTGAGAATGAAACACACGGACTGAGAATGAAACACACGGACTGAGAATGAAACACACACTGACTGATAATGAAACACACGGACGGCGAATGAAACACACACTGACTGATAATGAAACACACACTGACTGATAATGAAACACACACTGACTGATAATGAAACACACGGACTGAGAATGAAACACACCATGACTGATAATGAAACACACGGACTGATAATGAAACACACACTGACTGATAATGAAACACACACTGACTGATAATGAAACACCCACTGACTGATAATGAAACACATGGACTGAGAATGAAACACACATTGACTGATAATGAAACACACGGACTGAGAATGAAACACACATTGACTGATAATGAAACACACATTGACTGATAATGAAACACACACGGACTGAGAATGAAACACTGTGCCTGATAATGAAACACACACTGACTGATAATGAAACACACGGACTCATAATGAAACACACACTGACTGATAATGAAACACACATTGACTGATAATGAAACACACGGACTGATAATGAAACACACATTGACTGATAATGAAACACACATTGACTGATAATGAAACACACACTGACTGATAATGAAACACACTGACTGAGAATGAAACACACACTGACTGATAATGAAACACACACTGACTGATAATGATCACACACTGACTGATAATGATCACACACTGACTGATAATGATCACACACTGACAGATAATGAAACACACGGACTGAGAATGAAACAGACACTGACTGATAATGAAACAGACACTGACTGATAATGATCACACACTGACTGATAATGATCACACACTGACTGATAATGATCTCACACTGACAGATAATGAAACACAAGGACTGAGAATGAAACACACATTGACTGATAATGAAACACACGGACTGAGAATGAAACACACATTGACTGATAATGAAACACACATTGACTGATAATGAAACACACACTGACTGATAATGAAGCACACGGACTGAGAATGAAACACGGACTGAGAATGAAACACACACTGACTGAGAATGAAACGCACAGAGAATGAAACACACACTGACTGATAATGAAACACACATTGACTGATAATGAAACACACACTGACTGATAACGAAACACACGGACTGAGAATGAAACACACGGACTGAGAATGAAACACACAGACTGAGAATGAAACACACAGAGAATGAAACACTCACTGACTGATAATGAAACACACACAGACTGATAATGAAACACACAGTGACTGATAATGAAACACACACTGACTGAGAATGAAACACACACTGACTGATAATGAAACACACACTGACTGATAATGAAACACACACTGACTGATAATGAAACACACGGACTGAGAATGAAACACACATTGACTGATAATGAAACACACGGACTGAGAATGAAACACACATTGACTGAGAATGAAACACACATTGACTGATAATGAAACACACACTGACTGATAATGAAACACACGGGCTGAGAATGAAACACACACTGACAGATAATGAAACACATGGACTGAGAATGAAACACACTGACTGATAATGAAACACACGGACTGATAATGAAACACACACTGACTGATAATGAAACACACACTGACTGTTAATGAAACACACACTGACTGATAATGATCACACACTGACTGATAATGAAACACACATTGACTGATAATGAAACACACATTGACTGATAATGAAACACACACTGACTGATAATGAAACACACTGACTGAGAATGAAACACACACTGACTGATAATGAAACACACACTGACTGATAATGATCACACACTGACTGATAATGATCACACACTGACTGATAATGATCACACACTGACAGATAATGAAACACACGGACTGAGAATGAAACAGACACTGACTGATAATGAAACAGACACTGACTGATAATGATCACACACTGACTGATAATGATCACACACTGACTGATAATGATCTCACACTGACAGATAATGAAACACAAGGACTGAGAATGAAACACACATTGACTGATAATGAAACACACGGACTGAGAATGAAACACACATTGACTGATAATGAAACACACATTGACTGATAATGAAACACACACTGACTGATAATGAAGCACACGGACTGAGAATGAAACACGGACTGAGAATGAAACACACACTGACTGAGAATGAAACGCACAGAGAATGAAACACACACTGACTGATAATGAAACACACATTGACTGATAATGAAACACACACTGACTGATAACGAAACACACGGACTGAGAATGAAACACACGGACTGAGAATGAAACACACAGACTGAGAATGAAACACACAGAGAATGAAACACACACTGACTGATAATGAAACACACACTGACTGATAATGAAACACACACTGACTGATAATGAAACACACACTGACTGAGAATGAAACACACACTGACTGATAATGAAACACACACTGACTGATAATGAAACACACACTGACTGATAATGAAACACACGGACTGAGAATGAAACACACATTGACTGATAATGAAACACACGGACTGAGAATGAAACACACATTGACTGAGAATGAAACACACATTGACTGATAATGAAACACACACTGACTGATAATGAAACACACGGGCTGAGAATGAAACACACACTGACAGATAATGAAACACATGGACTGAGAATGAAACACACTGACTGATAATGAAACACACGGACTGATAATGAAACACACACTGACTGATAATGAAACACACACTGACTGTTAATGAAACACACACTGACTGATAATGATCACACACTGACTGATAATGATCACACACTGACTGAGAATGAAACACACATTGACTGATAATGAAGCACACACTGACTGATAATGAAACACACTGACTGAGAATGAAACACACACTGACTGATAATGAAACACACACTGACTGATAATGATCACACACTGACTGATAATGATCACACACTGACAGATAATGAAACACACGGACTGAGAATGAAACAGACACTGACTGATAATGAAACAGACACTGACTGATAATGATCACACACTGACTGATAATGATCACACACTGACTGATAATGATCACACACTGACTGATAATGATCACACACTGACAGATAATGAAACACAAGGACTGAGAATGAAACACACATTGACTGATAATGAAACACACGGACTGAGAATGAAACACACATTGACTGATAATGAAACACACATTGACTGATAATGAAACACACATTGACTGATAATGAAACACACACTGACTGATAATGAAACACACGGACTGAGAATGAAACACACGGACTGAGAATGAAACACACACTGACTGATAATGAAACACACGGACGGAGAATGAAACACACACTGACTGATAATGAAACACACACTGACTGATAATGAAACACACACTGACTGATAATGAAACACACGGACTGAGAATGAAACACACCATGACTGATAATGAAACACACGGACTTATAATGAAACACACACTGACTGATAATGAAACACACACTGACTGATAATGAAACACCCACTGACTGATAATGAAACACATGGACTGAGCATGAAACACACATTGACTGATAATGAAACACACGGACTGAGAATGAAACACACATTGACTGATAATGAAACACACACGGACTGATAATGAAACACACACGGACTGAGAATGAAACACTGTGCCTGATAATGAAACACACACTGACTGATAATGAAACACACGGACTGATAATGAAACACACACTGACTGAGAATGAAACAGACACTGACTGATAATGATCACACACTGACTGATAATGATCACACACTGACTGATAATGATCTCACACTGACAGATAATGAAACACAAGGACTGAGAATGAAACACACATTGACTGATAATGAAACACACGGACTGAGAATGAAACACACATTGACTGATAATGAAACACACATTGACTGATAATGAAACACACACTGACTGATAATGAAACACACGGACTGAGAATGAAACACGGACTGAGAATGAAACACACACTGACTGAGAATGAAACGCACAGAGAATGAAACACACACTGACTGATAATGAAACACACATTGACTGATAATGAAACACACACTGACTGATAACGAAACACACGGACTGAGAATGAAACACACACTGACAGATAATGAAACACATGGACTGAGAATGAAACACACTGACTGATAATGAAACACACGGACTGATAATGAAACACACACTGACTGATAATGAAACACACACTGACTGTTAATGAAACACACACTGACTGATAATGATCACACACTGACTGATAATGATCACACACTGACTGAGAATGAAACACACATTGACTGATAATGAAGCACACACTGACTGATAATGAAACACACTGACTGAGAATGAAACACACACTGACTGATAATGAAACACACACTGACTGATAATGATCACACACTGACTGATAATGATCACACACTGACAGATAATGAAACACACGGACTGAGAATGAAACAGACACTGACTGATAATGAAACAGACACTGACTGATAATGATCACACACTGACTGATAATGATCACACACTGACTGATAATGATCACACACTGACTGATAATGATCACACACTGACAGATAATGAAACACAAGGACTGAGAATGAAACACACATTGACTGATAATGAAACACACGGACTGAGAATGAAACACACATTGACTGATAATGAAACACACATTGACTGATAATGAAACACACATTGACTGATAATGAAACACACACTGACTGATAATGAAACACACGGACTGAGAATGAAACACACGGACTGAGAATGAAACACTAACTGACTGATAATGAAACACACGGACGGAGAATGAAACACACACTGACTGATAATGAAACACACACTGACTGATAATGAAACACACACTGACTGATAATGAAACACACGGACTGAGAATGAAACACACCATGACTGATAATGAAACACACGGACTTATAATGAAACACACACTGACTGATAATGAAACACTAACTGACTGATAATGAAACACCCACTGACTGATAATGAAACACATGGACTGAGCATGAAACACACATTGACTGATAATGAAACACACGGACTGAGAATGAAACACACATTGACTGATAATGAAACACACACGGACTGATAATGAAACACACACGGACTGAGAATGAAACACTGTGCCTGATAATGAAACACACACTGACTGATAATGAAACACACGGACTGATAATGAAACACACACTGACTGAGAATGAAACAGACACTGACTGATAATGATCACACACTGACTGATAATGATCACACACTGACTGATAATGATCTCACACTGACAGATAATGAAACACAAGGACTGAGAATGAAACACACATTGACTGATAATGAAACACACGGACTGAGAATGAAACACACATTGACTGATAATGAAACACACATTGACTGATAATGAAACACACACTGACTGATAATGAAACACACGGACTGAGAATGAAACACGGACTGAGAATGAAACACACACTGACTGAGAATGAAACGCACAGAGAATGAAACACACACTGACTGATAATGAAACACACATTGACTGATAATGAAACACACACTGACTGATAACGAAACACACGGACTGAGAATGAAACACACGGACTGAGAATGAAACACACAGACTGAGAATGAAACACACAGAGAATGAAACACACAGAGAATGAAACACACACTGACTGATAATGAAACACACACTGACTGATAATGAAACACACACTGACTGAGAATGAAACACACACTGACTGATAATGAAACACACACTGACTGATAATGAAAAACACACTGACTGATAATGAAACACACACTGACTGATAATGCAACACACGGACTGAGAATGAAACACACATTGACTGATAATGAAACACACGGACTGAGAATGAAACACACATTGACTGAGAATGAAACACACATTGACTGAGAATGAAACACACACTGACTGATAATGAAACACACACTGACTGATAATGAAACACACGGGCTGAGAATGAAACACACACTGACAGATAATGAAACACATGGACTGAGAATGAAACACACTGACTGATAATGAAACACACGGACTGATAATGAAACACACACTGACTGATAATGAAACACACACTGACTGATAATGAAACACACATTGACTGATAATGAAACACACATTGACTGATAATGAAACACACATTGACTGATAATGAAACACACATTGACTGATAATGAAACACTGTGCCTGATAATGAAACACACACTGACTGACAATGAAACACACGGACTGATAATGAAACACACACTGACTGAGAATGAAACACACACTGACGGATAATGAAACACACACTGACTGAGAATGAAACACACACTGACTGATAATGAAACACACACTGACTGATAATGAAACACACGGACTGATAATGAAACACACACTGACTGATAATGAAACACACGGACTGATAATGAAACACACACTGACTGATAATGAAACAGACACTGACTGATAATGAAACACACATTGACTGATAATGAAACACACATTGACTGATAATGAAACACACGGACTGAGAATGAAACACACACTGACTGATAATGAAACACACGGACTGATAATGAAACACACACTGACTGATAATGAAACACAATGACTGATAATGAAACACACACTGACTGATAATGAAACACACGGACTGAGAATGAAACACACACTGGCTGATAATGAAACACACACTGACTGATAATGAAACACACACTGACTGAGAATGAAACACACACTGACTGATAATGAAACACACACTGACTGATAATGAAACACACACTGACTGATAATGAAACACACACAGACTGAGAATGAAACACACACTGACTGATAATGAAACACACACTGACTGATAATGAAACACACACTGACTGATAATGAAACACACACGGACTGAGAATGAAACACACACGGACTGAGAATGAAACACACACGGACTGAGAATGAAACACACACTGACTGATAATGAAACAGACAATGACTGATAATGAAACACACACTGACTGATAATGAAACACACTGACTGAGAATGAAACACACAGACTGAGAATGAAACACACAGAGAATGAAACACACACTGACTGAGAATGAAACACACACTGACTGATAATGAAACACACTGACTGAGAATGAAACACACTGACTGATAATGAAACACACATTGACTGATAATGAAACACACACTGACTGATAATGAACACACACATTGACTGATAATGAAACACACACTGACTGATAATGAAACACACGGACTGATAATGAAACACACGGACTGATAATGAAACACACACTGACTGATAATGAAACACACGGACTGAGAATGAAACACACACTGACTGATAATGAAACACACTGACTGATAATGAAACACACACTGACTGATAATGATCACACACTGACTGATAATGATCACACACTGACTGAGAATGAAACACACATTGACTGATAATGAAACAGACACTGACTGATAATGATCACACACTGACTGATAATGATCACACACTGACTGAGAATGAAACACACACTGACTGATAATGAAACACACACTGACTGATAATGAAATACACGGACGGAGAATGAAACACACACTGACTGATAATGAAACACACGGACTGATAATGAAACACACACTGACTGATAATGAAACACCCACTGACTGATAATGAAACACACACTGACTGTTAATGAAACACACACTGACTGATAATGATCACACACTGACTGATAATGATCACACACTGACTGAGAATGAAACACACATTGACTGATAATGAAACACACATTGACTGATAATGAAGCACACACTGACTGATAATGAAACACACTGACTGAGATGAAACACACACTGACTGATAATGAAACACACACTGACTGATAATGATCACACACTGACTGATAATGATCACACACTGACAGATAATGAAACACACGGACTGAGAATGAAACAGACACTGACTGATAATGAAACAGACACTGACTGATAATGATCACACACTGACTGATAATGATCACACTGACTGATAATGATCACACACTGACTGATAATGATCACACACTGACAGATAATGAAACACAAGGACTGAGAATGAAACACACATTGACTGATAATGAAACACACGGACTGAGAATGAAACACACATTGACTGATAATGAAACACACATTGACTGATAATGAAACACACACTGACTGATAATGAAACACACGGACTGAGAATGAAACACACGGACTGAGAATGAAACACACACTGACTGATAATGAAACACACGGACGGCGAATGAAACACACACTGACTGATAATGAAACACACACTGACTGATAATGAAACACACACTGACTGATAATGAAACACACGGACTGAGAATGAAACACACCATGACTGATAATGAAACACACGGACTGATAATGAAACACACACTGACTGATAATGAAACACACACTGACTGATAATGAAACACACATTGACTGATAATGAAACACACGGACTGAGAATGAAACACACATTGACTGATAATGAAACACACATTGACTGATAATGAAACACACACGGACTGAGAATGAAACACTGTGCCTGATAATGAAACACACACTGACTGATAATGAAACACACGGACTGATAATGAAACACACACTGACTGAGAATGAAACACACACTGACTGATAATGAAACACACACTGACTGATAATGAAACACACACTGACTGATAATGAAACACACGGACTGATAATGATCACACACTGACTGATAATGATCACACACTGACTGAGAATAAAACACACACTGACTGATAATGAAACACACGGACTGATAATGAAACACACACTGACTGATAATGAAACACACATTGACTGATAATGAAACACACATTGACTGATAATGAAACACACGGACTGAGAATGAAACACACATTGACTGATAATGAAACACACATTGACTGATAATGAAACACACACGGACTGAGAATGAAACACTGTGCCTGATAATGAAACACACACTGACTGATAATGAAACACACGGACTGATAATGAAACACACACTGACTGAGAATGAAACACACACTGACTGATAATGAAACACACGGACTGAGAATAAAACACACACTGACTGATAATGAAACACACACTGACTGATAATGAAACACACGGACTGATAATGAAACACACACTGACTGATAATGAAACACACGGACTGATAATGAAACACACACTGACTGATAATGAAACACACTGACTGATAATGAAACACACACTGACTGATAATGAAACACACATTGACTGATAATGAAACACACGGACTGATAATGAAACACACATTGACTGATAATGAAACACACATTGACTGATAATGAAACACACACTGACTGATAATGAAACACACTGACTGAGAATGAAACACACACTGACAGATAATGAAACACACACTGACTGATAATGATCACACACTGACTGATAATGATCACACACTGACTGATAATGATCACACACTGACAGATAATGAAACACACGGACTGAGAATGAAACAGACACTGACTGATAATGAAACAGACACTGACTGATAATGATCACACACTGACTGATAATGATCACACACTGACTGATAATGATCTCACACTGACAGATAATGAAACACAAGGACTGAGAATGAAACACACATTGACTGATAATGAAACACACGGACTGAGAATGAAACACACATTGACTGATAATGAAACACACATTGACTGATAATGAAACACACACTGACTGATAATGAAACACACGGACTGAGAATGAAACACGGACTGAGAATGAAACACACACTGACTGATAATGAAACACACATTGACTGATAATGAAACACACACTGACTGATAACGAAACACACGGACTGAGAATGAAACACACGGACTGAGAATGAAACACACAGACTGAGAATGAAACACACAGAGAATGAAACACACACTGACTGATAATGAAACACACACTGACTGATAATGAAACACACACTGACTGATAATGAAACACACACTGACTGAGAATGAAACACACACTGACTGATAATGAAACACACACTGACTGATAATGAAACACACACTGACTGATAATGAAACACACGGACTGAGAATGAAACACACATTGACTGATAATGAAACACACGGACTGAGAATGAAACACACATTGACTGATAATGAAACACACATTGACTGATAATGAAGCACACACTGACTGATAATGAAACACACTGACTGAGAATGAAACACACACTGACTGATAATGAAACACACACTGACTGATAATGATCACACACTGACTGATAATGATCACACACTGACAGATAATGAAACACACGGACTGAGAATGAAACAGACACTGACTGATAATGAAACAGACACTGACTGATAATGATCACACACTGACTGATAATGATCACACACTGACTGATAATGATCACACACTGACTGATAATGATCACACACTGACAGATAATGAAACACAAGGACTGAGAATGAAACACACATTGACTGATAATGAAACACACGGACTGAGAATGAAACACACATTGACTGATAATGAAACACACATTGACTGATAATGAAACACACACTGACTGATAATGAAACACACGGACTGAGAATGAAACACACGGACTGAGAATGAAACACACACTGACTGATAATGAAACACACGGACGGCGAATGAAACACACACTGACTGATAATGAAACACACACTGACTGATAATGAAACACACACTGACTGATAATGAAACACACGGACTGAGAATGAAACACACCATGACTGATAATGAAACACACGGACTGATAATGAAACACACACTGACTGATAATGAAACACACACTGACTGATAATGAAACACCCACTGACTGATAATGAAACACATGGACTGAGAATGAAACACACATTGACTGATAATGAAACACACGGACTGAGAATGAAACACACATTGACTGATAATGAAACACACATTGACTGATAATGAAACACACACTGACTGATAACGAAACACACGGACTGAGAATGAAACACACGGACTGAGAATGAAACACACGGACTGAGAATGAAACACACAGAGAATGAAACACACACTGACTGATAATGAAACACACACTGACTGATAATGAAACACACACTGACTGATAATGAAACACACGGACTGAGAATGAAACACACATTGACTGATAATGAAACACATGGACTGAGAATGAAACACACTGACTGATAATGAAACACACGGACTGATAATGAAACACACACTGACTGATAATGAAACATACACTGACTGTTAATGAAACACACACTGACTGATAATGATCACACACTGACTGATAATGATCACACACTGACTGAGAATGAAACACACATTCACTGATAATGAAACACACATTGACTGATAATGAAGCACACACTGACTGATAATGAAACACACTGACTGAGAATGAAACACACACTGACTGATAATGAAACACACACTGACTGATAATGATCACACACTGACTGATAATGATCACACACTGACAGATAATGAAACACACGGACTGAGAATGAAACAGACACTGACTGATAATGAAACAGACACTGACTGATAATGATCACACACTGACTGATAATGATCACACACTGACTGATAATGATCACACACTGACTGATAATGATCACACACTGACAGATAATGAAACACAAGGACTGAGAATGAAACACACATTGACTGATAATGAAACACACGGACTGAGAATGAAACACACATTGACTGATAATGAAACACACATTGACTGATAATGAAACACACACTGACTGATAATGAAACACACGGACTGATAATGATCACACACTGACTGATAATGATCACACACTGACAGATAATGAAACACACGGACGGAGAATGAAACAGACACTGACTGATAATGAAACAGACACTGAATGATAATGATCACACACTGACTGATAATGATCACACACTGACTGATAATGATCACACACTGACTGATAATGATCACACACTGACAGATAATGAAACACAAGGACTGAGAATGAAACACACATTGACTGATAATGAAACACAGGGACTGAGAATGAAACACACATTGACTGATAATGAAACACACATTGACTGATAATGAAACACACACTGACTGATAATGAAACACACGGACTGAGAATGAAACACACGGACTGAGAATGAAACACACACTGACTGATAATGAAACACACGGACGGCGAATGAAACACACACTGACTGATAATGAAACACTCACTGACTGATAATGAAACACACACTGACTGATAATGAAACACACGGACTGAGAATGAAACACACCATGACTGATAATGAAACACACGGACTGATAATGAAACACACACTGACTGATAATGAAACACACACTGACTGATAATGAAACACCCACTGACTGATAATGAAACACATGGACTGAGAATGAAACACACATTGACTGATAATGAAACACACGGACTGAGAATGAAACACACATTGACTGATAATGAAACACACATTGACTGATAATGAAACACACACGGACTGAGAATGAAACACTGTGCCTGATAATGAAACACACACTGACTGATAATGAAACACACGGACTGATAATGAAACACACACTGACTGAGAATGAAACACACACTGACTGATAATGAAACACACGGACTGAGAATGAAACACACACTGACTGATAATGAAACACACACTGACTGATAATGAAACACACGGACTGATAATGAAACACACGGACTGATAATGAAACACACACTGACTGATAATGAAACACACGGACTGATAATGAAACACACACTGACTGATAATGAAACACACTGACTGATAATGAAACACACATTGACTGATAATGAAACACACGGACTGATAATGAAACACACATTGACTGATAATGAAACACACATTGACTGATAATGAAACACACACTGACTGATAATGAAACACACTGACTGAGAATGAAACACACACTGACTGATAATGAAACACACACTGACTGATAATGATCACACACTGACTGATAATGATCACACACTGACTGATAATGATCACACACTGACAGATAATGAAACACACGGACTGAGAATGAAACAGACACTGACTGATAATGAAACAGACACTGACTGATAATGATCACACACTGACTGATAATGATCACACACTGACTGATAATGATCTCACACTGACAGATAATGAAACACAAGGACTGAGAATGAAACACACATTGACTGATAATGAAACACACGGACTGAGAATGAAACACACATTGACTGATAATGAAACACACATTGACTGATAATGAAACACACACTGACTGATAATGAAGCACACGGACTGAGAATGAAACACGGACTGAGAATGAAACACACACTGACTGATAATGAAACACACACTGACTGAGAATGAAACACACACTGACTGATAATGAAACACACACTGACTGATAATGAAACACACACTGACTGATAATGAAACACACGGACTGAGAATGAAACACACATTGACTGATAATGAAACACATGGACTGAGAATGAAACACACTGACTGATAATGATACACACGGACTGATAATGAAACACACACTGACTGATAATGAAACATACACTGACTGTTAATGAAACACACACTGACTGATAATGATCACACACTGACTGATAATGATCACACACTGACTGAGAATGAAACACACATTGACTGATAATGAAACACACATTGACTGATAATGAAGCACACACTGACTGATAATGAAACACACTGACTGAGAATGAAACACACACTGACTGATAATGAAACACACACTGACTGATAATGATCACACACTGACTGATAATGATCACACACTGACAGATAATGAAACACACGGACTGAGAATGAAACAGACACTGACTGATAATGAAACAGACACTGACTGATAATGATCACACACTGACTGAGAATGAAACACACATTGACTGATAATGAAACACACATTGACTGATAATGAAACACACACTGACTGATAATGAAACACACGGACTGAGAATGAAACACACGGACTGAGAATGAAACACACACTGACTGATAATGAAACACACACTGACTGATAATGAAACACACGGACTGAGAATGAAACACACCATGACTGATAATGAAACACACGGACTGATAATGAAACACACACTGACTGATAATGAAACACACACTGACTGATAATGAAACACCCACTGACTGATAATGAAACACATGGACTGAGAATGAAACACACATTGACTGATAATGAAACACACGGACTGAGAATGAAACACACATTGACTGATAATGAAACACACATTGACTGATAATGAAACACACACTGACTGATAACGAAACACACGGACTGAGAATGAAACACACGGACTGAGAATGAAACACACAGACTGAGAATGAAACACACAGAGAATGAAACACACACTGACTGATAATGAAACACACACTGACTGATAATGAAACACACACTGACTGATAATGAAACACACACTGACTGAGAATGAAACACACACTGACTGATAATGAAACACACACTGACTGATAATGAAACACACAATGACTGATAATGAAACACACGGACTGAGAATGAAACACACATTGACTGATAATGAAACACATGGACTGAGAATGAAACACACTGACTGATAATGAAACACACGGACTGATAATGAAACACACACTGACTGATAATGAAACATACACTGACTGTTAATGAAACACACACTGACTGATAATGATCACACACTGACTGATAATGATCACACACTGACTGAGAATGAAACACACATTGACTGATAATGAAACACACATTGACTGATAATGAAGCACACACTGACTGATAATGAAACACACTGACTGAGAATGAAACACACACTGACTGATAATGAAACACACACTGACTGATAATGATCACACACTGACTGATAATGATCACACACTGACAGATAATGAAACACACGGACTGAGAATGAAACAGACACTGACTGATAATGAAACAGACACTGACTGATAATGATCACACACTGACTGAGAATGAAACACACATTGACTGATAATGAAACACACACTGACTGATAATGAAACACACGGACTGAGAATGAAACACACGGACTGAGAATGAAACACACACTGACTGATAATGAAACACACGGACGGCGAATGAAACACACACTGACTGATAATGAAACACACACTGACTGATAATGAAACACACACTGACTGATAATGAAACACACGGACTGAGAATGAAACACACCATGACTGATAATGAAACACACGGACTGATAATGAAACACACACTGACTGATAATGAAACACACACTGACTGATAATGAAACACCCACTGACTGATAATGAAACACATGGACTGAGAATGAAACACACATTGACTGATAATGAAACACACGGACTGAGAATGAAACACACATTGACTGATAATGAAACACACATTGACTGATAATGAAACACACACTGACTGATAACGAAACACACGGACTGAGAAGGAAACACACGGACTGAGAATGAAACACACAGACTGAGAATGAAACACACAGAGAATGAAACACACACTGACTGATAATGAAACACACACTGACTGATAATGAAACACACACTGACTGATAATGAAACACACACTGACTGAGAATGAAACACACACTGACTGATAATGAAACACACACTGACTGATAATGAAACACACAATGACTGATAATGAAACACACGGACTGAGAATGAAACACACATTGACTGATAATGAAACACATGGACTGAGAATGAAACACACTGACTGATAATGAAACACACGGACTGATAATGAAACACACACTGACTGATAATGAAACATACACTGACTGTTAATGAAACACACACTGACTGATAATGATCACACACTGACTGATAATGATCACACACTGACTGAGAATGAAACACACATTGACTGATAATGAAACACACATTGACTGATAATGAAGCACACACTGACTGATAATGAAACACACTGACTGAGAATGAAACACACACTGACTGATAATGAAACACACACTGACTGATAATGATCACACACTGACTGATAATGATCACACACTGACAGATAATGAAACACACGGACTGAGAATGAAACAGACACTGACTGATAATGAAACAGACACTGACTGATAATGATCACACACTGACTGATAATGATCACACACTGACTGATAATGATCACACACTGACTGATAATGATCACACACTGACAGATAATGAAACACAAGGACTGAGAATGAAACACACATTGACTGATAATGAAACACACGGACTGAGAATGAAACACACATTGACTGATAATGAAACACACATTGACTGATAATGAAACACACACTGACTGATAATGAAACACACGGACTGATAATGATCACACACTGACTGATAATGATCACACACTGACAGATAATGAAACACACGGACGGAGAATGAAACAGACACTGACTGATAATGAAACAGACACTGAATGATAATGATCACACACTGACTGATAATGATCACACACTGACTGATAATGATCACACACTGACTGATAATGATCACACACTGACAGATAATGAAACACAAGGACTGAGAATGAAACACACATTGACTGATAATGAAACACAGGGACTGAGAATGAAACACACATTGACTGATAATGAAACACACATTGACTGATAATGAAACACACACTGACTGATAATGAAACACACGGACTGAGAATGAAACACACGGACTGAGAATGAAACACACACTGACTGATAATGAAACACACGGACGGCGAATGAAACACACACTGACTGATAATGAAACACTCACTGACTGATAATGAAACACACACTGACTGATAATGAAACACACGGACTGAGAATGAAACACACCATGACTGATAATGAAACACACGGACTGATAATGAAACACACACTGACTGATAATGAAACACACACTGACTGATAATGAAACACCCACTGACTGATAATGAAACACATGGACTGAGAATGAAACACACATTGACTGATAATGAAACACACGGACTGAGAATGAAACACACATTGACTGATAATGAAACACACATTGACTGATAATGAAACACACACGGACTGAGAATGAAACACTGTGCCTGATAATGAAACACACACTGACTGATAATGAAACACACGGACTGATAATGAAACACACACTGACTGAGAATGAAACACACACTGACTGATAATGAAACACACGGACTGAGAATGAAACACACACTGACTGATAATGAAACACACACTGACTGATAATGAAACACACGGACTGATAATGAAACACACGGACTGATAATGAAACACACACTGACTGATAATGAAACACACGGACTGATAATGAAACACACACTGACTGATAATGAAACACACTGACTGATAATGAAACACACACTGACTGATAATGAAACACACATTGACTGATAATGAAACACACGGACTGATAATGAAACACACATTGACTGATAATGAAACACACATTGACTGATAATGAAACACACACTGACTGATAATGAAACACACTGACTGAGAATGAAACACACACTGACTGATAATGAAACACACACTGACTGATAATGATCACACACTGACTGATAATGATCACACACTGACTGATAATGATCACACACTGACAGATAATGAAACACACGGACTGAGAATGAAACAGACACTGACTGATAATGAAACAGACACTGACTGATAATGATCACACACTGACTGATAATGATCACACACTGACTGATAATGATCTCACACTGACAGATAATGAAACACAAGGACTGAGAATGAAACACACATTGACTGATAATGAAACACACGGACTGAGAATGAAACACACATTGACTGATAATGAAACACACATTGACTGATAATGAAACACACACTGACTGATAATGAAGCACACGGACTGAGAATGAAACACGGACTGAGAATGAAACACACACTGACTGATAATGAAACACACACTGACTGAGAATGAAACACACACTGACTGATAATGAAACACACACTGACTGATAATGAAACACACACTGACTGATAATGAAACACACGGACTGAGAATGAAACACACATTGACTGATAATGAAACACATGGACTGAGAATGAAACACACTGACTGATAATGAAACACACGGACTGATAATGAAACACACACTGACTGATAATGAAACATACACTGACTGTTAATGAAACACACACTGACTGATAATGATCACACACTGACTGATAATGATCACACACTGACTGAGAATGAAACACACATTGACTGATAATGAAACACACATTGACTGATAATGAAGCACACACTGACTGATAATGAAACACACTGACTGAGAATGAAACACACACTGACTGATAATGAAACACACACTGACTGATAATGATCACACACTGTCTGATAATGATCACACACTGACAGATAATGAAACACACGGACTGAGAATGAAACAGACACTGACTGATAATGAAACAGACACTGACTGATAATGATCACACACTGACTGATAATGATCACACACTGACTGATAATGATCACACACTGACTGATAATGATCACACACTGACAGATAATGAAACACAAGGACTGAGAATGAAACACACATTGACTGATAATGAAACACACGGACTGAGAATGAAACACACATTGACTGATAATGAAACACACATTGACTGATAATGAAACACACACTGACTGATAATGAAACACACGGACTGATAATGATCACACACTGACTGATAATGATCACACACTGACAGATAATGAAACACACGGACTGAGAATGAAACAGACACTGACTGATAATGAAACAGACACTGAATGATAATGATCACACACTGACTGATAATGATCACACACTGACTGATAATGATCACACACTGACTGATAATGATCACACACTGACAGATAATGAAACACAAGGACTGAGAATGAAACACACATTGACTGATAATGAAACACAGGGACTGAGAATGAAACACACATTGACTGATAATGAAACACACATTGACTGATAATGAAACACACACTGACTGATAATGAAACACACGGACTGAGAATGAAACACACGGACTGAGAATGAAACACACACTGACTGATAATGAAACACACGGACGGCGAATGAAACACACACTGACTGATAATGAAACACACACTGACTGATAATGAAACACACACTGACTGATAATGAAACACACGGACTGAGAATGAAACACACCATGACTGATAATGAAACACACGGACTGATAATGAAACACACACTGACTGATAATGAAACACACACTGACTGATAATGAAACACCCACTGACTGATAATGAAACACATGGACTGAGAATGAAACACACATTGACTGATAATGAAACACACGGACTGAGAATGAAACACACATTGACTGATAATGAAACACACATTGACTGATAATGAAACACACACGGACTGAGAATGAAACACTGTGCCTGATAATGAAACACACACTGACTGATAATGAAACACACGGACTGATAATGAAACACACACTGACTGAGAATGAAACACACACTGACTGATAATGAAACACACGGACTGAGAATGAAACACACACTGACTGATAATGAAACACACACTGACTGATAATGAAACACACGGACTGATAATGAAACACACGGACTGATAATGAAACACACACTGACTGATAATGAAACACACGGACTGATAATGAAACACACACTGACTGATAATGAAACACACTGACTGATAATGAAACACACACTGACTGATAATGAAACACACATTGACTGATAATGAAACACACGGACTGATAATGAAACACACATTGACTGATAATGAAACACACATTGACTGATAATGAAACACACACTGACTGATAATGAAACACACTGACTGAGAATGAAACACACACTGACTGATAATGAAACACACACTGACTGATAATGATCACACACTGACTGATAATGATCACACACTGACTGATAATGATCACACACTGACAGATAATGAAACACACGGACTGAGAATGAAACAGACACTGACTGATAATGAAACAGACACTGACTGATAATGATCACACACTGACTGATAATGATCACACACTGACTGATAATGATCTCACACTGACAGATAATGAAACACAAGGACTGAGAATGAAACACACATTGACTGATAATGAAACACACGGACTGAGAATGAAACACACATTGACTGATAATGAAACACACATTGACTGATAATGAAACACACACTGACTGATAATGAAGCACACGGACTGAGAATGAAACACGGACTGAGAATGAAACACACACTGACTGATAATGAAACACACACTGACTGAGAATGAAACACACACTGACTGATAATGAAACACACACTGACTGATAATGAAACACACACTGACTGATAATGAAACACACGGACTGAGAATGAAACACACATTGACTGATAATGAAACACATGGACTGAGAATGAAACACACTGACTGATAATGAAACACACGGACTGATAATGAAACACACACTGACTGATAATGAAACATACACTGACTGTTAATGAAACACACACTGACTGATAATGATCACACACTGACTGATAATGATCACACACTGACTGAGAATGAAACACACATTGACTGATAATGAAACACACATTGACTGATAATGAAGCACACACTGACTGATAATGAAACACACTGACTGAGAATGAAACACACACTGACTGATAATGAAACACACACTGACTGATAATGATCACACACTGACTGATAATGATCACACACTGACAGATAATGAAACACACGGACTGAGAATGAAACAGACACTGACTGATAATGAAACAGACACTGACTGATAATGATCACACACTGACTGAGAATGAAACACACATTGACTGATAATGAAACACACATTGACTGATAATGAAACACACACTGACTGATAATGAAACACACGGACTGAGAATGAAACACACGGACTGAGAATGAAACACACACTGACTGATAATGAAACACACGGACGGCGAATGAAACACACACTGACTGATAATGAAACACACACTGACTGATAATGAAACACACACTGACTGATAATGAAACACACGGACTGAGAATGAAACACACCATGACTGATAATGAAACACACGGACTGATAATGAAACACACACTGACTGATAATGAAACACACACTGACTGATAATGAAACACCCACTGACTGATAATGAAACACATGGACTGAGAATGAAACACACATTGACTGATAATGAAACACACGGACTGAGAATGAAACACACATTGACTGATAATGAAACACACATTGACTGATAATGAAACACACACTGACTGATAACGAAACACACGGACTGAGAATGAAACACACGGACTGAGAATGAAACACACAGACTGAGAATGAAACACACAGAGAATGAAACACACACTGACTGATAATGAAACACACACTGACTGATAATGAAACACACACTGACTGATAATGAAACACACACTGACTGAGAATGAAACACACACTGACTGATAATGAAACACACACTGACTGATAATGAAACACACAATGACTGATAATGAAACACACGGACTGAGAATGAAACACACATTGACTGATAATGAAACACATGGACTGAGAATGAAACACACTGACTGATAATGAAACACACGGACTGATAATGAAACACACACTGACTGATAATGAAACATACACTGACTGTTAATGAAACACACACTGACTGATAATGATCACACACTGACTGATAATGATCACACACTGACTGAGAATGAAACACACATTGACTGATAATGAAACACACATTGACTGATAATGAAGCACACACTGACTGATAATGAAACACACTGACTGAGAATGAAACACACACTGACTGATAATGAAACACACACTGACTGATAATGATCACACACTGACTGATAATGATCACACACTGACAGATAATGAAACACACGGACTGAGAATGAAACAGACACTGACTGATAATGAAACAGACACTGACTGATAATGATCACACACTGACTGATAATGATCACACACTGACTGATAATGATCACACACTGACTGATAATGATCACACACTGACAGATAATGAAACACAAGGACTGAGAATGAAACACACATTGACTGATAATGAAACACACGGACTGAGAATGAAACACACATTGACTGATAATGAAACACACATTGACTGATAATGAAACACACACTGACTGATAATGAAACACACGGACTGATAATGATCACACACTGACTGATAATGATCACACACTGACAGATAATGAAACACACGGACGGAGAATGAAACAGACACTGACTGATAATGAAACAGACACTGAATGATAATGATCACACACTGACTGATAATGATCACACACTGACTGATAATGATCACACACTGACTGATAATGATCACACACTGACAGATAATGAAACACAAGGACTGAGAATGAAACACACATTGACTGATAATGAAACACAGGGACTGAGAATGAAACACACATTGACTGATAATGAAACACACATTGACTGATAATGAAACACACACTGACTGATAATGAAACACACGGACTGAGAATGAAACACACGGACTGAGAATGAAACACACACTGACTGATAATGAAACACACGGACGGCGAATGAAACACACACTGACTGATAATGAAACACTCACTGACTGATAATGAAACACACACTGACTGATAATGAAACACACGGACTGAGAATGAAACACACCATGACTGATAATGAAACACACGGACTGATAATGAAACACACACTGACTGATAATGAAACACACACTGACTGATAATGAAACACCCACTGACTGATAATGAAACACATGGACTGAGAATGAAACACACATTGACTGATAATGAAACACACGGACTGAGAATGAAACACACATTGACTGATAATGAAACACACATTGACTGATAATGAAACACACACGGACTGAGAATGAAACACTGTGCCTGATAATGAAACACACACTGACTGATAATGAAACACACGGACTGATAATGAAACACACACTGACTGAGAATGAAACACACACTGACTGATAATGAAACACACGGACTGAGAATGAAACACACACTGACTGATAATGAAACACACACTGACTGATAATGAAACACACGGACTGATAATGAAACACACGGACTGATAATGAAACACACACTGACTGATAATGAAACACACGGACTGATAATGAAACACACACTGACTGATAATGAAACACACTGACTGATAATGAAACACACACTGACTGATAATGAAACACACATTGACTGATAATGAAACACACGGACTGATAATGAAACACACATTGACTGATAATGAAACACACATTGACTGATAATGAAACACACACTGACTGATAATGAAACACACTGACTGAGAATGAAACACACACTGACTGATAATGAAACACACACTGACTGATAATGATCACACACTGACTGATAATGATCACACACTGACTGATAATGATCACACACTGACAGATAATGAAACACACGGACTGAGAATGAAACAGACACTGACTGATAATGAAACAGACACTGACTGATAATGATCACACACTGACTGATAATGATCACACACTGACTGATAATGATCTCACACTGACAGATAATGAAACACAAGGACTGAGAATGAAACACACATTGACTGATAATGAAACACACGGACTGAGAATGAAACACACATTGACTGATAATGAAACACACATTGACTGATAATGAAACACACACTGACTGATAATGAAGCACACGGACTGAGAATGAAACACGGACTGAGAATGAAACACACACTGACTGATAATGAAACACACACTGACTGAGAATGAAACACACACTGACTGATAATGAAACACACACTGACTGATAATGAAACACACACTGACTGATAATGAAACACACGGACTGAGAATGAAACACACATTGACTGATAATGAAACACATGGACTGAGAATGAAACACACTGACTGATAATGAAACACACGGACTGATAATGAAACACACACTGACTGATAATGAAACATACACTGACTGTTAATGAAACACACACTGACTGATAATGATCACACACTGACTGATAATGATCACACACTGACTGAGAATGAAACACACATTGACTGATAATGAAACACACATTGACTGATAATGAAGCACACACTGACTGATAATGAAACACACTGACTGAGAATGAAACACACACTGACTGATAATGAAACACACACTGACTGATAATGATCACACACTGACTGATAATGATCACACACTGACAGATAATGAAACACACGGACTGAGAATGAAACAGACACTGACTGATAATGAAACAGACACTGACTGATAATGATCACACACTGACTGATAATGATCACACACTGACTGATAATGATCACACACTGACTGATAATGATCACACACTGACAGATAATGAAACACAAGGACTGAGAATGAAACACACATTGACTGATAATGAAACACACGGACTGAGAATGAAACACACATTGACTGATAATGAAACACACATTGACTGATAATGAAACACACACTGACTGATAATGAAACACACGGACTGATAATGATCACACACTGACTGATAATGATCACACACTGACAGATAATGAAACACACGGACTGAGAATGAAACAGACACTGACTGATAATGAAACAGACACTGAATGATAATGATCACACACTGACTGATAATGATCACACACTGACTGATAATGATCACACACTGACTGATAATGATCACACACTGACAGATAATGAAACACAAGGACTGAGAATGAAACACACATTGACTGATAATGAAACACAGGGACTGAGAATGAAACACACATTGACTGATAATGAAACACACATTGACTGATAATGAAACACACACTGACTGATAATGAAACACACGGACTGAGAATGAAACACACGGACTGAGAATGAAACACACACTGACTGATAATGAAACACACGGACGGCGAATGAAACACACACTGACTGATAATGAAACACACACTGACTGATAATGAAACACACACTGACTGATAATGAAACACACGGACTGAGAATGAAACACACCATGACTGATAATGAAACACACGGACTGATAATGAAACACACACTGACTGATAATGAAACACACACTGACTGATAATGAAACACCCACTGACTGATAATGAAACACATGGACTGAGAATGAAACACACATTGACTGATAATGAAACACACGGACTGAGAATGAAACACACATTGACTGATAATGAAACACACATTGACTGATAATGAAACACACACGGACTGAGAATGAAACACTGTGCCTGATAATGAAACACACACTGACTGATAATGAAACACACGGACTGATAATGAAACACACACTGACTGAGAATGAAACACACACTGACTGATAATGAAACACACGGACTGAGAATGAAACACACACTGACTGATAATGAAACACACACTGACTGATAATGAAACACACGGACTGATAATGAAACACACGGACTGATAATGAAACACACACTGACTGATAATGAAACACACGGACTGATAATGAAACACACACTGACTGATAATGAAACACACTGACTGATAATGAAACACACACTGACTGATAATGAAACACACATTGACTGATAATGAAACACACGGACTGATAATGAAACACACATTGACTGATAATGAAACACACATTGACTGATAATGAAACACACACTGACTGATAATGAAACACACTGACTGAGAATGAAACACACACTGACTGATAATGAAACACACACTGACTGATAATGATCACACACTGACTGATAATGATCACACACTGACTGATAATGATCACACACTGACAGATAATGAAACACACGGACTGAGAATGAAACAGACACTGACTGATAATGAAACAGACACTGACTGATAATGATCACACACTGACTGATAATGATCACACACTGACTGATAATGATCTCACACTGACAGATAATGAAACACAAGGACTGAGAATGAAACACACATTGACTGATAATGAAACACACGGACTGAGAATGAAACACACATTGACTGATAATGAAACACACATTGACTGATAATGAAACACACACTGACTGATAATGAAGCACACGGACTGAGAATGAAACACGGACTGAGAATGAAACACACACTGACTGAGAATGAAACGCACAGAGAATGAAACACACACTGACTGATAATGAAACACACATTGACTGATAATGAAACACACACTGACTGATAACGAAACACACGGACTGAGAATGAAACACACGGACTGAGAATGAAACACACAGACTGAGAATGAAACACACAGAGAATGAAACACACACTGACTGATAATGAAACACACACTGACTGATAATGAAACACACACTGACTGATAATGAAACACACACTGACTGAGAATGAAACACACACTGACTGATAATGAAACACACACTGACTGATAATGAAACACACACTGACTGATAATGAAACACACGGACTGAGAATGAAACACACATTGACTGAGAATGAAACACACATTGACTGATAATGAAACACACGGACTGAGAATGAAACACACATTGACTGAGAATGAAACACACATTGACTGATAATGAAACACACACTGACTGATAATGAAACACACGGGCTGAGAATGAAACACACACTGACAGATAATGAAACACATGGACTGAGAATGAAACACACTGACTGATAATGAAACACACGGACTGATAATGAAACACACACTGACTGATAATGAAACACACACTGACTGTTAATGAAACACACACTGACTGATAATGATCACACACTGACTGATAATGAAACACACATTGACTGATAATGAAACACACATTGACTGATAATGAAACACACACTGACTGATAATGAAACACACTGACTGAGAATGAAACACACACTGACTGATAATGAAACACACACTGACTGATAATGATCACACACTGACTGATATTGATCACACACTGACTGATAATGATCACACACTGACAGATAATGAAACACACGGACTGAGAATGAAACAGACACTGACTGATAATGAAACAGACACTGACTGATAATGATCACACACTGACTGATAATGATCACACACTGACTGATAATGATCTCACACTGACAGATAATGAAACACAAGGACTGAGAATGAAACACACATTGACTGATAATGAAACACACGGACTGAGAATGAAACACACATTGACTGATAATGAAACACACATTGACTGATAATGAAACACACACTGACTGATAATGAAGCACACGGACTGAGAATGAAACACGGACTGAGAATGAAACACACACTGACTGAGAATGAAACGCACAGAGAATGAAACACACACTGACTGATAATGAAACACACATTGACTGATAATGAAACACACACTGACTGATAACGAAACACACGGACTGAGAATGAAACACACGGACTGAGAATGAAACACACAGACTGAGAATGAAACACACAGAGAATGAAACACACACTGACTGATAATGAAACACACACTGACTGATAATGAAACACACACTGACTGATAATGAAACACACACTGACTGAGAAAGAAACACACACTGACTGATAATGAAACACACACTGACTGATAATGAAACACACACTGACTGATAATGAAACACACGGACTGAGAATGAAACACACATTGACTGATAATGAAACACACGGACTGAGAATGAAACACACATTGACTGAGAATGAAACACACATTGACTGATAATGAAACACACACTGACTGATAATGAAACACACGGGCTGAGAATGAAACACACACTGACAGATAATGAAACACATGGACTGAGAATGAAACACACTGACTGATAATGAAACACACGGACTGATAATGAAACACACACTGACTGATAATGAAACACACACTGACTGTTAATGAAACACACACTGACTGATAATGATCACACACTGACTGATAATGATCACACACTGACTGAGAATGAAACACACATTGACTGATAATGAAACACACATTGACTGATAATGAAGCACACACTGACTGATAATGAAACACACTGACTGAGAATGAAACACACACTGACTGATAATGAAACACACACTGACTGATAATGATCACACACTGACTGATAATGATCACACACTGACAGATAATGAAACACACGGACTGAGAATGAAACAGACACTGACTGATAATGAAACAGACACTGACTGATAATGATCACACACTGACTGATAATGATCACACACTGACTGATAATGATCACACACTGACTGATAATGATCACACACTGACAGATAATGAAACACAAGGACTGAGAATGAAACACACATTGACTGATAATTAAACACACATTGACTGATAATGAAACACACGGACTGAGAATGAAACACACATTGACTGATAATGAAACACACATTGACTGATAATGAAACACACACGGACTGAGAATGAAATACTGTGCCTGATAATGAAACACACACTGACTGATAATGAAACACACGGACTGATAATGAAACACACACTGACTGAGAATGAAACACACACTGACTGATAATGAAACACACGGACTGAGAATAAAACACACACTGACTGATAATGAAACACACACTGACTGATAATGAAACACACGGACTGATAATGAAACACACACTGACTGATAATGAAACACACGGACTGATAATGAAACACACACTGACTGATAATGAAACACACTGACTGATAATGAAACACACACTGACTGATAATGAAACACACATTGACTGATAATGAAACACACGGACTGATAATGAAACACACATTGACTGATAATGAAACACACATTGACTGATAATGAAACACACACTGACTGATAATGATCACACACTGACTGATAATGATCACACACTGACTGATAATGATCACACACTGACAGATAATGAAACACACGGACTGAGAATGAAACAGACACTGACTGATAATGAAACAGACACTGACTGATAATGATCACACACTGACTGATAATGATCACACACTGACTGATAATGATCTCACACTGACAGATAATGAAACACAAGGACTGAGAATGAAACACACATTGACTGATAATGAAACACACGGACTGAGAATGAAACACACATTGACTGATAATGAAACACACATTGACTGATAATGAAACACACACTGACTGATAATGAAACACACGGACTGAGAATGAAACACGGACTGAGAATGAAACACACACTGACTGATAATGAAACACACATTGACTGATAATGAAACACACACTGACTGATAACGAAACACACGGACTGAGAATGAAACACACGGACTGAGAATGAAACACACAGACTGAGAATGAAACACACAGAGAATGAAACACACACTGACTGATAATGAAACACACACTGACTGATAATGAAACACACACTGACTGATAATGAAACACACACTGACTGAGAATGAAACACACACTGACTGATAATGAAACACACACTGACTGATAATGAAACAAACACTGACTGATAATGAAACACACGGACTGAGAATGAAACACACATTGACTGATAATGAAACACACGGACTGAGAATGAAACACACATTGACTGATAATGAAACACACATTGACTGATAATGAAGCACACACTGACTGATAATGAAACACACTGACTGAGAATGAAACACACACTGACTGATAATGAAACACACACTGACTGATAATGATCACACACTGACTGATAATGATCACACACTGACAGATAATGAAACACACGGACTGAGAATGAAACAGACACTGACTGATAATGATCACACACTGACTGATAATGATCACACACTGACTGATAATGATCACACACTGACTGATAATGATCACACACTGACAGATAATGAAACACAAGGACTGAGAATGAAACACACATTGACTGATAATGAAACACACGGACTGAGAATGAAACACACATTGACTGATAATGAAACACACATTGACTGATAATGAAACACACACTAACTGATAATGAAACACACGGACTGAGAATGAAACACACGGACTGAGAATGAAACACAAGGACTGAGAATGAAACACACATTGACTGATAATTAAACACACATTGACTGATAATGAAACACACGGACTGAGAATGAAACACACATTGACTGATAATGAAACACACATTGACTGATAATGAAACACACACGGACTGAGAATGAAATACTGTGCCTGATAATGAAACACACACTGACTGATAATGAAACACACGGACTGATAATGAAACACACACTGACTGAGAATGAAACACACACTGACTGATAATGAAACACACGGACTGAGAATAAAACACACACTGACTGATAATGAAACACACACTGACTGATAATGAAACACACGGACTGATAATGAAACACACACTGACTGATAATGAAACACACGGACTGATAATGAAACACACACTGACTGATAATGAAACACACTGACTGATAATGAAACACACACTGACTGATAATGAAACACACATTGACTGATAATGAAACACACGGACTGATAATGAAACACACATTGACTGATAATGAAACACACATTGACTGATAATGAAACACACACTGACTGATAATGATCACACACTGACTGATAATGATCACACACTGACTGATAATGATCACACACTGACAGATAATGAAACACACGGACTGAGAATGAAACAGACACTGACTGATAATGAAACAGACACTGACTGATAATGATCACACACTGACTGATAATGATCACACACTGACTGATAATGATCTCACACTGACAGATAATGAAACACAAGGACTGAGAATGAAACACACATTGACTGATAATGAAACACACGGACTGAGAATGAAACACACATTGACTGATAATGAAACACACATTGACTGATAATGAAACACACACTGACTGATAATGAAACACACGGACTGAGAATGAAACACGGACTGAGAATGAAACACACACTGACTGATAATGAAACACACATTGACTGATAATGAAACACACACTGACTGATAACGAAACACACGGACTGAGAATGAAACACACGGACTGAGAATGAAACACACAGACTGAGAATGAAACACACAGAGAATGAAACACACACTGACTGATAATGAAACACACACTGACTGATAATGAAACACACACTGACTGATAATGAAACACACACTGACTGAGAATGAAACACACACTGACTGATAATGAAACACACACTGACTGATAATGAAACAAACACTGACTGATAATGAAACACACGGACTGAGAATGAAACACACATTGACTGATAATGAAACACACGGACTGAGAATGAAACACACATTGACTGATAATGAAACACACATTGACTGATAATGAAGCACACACTGACTGATAATGAAACACACTGACTGAGAATGAAACACACACTGACTGATAATGAAACACACACTGACTGATAATGATCACACACTGACTGATAATGATCACACACTGACAGATAATGAAACACACGGACTGAGAATGAAACAGACACTGACTGATAATGATCACACACTGACTGATAATGATCACACACTGACTGATAATGATCACACACTGACTGATAATGATCACACACTGACAGATAATGAAACACAAGGACTGAGAATGAAACACACATTGACTGATAATGAAACACACGGACTGAGAATGAAACACACATTGACTGATAATGAAACACACATTGACTGATAATGAAACACACACTAACTGATAATGAAACACACGGACTGAGAATGAAACACACGGACTGAGAATGAAACACACACTGACTGATAATGATCACACACTGACTGATAATGATCACACACTGACTGATAATGATCACACACTGACAGATAATGAAACACAAGGACTGAGAATGAAACACACATTGACTGATAATTAAACACACATTGACTGATAATGAAACACACGGACTGAGAATGAAACACACATTGACTGATAATGAAACACACATTGACTGATAATGAAACACACACGGACTGAGAATGAAATACTGTGCCTGATAATGAAACACACACTGACTGATAATGAAACACACGGACTGATAATGAAACACACACTGACTGAGAATGAAACACACACTGACTGATAATGAAACACACGGACTGAGAATAAAACACACACTGACTGATAATGAAACACACACTGACTGATAATGAAACACACGGACTGATAATGAAACACACACTGACTGATAATGAAACACACGGACTGATAATGAAACACACACTGACTGATAATGAAACACACTGACTGATAATGAAACACACACTGACTGATAATGAAACACACATTGACTGATAATGAAACACACGGACTGATAATGAAACACACATTGACTGATAATGAAACACACATTGACTGATAATGAAACACACACTGACTGATAATGATCACACACTGACTGATAATGATCACACACTGACTGATAATGATCACACACTGACAGATAATGAAACACACGGACTGAGAATGAAACAGACACTGACTGATAATGAAACAGACACTGACTGATAATGATCACACACTGACTGATAATGATCACACACTGACTGATAATGATCTCACACTGACAGATAATGAAACACAAGGACTGAGAATGAAACACACATTGACTGATAATGAAACACACGGACTGAGAATGAAACACACATTGACTGATAATGAAACACACATTGACTGATAATGAAACACACACTGACTGATAATGAAACACACGGACTGAGAATGAAACACGGACTGAGAATGAAACACACACTGACTGATAATGAAACACACATTGACTGATAATGAAACACACACTGACTGATAACGAAACACACGGACTGAGAATGAAACACACGGACTGAGAATGAAACACACAGACTGAGAATGAAACACACAGAGAATGAAACACACACTGACTGATAATGAAACACACACTGACTGATAATGAAACACACACTGACTGATAATGAAACACACACTGACTGAGAATGAAACACACACTGACTGATAATGAAACACACACTGACTGATAATGAAACAAACACTGACTGATAATGAAACACACGGACTGAGAATGAAACACACATTGACTGATAATGAAACACACGGACTGAGAATGAAACACACATTGACTGATAATGAAACACACATTGACTGATAATGAAGCACACACTGACTGATAATGAAACACACTGACTGAGAATGAAACACACACTGACTGATAATGAAACACACACTGACTGATAATGATCACACACTGACTGATAATGATCACACACTGACAGATAATGAAACACACGGACTGAGAATGAAACAGACACTGACTGATAATGATCACACACTGACTGATAATGATCACACACTGACTGATAATGATCACACACTGACTGATAATGATCACACACTGACAGATAATGAAACACAAGGACTGAGAATGAAACACACATTGACTGATAATGAAACACACGGACTGAGAATGAAACACACATTGACTGATAATGAAACACACATTGACTGATAATGAAACACACACTAACTGATAATGAAACACACGGACTGAGAATGAAACACACGGACTGAGAATGAAACACACACTGACTGATAATGAAACACACGGACGGCGAATGAAACACACACTGACTGATAATGAAACACACACTGACTGATAATGAAACACACACTGACTGATAATGAAACACACGGACTGAGAATGAAACACACCATGACTGATAATGAAACACACGGACTGATAATGAAACACACACTGACTGATAATGAAACACACACTGACTGATAATGAAACACCCACTGACTGATAATGAAACACATGGACTGAGAATGAAACACACATTGACTGATAATGAAACACACGGACTGAGAATGAAACACACATTGACTGATAATGAAACACACATTGACTGATAATGAAACACACACTGACTGATAACGAAACACACGGACTGAGAATGAAACACACGGACTGAGAATGAAACACACAGACTGAGAATGAAACACACAGAGAATGAAACACACACTGACTGATAATGAAAAACACACTGACTGATAATGAAACACACACTGACTGATAATGAAACACACACTGACTGAGAATGAAACACACACTGACTGATAATGAAACACACACTGACTGATAATGAAACACACACTGACTGATAATGAAACACACGGACTGAGAATGAAACACACATTGACTGATAATGAAACACATGGACTGAGAATGAAACACACTGACTGATAATGAAACACACGGACTGATAATGAAACACACACTGACTGATAATGAAACATACACTGACTGTTAATGAAACACACACTGACTGATAATGATCACACACTGACTGATAATGATCACACACTGACTGAGAATGAAACACACATTGACTGATAATGAAACACACATTGACTGATAATGAAGCACACACTGACTGATAATGAAACACACTGACTGAGAATGAAACACACACTGACTGATAATGAAACACACACTGACTGATAATGATCACACACTGACTGATAATGATCACACACTGACAGATAATGAAACACACGGACTGAGAATGAAACAGACACTGACTGATAATGAAACAGACACTGACTGATAATGATCACACACTGACTGATAATGATCACACACTGACTGATAATGATCACACACTGACTGATAATGATCACACACTGACAGATAATGAAACACAAGGACTGAGAATGAAACACACATTGACTGATAATGAAACACACGGACAGAGAATGAAACACACATTGACTGATAATGAAACACACATTGACTGATAATGAAACGCACACTGACTGATAATGAAACACACGGACTGATAATGATCACACACTGACTGATAATGATCACACACTGACAGATAATGAAACACACGGACTGAGAATGAAACAGACACTGACTGATAATGAAACAGACACTGAATGATAATGATCACACACTGACTGATAATGATCACACACTGACTGATAATGATCACACACTGACTGATAATGATCACACACTGACAGATAATGAAACACAAGGACTGAGAATGAAACACACATTGACTGATAATGAAACACAGGGACTGAGAATGAAACACACATTGACTGATAATGAAACACACATTGACTGATAATGAAACACACACTGACTGATAATGAAACACACGGACTGAGAATGAAACACACGGACTGAGAATGAAACACACACTGACTGATAATGAAACACACGGACGGCGAATGAAACACACACTGACTGATAATGAAACACACACTGACTGATAATGAAACACACACTGACTGATAATGAAACACCCACTGACTGATAATGAAACACATGGACTGATAATGAAACACACACTGACTGATAATGAAACACACGGACTGAGAATGAAACACACGGACTGAGAATGAAACACACACTGACTGATAATGAAACACACGGACGGCGAATGAAACACACACTGACTGATAATGAAACACACACTGACTGATAATGAAACACACACTGACTGATAATGAAACACACGGACTGAGAATGAAACACACCATGACTGATAATGAAACACACGGACTGATAATGAAACACACACTGACTGATAATGAAACACACACTGACTGATAATGAAACACCCACTGACTGATAATGAAACACATGGACTGAGAATGAAACACAAATTGACTGATAATGAAACACACGGACTGAGAATGAAACACACATTGACTGATAATGAAACACACATTGACTGATAATGAAACACACACGGACTGAGAATGAAACACTGTGCCTGATAATGAAACACACACTGACTGATAATGAAACACACGGACTGATAATGAAACACACACTGACTGAGAATGAAACACACACTGACTGATAATGAAACACACGGACTGAGAATGAAACACACACTGACTGATAATGAAACACACACTGACTGATAATGAAACACACGGACTGATAATGAAACACACGGACTGATAATGAAACACACAGACTGATAATGAAACACACGGACTGATAATGAAACACACACTGACTGATAATGAAACACACTGACTGATAATGAAACACACACTGACTGATAATGAAACACACATTGACTGATAATGAAACACACATTGACTGATAATGAAACACACACTGACTGATAATGAAACACACTGACTGAGAATGAAACACACAGACTGATAATGAAACACACACTGACTGATAATGATCACACACTGACTGATAATGATCACACACTGACTGATAATGATCACACACTGACAGATAATGAAACACACGGACTGAGAATGAAACAGACACTGACTGATAATGAAACAGACACTGACTGATAATGATCACACACTGACTGATAATGATCACACACTGACTGATAATGATCTCACACTGACAGATAATGAAACACAAGGACTGAGAATGAAACACACATTGACTGATAATGAAACACACGGACTGAGAATGAAACACACATTGACTGATAATGAAACACACATTGACTGATAATGAAACACACACTGACTGATAATGAAGCACATGGACTGAGAATGAAACACGGACTGAGAATGAAACACACACTGACTGAGAATGAAACGCACAGAGAATGAAACACACACTGACTGATAATGAAACACACATTGACTGATAATGAAACACACACTGACTGATAACGAAACACACGGACTGAGAATGAAACACACGGACTGAGAATGAAACACACAGACTGAGAATGAAACACACAGAGAATGAAACACACACTGACTGATAATGAAACACACACTGACTGATAATGAAACACACACTGACTGATAATGAAACACACACTGACTGAGAATGAAACACACACTGACTGATAATGAAACACACACTGACTGATAATGAAACACACACTGACTGATAATGAAACACACGGACTGAGAATGAAACACACATTGACTGATAATGAAACACACGGACTGAGAATGAAACACACATTGACTGAGAATGAAACACACATTGACTGATAATGAAACACACACTGACTGATAATGAAACACACGGGCTGAGAATGAAACACACACTGACAGATAATGAAACACATGGACTGAGAATGAAACACACTGACTGATAATGAAACACACGGACTGATAATGAAACACACACTGACTGACAATGAAACACACACTGACTGTTAATGAAACACACACTGACTGATAATGATCACACACTGACTGATAATGAAACACACATTGACTGATAATGAAACACACATTGACTGATAATGAAACACACACTGACTGATAATGAAACACACTGACTGAGAATGAAACACACACTGACTGATAATGAAACACACACTGACTGATAATGATCACACACTGACTGATATTGATCACACACTGACTGATAATGATCACACACTGACAGATAATGAAACACACGGACTGAGAATGAAACAGACACTGACTGATAATGAAACAGACACTGACTGATAATGATCACACACTGACTGATAATGATCACACACTGACTGATAATGATCTCACACTGACAGATAATGAAACACAAGGACTGAGAATGAAACACACATTGACTGATAATGAAACACACGGACTGAGAATGAAACACACATTGACTGATAATGAAACACACATTGACTGATAATGAAACACACACTGACTGATAATGAAGCACACGGACTGAGAATGAAACACGGACTGAGAATGAAACACACACTGACTGAGAATGAAACGCACAGAGAATGAAACACACACTGACTGATAATGAAACACACATTGACTGATAATGAAACACACACTGACTGATAACGAAACACACGGACTGAGAATGAAACACACGGACTGAGAATGAAACACACAGACTGAGAATGAAACACACAGAGAATGAAACACACACTGACTGATAATGAAACACACACTGACTGATAATGAAACACACACTGACTGATAATGAAACACACACTGACTGATAATGAAACACACACTGACTGATAATGAAACACACACTGACTGATAATGAAACACACGGACTGAGAATGAAACACACATTGACTGATAATGAAACACACGGACTGAGAATGAAACACACATTGACTGAGAATGAAACACACATTGACTGATAATGAAACACACACTGACTGATAATGAAACACACGGGCTGAGAATGAAACACACACTGACAGATAATGAAACACATGGACTGAGAATGAAACACACTGACTGATAATGAAACACACGGACTGATAATGAAACACACACTGACTGATAATGAAACACACACTGACTGTTAATGAAACACACACTGACTGATAATGATCACACACTGACTGATAATGATCACACACTGACTGAGAATGAAACACACATTGACTGATAATGAAACACACATTGACTGATAATGAAGCACACACTGACTGATAATGAAACACACTGACTGAGAATGAAACACACACTGACTGATAATGAAACACACACTGACTGATAATGATCACACACTGACTGATAATGATCACACACTGACAGATAATGAAACACACGGACTGAGAATGAAACAGACACTGACTGATAATGAAACAGACACTGACTGATAATGATCACACACTGACTGATAATGATCACACACTGACTGATAATGATCACACACTGACTGATAATGATCACACACTGACAGATAATGAAACACAAGGACTGAGAATGAAACACACATTGACTGATAATGAAACACACGGACTGAGAATGAAACACACATTGACTGATAATGAAACACACATTGACTGATAATGAAACACACACTGACTGATAATGAAACACACGGACTGAGAATGAAACACACGGACTGAGAATGAAACACACACTGACTGATAATGAAACACACGGACGGAGAATGAAACACACACTGACTGATAATGAAACACACGGACTGATAATGAAACACACACTGACTGATAATGAAACACACTGACTGATAATGAAACACACACTGACTGAGAATGAAACACACACTGACTGATAATGAAACACACGGACTGAGAATGAAACACACACTGACTGATAATGAAACACACACTGACTGATAATGAAACACACGGACTGATAATGAAACACACGGACTGATCATGAAACACACACTGACTGATAATGAAACACACGGACTGATAATGAAACACACACTGACTGATAATGAAACACACTGACTGATAATGAAACACACACTGACTGATAATGAAACACACATTGACTGATAATGAAACACACATTGACTGATAATGAAACACACACTGACTGATAATGAAACACACTGACTGAGAATGAAACACACACTGACTGATAATGAAACACACACTGACTGATAATGATCACACACTGACTGATAATGATCACACACTGACTGATAATGATCACACACTGACAGATAATGAAACACACGGACTGAGAATGAAACAGACACTGACTGATAATGAAACAGACACTGACTGATAATGATCACACACTGACTGATAATGATCACACACTGACTGATAATGATCTCACACTGACAGATAATGAAACACAAGGACTGAGAATGAAACACACATTGACTGATAATGAAACACACGGACTGAGAATGAAACACACATTGACTGATAATGAAACACACATTGACTGATAATGAAACACACACTGACTGATAATGAAGCACACGGACTGAGAATGAAACACGGACTGAGAATGAAACACACACTGACTGAGAATGAAACGCACAGAGAATGAAACACACACTGACTGATAATGAAACACACATTGACTGATAATGAAACACACACTGACTGATAACGAAACACACGGACTGAGAATGAAACACACGGACTGAGAATGAAACACACAGACTGAGAATGAAACACACAGAGAATGAAACACACACTGACTGATAATGAAACACACACTGACTGATAATGAAACACACACTGACTGATAATGAAACACACACTGACTGAGAATGAAACACACACTGACTGATAATGAAATACACACTGACTGATAATGAAACACACACTGACTGATAATGAAACACACGGACTGAGAATGAAACACACATTGACTGATAATGAAACACACGGACTGAGAATGAAACACACATTGACTGAGAATGAAACACACATTGACTGATAATGAAACACACACTGACTGATAATGAAACACACGGGCTGAGAATGAAACACACACTGACAGATAATGAAACACATGGACTGAGAATGAAACACACTGACTGATAATGAAACACACGGACTGATAATGAAACACACACTGACTGACAATGAAACACACACTGACTGTTAATGAAACACACACTGACTGATAATGATCACACACTGACTGATAATGAAACACACATTGACTGATAATGAAACACACATTGACTGATAATGAAACACACACTGACTGATAATGAAACACACTGACTGAGAATGAAACACACACTGACTGATAATGAAACACACACTGACTGATAATGATCACACACTGACTGATATTGATCACACACTGACTGATAATGATCACACACTGACAGATAATGAAACACACGGACTGAGAATGAAACAGACACTGACTGATAATGAAACAGACACTGACTGATAATGATCACACACTGACTGATAATGATCACACACTGACTGATAATGATCTCACACTGACAGATAATGAAACACAAGGACTGAGAATGAAACACACATTGACTGATAATGAAACACACGGACTGAGAATGAAACACACATTGACTGATAATGAAACACACATTGACTGATAATGAAACACACACTGACTGATAATGAAGCACACGGACTGAGAATGAAACACGGACTGAGAATGAAACACACACTGACTGAGAATGAAACGCACAGAGAATGAAACACACACTGACTGATAATGAAACACACATTGACTGATAATGAAACACACACTGACTGATAACGAAACACACGGACTGAGAATGAAACACACGGACTGAGAATGAAACACACAGACTGAGAATGAAACACACAGAGAATGAAACACACACTGACTGATAATGAAACACACACTGACTGATAATGAAACACACACTGACTGATAATGAAACACACACTGACTGATAATGAAACACACACTGACTGAGAATGAAACACACACTGACTGATAATGAAACACACACTGACTGATAATGAAACACACACTGACTGATAATGAAACACACGGACTGAGAATGAAACACACATTGACTGATAATGAAACACACGGACTGAGAATGAAACACACATTGACTGAGAATGAAACACACATTGACTGATAATGAAACACACACTGACTGATAATGAAACACACGGGCTGAGAATGAAACACACACTGACAGATAATGAAACACATGGACTGAGAATGAAACACACTGACTGATAATGAAACACACGGACTGATAATGAAACACACACTGACTGATAATGAAACACACACTGACTGTTAATGAAACACACACTGACTGATAATGATCACACACTGACTGATAATGATCACACACTGACTGAGAATGAAACACACATTGACTGATAATGAAACACACATTGACTGATAATGAAGCACACACTGACTGATAATGAAACACACTGACTGAGAATGAAACACACACTGACTGATAATGAAACACACACTGACTGATAATGATCACACACTGACTGATAATGATCACACACTGACAGATAATGAAACACACGGACTGAGAATGAAACAGACACTGACTGATAATGAAACAGACACTGACTGATAATGATCACACACTGACTGATAATGATCACACACTGACTGATAATGATCACACACTGACTGATAATGATCACACACTGACAGATAATGAAACACAAGGACTGAGAATGAAACACACATTGACTGATAATGAAACACACGGACTGAGAATGAAACACACATTGACTGATAATGAAACACACATTGACTGATAATGAAACACACACTGACTGATAATGAAACACACGGACTGAGAATGAAACACACGGACTGAGAATGAAACACACACTGACTGATAATGAAACACACGGACGGAGAATGAAACACACACTGACTGATAATGAAACACACGGACTGATAATGAAACACACACTGACTGATAATGAAACACACTGACTGAGAATGAAACACACACTGACTGATAATGAAACACACATTGACTGATAATGAAACACACGGACTGATAATGAAACACACATTGACTGATAATGAAACACACATTGACTGATAATGAAACACACACTGACTGAGAATGAAACACACTGACTGATAATGAAACACACACTGACTGATAATGATCACACACTGACTGATAATGATCACACACTGACTGATAATGATCACACACTGACAGATAATGAAAGACACGGACTGAGAATGAAACAGACACTGACTGATAATGAAACAGACACTGACTGATAATGATCACACACTGACTGATAATGATCACACACTGACTGATAATGATCTCACACTGACTGATAATGAAACACAAGGACTGAGAATGAAACACACATTGACTGATAATGAAACACACGGACTGAGAATGAAACACACATTGACTGATAATGAAACACACATTGACTGATAATGAAACACACACTGACTGATAATGAAGCACACGGACTGAGAATGAAACACGGACTGAGAATGAAACACACACTGACTGAGAATGAAACGCACAGAGAATGAAACACACACTGACTGATAATGAAACACACGGGCTGAGAATGAAACACACACTGACAGATAATGAAACACATGGACTGAGAATGAAACACACTGACTGATAATGAAACACACGGACTGATAATGAAACACACACTGACTGATAATGAAACACACATTGACTGATAATGAAACACACGGACTGATAATGAAACACACATTGACTGATAATGAAACACACATTGACTGATAATGAAACACACACTGACTGATAATGAAACACACTGACTGAGAATGAAACACACACTGACTGATAATGAAACACACACTGACTGATAATGATCACACACTGACTGATAATGATCACACACTGACTGATAATGATCACACACTGACAGATAATGAAACACACGGACTGAGAATGAAACAGACACTGACTGATAATGAAACAGACACTGACTGATAATGATCACACACTGACTGATAATGATCACACACTGACTGATAATGATCTCACACTGACAGATAATGAAACACAAGGACTGAGAATGAAACACACATTGACTGATAATGAAACACACGGACTGAGAATGAAACACACATTGACTGATAATGAAACACACATTGACTGATAATGAAACACACACTGACTGATAATGAAGCACACGGACTGAGAATGAAACACGGACTGAGAATGAAACACACACTGACTGAGAATGAAACGCACAGAGAATGAAACACACACTGACTGATAATGAAACACACATTGACTGATAATGAAACACAAACTGACTGATAACGAAACACACGGACTGAGAATGAAACACACGGACTGAGAATGAAACACACAGACTGAGAATGAAACACACAGAGAATGAAACACACACTGACTGATAATGAAACACACACTGACTGATAATGAAACACACACTGACTGATAATGAAACACACACTGACTGAGAATGAAACACACACTGACTGATAATGAAACACACACTGACTGATAATGAAACACACACTGACTGATAATGAAACACACGGACTGAGAATGAAACACACATTGACTGATAATGAAACACACGGACTGAGAATGAAACACACATTGACTGAGAATGAAACACACATTGACTGATAATGAAACACACACTGACTGATAATGAAACACACGGGCTGAGAATGAAACACACACTGACAGATAATGAAACACATGGACTGAGAATGAAACACACTGACTGATAATGAAACACACGGACTGATAATGAAACACACACTGACTGATAATGAAACACACACTGACTGTTAATGAAACACACACTGACTGATAATGATCACACACTGACTGATAATGAAACACACATTGACTGATAATGAAACACACATTGACTGATAATGAAACACACACTGACTGATAATGAAACACACTGACTGAGAATGAAACACACACTGACTGATAATGAAACACACACTGACTGATAATGATCACACACTGACTGATAATGATCACACACTGACTGATAATGATCACACACTGACAGATAATGAAACACACGGACTGAGAATGAAACAGACACTGACTGATAATGAAACAGACACTGACTGATAATGATCACACACTGACTGATAATGATCACACACTGACTGATAATGATCTCACACTGACAGATAATGAAACACAAGGACTGAGAATGAAACACACATTGACTGATAATGAAACACACGGACTGAGAATGAAACACACATTGACTGATAATGAAACACACATTGACTGATAATGAAACACTCACTGACTGATAATGAAGCACACGGACTGAGAATGAAACACGGACTGAGAATGAAACACACACTGACTGAGAATGAAACGCACAGAGAATGAAACACACACTGACTGATAATGAAACACACATTGACTGATAATGAAACACACACTGACTGATAACGAAACACACGGACTGAGAATGAAACACACGGACTGAGAATGAAACACACAGACTGAGAATGAAACACACAGAGAATGAAACACACACTGACTGATAATGAAACACACACTGACTGATAATGAAACACACACTGACTGATAATGAAACACACACTGACTGAGAATGAAACACACACTGACTGATAATGAAACACACACTGACTGATAATGAAACACACACTGACTGATAATGAAACACACGGACTGAGAATGAAACACACATTGACTGATAATGAAACACACGGACTGAGAATGAAACACACATTGACTGAGAATGAAACACACATTGACTGATAATGAAACACACACTGACTGATAATGAAACACACGGGCTGAGAATGAAACACACACTGACAGATAATGAAACACATGGACTGAGAATGAAACACACTGACTGATAATGAAACACACGGACTGATAATGAAACACACACTGACTGATAATGAAACACACACTGACTGTTAATGAAACACACACTGACTGATAATGATCACACACTGACTGATAATGATCACACACTGACTGAGAATGAAACACACATTGACTGATAATGAAACACACATTGACTGATAATGAAGCACACACTGACTGATAATGAAACACACTGACTGAGAATGAAACACACACTGACTGATAATGAAACACACACTGACTGATAATGATCACACACTGACTGATAATGATCACACACTGACAGATAATGAAACACACGGACTGAGAATGAAACAGACACTGACTGATAATGAAACAGACACTGACTGATAATGATCACACACTGACTGATAATGATCACACACTGACTGATAATGATCACACACTGACTGATAATGATCACACACTGACAGATAATGAAACACAAGGACTGAGAATGAAACACACATTGACTGATAATGAAACACACGGACTGAGAATGAAACACACATTGACTGATAATGAAACACACATTGACTGATAATGAAACACACACTGACTGATAATGAAACACACGGACTGAGAATGAAACACACGGACTGAGAATGAAACACACACTGACTGATAATGAAACACACGGACGGAGAATGAAACACACACTGACTGATAATGAAACACACACTGACTGATAATGAAACACACACTGACTGATAATGAAACACACGGACTGAGAATGAAACACACCATGACTGATAATGAAACACACGGACTGATAATGAAACACACACTGACTGATAATGAAACACACACTGACTGATAATGAAACACCCACTGACTGATAATGAAACACATGGACTGAGAATGAAACACACATTGACTGATAATGAAACACACGGACTGAGAATGAAACACACATTGACTGATAATGAAACACACACGGACTGATAATGAAACACACACGGACTGAGAATGAAACACTGTGCCTGATAATGAAACACACACTGACTGATAATGAAACACACGGACTGATAATGAAACACACACTGACTGAGAATGAAACAGACACTGACTGATAATGATCACACACTGACTGATAATGATCACACACTGACTGATAATGATCTCACACTGACAGATAATGAAACACAAGGACTGAGAATGAAACACACATTGACTGATAATGAAACACACGGACTGAGAATGAAACACACATTGACTGATAATGAAACACACATTGACTGATAATGAAACACACACTGACTGATAATGAAACACACGGACTGAGAATGAAACACGGACTGAGAATGAAACACACACTGACTGAGAATGAAACGCACAGAGAATGAAACACACACTGACTGATAATGAAACACACATTGACTGAAAATGAAACACACACTGACTGATAACGAAACACACGGACTGAGAATGAAACACACGGACTGAGAATGAAACACACAGACTGAGAATGAAACACACAGAGAATGAAACACACACTGACTGACAATGAAACACACGGACTGATAATGAAACACACACTGACTGAGAATGAAACACACACTGACGGATAATGAAACACACACTGACTGAGAATGAAACACACACTGACTGATAATGAAACACACACTGACTGATAATGAAACACACGGACTGATAATGAAACACACACTGACTGATAATGAAACACACGGACTGATAATGAAACACACACTGACTGATAATGAAACACAATGACTGATAATGAAACACACACTGACTGATAATGAAACACACGGACTGAGAATGAAACACACACTGACTGATAATGAAACACACACTGACTGATAATGAAACACACACTGACTGAGAATGAAACACACACTGACTGATAATGAAACACACACTGACTGATAATGAAACACACACTGACTGATAATGAAACACACACAGACTGAGAATGAAACACACACTGACTGATAATGAAACACACACTGACTGATAATGAAACACACATTGACTGATAGTGAAACACACACGGACTGAGAATGAAACACACACGGACTGAGAATGAAACACACACGGACTGAGAATGAAACACACACTGACTGATAATGAAACAGACAATGACTGATAATGAAACACTCACTGACTGATAATGAAACACACTGACTGAGAATGAAACACACAGACTGAGAATGAAACATACAGAGAATGAAACACACACTGACTGAGAATGAAACACACACTGACTGATAATGAAACACACTGACTGAGAATGAAACACACTGACTGATAATGAAACACACATTGACTGATAATGAAACACACACGGACTGATAATGAAACACACACGGACTGAGAATGAAACACTGTGCCTGATAATGAAACACACACTGACTGATAATGAAACACACGGACTGATAATGAAACACACACTGACTGAGAATGAAACAGACACTGACTGATAATGATCACACACTGACTGATAATGATCACACACTGACTGATAATGATCTCACACTGACAGATAATGAAACACAAGGACTGAGAATGAAACACACATTGACTGATAATGAAACACACGGACTGAGAATGAAACACACATTGACTGATAATGAAACACACATTGACTGATAATGAAACACACACTGACTGATAATGAAACACACGGACTGAGAATGAAACACGGACTGAGAATGAAACACACACTGACTGAGAATGAAACGCACAGAGAATGAAACACACACTGACTGATAATGAAACACACATTGACTGATAATGAAACACACACTGACTGATAACGAAACACACGGACTGAGAATGAAACACACGGACTGAGAATGAAACACACAGACTGAGAATGAAACACACAGAGAATGAAACACACACTGACTGATAATGAAACACACACTGACTGATAATGAAACACACACTGACTGATAATGAAACACACACTGACTGATAATGAAACACACACTGACTGATAATGAAACACACACTGACTGATAATGAAACACACACTGACTGATAATGAAACACACGGACTGAGAATGAAACACACATTGACTGATAATGAAACACACGGACTGAGAATGAAACACACATTGACTGAGAATGAAACACACATTGACTGATAATGAAACACACATTGACTGATAATGAAACACACACTGACTGATAATGAAACACACACTGACTGATAATGAAACACACGGACTGATAATGAAACACACACTGACTGATAATGAAACACACGGACTGATAATGAAACACACACTGACTGATAATGAAACAGACACTGACTGATAATGAAACACACATTGACTGATAATGAAACACACATTGACTGATAATGAAACACACGGACTGAGAATGAAACACACACTGACTGATAATGAAACACACGGACTGATAATGAAACACACACTGACTGATAATGAAACACAATGACTGATAATGAAACACACACTGACTGATAATGAAACACACGGACTGAGAATGAAACACACACTGACTGATAATGAAACACACACTGACTGATAATGAAACACACACTGACTGAGAATGAAACACGCACTGACTGATAATGAAACACACACTGACTGATAATGAAACACACACTGACTGATAATGAAACACACACAGACTGAGAATGAAACACACACTGACTGATAATGAAACACACACTGACTGATAATGAAACACACACTGACTGATAATGAAACACACACGGACTGAGAATGAAACACACACGGACTGAGAATGAAACACACACTGACTGATAATGAAACAGACAATGACTGATAATGAAACACACACTGACTGATAATGAAACACACTGACTGAGAATGAAACACACAGACTGAGAATGAAACACACAGAGAATGAAACACACACTGACTGAGAATGAAACACACACTGACTGATAATGAAACACACTGACTGAGAATGAAACACACTGACTGATAATGAAACACACATTGACTGATAATGAAACACACACTGACTGATAATGAACACACACATTGACTGATAATGAAACACACACTGACTGATAATGAAACACACGGACTGATAATGAAACACACGGACTGATAATGAAACACACACTGACTGATAATGAAACACACGGACTGAGAATGAAACACACACTGACTGATAATGAAACACACTGACTGATAATGAAACACACACTGACTGATAATGATCACACACTGACTGATAATGATCACACACTGACTGAGAATGAAACACACATTGACTGATAATGAAACAGACACTGACTGATAATGATCACACACTGACTGATAATGATCACACACTGACTGAGAATGAAACACACACTGACTGAGAATGAAACACACACTGACTGATAATGAAACACACACTGACTGATAATGAAACACACACTGACTGATAATGAAACACACACAGACTGAGAATGAAACACACACTGACTGATAATGAAACACACACTGACTGATAATGAAACACACATTGACTGATAGTGAAACACACACGGACTGAGAATGAAACACACACGGACTGAGAATGAAACACACACGGACTGAGAATGAAACACACACTGACTGATAATGAAACAGACAATGACTGATAATGAAACACTCACTGACTGATAATGAAACACACTGACTGAGAATGAAACACACAGACTGAGAATGAAACATACAGAGAATGAAACACACACTGACTGAGAATGAAACACACACTGACTGATAATGAAACACACTGACTGAGAATGAAACACACTGACTGATAATGAAACACACATTGACTGATAATGAAACACACACGGACTGATAATGAAACACACACGGACTGAGAATGAAACACTGTGCCTGATAATGAAACACACACTGACTGATAATGAAACACACGGACTGATAATGAAACACACACTGACTGAGAATGAAACAGACACTGACTGATAATGATCACACACTGACTGATAATGATCACACACTGACTGATAATGATCTCACACTGACAGATAATGAAACACAAGGACTGAGAATGAAACACACATTGACTGATAATGAAACACACGGACTGAGAATGAAACACACATTGACTGATAATGAAACACACATTGACTGATAATGAAACACACACTGACTGATAATGAAACACACGGACTGAGAATGAAACACGGACTGAGAATGAAACACACACTGACTGAGAATGAAACGCACAGAGAATGAAACACACACTGACTGATAATGAAACACACATTGACTGATAATGAAACACACACTGACTGATAACGAAACACACGGACTGAGAATGAAACACACGGACTGAGAATGAAACACACAGACTGAGAATGAAACACACAGAGAATGAAACACACACTGACTGATAATGAAACACACACTGACTGATAATGAAACACACACTGACTGATAATGAAACACACACTGACTGATAATGAAACACACACTGACTGATAATGAAACACACACTGACTGATAATGAAACACACACTGACTGATAATGAAACACACGGACTGAGAATGAAACACACATTGACTGATAATGAAACACACGGACTGAGAATGAAACACACATTGACTGAGAATGAAACACACATTGACTGATAATGAAACACACATTGACTGATAATGAAACACACACTGACTGATAATGAAACACACACTGACTGATAATGAAACACACGGACTGATAATGAAACACACACTGACTGATAATGAAACACACGGACTGATAATGAAACACACACTGACTGATAATGAAACAGACACTGACTGATAATGAAACACACATTGACTGATAATGAAACACACATTGACTGATAATGAAACACACGGACTGAGAATGAAACACACACTGACTGATAATGAAACACACGGACTGATAATGAAACACACACTGACTGATAATGAAACACAATGACTGATAATGAAACACACACTGACTGATAATGAAACACACGGACTGAGAATGAAACACACACTGACTGATAATGAAACACACACTGACTGATAATGAAACACACACTGACTGAGAATGAAACACACACTGACTGATAATGAAACACACACTGACTGATAATGAAACACACACTGACTGATAATGAAACACACACAGACTGAGAATGAAACACACACTGACTGATAATGAAACACACACTGACTGATAATGAAACACACACTGACTGATAATGAAACACACACGGACTGAGAATGAAACACACACGGACTGAGAATGAAACACACACTGACTGATAATGAAACAGACAATGACTGATAATGAAACACACACTGACTGATAATGAAACACACTGACTGAGAATGAAACACACAGACTGAGAATGAAACACACAGAGAATGAAACACACACTGACTGAGAATGAAACACACACTGACTGATAATGAAACACACTGACTGAGAATGAAACACACTGACTGATAATGAAACACACATTGACTGATAATGAAACACACACTGACTGATAATGAACACACACATTGACTGATAATGAAACACACACTGACTGATAATGAAACACACGGACTGATAATGAAACACACGGACTGATAATGAAACACACACTGACTGATAATGAAACACACGGACTGAGAATGAAACACACACTGACTGATAATGAAACACACTGACTGATAATGAAACACACACTGACTGATAATGATCACACACTGACTGATAATGATCACACACTGACTGAGAATGAAACACACATTGACTGATAATGAAACAGACACTGACTGATAATGATCACACACTGACTGATAATGATCACACACTGACTGAGAATGAAACACACACTGACTGATAATGAAACACACACTGACTGATAATGAAATACACGGACGGAGAATGAAACACACACTGACAGATAATGAAACACACGGACTGATAATGAAACACACACTGACTGATAATGAAACACCCACTGACTGATAATGAAACACACACTGACTGTTAATGAAACACACACTGACTGATAATGATCACACACTGACTGATAATGATCACACACTGACTGAGAATGAAACACACATTGACTGATAATGAAACACACATTGACTGATAATGAAGCACACACTGACTGATAATTAAACACACTGACTGAGAATGAAACACACACTGACTGATAATGAAACACACACTGACTGATAATGATCACACACTGACTGATAATGATCACACACTGACAGATAATGAAACACACGGACTGAGAATGAAACAGACACTGACTGATAATGAAACAGACACTGACTGATAATGATCACACACTGACTGATAATGATCACACACTGACTGATAATGATCACACACTGACTGATAATGATCACACACTGACAGATAATGAAACACAAGGACTGAGAATGAAACACACACTGACTGATAATGAAACACACACTGACTGATAATGAAACACACATTGACTGATAATGAAACACACATTGACTGATAATGAAACACACATTGACTGATAATGAAACACACATTGACTGATAATGAAACACTGTGCCTGATAATGAAACACACACTGACTGACAATGAAACACACGGACTGATAATGAAACACACACTGACTGAGAATGAAACACACACTGACGGATAATGAAACACACACTGACTGAGAATGAAACACACACTGACTGATAATGAAACACACACTGACTGATAATGAAACACACGGACTGATAATGAAACACACACTGACTGATAATGAAACACACGGACTGATAATGAAACACACACTGACTGATAATGAAACAGACACTGACTGATAATGAAACACACATTGACTGATAATGAAACACACACTGACTGATAATGAAACACACGGACTGATAATGAAACACACACTGACTGATAATGAAACACACGGACTGATAATGAAACACACACTGACTGATAATGAAACAGACACTGACTGATAATGAAACACACATTGACTGATAATGAAACACACATTGACTGATAATGAAACACACGGACTGAGAATGAAACACACACTGACTGATAATGAAACACACGGACTGATAATGAAACACACACTGACTGATAATGAAACACAATGACTGATAATGAAACACACACTGACTGATAATGAAACACACGGACTGAGAATGAAACACACACTGACTGATAATGAAACACACACTGACTGATAATGAAACACACACTGACTGAGAATGAAACACACACTGACTGATAATGAAACACACACTGACTGATAATGAAACACACACTGACTGATAATGAAACACACACAGACTGAGAATGAAACACACACTGACTGATAATGAAACACACACTGACTGATAATGAAACACACACTGACTGATAATGAAACACACACGGACTGAGAATGAAACACACACGGACTGAGAATGAAACACACACTGACTGATAATGAAACAGACAATGACTGATAATGAAACACACACTGACTGATAATGAAACACACTGACTGAGAATGAAACACACAGACTGAGAATGAAACACACAGAGAATGAAACACACACTGACTGAGAATGAAACACACACTGACTGATAATGAAACACACTGACTGAGAATGAAACACACTGACTGATAATGAAACACACATTGACTGATAATGAAACACACACTGACTGATAATGAACACACACATTGACTGATAATGAAACACACACTGACTGATAATGAAACACACGGACTGATAATGAAACACACGGACTGATAATGAAACACACACTGACTGATAATGAAACACACGGACTGAGAATGAAACACACACTGACTGATAATGAAACACACTGACTGATAATGAAACACACACTGACTGATAATGATCACACACTGACTGATAATGATCACACACTGACTGAGAATGAAACACACATTGACTGATAATGAAACAGACACTGACTGATAATGATCACACACTGACTGATAATGATCACACACTGACTGAGAATGAAACACACACTGACTGATAATGAAACACACACTGACTGATAATGAAATACACGGACGGAGAATGAAACACACACTGACAGATAATGAAACACACGGACTGATAATGAAACACACACTGACTGATAATGAAACACCCACTGACTGATAATGAAACACACACTGACTGTTAATGAAACACACACTGACTGATAATGATCACACACTGACTGATAATGATCACACACTGACTGAGAATGAAACACACATTGACTGATAATGAAACACACATTGACTGATAATGAAGCACACACTGACTGATAATTAAACACACTGACTGAGAATGAAACACACACTGACTGATAATGAAACACACACTGACTGATAATGATCACACACTGACTGATAATGATCACACACTGACAGATAATGAAACACACGGACTGAGAATGAAACAGACACTGACTGATAATGAAACAGACACTGACTGATAATGATCACACACTGACTGATAATGATCACACACTGACTGATAATGATCACACACTGACTGATAATGATCACACACTGACAGATAATGAAACACAAGGACTGAGAATGAAACACACACTGACTGATAATGAAACACACACTGACTGATAATGAAACACACATTGACTGATAATGAAACACACATTGACTGATAATGAAACACACATTGACTGATAATGAAACACACATTGACTGATAATGAAACACTGTGCCTGATAATGAAACACACACTGACTGACAATGAAACACACGGACTGATAATGAAACACACACTGACTGAGAATGAAACACACACTGACGGATAATGAAACACACACTGACTGAGAATGAAACACACACTGACTGATAATGAAACACACACTGACTGATAATGAAACACACGGACTGATAATGAAACACACACTGACTGATAATGAAACACACGGACTGATAATGAAACACACACTGACTGATAATGAAACAGACACTGACTGATAATGAAACACACATTGACTGATAATGAAACACACATTGACTGATAATGAAACACACGGACTGAGAATGAAACACACACTGACTGATAATGAAACACACGGACTGATAATGAAACACACACTGACTGATAATGAAACACAATGACTGATAATGAAACACACACTGACTGATAATGAAACACACGGACTGAGAATGAAACACACACTGACTGATAATGAAACACACACTGACTGATAATGAAACACACACTGACTGAGAATGAAACACACACTGACTGATAATGAAACACACACTGACTGATAATGAAACACACACTGACTGATAATGAAACACACACAGACTGAGAATGAAACACACACTGACTGATAATGAAACACACACTGACTGATAATGAAACACACACTGACTGATAATGAAACACACACGGACTGAGAATGAAACACACACGGACTGAGAATGAAACACACACGGACTGAGAATGAAACACACACTGACTGATAATGAAACAGACAATGACTGATAATGAAACACACACTGACTGATAATGAAACACACTGACTGAGAATGAAACACACAGACTGAGAATGAAACACACAGAGAATGAAACACACACTGACTGAGAATGAAACACACACTGACTGATAATGAAACACACTGACTGAGAATGAAACACACTGACTGATAATGAAACACACATTGACTGATAATGAAACACACACTGACTGATAATGAACACACACATTGACTGATAATGAAACACACACTGACTGATAATGAAACACACGGACTGATAATGAAACACACGGACTGATAATGAAACACACACTGACTGATAATGAAACACACGGACTGAGAATGAAACACACACTGACTGATAATGAAACACACTGACTGATAATGAAACACACACTGACTGATAATGATCACACACTGACTGATAATGATCACACACTGACTGAGAATGAAACACACATTGACTGATAATGAAACAGACACTGACTGATAATGATCACACACTGACTGATAATGATCACACACTGACTGAGAATGAAACACACACTGACTGATAATGAAACACACACTGACTGATAATGAAATACACGGACGGAGAATGAAACACACACTGACAGATAATGAAACACACGGACTGATAATGAAACACACACTGACTGATAATGAAACACCCACTGACTGATAATGAAACACACACTGACTGTTAATGAAACACACACTGACTGATAATGATCACACACTGACTGATAATGATCACACACTGACTGAGAATGAAACACACATTGACTGATAATGAAACACACATTGACTGATAATGAAGCACACACTGACTGATAATGAAACACACTGACTGAGAATGAAACACACACTGACTGATAATGAAACACACACTGACTGATAATGATCACACACTGACTGATAATGATCACACACTGACAGATAATGAAACACACGGACTGAGAATGAAACAGACACTGACTGATAATGAAACAGACACTGACTGATAATGATCACACACTGACTGATAATGATCACACACTGACTGATAATGATCACACACTGACTGATAATGATCACACACGGACTGAGAATGAAACACACATTGACTGATAATGAAACACACATTGACTGATAATGAAACACACATTGACTGATAATGAAGCACACACTGACTGATAATGAAACACACTGACTGAGAATGAAACACACACTGACTGATAATGAAACACACACTGACTGATAATGATCACACACTGACTGATAATGATCACACACTGACAGATAATGAAACACACGGACTGAGAATGAAACAGACACTGACTGATAATGAAACAGACACTGACTGATAATGATCACACACTGACTGATAATGATCACACACTGACTGATAATGATCACACACTGACTGATAATGATCACACATTGACTGATAATGAAACACACGGACTGAGAATGAAACACACATTGACTGATAATGAAACACACATTGACTGATAATGAAACACACACTGACTGATAATGAAACACACGGACTGAGAATGAAACACACGGACTGAGAATGAAACACACACTGACTGATAATGAAACACACGGACGGCGAATGAAACACACACTGACTGATAATGAAACACACACTGACTGATAATGAAACACACACTGACTGATAATGAAACACACGGACTGAGAATGAAACACACCATGACTGATAATGAAACACACGGACTGATAATGAAACACACACTGACTGATAATGAAACACACACTGACTGATAATGAAACACCCACTGACTGAGAATGAAACACACATTGACTGATAATGAAACACACATTGACTGATAATGAAACACACGGACTGAGAATGAAACACACATTGACTGATAATGAAACACACATTGACTGATAATGAAACACACACGGACTGAGAATGAAACACTGTGCCTGATAATGAAACACACACTGACTGATAATGAAACACACGGACTGATAATGAAACACACACTGACTGAGAATGAAACACACACTGACTGATAATGAAACACACGGACTGAGAATAAAACACACACTGACTGATAATGAAACACACACTGACTGATAATGAAACACACGGACTGATAATGAAACACACGGACTGATAATGAAACACACACGGACTGAGAATGAAACACACACGGACTGAGAATGAAACACACACGGACTGAGAATGAAACACACACTGACTGATAATGAAACAGACAATGACTGATAATGAAACACACACTGACTGATAATGAAACACACTGACTGAGAATGAAACACACAGACTGAGAATGAAACACACAGAGAATGAAACACACACTGACTGAGAATGAAACACACACTGACTGATAATGAAACACACTGACTGAGAATGAAACACACTGACTGATAATGAAACACACATTGACTGATAATGAAACACACACTGACTGATAATGAACACACACATTGACTGATAATGAAACACACACTGACTGATAATGAAACACACGGACTGATAATGAAACACACGGACTGATAATGAAACACACACTGACTGATAATGAAACACACGGACTGAGAATGAAACACACACTGACTGATAATGAAACACACTGACTGATAATGAAACACACACTGACTGATAATGATCACACACTGACTGATAATGATCACACACTGACTGAGAATGAAACACACATTGACTGATAATGAAACAGACACTGACTGATAATGATCACACACTGACTGATAATGATCACACACTGACTGAGAATGAAACACACACTGACTGATAATGAAACACACACTGACTGATAATGAAATACACGGACGGAGAATGAAACACACACTGACAGATAATGAAACACACGGACTGATAATGAAACACACACTGACTGATAATGAAACACCCACTGACTGATAATGAAACACACACTGACTGTTAGTGAAACACACACGGACTGATAATGAAACACACACTGACTGATAATGAAACACACACGGACTGAGAATGAAACACACACGGACTGAGAATGAAACACACACGGACTGAGAATGAAACACACACTGACTGATAATGAAACAGACAATGACTGATAATGAAACACACATTGACTGATAATGAAACACACATTGACTGATAATGAAACACACGGACTGAGAATGAAACACACACTGACTGATAATGAAACACACGGACTGATAATGAAACACACACTGACTGATAATGAAACACAATGACTGATAATGAAACACACACTGACTGATAATGAAACACACGGACTGAGAATGAAACACACACTGACTGATAATGAAACACACACTGACTGATAATGAAACACACACTGACTGAGAATGAAACACACACTGACTGATAATGAAACACACACTGACTGATAATGAAACACACACTGACTGATAATGAAACACACACAGACTGAGAATGAAACACACACTGACTGATAATGAAACACACACTGACTGATAATGAAACACACACTGACTGATAATGAAACACACACGGACTGAGAATGAAACACACACGGACTGAGAATGAAACACACACGGACTGAGAATGAAACACACACTGACTGATAATGAAACAGACAATGACTGATAATGAAACACACACTGACTGATAATGAAACACACTGACTGAGAATGAAACACACAGACTGAGAATGAAACACACAGAGAATGAAACACACACTGACTGAGAATGAAACACACACTGACTGATAATGAAACACACTGACTGAGAATGAAACACACTGACTGATAATGAAACACACATTGACTGATAATGAAACACACACTGACTGATAATGAACACACACATTGACTGATAATGAAACACACACTGACTGATAATGAAACACACGGACTGATAATGAAACACACGGACTGATAATGAAACACACACTGACTGATAATGAAACACACGGACTGAGAATGAAACACACACTGACTGATAATGAAACACACTGACTGATAATGAAACACACACTGACTGATAATGATCACACACTGACTGATAATGATCACACACTGACTGAGAATGAAACACACATTGACTGATAATGAAACAGACACTGACTGATAATGATCACACACTGACTGATAATGATCACACACTGACTGAGAATGAAACACACACTGACTGATAATGAAACACACACTGACTGATAATGAAATACACGGACGGAGAATGAAACACACACTGACAGATAATGAAACACACGGACTGATAATGAAACACACACTGACTGATAATGAAACACCCACTGACTGATAATGAAACACACACTGACTGTTAATGAAACACACACTGACTGATAATGATCACACACTGACTGATAATGATCACACACTGACTGAGAATGAAACACACATTGACTGATAATGAAACACACATTGACTGATAATGAAGCACACACTGACTGATAATGAAACACACTGACTGAGAATGAAACACACACTGACTGATAATGAAACACACACTGACTGATAATGATCACACACTGACTGATAATGATCACACACTGACAGATAATGAAACACACGGACTGAGAATGAAACAGACACTGACTGATAATGAAACAGACACTGACTGATAATGATCACACACTGACTGATAATGATCACACACTGACTGATAATGATCACACACTGACTGATAATGATCACACACGGACTGAGAATGAAACACACATTGACTGATAATGAAACACACATTGACTGATAATGAAACACACATTGACTGATAATGAAGCACACACTGACTGATAATGAAACACACTGACTGAGAATGAAACACACACTGACTGATAATGAAACACACACTGACTGATAATGATCACACACTGACTGATAATGATCACACACTGACAGATAATGAAACACACGGACTGAGAATGAAACAGACACTGACTGATAATGAAACAGACACTGACTGATAATGATCACACACTGACTGATAATGATCACACACTGACTGATAATGATCACACACTGACTGATAATGATCACACATTGACTGATAATGAAACACACGGACTGAGAATGAAACACACATTGACTGATAATGAAACACACATTGACTGATAATGAAACACACACTGACTGATAATGAAACACACGGACTGAGAATGAAACACACGGACTGAGAATGAAACACACACTGACTGATAATGAAACACACGGACGGCGAATGAAACACACACTGACTGATAATGAAACACACACTGACTGATAATGAAACACACACTGACTGATAATGAAACACACGGACTGAGAATGAAACACACCATGACTGATAATGAAACACACGGACTGATAATGAAACACACACTGACTGATAATGAAACACACACTGACTGATAATGAAACACCCACTGACTGAGAATGAAACACACATTGACTGATAATGAAACACACATTGACTGATAATGAAACACACGGACTGAGAATGAAACACACATTGACTGATAATGAAACACACATTGACTGATAATGAAACACACACGGACTGAGAATGAAACACTGTGCCTGATAATGAAACACACACTGACTGATAATGAAACACACGGACTGATAATGAAACACACACTGACTGAGAATGAAACACACACTGACTGATAATGAAACACACGGACTGAGAATAAAACACACACTGACTGATAATGAAACACACACTGACTGATAATGAAACACACGGACTGATAATGAAACACACGGACTGATAATGAAACACACACGGACTGAGAATGAAACACACACGGACTGAGAATGAAACACACACGGACTGAGAATGAAACACACACTGACTGATAATGAAACAGACAATGACTGATAATGAAACACACACTGACTGATAATGAAACACACTGACTGAGAATGAAACACACAGACTGAGAATGAAACACACAGAGAATGAAACACACACTGACTGAGAATGAAACACACACTGACTGATAATGAAACACACTGACTGAGAATGAAACACACTGACTGATAATGAAACACACATTGACTGATAATGAAACACACACTGACTGATAATGAACACACACATTGACTGATAATGAAACACACACTGACTGATAATGAAACACACGGACTGATAATGAAACACACGGACTGATAATGAAACACACACTGACTGATAATGAAACACACGGACTGAGAATGAAACACACACTGACTGATAATGAAACACACTGACTGATAATGAAACACACACTGACTGATAATGATCACACACTGACTGATAATGATCACACACTGACTGAGAATGAAACACACATTGACTGATAATGAAACAGACACTGACTGATAATGATCACACACTGACTGATAATGATCACACACTGACTGAGAATGAAACACACACTGACTGATAATGAAACACACACTGACTGATAATGAAATACACGGACGGAGAATGAAACACACACTGACAGATAATGAAACACACGGACTGATAATGAAACACACACTGACTGATAATGAAACACCCACTGACTGATAATGAAACACACACTGACTGTTAATGAAACACACACGGACTGATAATGAAACACACACTGACTGATAATGAAACACACACGGACTGAGAATGAAACACACACGGACTGAGAATGAAACACACACGGACTGAGAATGAAACACACACTGACTGATAATGAAACAGACAATGACTGATAATGAAACACACACTGACTGATAATGAAACACACTGACTGAGAATGAAACACACAGACTGAGAATGAAACACACAGAGAATGAAACACACACTGACTGAGAATGAAACACACACTGACTGATAATTAAACACACTGACTGAGAATGAAACACACTGACTGATAATGAAACACACATTGACTGATAATGAAACACACACTGACTGATAATGAACACACACATTGACTGATAATGAAACACACACTGACTGATAATGAAACACACGGACTGATAATGAAACACACGGACTGATAATGAAACACACACTGACTGATAATGAAACACACGGACTGAGAATGAAACACACACTGACTGATAATGAAACACACTGACTGATAATGAAACACACACTGACTGATAATGATCACACACTGACTGATAATGATCACACACTGACTGAGAATGAAACACACACTGACTGATAATGAAACACACACTGACTGATAATGAAATACACGGACGGAGAATGAAACACACACTGACAGATAATGAAACACACGGACTGATAATGAAACACACACTGACTGATAATGAAACACCCACTGACTGATAATGAAACACACACTGACTGTTAATGAAACACACACTGACTGATAATGATCACACACTGACTGATAATGATCACACACTGACTGAGAATGAAACACACATTGACTGATAATGAAACACACATTGACTGATAATGAAGCACACACTGACTGATAATGAAACACACTGACTGAGAATGAAACACACACTGACTGATAATGAAACACACACTGACTGATAATGATCACACACTGACTGATAATGATCACACACTGACAGATAATGAAACACACGGACTGAGAATGAAACAGACACTGACTGATAATGAAACAGACACTGACTGATAATGATCACACACTGACTGATAATGATCACACACTGACTGATAATGATCACACACTGACTGATAATGATCACACACTGACAGATAATGAAACACAAGGACTGAGAATGAAACACACATTGACTGATAATGAAACACACATTGACTGATAATGAAACACACACTGACTGATAATGAAACACACGGACTGAGAATGAAACACACGGACTGAGAATGAAACACACACTGACTGATAATGAAACACACGGACGGCGAATGAAACACACACTGACTGATAATGAAACGCACACTGACTGATAATGAAACACACACTGACTGATAATGAAACACACGGACTGAGAATGAAACACACCATGACTGATAATGAAACACACGGACTGATAATGAAACACACACTGACTGATAATGAAACACACACTGACTGATAATGAAACACCCACTGACTGAGAATGAAACACACATTGACTGATAATGAAACACACATTGACTGATAATGAAACACACGGACTGAGAATGAAACACACATTGACTGATAATGAAACACACATTGACTGATAATGAAACACACACGGACTGAGAATGAAACACTGTGCCTGATAATGAAACACACACTGACTGATAATGAAACACACGGACTGATAATGAAACACACACTGACTGAGAATGAAACACACACTGACTGATAATGAAACACACGGACTGAGAATAAAACACACACTGACTGATAATGAAACACACACTGACTGATAATGAAACACACGGACTGATAATGAAACACACGGACTGATAATGAAACACACACTGACTGATAATGAAACACACGGACTGATAATGAAACACACACTGACTGATAATGAAACACACTGACTGATAATGAAACACACACTGACTGATAATGAAACACACATTGACTGATAATGAAACACACGGACTGATAATGAAACACACATTGACTGATAATGAAACACACATTGACTGATAATGAAACACACACTGACTGATAATGAAACACACTGACTGAGAATGAAACACACACTGACTGATAATGATCACACACTGACTGATAATGATCACACACTGACTGATAATGATCTCACACTGACAGATAATGAAACACAAGGACTGAGAATGAAACACACATTGACTGATAATGAAACACACGGACTGAGAATGAAACACACATTGACTGATAATGAAACACACATTGACTGATAATGAAACACACACTGACTGATAATGAAACACACGGACTGAGAATGAAACACACGGACTGAGAATGAAACACACACTGACTGATAATGAAACACACGGACGGCGAATGAAACACACACTGACTGATAATGAAACACACACTGACTGATAATGAAACACACACTGACTGATAATGAAACACACGGACTGAGAATGAAACACACCATGACTGATAATGAAACACACGGACTGATAATGAAACACACACTGACTGATAATGAAACACACACTGACTGATAATGAAACACCCACTGACTGAGAATGAAACACACATTGACTGATAATGAAACACACATTGACTGATAATGAAACACACGGACTGAGAATGAAACACACATTGACTGATAATGAAACACACATTGACTGATAATGAAACACACACGGACTGAGAATGAAACACTGTGCCTGATAATGAAACACACACTGACTGATAATGAAACACACGGACTGATAATGAAACACACACTGACTGAGAATGAAACACACACTGACTGATAATGAAACACACGGACTGAGAATAAAACACACACTGACTGATAATGAAACACACACTGACTGATAATGAAACACACGGACTGATAATGAAACACACGGACTGATAATGAAACACACACGGACTGAGAATGAAACACACACGGACTGAGAATGAAACACACACGGACTGAGAATGAAACACACACTGACTGATAATGAAACAGACAATGACTGATAATGAAACACACACTGACTGATAATGAAACACACTGACTGAGAATGAAACACACAGACTGAGAATGAAACACACAGAGAATGAAACACACACTGACTGAGAATGAAACACACACTGACTGATAATGAAACACACTGACTGAGAATGAAACACACTGACTGATAATGAAACACACATTGACTGATAATGAAACACACACTGACTGATAATGAACACACACATTGACTGATAATGAAACACACACTGACTGATAATGAAACACACGGACTGATAATGAAACACACGGACTGATAATGAAACACACACTGACTGATAATGAAACACACGGACTGAGAATGAAACACACACTGACTGATAATGAAACACACTGACTGATAATGAAACACACACTGACTGATAATGATCACACACTGACTGATAATGATCACACACTGACTGAGAATGAAACACACATTGACTGATAATGAAACAGACACTGACTGATAATGATCACACACTGACTGATAATGATCACACACTGACTGAGAATGAAACACACACTGACTGATAATGAAACACACACTGACTGATAATGAAATACACGGACGGAGAATGAAACACACACTGACAGATAATGAAACACACGGACTGATAATGAAACACACACTGACTGATAATGAAACACCCACTGACTGATAATGAAACACACACTGACTGTTAATGAAACACACACGGACTGATAATGAAACACACACTGACTGATAATGAAACACACACGGACTGAGAATGAAACACACACGGACTGAGAATGAAACACACACGGACTGAGAATGAAACACACACTGACTGATAATGAAACAGACAATGACTGATAATGAAACACACACTGACTGATAATGAAACACACTGACTGAGAATGAAACACACAGACTGAGAATGAAACACACAGAGAATGAAACACACACTGACTGAGAATGAAACACACACTGACTGATAATGAAACACACTGACTGAGAATGAAACACACTGACTGATAATGAAACACACATTGACTGATAATGAAACACACACTGACTGATAATGAACACACACATTGACTGATAATGAAACACACACTGACTGATAATGAAACACACGGACTGATAATGAAACACACGGACTGATAATGAAACACACACTGACTGATAATGAAACACACGGACTGAGAATGAAACACACACTGACTGATAATGAAACACACTGACTGATAATGAAACACACACTGACTGATAATGATCACACACTGACTGATAATGATCACACACTGACTGAGAATGAAACACACACTGACTGATAATGAAACACACACTGACTGATAATGAAATACACGGACGGAGAATGAAACACACACTGACAGATAATGAAACACACGGACTGATAATGAAACACACACTGACTGATAATGAAACACCCACTGACTGATAATGAAACACACACTGACTGTTAATGAAACACACACTGACTGATAATGATCACACACTGACTGATAATGATCACACACTGACTGAGAATGAAACACACATTGACTGATAATGAAACACACATTGACTGATAATGAAGCACACACTGACTGATAATGAAACACACTGACTGAGAATGAAACACACACTGACTGATAATGAAACACACACTGACTGATAATGATCACACACTGACTGATAATGATCACACACTGACAGATAATGAAACACACGGACTGAGAATGAAACAGACACTGACTGATAATGAAACAGACACTGACTGATAATGATCACACACTGACTGATAATGATCACACACTGACTGATAATGATCACACACTGACTGATAATGATCACACACTGACAGATAATGAAACACAAGGACTGAGAATGAAACACACATTGACTGATAATGAAACACACATTGACTGATAATGAAACACACACTGACTGATAATGAAACACACGGACTGAGAATGAAACACACGGACTGAGAATGAAACACACACTGACTGATAATGAAACACACGGACGGCGAATGAAACACACACTGACTGATAATGAAACGCACACTGACTGATAATGAAACACACACTGACTGATAATGAAACACACGGACTGAGAATGAAACACACCATGACTGATAATGAAACACACGGACTGATAATGAAACACACACTGACTGATAATGAAACACACACTGACTGATAATGAAACACCCACTGACTGAGAATGAAACACACATTGACTGATAATGAAACACACATTGACTGATAATGAAACACACGGACTGAGAATGAAACACACATTGACTGATAATGAAACACACATTGACTGATAATGAAACACACACGGACTTAGAATGAAACACTGTGCCTGATAATGAAACACACACTGACTGATAATGAAACACACGGACTGATAATGAAACACACACTGACTGAGAATGAAACACACACTGACTGATAATGAAACACACGGACTGAGAATAAAACACACACTGACTGATAATGAAACACACACTGACTGATAATGAAACACACGGACTGATAATGAAACACACGGACTGATAATGAAACACACACTGACTGATAATGAAACACACGGACTGATAATGAAACACACACTGACTGATAATGAAACACACTGACTGATAATGAAACACACACTGACTGATAATGAAACACACATTGACTGATAATGAAACACACGGACTGATAATGAAACACACATTGACTGATAATGAAACACACATTGACTGATAATGAAACACACACTGACTGATAATGAAACACACTGACTGAGAATGAAACACACACTGACTGATAATGATCACACACTGACTGATAATGATCACACACTGACTGATAATGATCTCACACTGACAGATAATGAAACACAAGGACTGAGAATGAAACACACATTGACTGATAATGAAACACACGGACTGAGAATGAAACACACATTGACTGATAATGAAACACACATTGACTGATAATGAAACACACACTGACTGATAATGAAACACACGGACTGAGAATGAAACACGGACTGAGAATGAAACACACACTGACTGATAATGAAACACACATTGACTGATAATGAAACACACACTGACTGATAACGAAACACACGGACTGAGAATGAAACACACGGACTGAGAATGAAACACACAGACTGAGAATGAAACACACAGAGAATGAAACACACACTGACTGATAATGAAACACACACTGACTGATAATGAAACACACACTGACTGATAATGAAACACACACTGACTGAGAATGAAACACACACTGACTGATAATGAAACACACACTGACTGATAATGAAACACACACTGACTGATAATGAAACACACGGACTGAGAATGAAACACACATTGACTGATAATGAAACACACGGACTGAGAATGAAACACACATTGACTGATAATGAAACACACATTGACTGATAATGAAGCACACACTGACTGATAATGAAACACACTGACTGAGAATGAAACACACACTGACTGATAATGAAACACACACTGACTGATAATGATCACACACTGACTGATAATGATCACACACTGACAGATAATGAAACACACGGACTGAGAATGAAACAGACACTGACTGATAATGAAACAGACACTGACTGATAATGATCACACACTGACTGATAATGATCACACACTGACTGATAATGATCACACACTGACTGATAATGATCACACACTGACAGATAATGAAACACAAGGACTGAGAATGAAACACACATTGACTGATAATGAAACACACGGACTGAGAATGAAACACACATTGACTGATAATGAAACACACATTGACTGATAATGAAACACACACTGACTGATAATGAAACACACGGACTGAGAATGAAACACACGGACTGAGAATGAAACACACACTGACTGATAATGAAACACACGGACGGCGAATGAAACACACACGGACTGATAATGAAACACACACTGACTGATAAAGAAACACACACTGACTGATAATGAAACACCCACTGACTGATAATGAAACACATGGACTGAGAATGAAACACACATTGACTGATAATGAAACACACGGACTGAGAATGAAACACACATTGACTGATAATGAAACACACATTGACTGATAATGAAACACACACGGACTGAGAATGAAACACTGTGCCTGATAATGAAACACACGGGCTGAGAATGAAACACACACTGACAGATAATGAAACACATGGACTGAGAATGAAACACACTGACTGATAATGAAACACACGGACTGATAATGAAACACACACTGACTGATAATGAAACACACACTGACTGTTAATGAAACACACACTGACTGATAATGATCACACACTGACTGATAATGATCACACACTGACTGAGAATGAAACACACATTGACTGATAATGAAACACACATTGACTGATAATGAAGCACACACTGACTGATAATGAAACACACTGACTGAGAATGAAACACACACTGACTGATAATGAAACACACACTGACTGATAATGATCACACACTGACTGATAATGATCACACACTGACAGATAATGAAACACACGGACTGAGAATGAAACAGACACTGACTGATAATGAAACAGACACTGACTGATAATGATCACACACTAACTGTTAATGATCACACACTGACTGATAATGATCACACACTGACTGATAATGATCACACACTGACAGATAATGAAACACAAGGACTGAGAATGAAACACACATTGACTGATAATGAAACACACGGACTGAGAATGAAACACACAGACTGAGAATGAAACACACAGACTGAGAATGAAACACACAGAGAATGAAACACACACTGACTGATAATGAAACACACACTGACTGATAATGAAACACACACTGACTGATAATGAAACACACACTGACTGATAATGAAACACACACTGACTGATAATGAAACACACGGACTGAGAATGAAACACACGGACTGAGAATGAAACACACACTGACTGATAATGAAACACACGGACGGCGAATGAAACACACACTGACTGATAATGAAACACACACTGACTGATAATGAAACACACACTGACTGATAATGAAACACACGGACTGAGAATGAAACACACCATGACTGATAATGAAACACACGGACTGATAATGAAACACACACTGACTGATAATGAAACACACACTGACTGATAATGAAACACCCACTGACTGATAATGAAACACATGGACTGAGAATGAAACACACATTGACTGATAATGAAACACACGGACTGAGAATGAAACACACATTGACTGATAATGAAACACACATTGACTGATAATGAAACACACACGGACTGAGAATGAAACACTGTGCCTGATAATGAAACACACACTGACTGATAATGAAACACACGGACTGATAATGAAACACACACTGACTGAGAATGAAACAGACACTGGCTGATAATGAAACACACGGACTGAGAATGAAACACACACTGACTGATAATGAAACACACACTGACTGATAATGAAACACACGGACTGATAATGAAACACACGGACTGATAATGAAACACACACTGACTGATAATGAAACACACGGACTGATAATGAAACACACACTGACTGATAATGAAACACACTGACTGATAATGAAACACACACTGACTGATAATGAAACACACATTGACTGATAATGAAACACACGGACTGATAATGAAACACACATTGACTGATAATGAAACACACATTGACTGATAATGAAACACACACTGACTGATAATGAAACACACTGACTGAGAATGAAACACACACTGACTGATAATGAAACACACACTGACTGATAATGATCACACACTGACTGATAATGATCACACACTGACTGATAATGATCACACACTGACAGATAATGAAACACACGGACTGAGAATGAAACAGACACTGACTGATAATGAAACAGACACTGACTGATAATGATCACACACTGACTGATAATGATCACACACTGACTGATAATGATCTCACACTGACACATAATGAACACAAGGACTGAGAATGAAACACACATTGACTGATAATGAAACACACGGACTGAGAATGAAACACACATTGACTGTTAATGAAACACACATTGACTGATAATGAAACACACACTGACTGATAATGAAGCACACGGACTGAGAATGAAACACGGACTGAGAATGAAACACACACTGACTGAGAATGAAACGCACAGAGAATGAAACACATACTGACTGATAATGAAACACACATTGACTGATAATGAAACACACACTGACTGATAATGAAACACACGGACTGAGAATGAAACACGGACTGAGAATGAAACACACACTGACTGATAGTGAAACACACATTGACTGATAATGAAACACACACTGACTGATAACGAAACACACGGACTGAGAATGAAACACACGGACTGAGAATGAAACACACAGACTGAGAATGAAACACACAGAGAATGAAACACACACTGACTGATAATGAAACACACACTGACTGATAATGAAACACACACTGACTGATAATGAAACACACACTGACTGAGAATGAAACACACACTGACTGATAATGAAACACACACTGACTGATAATGAAACACACACTGACTGATAATGAAACACACGGACTGAGAATGAAACACACATTGACTGATAATGAAACACACGGACTGAGAATGAAACACACATTGACTGAGAATGAAACACACATTGACTGATAATGAAACACACACTGACTGATAATGAAACACACGGGCTGAGAATGAAACACACACTGACAGATAATGAAACACATGGACTGAGAATGAAACACACTGACTGATAATGAAACACACGGACTGATAATGAAACACACACTGACTGATAATGAAACACACACTGACTGTTAATGAAACACACACTGACTGATAATGATCACACACTGACTGATAATGATCACACACTGACTGAGAATGAAACACACATTGACTGATAATGAAACACACATTGACTGATAATGAAGCACACACTGACTGATAATGAAACACACTGACTGAGAATGAAACACACACTGACTGATAATGAAACACACACTGACTGATAATGATCACACACTGACTGATAATGATCACACACTGACAGATAATGAAACACACGGACTGAGAATGAAACAGACACTGACTGATAATGAAACAGACACTGACTGATAATGATCACACACTGACTGATAATGATCACACACTGACTGATAATGATCACACACTGACTGATAATGATCACACACTGACAGATAATGAAACACAAGGACTGAGAATGAAACACACATTGACTGATAATGAAACACACGGACTGAGAATGAAACACACATTGACTGATAATGAAACACACATTGACTGATAATGAAACACACATTGACTGATAATGAAACACACGGACTGAGAATGAAACACACGGACTGAGAATGAAACACACACTGACTGATAATGAAACACACGGACGGCGAATGAAACACACACTGACTGATAATGAAACACACACTGACTGATAATGAAACACACACTGACTGATAATGAAACACACGGACTGAGAATGAAACACACCATGACTGATAATGAAACACACGGACTGATAATGAAACACACACTGACTGATAATGAAACACACACTGACTGATAATGAAACACCCACTGACTGATAATGAAACACATGGACTGAGAATGAAACACACATTGACTGATAATGAAACACACGGACTGAGAATGAAACACATATTGACTGATAATGAAACACACATTGACTGATAATGAAACACACGCGGACTGAGAATGAAACACTGTGCCTGATAATGAAACACACACTGACTGATAATGAAACACACGGACTGATAATGAAACACACACTGACTGAGAATGAAACACACACTGACTGATAATGAAACACACGGACTGAGAATGAAACACACACTGACTGATAATGAAACACACACTGACTGATAATGAAACACACGGACTGATAATGAAACACACGGACTGATAATGAAACACACACTGACTGATAATGAAACACACGGACTGATAATGAAACACACACTGACTGAGAAACACACACTGACTGATAATGAAACACACATTGACTGATAATGAAACACACGGACTGATAATGAAACACACATTGACTGATAATGAAACACACATTGACTGATAATGAAACACACACTGACTGATAATGAAACACACTGACTGAGAATGAAACACACACTGACTGATAATGAAACACACACTGACTGATAATGATCACACACTGACTGATAATGATCACACACTGACTGATAATGATCACACACTGACAGATAATGAAACACACGGACTGAGAATGAAACAGACACTGACTGATAATGAAACACACACTGACTGATAATGAAACACACACTGACTGATAATGAAACACACGGACTGAGAATGAAACACACATTGACTGATAATGAAACACACGGACTGAGAATGAAACACACATTGACTGAGAATGAAACACACATTGACTGATAATGAAACACACACTGACTGATAATGAAACACACGGGCTGAGAATGAAACACACACTGACAGATAATGAAACACATGGACTGAGAATGAAACACACTGACTGATAATGAAACACACGGACTGATAATGAAACACACACTGACTGATAATGAAACACACACTGACTGTTAATGAAACACACACTGACTGATAATGATCACACACTGACTGATAATGATCACACACTGACTGAGAATGAAACACACATTGACTGATAATGAAACACACATTGACTGATAATGAAGCACACACTGACTGATAATGAAACACACTGACTGAGAATGAAACACACACTGACTGATAATGAAACACACACTGACTGATAATGATCACACACTGACTGATAATGATCACACACTGACAGATAATGAAACACACGGACTGAGAATGAAACAGACACTGACTGATAATGAAACAGACACTGACTGATAATGATCACACACTGACTGATAATGATCACACACTGACTGATAATGATCACACACTGACTGATAATGATCACACACTGACAGATAATGAAACACAAGGACTGAGAATGAAACACACATTGACTGATAATGAAACACACGGACTGAGAATGAAACACACATTGACTGATAATGAAACACACATTGACTGATAATGAAACACACACTGACTGATAATGAAACACACACTGACTGATAATGAAACACACACTGACTGATAATGAAACACACACTGACTGATAATGAAACACACGGACTGAGAATGAAACACACATTGACTGATAATGAAACACACGGACTGAGAATGAAACACACATTGACTGATAATGAAACACACATTGACTGATAATGAAACACACACTGACTGATAATGAAACACACGGGCTGAGAATGAAACACACACTGACAGATAATGAAACACATGGACTGAGAATGAAACACACTGACTGATAATGAAACACACGGACTGATAATGAAACACACACTGACTGATAATGAAACACACACTGACTGTTAATGAAACACACACTGACTGATAATGATCACACACTGACTGATAATGATCACACACTGACTGAGAATGAAACACACATTGACTGATAATGAAACACACATTGACTGATAATGAAGCACACACTGACTGATAATGAAACACACTGACTGAGAATGAAACACACACTGACTGATAATGAAACACACACTGACTGATAATGATCACACACTGACTGATAATGATCACACACTGACAGATAATGAAACACACGGACTGAGAATGAAACAGACACTGACTGATAATGAAACAGACACTGACTGATAATGATCACACACTGACTGATAATGATCACACACTGACTGATAATGATCACACACTGACTGATAATGATCACACACTGACAGATAATGAAACACAAGGACTGAGAATGAAACACACATTGACTGATAATGAAACACACGGACTGAGAATGAAACACACATTGACTGATAATGAAACACACATTGACTGATAATGAAACACACACTGACTGATAACGAAACACACGGACTGAGAATGAAACACACGGACTGAGAATGAAACACACGGACAGAGAATGAAACACACAGACTGAGAATGAAACACACAGAGAATGAAACACACACTGACTGATAATGAAACACACACTGACTGATAATGAAACACACACTGACTGATAATGAAACACACACTGACTGAGAATGAAACACACACTGACTGATAATGAAACACACACTGACTGATAATGAAACACACACTGACTGATAATGAAACACACGGACTGAGAATGAAACACACATTGACTGATAATGAAACACGGACTGAGAATGAAACACACATTGACTGAGAATGAAACACACATTGACTGATAATGAAACACACACTGACTGATAATGAAACACACGGGCTGAGAATGAAACACACACTGACAGATAATGAAACACATGGACTGAGAATGAAACACACTGACTGATAATGAAACACACGGACTGATAATGAAACACACACTGACTGATAATGAAACACACACTGACTGATAATGAAACACACATTGACTGATAATGAAACACACATTGACTGATAATGAAACACACATTGACTGATAATGAAACACACATTGACTGATAATGAAACACTGTGCCTGATAATGAAACACACACTGACTGACAATGAAACACACGGACTGATAATGAAACACACACTGACTGAGAATGAAACACACACTGACTGATAATGAAACACACACTGACTGATAATGAAACACACGGACTGATAAGGAAACACACACTGACTGATAATGAAACACATGGACTGATAATGAAACACACACTGACTGATAATGAAACAGACACTGACTGATAATGAAACACACATTGACTGATAATGAAACACACATTGACTGATAATGAAACACACGGACTGAGAATGAAATACACACTGACTGATAATGAAACGCACGGACTGATAATGAAACACACACTGACTGATAATGAAACACACAATGACTGATAATGAAACACACACTGACTGATAATGAAACACACCGACTGAGAATGAAACACACACTGACTGATAATGAAACACACACTGACTGATAATGAAACACACACTGACTGAGAATGAAACACACACTGACTGATAATGAAACACACACTGACTGATAATGAAACACACACTGACTGATAATGAAACACACACAGACTGAGAATGAAACACACACTGACTGATAATGAAACACACACTGACTGATAATGAAACACACACTGACTGATAATGAAACACACACGGACTGAGAATGAAACACACACGGACTGAGAATGAAACACACACGGACTGAGAATGAAACACACACTGACTGATAATGAAACAGACAATGACTGATAATGAAACACACACTGACTGATAATGAAACACACTGACTGAGAATGAAACACACAGACTGAGAATGAAACACACAGAGAATGAAACACACACTGACTGAGAATGAAACACACACTGACTGATAATGAAACACACGGACTGATAATGAAACACACACTGACTGATAATGAAACACACAATGACTGATAATGAAACACACACTGACTGATAATGAAACACACGGACTGAGAATGAAACACACACTGACTGATAATGAAACACACACTGACTGATAATGAAACACACACTGACTGAGAATGAAACACACACTGACTGATAATGAAACACACACTGACTGATAATGAAACACACACTGACTGATAATGAAACACACACAGACTGAGAATGAAACACACACTGACTGATAATGAAACACATACTGACTGATAATGAAACACACACTGACTGATAATGAAACACACACGGACTGAGAATGAAACACACACGGACTGAGAATGAAACACACACGGACTGAGAATGAAACACACACTGAGCATTGAGGGAGAACTAGGGAATAGGGACAGTGTGGCTCTGACGCAGAGCAGACGGGGAAAAGTTGCTGAACACAGCGGGTCTGGTGGCCTGAAGTGCCTATGTTTTAATGCAAGGAGCATTACGGGTAAGGCAGATGAACTTAGAGCTTGGATTACTACTTGGAACTATGATGTTATTGCCATTACAGAGACCTGGTTGAGGGAAGGGCAGGATTGGCAGCTAAACGTTCCAGGATTTAGATGTTTCAGGCGGGATAGAGGGGGATGTAAAAGGGGAGGCGGAGTTGCGCTACTTGTTCGGGAGAATATCACAGCTATACTGCGAGAGGACACCTCAGAGGGCAGTGAGGCTATATGGGTAGAGATCAGGAATAAGAAGGGTGCAGTCACAATGTTGGGGGTATACTACAGGCCTCCCAACAGCCAGCGGGAGATAGAGGAGCAGATAGGTAGACAGATTTTGGAAAAGAGTAAAAACAACAGGGTTGTGGTGATGGGAGACTTCAACTTCCCCAATATTGACTGGGACTCACTTAGTGCCAGGGGCTTAGACGGGGCGGAGTTTGTAAGGAGCATCCAGGAGGGCTTCTTAAAACAATATGTAGACAGTCCAACTAGGGAAGGGGCGGTACTGGACCTGGTATTGGGGAATGAGCCCGGCCAGGTGGTAGATGTTTCAGTAGGGGAGCATTTCGGTAACAGTGACCACAATTCAGTAAGTTTTAAAGTACTGGTGGACAAGGATAAGAGTGGTCCGAGGATGAATGTGCTAAATTGGGGGAAGGCTAATTATGACAATATTAGGTGGGAACTGAAGAACATAGATTGGGGGCGGATGTTTGAGGGCAAATCAACATCTGACATGTGGGAGGCTTTCAAGTGTCAGTTGAAGGGAATACAGGACAGGCATGTTCCTGTGAGGAAGAAAGATAAATACGGCAATTTTCGGGAACCTTGGATGACGAGTGATATTGTAGGCCTCGTCAAAAAGAAAAAGGAGGCATTTGTCAGGGCTAAAAGGCTGGGAACAGACAAAGCCTGTGTGGCATATAAGGAAAGTAGGAAGGAACTTAAGCAAGGAGTCAGGAGGGCTAGAAGGGGTCATGAAAAGTCATTGGCAAATAGGGTTAAGGAAAATCCCAAGGCTTTTTACACGTACATAAAAAGCAAGAGGGTAGCCAGGGAAAGGGTTGGCCCACTGAAGGATAGGCAAGGGAATCTATGTGTGGAGCCAGAGGAAATGGGCGAGGTACTAAATGAATACTTTGCATCAGTATTCACCAAAGAGAAGGAATTGGTAGATGTTGAGTCTGGAGAAGGGGGTGTAGATAGCCTGGGTCACATTGTGATCCAAAAAGACGAGGTGTTGGGTGTCTTAAAAAATATTAAGGTAGATAAGTCCCCAGGGCCTGATGGGATCTACCCCAGAATACTGAAGGAGGCTGGAGAGGAAATTGCTGAGGCCTTGACAGAAATCTTTGGATCCTCGCTGTCTTCAGGGGATGTCCCGGAGGACTGGAGAATAGCCAATGTTGTTCCTCTGTTTAAGAAGGGTAGCAAGGATAATCCCGGGAACTACAGGCCGGTGAGCCTTACTTCAGTGGTAGGGAAATTACTGGAGAGAATTCTTCGAGACAGGATCTACTCCCATTTGGAAGCAAATGGACGTATTAGTGAGAGGCAGCACGGTTTTGTGAAGGGGAGGTCGTGTCTCACTAACTTGATAGAGTTTTTCGAGGAGGTCACTAAGATGATTGATGCAGGTAGGGCAGTGGATGTTGTCTACATGGACTTCAGTAAGGCCTTTGACAAGGTCCCTCATGGTAGACTAGTACAAAAGGTGAAGTCACACGGGATCAGGGGTGAGCTGGCAAGGTGGATTCAGAACTGGCTAGGCCATAGAAGGCAGAGGGTAGCAATGGAGGGATGCTTTTCTAATTGGAGGGCTGTGACCAGTGGTGTTCCACAGGGATCAGTGCTGGGACCTTTGCTGTTTGTAGTATATATAAATGATTTGGAGGAAAATGTAACTGGTCTGATTAGTAAGTTTGCAGACGACACAAAGGTTGGTGGAATTGCGGATAGCGATGAGGACTGTCTGAGGATACAGCAGGATTTAGATTGTCTGGAGACTTGGGCGGAGAGATGGCAGATGGAGTTTAATCCGGACAAATGTGAGGTAATGCATTTTGGAAGGGCTAATGCAGGTAGGGAATATACAGTAAATGGTAGAACCCTCAAGAGTATTGAAAGTCAAAGAGATCTAGGAGTACAGGTCCACAGGTCATTGAAAGGGGCAACACAGGTGGAGAAGGTAGTCAAGAAGGCATACGGCATGCTTGCCTTCATTGGACGGGGCATTGAGTATAAGAATTGGCAAGTCATGTTGCAGCTGTATAGAACCTTAGTTAGGCCACACTTGGAGTATAGTGTTCAATTCTGGTCGCCACACTACCAGAAGGATGTGGAGGCTTTAGAGAGGGTGCAGAAGAGATTTACCAGAATGTTGCCTGGTATGGAGGGCATAAGCTATGAGGAGCGATTGAATAAACTCGGTTTGTTCTCTCTGGAACGAAGGAGGTTGAGGAGCGACCTGATAGAGGTCTACAAAATTATGAGGGGCATAGACAGAGTGGATAGTCAGAGGCTTTTCCCCAGGGTAGAGGGGTCAATTACTAGGGGGCATAGGTTTAAGGTGAGAGGGGCAAGGTTTAGAGTAGATGTACGAGGCAAGTTTTTTACGCAGAGGGTAGTGGGTGCCTGGAACTCGCTACCGGAGGAGGTAGTGGAAGCAGGGACGATAGGGACATTTAAGGGGCATCTTGACAAATATATGAATAGGATGGGAATAGAAGGATACGGACCCAGGAAGTGTAGAAGATTGTAGTTTAGTCGGGCAGTATGGTCGGCGCGGGCTTGGAGGGCCGAAGGGCCTGTTCCTGTGCTGTACATTTCTTTGTTCTTTGTTTGTTCTTTGACTGATAATGAAACAGACAATGACTGATAATGAAGCACACACTGACTGATAATGAAACACACTGACTGAGAATGAAACACACAGACTGAGAATGAAACACACAGAGAATGAAACTCACACTGACTGAGAATGAAACACACACTGACTGATAATGAAACACACTGACTGAGAATGAAACACACTGACTGATAATGAAACACACATTGACTGATAATGAAACACACACTGACTGATAATGAACACACACATTGACTGATAATGAAACACACACTGACTGATAATGAAACACACGGACTGATAATGAACACACGGACTGATAATGAAACACACACTGACTGATAATGGAACACACGGACTGAGAATGAAACACACACTGACTGATAATGATCACACACTGACTGAGAATGAAACACACATTGACTGATAATGAAACAGACACTGACTGATAATGATCACACACTGACTGATAATGATCACACACTGACTGAGAATGAAACACACACTGACTGATAATGAAACACACACTGACTGATAATGAAATACACGGACGGAGAATGAAACACACACTGACTGATAATGAAACACACGGACTGATAATGAAACACACACTGACTGATAATGAAACACCCACTGACTGATAATGAAACACACACTGACTGTTAATGAAACACACACTGACTGATAATGATCACACACTGACTGATAATGATCACACACTGACTGAGAATGAAACACACTGACTGATAATGAAACACACATTGACTGATAATGAAACACACACTGACTGATAATGAACACACACATTGACTGATAATGAAACACACACTGACTGATAATGAAACACACGGACTGATAATGAAACACACGGACTGATAATGAAACACACACTGACTGATAATGAAACACACGGACTGAGAATGAAACACACACTGACTGATAATGAAACACACTGACTGATAATGAAACACACACTGACTGATAATGATCGCACACTGACTGATAATGATCACACACTGACTGAGAATGAAACACACATTGACTGATAATGAAACAGACACTGACTGATAATGATCACACACTGACTGATAAGGATCACACACTGACTGAGAATGAAACACACACTGACTGATAATGAAACACACACTGACTGATAATGAAATACACGGACGGAGAATGAAACACACACTGACTGATAATGAAACACACGGACTGATAATGAAACACACACTGACTGATAATGAAACACACACTGACTGATAATGAAACACACACTGACTGTTAATGAAACACACACTGACTGATAATGATCACACACTGACTGATAATGATCACACACTGACTGAGAATGAAACACACATTGACTGATAATGAAACACACATTGACTGATAATGAAGCACACACTGACTGATAATGAAACACACTGACTGAGAATGAAACACACACTGACTGATAATGAAACACACACTGACTGATAATGATCACACACTGACTGATAATGATCACACACTGACAGATAATGAAACACACGGACTGAGAATGAAACAGACACTGACTGATAATGATCACACACTGACTGATAATGATCACACACTGACTGATAATGATCACACACTGACAGATAATAAAACACAAGGACTGAGAATGAAACACACATTGACTGATAATGAAACACACGGACTGAGAATGAAACACACATTGACTGATAATGAAACACACATTGACTGATAATGAAACACACACTGACTGATAATGAAACACACGGACTGAGAATGAAACACACGGACTGAGAATGAAACACACACTGACTGATAATGAAACACACGGACGGCGAATGAAACACACACTGACTGATAATGAAACACACACTGACTGATAATGAAACACACACTGACTGATAATGAAACACGGACTGAGAATTAAACACACCATGACTGATAATGAAACACACGGACTGATAATGAAACACACACTGACTGATAATGAAACACCCACTGACTGAGAATGAAACACACATTGACTGATAATGAAACACACATTGACTGATAATGAAACACACGGACTGAGAATGAAACACACATTGACTGATAATGAAACACACATTGACTGATAATGAAACACACACGGACTGAGAATGAAACACTGTGCTTGATAATGAAACACACACTGACTGATAATGAAACACACGGACTGATAATGAAACACACACTGACTGAGAATGAAACACACACTGACTGATAATGAAACACACGGACTGAGAATGAAACACACACTGACTGATAATGAAACACACACTGACTGATAATGAAACACAAGGACTGATAATGAAACACACACTGACTGATAATGAAACACACGGACTGATAATGAAACACACACTGACTGATAATGAAACACACTGACTGATAATGAAACACACACTGACTGATAATGAAACACACATTGACTGATAATGAAACACACGGACTGATAATGAAACACACATTGACTGATAATGAAACACACATTGACTGATAATGAAACACACACTGACTGATAATGAAACACACTGACTGAGAATGAAACACACACTGACTGATAATGAAACACACACTGACTGATAATGATCACACACTGACTGATAATGATCACACACTGACTGATAATGATCACACACTGACAGATAATGAAACACACGGACTGAGAATGAAACAGACACTGACCGATAATGAAACAGACACTGACTGATAATGATCACACACTGACTGATAATGATCACACACTGACTGATAATGATCTCACACTGACAGATAATGAAACACAAGGACTGAGAATGAAACACACATTGACTGATAATGAAACACACGGACTGATAATGAAACACACATTGACTGATAATGAAACACACATTGACTGATAATGAAACACACACTGACTGATAATGAAACACACGGACTGAGAATGAAACACGGACTGAGAATGAAACACACACTGACTGATAATGAAACACACATTGACTGATAATGAAACACACACTGACTGATAACAAAACACACGGACTGAGAATGAAACACACGGACTGAGAATGAAACACACAGACTGAGAATGAAACACACAGAGAATGAAACACACACTGACTGATAATGAAACACACACTGACTGATAATGAAACACACACTGACTAATAATGAAACACACACTGACTGAGAATGAAACACACACTGACTGATAATGAAACACACACTGACTGATAATGAAACACACACTGACTGATAATGAAACACACGGACTGAGAATGAAACACACATTGACTGATAATGAAACACACGGACTGAGAATGAAACACACATTGACTGAGAATGAAACACACATTGACTGATAATGAAACACACACTGACTGATAATGAAACACACGGGCTGAGAATGAAACACACACTGACAGATAATGAAACACATGGACTGAGAATGAAACACACTGACTGATAATGAAACACACGGACTGATAATGAAACACACACTGACTGATAATGAAACACACACTGACTGTTAACGCAACACACACTGACTGATAATGATCACACACTGACTGATAATGATCACACACTGACTGAGAATGAAACACACATTGACTGATAATGAAACACACTGACTGAGAATGAAACACACACTGACTGATAATGAAACACACTGACTGATAATGAAACACACTGACTGAGAATGAAACACACACTGACTGATAATGAAACACACTGACTGATAATGAAACACACTGACTGAGAATGAAACACACACTGACTGATAATGAAACACACACTGACTGATAATGATCACACACTGACTGATAATGATCACACACTGACAGATAATGAAACACACGGACTGAGAATGAAACACACATTGACTGATAATGAAACACACTGACTGATAATGAAACACACTGACTGAGAATGAAACACACACTGACTGATAATGAAACACACACTGACTGATAATGATCACACACTGACTGATAATGATCACACACTGACAGATAATGAAACACACGGACTGAGAATGAAACAGACACTGACTGATAATGAAACAGACACTGACTGATAATGATCACACACTGACTGATAATGATCACACACTGACTGATAATGATCACACACTGACTGATAATGATCACACACTGACAGATAATGAAACACAAGGACTGAGAATGAAACACACATTGACTGATAATGAAACACACGGACTGAGAATGAAACACACATTGACTGATAATGAAACACACATTGACTGATAATGAAACACACACTGACTGATAATGAAACACACGGACTGATAATGATCACACACTGACTGATAATGATCACACACTGACAGATAATGAAACACACGGACTGAGAATGAAACAGACACTGACTGATAATGAAACAGACACTGACTGATAATGATCACACACTGACTGATAATGATCACACACTGACTGATAATGATCACACACTGACTGATAATGATCACACACTGACAGATAATGAAACACAAGGACTGAGAATGAAACACACATTGACTGATAATGAAACACACGGACAGAGAATGAAACACACATTGACTGATAATGAAACACACATTGACTGATAATGAAACACACACTGACTGATAACGAAACACACGGACTGAGAATGAAACACACGGACTGAGAATGAAACACACGGACTGAGAATGAAACACACAGACTGAGAATGAAACACACAGAGAATGAAACACACACTGACTGATAATGAAACACACACTGACTGATAATGAAACACACACTGACTGATAATGAAACACACACTGACTGAGAATGAAACACACACTGACTGATAATGAAACACACACTGACTGATAATGAAACACACACTGACTGATAATGAAACACACGGACTGAGAATGAAACACACATTGACTGATAATGAAACACACGGACTGAGAATGAAACACACATTGACTGAGAATGAAACACACATTGACTGATAATGAAACACACACTGACTGATAATGAAACACACGGGCTGAGAATGAAACACACACTGACTGATAATGAAACACATGGACTGAGAATGAAACACACTGACTGATAATGAAACACACGGACTGATAATGAAACACACACTGACTGATAATGAAACACACACTGACTGATAATGAAACACACATTGACTGATAATGAAACACACATTGACTGATAATGAAACACACATTGACTGATAATGAAACACACATTGACTGATAATGAAACACTGTGCCTGATAATGAAACACACACTGACTGACAATGAAACACACGGACTGATAATGAAACACACACTGACTGAGAATGAAACACACACTGACTGATAATGAAACACACACTGACTGAGAATGAAACACACACTGACTGATAATGAAACACACACTGACTGATAATGAAACACACGGACTGATAATGAAACACACACTGACTGATAATGAAACACACGGACTGATAATGAAACACACACTGACTGATAATGAAACAGACACTGACTGATAATGAAACACACATTGACTGATAATGAAACACACATTGACTGATAATGAAACACACGGACTGAGAATGAAACACACACTGACTGATAATGAAACGCACGGACTGATAATGAAACACACACTGACTGATAATGAAACACACAATGACTGATAATGAAACACACACTGACTAATAATGAAACACACGGACTGAGAATGAAACACACACTGACTGATAATGAAACACACACTGACTGATAATGAAACACACACTGACTGATAATGAAACACACACTGACTGATAATGAAACACACACTGACTGATAATGAAACACACACAGACTGAGAATGAAACACACACTGACTGATAATGAAACACACACTGACTGATAATGAAACACACACTGACTGATAATGAAACACACACGGACTGAGAATGAAACACACACGGACTGAGAATGAAACACACACGGACTGAGAATGAAACACACACTGACTGATAATGAAACAGACAATGACTGATAATGAAACACACACTGACTGATAATGAAACACACTGACTGAGAATGAAACACACAGACTGAGAATGAAACACACAGAGAATGAAACACACACTGACTGAGAATGAAACACACACTGACTGATAATGAAATACACGGACGGAGAATGAAACACACACTGACTGATAATGAAACACACGGACTGATAATGAAACACACCCTGACTGATAATGAAACACCCACTGACTGATAATGAAACACACACTGACTGTTAATGAAACACACACTGACTGATAATGATCACACACTGACTGATAATGATCACACACTGACTGAGAATGAAACACACATTGACTGATAATGAAACACACATTGACTGATAATGAAGCACACACTGACTGATAATGAAACACACTGACTGAGAATGAAACACACACTGACTGATAATGAAACACACACTGACTGATAATGATCACACACTGACTGATAATGATCACACACTGACAGATAATGAAACACACGGACTGAGAATGAAACAGACACTGACTGATAATGAAACAGACACTGACTGATAATGATCACACACTGACTGATAATGATCACACACTGACTGATAATGATCACACACTGACTGATAATGATCACACACTGACAGATAGTGAAACACACGGACTGAGAATGAAACACACATTGACTGATAATGAAATACACGGACTGAGATTGAAACACACACTGACTGATAATGAAACACACGGACTGAGAATGAAACACACGGACAGAGAATGAAACACACACTGACTGATAATGAAACACACGGACGGCGAATGAAACACACACTGACTGATAATGAAACACACACTGACTGATAATGAAACACACACTGACTGATAATGAAACACGGACTGAGAATGAAACACACCATGACTGATAATGAAACACACGGACTGATAATGAAACACACACTGACTGATAATGAAACACACACTGACTGATAATGAAACACCCACTGACTGAGAATGAAACACACATTGACTGATAATGAAACACACATTGACTGATAATGAAACACACGGACTGAGAATGAAACACACATTGACTGATAATGAAACACACATTGACTGATAATGAAACACACACGGACTGAGAATGAAACACTGTGCCTGATAATGAAACACACACTGACTGATAATGAAACACACACTGACTGAGAATGAAACACACACTGACTGATAATGAAACACACGGACTGAGAATGAAACACACACTGACTGATAATGAAACACACACTGACTGATAATGAAACACACGGACTGATAATGAAACACACGGACTGATAATGAAAGACACACTGACTGATAATGAAACACACGGACTGATAATGATCACACACTGACTGATAATGAAACACACTGACTGATAATGAAACACACACTGACTGATAATGAAACACACATTGACTGATAATGAAACACACATTGACTGATAATGAAACACACACTGACTGATAATGAAACACACTGACTGAGAATGAAACACACACTGACTGATAATGAAACACACACTGACTGATAATGATCACACACTGACTGATAATGATCACACACTGACTGATAATGATCACACACTGACAGATAATGAAACACACGGACTGAGAATGAAACAGACACTGACTGATAATGAAACAGACACTGACTGATAATGATCACACACTGACTGATAATGATCACACACTGACTGATAATGATCTCACACTGACAGATAATGAAACACAAGGACTGAGAATGAAACACACATTGACTGATAATGAAACACACGGACTGAGAATGAAACACACATTGACTGATAATGAAACACACATTGACTGATAATGAAACACACACTGACTGATAATGAAACACACGGACTGATAATGATCACACACTGACTGATAATGATCACACACTGACAGATAATGAAACACACGGACTGAGAATGAAACAGACACTGACTGATAATGAAACAGACACTGACTGATAATGATCACACACTGACTGATAATGATCACACACTGACTGATAATGAAACACACGGACTGAGAATGAAACACACATTGACTGATAATGAAACACACATTGACTGATAATGAAACACACACTGACTGATAATGAAACACACGGACTGAGAATGAAACACACGGACTGAGAATGAAACACACACTGACTGATAATGAAACACACGGACGGCGAATGAAACACACACTGACTGATAATGAAACACACACTGACTGATAATGAAACACACACTGACTGATAATGAAACACACGGACTGAGAATGAAACACACCATGACTGATAATGAAACACACGGACTGATAATGAAACACACACTGACTGATAATGAAACACACACTGACTGATAATGAAACACCCACTGACTGATAATGAAACACATGGACTGAGAATGAAACACACATTGACTGATAATGAAACACACATTGACTGATAATGAAACACACACGGACTGAGAATGAAACACTGTGCCTGATAATGAAACACACACTGACTGATAATGAAACACACGGACTGATAATGAAACAGACACTGACTGAGAATGAAACATACACTGACTGATAATGAAACACACGGACTGAGAATGAAACACACACTGACTGATCATGAAACACACACTGACTGATAATGAAACACACGGACTGATAATGAAACACACGGACTGATAATGAAACACACACTGACTGATAATGAAACACACGGACTGATAATGAAACACACACTGACTGATAATGAAACACACTGACTGATAATGAAACACACACTGACTGATAATGAAACACACATTGACTGATAATGAAACACACGGACTGATAATGAAACACACATTGACTGATAATGAAACACACATTGACTGATAATGAAACACACACTGACTGATAATGAAACACACTGACTGAGAATGAAACACACACTGACTGATAATGAAACACACACTGACTGATAATGATCACACACTGACTGATAATGATCACACACTGACTGATAATGATCACACACTGACAGATAATGAAACACACGGACTGAGAATGAAACAGACACTGACTGATAATGAAACAGACACTGACTGATAATGATCACACACTGACTGATAATGATCACACACTGACTGATAATGATCTCACACTGACAGATAATGAAACACAAGGACTGAGGATGAAACACACATTGACTGATAATGAAACACACGGACTGAGAATGAAACACACATTGACTGATAATGAAACACACATTGACTGATAATGAAACACACACTGACTGATAATGAAGCACACGGACTGAGAATGAAACACGGACTGAGAATGAAACACACACTGACTGAGAATGAAACGCACAGAGAATGAAACACACACTGACTGTTAATGAAACACACATTGACTGATAATGAAACACACACTGACTGATAACGAAACACACGGACTGAGAATGAAACACACGGACTGAGAATGAAACACACAGACTGAGAATGAAACACACAGAGAATGAAACACACACTGACTGATAATGAAACACACACTGACTGATAATGAAACACACACTGACTGATAATGAAACACACACTGACTGAGAATGAAACACACACTGACTGATAATGAAACACACACTGACTGATAATGAAACACACACTGACTGATAATGAAACACACGGACTGAGAATGAAACACACATTGACTGATAATGAAACACACGGACTGAGAATGAAACACACATTGACTGAGAATGAAACACACATTGACTGATAATGAAACACACACTGACTGATAATGAAACACACGGGCTGAGAATGAAACACACACTGACAGATAATGAAACACATGGACTGAGAATGAAACACACTGACTGATAATGAAACACACGGACTGATAATGAAACACACACTGACTGATAATGAAACACACACTGACTGTTAATGAAACACACACTGACTGATAATGATCACACACTGACTGATAATGATCACACACTGACTGAGAATGAAACACACATTGACTGATAATGAAACACACATTGACTGATAATGAAGCACACACTGACTGATAATGAAACACACTGACTGAGAATGAAACACACACTGACTGATAATGAAACACACACTGACTGATAATGATCACACACTGACTGATAAAGATCACACACTGACAGATAATGAAACACACGGACTGAGAATGAAACAGACACTGACTGATAATGAAACAGACACTGACTGATAATGATCACACACTGACTGATAATGATCACACACTGACTGATAATGATCACACACTGACTGATAATGATCACACACTGACAGATAATGAAACACAAGGACTGACAATGAAACACACATTGACTGATAATGAAACACAGGGACTGAGAATGAAACACACATTGACTGATAATGAAACACACATTGACTGATAATGAAACACACACTGACTGATAATGAAACACACGGACTGAGAATGAAACACACGGACTGAGAATGAAACACACACTGACTGATAATGAAACACACGGACGGAGAATGAAACACACACTGACTGATAATGAAACACACACTGACTGATAATGAAACACACGGACTGAGAATGAAACACACCATGACTGATAATGAAACACACGGACTGATAATGAAACACACACTGACTGATAATGAAACACACACTGACTGATAATGAAACACCCACTGACTGATAATGAAACACATGGACTGAGAATGAAACACACATTGACTGATAATGAAACACACGGACTGAGAATGAAACACACATTGACTGATAATGAAACACACATTGACTGATAATGAAACACACACGGACTGAGAATGAAACACTGTGCCTGATAATGAAACACACACTGACTGATAATGAAACACACGGACTGATAATGAAACACACACTGACTGAGAATGAAACAGACACTGACTGATAATGATCACACACTGACTGATAATGATCACACACTGACTGATAATGATCTCACACTGACAGATAATGAAACACAAGGACTGAGAATGAAACACACATTGACTGATAATAAAACACACGGACTGAGAATGAAACACACATTGCCTGATAATGAAACACACATTGACTGATAATGAAACACACACTGACTGATAATGAAACACACGGACTGAGAATGAAACACGGACTGAGAATGAAACACACACTGACTGAGAATGAAACGTACAGAGAATGAAACACACACTGACTGATAATGAAACACACACTGACTGATAACGAAACACACGGACTGAGAATGAAACACACGGACTGAGAATGAAACACACAGACTGAGAATGAAACACACAGAGAATGAAACACACACTGACTGATAATGAAACACACACTGACTGATAATGAAACACACACTGACTGATAATGAAACACACACTGACTGAGAATGAAACACACACTGACTGATAATGAAACACACACTGACTGATAATGAAACACACACTGACTGATAATGAAACACACGGACTGAGAATGAAACACACATTGACTGATAATGAAACACACGGACTGAGAATGAAACACACATTGACTGAGAATGAAACACACATTGACTGATAATGAAACACACACTGACTGATAATGAAACACACGGGCTGAGAATGAAACACACACTGACAGATAATGAAACACATGGACTGAGAATGAAACACACTGACTGATAAAGAAACACACGGACTGATAATGAAACACACACTGACTGATAATGAAACACACACTGACTGATAATGAAACACACATTGACTGATAATGAAACACACATTGACTGATAATGAAACACACATTGACTGATAATGAAACACACATTGACTGATAATGAAACACTGTGCCTGATAATGAAACACACACTGACTGACAATGAAACACACGGACTGATAATGAAACACACACTGACTGAGAATGAAACACACACTGACTGATAATGAAACACACACTGACTGAGAATGAAACACACACTGACTGATAATGAAACACACACTGACTGATAATGAAACACACGGACTGATAATGAAACACACACTGACTGATAATGAAACACACGGACTGATAATGAAACACACACTGACTGATAATGAAACAGACACTGACTGATAATGAAACACACATTGACTGATAATGAAACACACATTGACTGATAATGAAACACACGGACTGAGAATGAAACACACACTGACTGATAATGAAACACACGGACTGATAATGAAACACACACTGACTGATAATGAAACACACAATGACTGATAATGAAACACACACTGACTGATAATGAAACACACGGACTGAGAATGAAACACACACTGACTGATAATGAAACACACACTGACTGATAATGAAACACACACTGACTGAGAATGAAACACACACTGACTGATAATGAAACACACACTGACTGATAATGAAACACACACTGACTGATAATGAAACACACACAGACTGAGAATGAAACACACACTGACTGATAATGAAACACACACTGACTGATAATGAAACACACACTGACTGATAATGAAACACACACTGACTGATAACGAAACACACGGACTGAGAATGAAACACACGGACTGAGAATGAAACACACAGACTGAGAATGAAACACACAGAGAATGAAACACACACTGACTGATAATGAAACACACACTGACTGATAATGAAACACACACTGACTGAGAATGAAACACACACTGACAGATAATGAAACACACGGACTGAGAATGAAACACACATTGACTGATAATGAAACACACGGACTGAGAATGAAACACACATTGACTGAGAATGAAACACACATTGACTGATAATGAAACACACACTGACTGATAATGAAACACACGGGCTGAGAATGAAACACACACTGACAGATAATGAAACACATGGACTGATAATGAAACACACGGACTGATAATGAAACACACACTGACTGATAATGAAACACACACTGACTGATAATGAAACACACATTGACTGATAATGAAACACACACTGACTGATAATGAAACACACTGACTGAGAATGAAACACACTGACTGATAATGAAACACACATTGACTGATAATGAAACACACACTGACTGATAATGAACACACACATTGACTGATAATGAAACACACACTGACTGATAATGAACACACACTGACTGATAATGAACACACACTGACTGATAATGAACACACACTGACTGATAATGAACACACACTGACTGATAATGAAACACACACTGACTGATAATGAAACACACTGACTGATAATGAAACACACTGACTGAGAATGAAACACACAGACTGAGAATGAAACACACAGAGAATGAAACACACACTGACTGAGAATGAAACACACACTGACTGATAATGAAACACACTGACTGAGAATGAAACACACTGACTGATAATGAAACACACATTGACTGATAATGAAACACACACTGACTGAGAATGAAACACACACTGACTGATAATGAAACACACTGACTGAGAATGAAACACACTGACTGATAATGAAACACACATTGACTGATAATGAAACACACACTGACTGATAATGAACACACACATTGACTGATAATGAAACACACACTGACTGATAATGAACACACACTGACTGATAATGAACACACACTGACTGATAATGAACACACACTGACTGATAATGAACACACACTGACTGATAATGAAACACACACTGACTGATAATGAAACACACATTGACTGATAATGAAACACACATTGACTGATAATGAAACACTGTGCCTGATAATGAAACACACACTGACTGACAATGAAACACACGGACTGATAATGAAACACACACTGACTGAGAATGAAACACACACTGACTGATAATGAAACACACACTGACTGAGAATGAAACACACACTGACTGATAATGAAACACACACTGACTGATAATGAAACACACGGACTGAGAATGAAACACACACTGACTGATAATGAAACACACGGACTGATAATGAAACACACACTGACTGATAATGAAACAGACACTGACTGATAATGAAACACACATTGACTGATAATGAAACACACATTGACTGATAATGAAATACACGGACTGAGAATGAAACACACACTGACTGATAATGAAACACACGGACTGATAATGAAACACACACTGACTGATAATGAAACACACACTGACTGATAATGAAACACACGGACTGAGAATGAAACACACACTGACTGATAATGAAACACACACTGACTGATAATGAAACACACACTGACTGAGAATGAAACACACACTGACTGATAATGAAACACACACTGACTGATAATGAAACACACACTGACTGATAATGAAACACACACTGACTGATAATGAAACACACACAGACTGAGAATGAAACACACACTGACTGATAATGAAACACACACTGACTGATAATGAAACACACACTGACTGATAATGAAACACACACGGACTGAGAATGAAACACACACGGACTGAGAATGAAACACACACGGACTGAGAATGAAACACACACTGACTGATAATGAAACAGACAATGACTGATAATGAAACACACAGACTGATAATGAAACACACTGACTGAGAATGAAACACACAGACTGAGAATGAAACACACAGAGAATGAAACACACACTGACTGAGAATGAAACACACACTGACTGCTAATGAAACACACTGACTGAGAATGAAACACACTGACTGATAATGAAACACACATTGACTGATAATGAAACACACACTGACTGATAATGAACACACACATTGACTGATAATGAAACACACACTGACTGATAATGAACACACACTGACTGATAATGAACACACACTGACTGATAATGAACACACACTGACTGATAATGAACACACACTGACTGATAATGAAACACACACTGACTGATAATGAAACACACTGACTGATAATGAAACACACTGACTGAGAATGAAACACACAGACTGAGAATGAAACACACAGAGAATGAAACACACACTGACTGAGAATGAAACACACACTGACTGATAATGAAACACACTGACTGAGAATGAAACACACTGACTGATAATGAAACACACATTGACTGATAATGAAACACACACTGACTGAGAATGAAACACACACTGACTGATAATGAAACACACTGACTGAGAATGAAACACACTGACTGATAATGAAACACACATTGACTGATAATGAAACACACACTGACTGATAATGAACACACACATTGACTGATAATGAAACACACACTGACTGATAATGAACACACACTGACTGATAATGAACACACACTGACTGATAATGAACACACACTGACTGATAATGAACACACACTGACTGATAATGAAACACACACTGACTGATAATGAAACACACTGACTGATAATGAAACACACAGTGACTGATAATAAAACACACACTGACTGATAATGAACACACACTGACTGATAATGAAACACACACTGGCTCCCAGTGCTGGTCGAGGCCTGGCCCTGTTTTACCCACCTGTCTCCACCAACTGTCTCACCCCCTTGCCTGCTTCCCCTATTCTCGCTCCCCTTTCCCATCTTTTTTCCTCTGTCCCTGTCGCTTTCACCGCTGCCGCGTCTGCTTTCCCTCCAGGTTGTTCATTTTTACGAACTCATCGGCCTCCATCGGGGTGCCGAAGTAATGTTCCTTCCCCTGGTATGTCGATTTCGCTCTGTTGAATTCGGCACTCCTTTTTGCAACGTCTACCCAAATGTCCTGGTAGACCCTGATTCTGTGCCCTTCCCCACGAGCGCGACTTTGTCTGTCGGGCCCACCTCAGGGTTTTTCCCGGTCCTGGAATCGGTGCTGCCTTGCAATTATCGCCCCCGGCTGCTCCCCAATATTGGGTTTAGGCTGGAGCGACCTGTGTGCCCTTTCCATTTCTGGGGGATTTGGAAAGCCTTCCCTCCCAACTAGATTGCCCAGCATTTGGGTGATTATAGCCAATTGGGTCCCTCCCCTCAGTCCCGTCTGGCAGGCCCACAATGCCGCCGTTTTGCCGCCTGTACCTAATTCTCTTCGTTCTCAACCTTCCCTTTTAGGTTTCCCTGCGCCACCACCAACCTCTTCACCTTGACCTCCAGAGCAACGGTCCTGTCAATTTGGTCTGTTGATGCCTTTTCCTGGTCCAGGATCATCTTCTAGGCCTCCACCTTCCATCCCAGGCCTTCTTTCGTGCGCTGAAGGGTGGCTAGCGCTTTCATCACCACCTCCTTCATCATCACCTGGAACTCCGTCTTGATCGTTTCCTTCATAGCGGTAAGTTTCTTTTTCAAAACATTCCTCCATCTGTCCCAGTGTGTGTGTTGGGGGGGGGGGGTGGGGGGGGGGGATGTTGTTGTCTGTTCCTGCTCCGCCGTTCAGGTCGCCGATCTTTCCCCCTCCTGGTTTGCCTGGGCCTCCGCCTCGCCTCGTGGGGCCGCCGGTCCACTCGCCCATTGCTCCTCCACTTCTGCTTCGGACTTCTCACCATCCCCTTCAGCTGCTGTTCGCGGGCATCCTCACTCTCCGTCTCGTGCTGTTGGTGCCTGTTGTATTTGGGTGGCTTTTAGGGCCAAAAACTAAAATAAATTCACTGTGTTGAGTCCAATTGGGAGGAGAGCCACCTAATGTGCATCCGCTCAGCACACCGTCGCCACCAGAAGTCGTCGTTGGAAGCAAGAATTAGCTGGATGGGAGGGGCCTTTGATTATCCTGGCCGCTTTCCCAAGGCAGCATGAGATGTAGACAGTCAATGGGTGCGACGGGGGTTCGCATGATGTGCTGGGCTGTGCTCATGGCTTTCTGTAATTTCATACAGTCTTGGGCCGAGCAGTTGCCATACTAGGCTGTGATGCAGCCAGATAGGATGCTTTCTATGGTGCATCTTTAAAAATTGGTAAGAGTCAATGTGGACATGCCAAATTTCCAGTTTCCTGAGGAAGTACAGGCGCTGTAGTGCTTTCTTGGCCGTAGCATCGGCGTGGGTGAAACAGGACAGATTGTTGGTGGTGTTCACACTGTCATGAGAATATCGCTTTAAGAAATGTTTGGCTGCTCATGTTGCTGCCGTGATGTCAGAGTTTGGGTGGAGCTGAGCTCTGGCTCTGCTTTTTAGTTTCACGTTGAGAAAAGTTTGGGTGTGTCTGTGTCTTTTTGGCTTCGTTTTCAGTGTTGGAGCTCAAGCCAGACAATGCAGCTGAAATGCTGTTCTCTCTGCCATGAAAAGACTGTCTCTTGATCATTTGGTGAATTCAGAATTATAAATGTTCTGAGTAGTGACTTTAACCTGGCATGCTTCTGTTAAAGGTTATGTTTTTTGTAAGTCTTCTGGATTTCTGGATGTTAAAAGGACAGCGTAATTTGAGTTCATAGAATAAACATTGCTTTGCTTTAAAAAATACTTTTCCATTTCTGCTGTACCACACCTGTAGAGTGGGCCGTGTGCTCCCCATACCACAATCTATTAAAAGTTGTGGGTCAGGTGAACTCCATGATACACTTTGGGGATCTCTGAACCCTGGCCCATAACAAATTGGGGGCTCAAGGGGGATAAAAGTCTATCTATTGGATTGGTTTTGTGAACTTAAAGACAGTGAGGGGTGAGCATATAGTGGGTGCTTTTCAGGTATTATGGGAAGTGTGTTGTGGAAAATGGCTCTTTCATGCAGCACCTTATGGACAAAGACTAAAAGCAGACTGTTAGATTTGGCAAAAACATTGCAGTTAACATTACCTGACAAAATGCGAAAAGATGAGGTAATTATGGCGGTGGCTAAGCATTTAAAGTTGCCTGAGATACAGTTTGACTCGAGGGAAATGGCGAAAATTCAGTTACAAATTAACAAATGGAACATGAGAAAGAATTAAAGCAGCTTGAATATGAAAGAGAGAGAGGAAAAAGAAAGAGAGAGAGAGGAAGAGAGAGAAGAAAGGAAAACAGAAAGATAGCCCTAGCGGAACAAAAAGAAAGAGAAAGGGAGATACAGATCAGGGAAAAAGTGAGTGTTTGAACTTCAGAAAATGGCCATGAAACATGACAATCCGTTACAATTTGCAGATGTAAAGGAAAACGTACAGTTGGAGGATAGTGATGAGGATAGTGAGAAAGAGCATCATAATCAAAGGCTTGGTGGGGATCGATTTAAATATGTCCAAGCATTGCCAAGGTTTGATGAGAAGGAGGTAGAGGCCTTTTTCATTTCATTTGAGAAGGTGGCTAAACAACTGAAATGGCCACAGTACATGTGGGTATTACTGATTCAAACAAAGCTGGTAGGTAGGGCTAGTGAAGTGTTTGCATCACAACCGGAGAAGGTATCTGGGACGTATGAGGTGAAAAAATCCATCTTAGGTGCATATGAACTAGTGCCTGAAGCCTACAGACAAAGGCTTAGGAATTTAAGGAAAGAACCTGGTCAAACATACATGGAGTTTGAAAGGATCAAACAGAGTAATTTTGATAGGTGGATAAGGGCTTTGAAAATAGACCAAACGTATGAAGCTCTCAGAAAAATTATACTTTTGGAGGAGTTTAAAAATTCAATTCCTGATGTAGTGAGAACTCATGTGGAAGAGCAGAGGGTTAAAACTGCGAGGTTAGCAGCAGAAATGGCAGATGATTATGAATTAGTTCATAAATCAAAGCTTGGTTTCCGACATCAGTTTCAGCCTGCGAGGGACAGAAACTGGGCACATGAGAAATACTCAAGTGGTAAAGGTAAACATGATCTGATGGGAAATAATGAGAGTGTACCTCAGATTAAAAGGGAAATCCAGGAGGGTGAAAAAGAAATGAAAAGTTTCAAATGTTTTCACTGGAATAAACTAGGCCAAGTAAAGTCAAAGTGTTGGTGGTTGAAGAAAAGCACTGGGAAGGCTATGTAGTAAAACAGGATATGTCAGTGGGGTTTGTTAAAGTGGTAAAGGAAAGCCCAAGTGAAGCAAAGCAAAGGAGTTGAAAAAGATTGTACAGCCTGATCAAGAGGTGATTGATAAAGAAGGTGGCAGATCTCTTTAAAGAATTTACTTGTGTGGGTAAAGTTTACTCGTGTGTATCAGGAGGAGCAGGTAAAGAAGTCACAATTTTAAGAGATACGGGAGCTAGTCAATCTTTAACGGTAAGAGATGAGGAGTTATGTCGTTTGGGAAGAATGTTGCCAGAAAAGGTGGTAATATGTGGAATTCAGGGTGAGAGGAGTAGTGTTCAATTATATAAGGTAAGGTTGGAAAGTCAAGTGAAGAGTGGTGAAGTGGTAGTAGGAGTAATAGAGAAACTATCTTGTCCAGGAATACAGTTTATCTTGGGTAATGATATAGCTGGATCACAGATGGGAGTGATGCCTACTGTGGTTGTTAAGCCAGTGGAAAATCAGACAACTGAAGTGTTGAAGGACGAATATCCTGGGATTTTTCCGGATTGTGTAGTAACAAGGTCGCAAAGTCACAGGTTAAGACAAGAGGAGAAATCAAAGAGTGAAGATGAAGTTGAAGTGCACTTATCAGAAACGATTTTTGATCAAATGGTTGAAAAAGAACAAGAACAGGTGGAGGATGAGCCGGATATTTTTAGTTCAGGAAAATTGGCGGCAAAAAGATATAGAAATAAAACGGATGTATCAAAAAGCATACACGGAAGAGGAATCTGAGTGTATACCAGTGTTATTACCATAAAAGTGATGTCTTGATGAGAAAATGGAGACCTTTACATATGCAGGCGGATGAAAAGTGGGCAGAAGTTCATCAAGTAGTATTGCTGGTAAGGTATAGAAAGGAGGCGTAGTGAGTTGCACATGAGGTACCAGTGGGAGGTCATTTGGGAATAAGGAAAACTCAAGCTAAAATTCAAAAACATATTCATTGGCCTGGACTACATGAAGATGTAGTTACATTTTGTCAATCATGTCACACATATCAAGTGATAGTGGGAATCAATATCTTTTGACTATAATGGATATGTCTACTAGGTTTCCAGAGGCCATTCCAGTATGTAATATTACAGCAAAAAAGATTGTGGGGAGTTACTTAAATTCTTTACTAGATATGGACTACCCACAGAAATACAATCGGATCAAGGATCAAATTTTACCTCAAGGTTATTCAAAGAAGTTATGGATAGCTTAGGAATAAAACAATTTAAATCAATTGCGTACCATCCAGAATCGCAGGGAGCGTTAGAAAGGTGGCATCCGGCATTAAAGACAATGTTGAGGGCTTATTGTCAAGATTATCTAGAGGATTGGAATAAAGGAATTCCATTCGTACTGTTTGCAATTAGGGATGCATCAAATGAGTCAACAAAATTCAGTCCTTTTGAACTAATTTTAGGTCATGAGGTAAGAAAATTGATTAAGGAAAAATTGGTGAGTGAGAAATTGGAAATTACATTATTGGATTATTACAATTTCAGGGAACGATTAAATAGAGCAGGTCAATTGGCTAGACAACATTTAAAAGTTGCACAAAATGTGATGAAACAGGTAGCGGACAAAAAATCCAAAGTTCGTAGTTTTGCCTGTGGAGATAAAGTTTTAGTATTGTTGCCAATGGTAGGTGAGCCTTTAAAAGCAAGGTTTTGTGGACCTTATCAGATTGAAAGGAAATTAAATAAGGTGAATTATGTGGTAAAAACACCAGATAGAAGGAAGACTCACCGAGTGTGTCATGTGAAAATGCTTAAAAGGTACTTTGAAAGGGAAGGAGAGAAAAGGGAGGCGGTTTTAATGATTCTAACTCAAAGTGACAAACCAAATCCAGATGACTGTGAATTTGACATACCTCAAATTAAATTGGAAAACTAGGATATTCTTAAAAATTGGGATAAATTGTTGAGTTACCTTCCAGAGGAAAAACAAACTGACCTGAAAGAGCTATTGATATCACGTGGGCAAGTTTGTGGAGATAAATTGGGAAGTGCTAAAATGGCTATATGTGATGTAGATGTGGGAAATGCTGTTCCAATCAAACAACATCCATACAGACATAACCCTTTAAAATTGGCACAGGTTAACAAAGAGATTGAGAGTATGCTTAAAAATGGCATAATTGAAGTGGGTTGCAGCCAATGGAGCTCACCCATTGGGATGGTAAATAAAACCAGACGGTACCCAACGGTTGTGCGTGGATTGTAGAAAGGTTAATGCAGTTACAAGAATGGACTCTTATCCTATCTCACGTTTGCAGGATTGCATTGAGAAGTGGGACAATCAGCTTTTATTTTCAAACTGGATTTACTTGAAGGTTACTGGCAGGTACCTTTATCCGAAAGCCATGATGTGGAGATGCCGGCGTTGGACTGGGGTGAGCATAGTAAGAAGCCTTACAACACCAGATTAAAGTCCAACAGGTTTGTTTCGATGTCACTAGCTTTCGGAGCGCTGTTCCTTCCTCAGGTGAATGAAGAGGTAGTTTCCAGAAACACATATATAGACAGATTCAAAGATGCCAGACAATGCTTGGAATACGAGCATCAGCAGGTGATTAAATCTTTACAGATCCAGAGATGGGGTTACCCCAGGTTAAAGAGGTGTGAATTGTGTCAAGCCAGGACAGTTGGTAGGATTTCGCAGGCCAGATGGTGGGGGATGATTGTAATGCGGCGTGAATCCCAGGTCCCGGTTGAGGCCGTATTTCAACTGGGACCTGGGATTCATGTCTGGTAATTTTCAGCCAGACATGGAACGAACATTTAAAACATCTGATGGAGTTATTTGATCAAATTCAGAAGGCGGGTTTGGTGATAAACCTAGCCAAAAGTGAATTTGGAAAAGCCCAAGTCACTTTCCTTGAGGATTTTTCGATACCCTCGACATGACGGGAAATAATGCGATTGCTTGGCATGAGTGGATTTGATCGAACATTTGTGCAAATGTTTTGAGCGTGGTTGCTCCACCGATGGACTTGCTGAAGAAACGTCGAAAATTTCAGTGGACAGCGGACTTTCAACAGGCATATGACGGCCTGAAAGCTGTGATTAGCAATGTTCCTGTGTTGGAGAATTACAAGGGACTCTGTGATCAGATAGAACTAAAGTATTTGACTTTAAAGAGAAATGCCGAGGCGTAGAGAAATGGACGGATCGTGCAGAGACCTTCTTGTTCAAAGAGACTGTCAATTGAGAAGGATTTCAGTTGGAGGAAGAAGAGACAAAATGGACTATATTATTATACCTGCTTGTGTATGGTGTTTTTTGAAACAAAAAAGTATATTTACTGTGTGCATTTCTTAAAGGATAGTGAGAAGGTGAAAAATGAAACCATCTTGAAGTTGATGGTTTATTTTGTTTTCTTGGGGGGGGGGGGGCGGAGGTGTCATGAGAATGTCACTGCTCATGTTACTGCCATGATGTCAGAGTGTGGGTGGAGCTGAGCTCTGGCTCTGCTTTTTAGTTTCACTTTGAAACTAAGCTTGGGTTTTTCTGTGTCTTTTTGGTTTTGTTTTCAGTGTTGGAGCTGAAGCCAGACAAAGCAGGTGTACGGTTGTTCTCTCGGCCATGAAAAGACTGTCTCTTGATCATTTGGTGAATTCAGAATTATAAATGTTCTGAGTAGTGATTTTAACCTGACGTGCTTCTGTTAAAGATTATGTTTTTTGTAAGTCTTCGTGGATGTTAAAAGGACAGCGTACACATTACTTAGTGTTGTAGTCTTTGGGGTTGTACTTGAATTAATGGTTGCTAAGATGCTCACTGTATGTTTTAAAAAGGTTAACTTGAGTTCAGAGAATAAACATTGTTTAGCTTTAAAAAATACTTTTCCATTTCTGCTGTACCACACCTGTTTTGCTTTAAAAAATACTTTTCCATTTCTGCTGTACCACACCTGTAGAGTGGGCCGTGGGCTTCCCATACCACAATCTATTAAAAGTTGTGAGACAGGTGAACTCCATGATACACTTTGGGGTTCTCTAAACCCTGGCCCATAACAACACCGAGGAATTTAAAGCTGCCAACCATCTCCACCTCAGCGTTATTGATTCAGACAGGGGTGGCACAGTAGCACAGTGGTTTACACTGTTGCTTCACAGATCCTGGGTCCCAGGTTCGATTCCTGGCTTGGGTCATTGTCTAAGCGGAGTCTGCACGTCCTCTCCGTGTCTGTGTGAGTTTCTTCCAGGTGCTCCGGTTTCCTCCCACAGTCAAAAGATGTGCAGTTAGGCCACGGATTGGCCATGCTAAATTGCCCTTAGTGTCCAAAAAGGTTAGGTACGGTTGTTTTGTTACGGGGGATAGAGTGGAGGTGTGGGCTTAAGTGGGGGGCTCTTTCCAAAGGCCGGTGCAGACTCGATGGGCCAAATGGCCTCCTCCTGCACGGTAAATTCTATGATTCTATCAAGGGTCTGTATGACACTTCGCTTCCTGAAGTCAATGAACAGCTCCTTAGTTTTGCTGACGTTGAGGAAGAGATGGTTGTTGTTACACCACGCTACTATGTTCTCTATCTCCCCCCTGTACTCTGACTTTTCGCTGTTCACAATCTGACCCATTAGGGTCATGTGAAATGCAAACTTGTAGATGGAGTTGAAGCCAAATTTTGCCACACAGTCTGTGTATAGGGAGCATTCTAGGGGGCTAAGTACGCAGCCTTGTGGGGCCCCGGTATTGAGGACTATCGTGGAGAAGGTGTTGTTGTTATTTATCCATACAAATTATGTTCTACGGGTCAGGATGTCGAGGGTCCAGTTGCAGAGGGAGGAACCCAAGTCCTAACTTTTGGAGTTTTGATGTGAGCTTGGCTGGGATTATGGTGTGTGAAGTCGGAGCTGTAGTCAATGAATAGTAGTCTGATGTAGTAGTCTGATGTAGGAGTCCTTGCTGTCGAGATGCTCCAGGAATGAGTGTAGGGCCAGGGAGATGGCATCTGCTGTGGACCAGTTGTGGTGGTATGCGAATTGCAGTGGATCAAGGCATTCTGGGAGTATGGAGTTGATGTGTCTCATGACCAATCTCTAGAAGCACTTCATAATGATCGATGTCAAGCCCACCGGATGGTAGTCATTGAGGCACGTTGACTGGGTCTTCTTTGACACCGGTATAATGGGGGTCTTCTTGAAGCAGGTGAGATCCTCGGAACGGAGAAGGGAGATGTTGAAGATGTCCGTGAACATACCCACCAGTGCACTGTGCAAGATCCAAGTGCACAACCAGAGATTCCATGAGGACCCGTTGCTTTCCGAGGGTTCATTTTTAAGAAGGCCAATCTGGATTGGATTGGATTGGATTTGTTTATTGTCACGTGTACCGAGGTACAGTGAAAAGTATTTTTCTGCGAGCAGCTCAACAGATCATTAAGTACATGAGAAGAAAAGGGAATAAAAGAAAATACATAATAGGGCAACACAACATATACAACATAAGCACTGGCATCGGATGAAGCATACAGGGTATAGTGTTAATGAAGTCAGTCCATAAGGGGGTCATTTAGGAGTCTGGTAACAGCGGGGAAGAAGCTGTTTTTGACTTCGGAAGCTGTGACGCTAGGTATGTGTGTGTTCGACGCTGCTGGTGCAGTTGACAACCGTTTAATGGTTTCCTGCTTGAAACGAGCATAGAATACATTGAGTTCATCGGGGAGGGGTGCGTTGCTGCTGGAGATTCTACTCAGCTTTGCTTTGTAGCCGATATGTTGTTTAAGCTTTGCCACACTAGCGAGAGTCCGTGTCGTTAATTTAAGTCATTGGTCTCCTTGCAATGCCAGTTTCCGAAGTTGAAATTCCATTGCCAATCTCTTTCCTGATTCCTTTCTTCCTTTGCTAAACTTTCCATTTCCAGCTCAATATTCTTCCTTTCCATTTCATTTTGAAAAGACCTCTCCTATTATTTTTCTTCTGTTATTGCCAATCACTCCTTTTCTTTTTCATGCATTTCTAATTGTTTCATTTGTAATTGAAATCTAGCTAATCCTACTGGGATGATGTTTTCAATTTGGGCTTTTCCCAGCCATTCAGAAAGAGAAAGAGGATTAAAGTATTACAAACCTGGTGCAAAATTGCTTGCCTTTCACTCCAGAAGTTCCATTCACAGATCTAACTGCTGCCCCCAGTCTTCCAACTAAGAGTGCCTTCACAGGTATGGCCGGGAGCCTTTTAGCCGGTGGAGAGAGAAAGTAGTGAGAGAGTGCATCTTCCAGCTGCTCCCTGCCTGTGTGTTCTCACAGAGCTCAGGGCAAAATGGGGTTCTTCACATGACCAGCCTTTCTTCTGGATGATTCTGAATGGCTCCATCAATCGCAAGCAAAATCGGGAGATGGCTTAGAATTCCAGACCCACTGATTGGCTACTTGCCAGGTCTATCAAACTGACATCACAGGCTCTGCCACAGAACCTAAAGGGGAAGTTCTGGCTTGTTCATTAGACCAGGGGTGTTTCAGGTTTGCCTAAAGAATGTATATGAAGCAAAATTACCATATTGCAGCTGCTAACAAGAAGGCTGTAGATTAAAGGCACTTGGCAGGACAGGAATTAAAAAACCACAGAACAGACAAAGGGTTTACAACAGTACCCTAACAGGTACAACAACCTGATTAATAACTTTACATTCCTCCTTTGCAGGTCTATGATGATATCTCCACTTGCTCCTCAGAACTCCATTCTTAATGTCGTAATACTCTGGAACGTCTCCAGCCTTAACTTCTGTGCGAGTTGACTGTGCCAATATCTGTATCAGCCTCCTGGGCCCCAACTAAAGCAGTCCTACCAAACAGCTCACTGAAATTATTTTTATCCACAAGGATAGCTTTGGCTACTCTAATCCCTGTTTCCAGGTAATGTTAATCACCAGAGGTGAATCTCACCCTGGTCACCACACAAGGGAAAAATCTTGGGAAATTATTCCTGCAACCGTTCGGTCTCTTTATCTTCCTTCGGACTTTCTATAATCACAGGTGAAGCTACAACCTTCACTCCTGCCAAATCATTCCCCAGAAGTAAGTCTAATTCTTCCACTGGTAACCTCTTAACCACCCCGACAACAACTTGTTATGGATGCCTAGTCAGCTGTTAACAGTGGCTAAGAGACTGATCCAGGACTAATGATATAAATAGGGCTTGGTTATTTTATGTACAGACTTTATTAAAACAAAATAAAATAAACAGTATTTAAACTTTTAAACATCAACTCTAACACTAACAGATTACATGTAATTTCTTAACCTCAACACAGGAAATCACATTAAATAACACTATAACGGAAATGTAGCCCTCATGCCATTTTCACAGGCACACAAAGGCAAAACTTGCATTTACAAATCAATTTTTCTTCTGGTAGCGACATTAATTCTGAACCCTTTTTCTAATGCCTGCCTTGGTGGCAACTTTCATGATTTAATTTTTTAAAATAATATTTATTGTCACTATTAGGCTTACATTAACACTGCAATGAAGTTACTGTGAAAATCCCCTAGTCGCCTGTTCGGGTACACGGAGGGAGAATTCGGAATATCCAAATTACCTAACATCACGTCTTTCGGACTTGTGGGAGGAAACTGGAGCACCTGGAGGAAACCCACGCAGACACAAGTAGAATGTGCAGACTCCACACAGACAGTGACCCAAGCTGGGAATCGAACCTGGGTCTCTAGAGCTGTGAAGCAACAACGCTGAACCACTGTGCTACCGTGCCGCCCATTCCCGTACCAGCCTCCCCGAACAGGCGCCGGAATGTGGCGACTAGGGGCTTTTCACAGTAACTTCATTGAAGCTTACTCGTGACAATAAGCGATTTTCATTTCATTTCAGTCAATTTCCAAAACCTTCTTCTTGTAACGTTCAAAACAGCATTCCTGCTATCTCTCAAAGCTCTGCCCAGCCCCTCAAACAAAGGGGTTTCCAGTCTTGAACTTATCATTGTTATCTTGGTAAATTGCCGGGTGGCTCAGTGGTGCAGTGCTACCTCACGGCGCTGAGGACCCGGGTTTGTTCCCAGCCCCAGGTCACTCTCTGTGTGGAGTTTGCACTTTCTCCCAGTGTCTGCTTGGGTTTCATCCCCACAACCTAAAAGATGTGCAGGAGAGGTGGATTGGCCACACTAAATTGCCCCTAAATTGGAAAAACAAAAAATATAATAATTGTGGCTAATTGCCCACTCCCGTTTATACAAAAGAACAGAGCCATGGCTATTGATATGCTTTGCGCAAGTCAAGGAGACACAGACTGAGTGAGACACATCCAGAGTGGGAATTGCAATTTGGTAATTTGGTGCAGTGAGGTAATCAGGAAAGGGAGAGAACAAGAGAGCATCTGAGAACCTGGAAATGTAAGCAATTTTTATTTATTTTTATTGCCTTTTCAAATTGTGTGGGGGGGGGGGTGGAAACTGAAGTGACATCACAGTAAAGCTGTGACCTGATTGGCTGGTTGGGAAGTTACACTAAATTAAAAAAATTAAGCATTGTTAAACTAATTAAACATAATTACTTATTACTTAATTATAATTTAGGGGGGTATCTAAGCCAGAGATCAGAGAGTACTGTATTTAGCTTTCACATTTTAGTAGAAATCTAGTGCCAGGAAACATATAGTTAACAGTAACATTTTTTTGAACTTTTAAATTTAATTTACTAATTAATTGACGCAATGTCAATTAGAGAGGTGCAGTGCTCTGACTGTGAGATGTGGCAGGTCCGGGAGGCTTCCAGCGTCACGGATGGCTTAATCTGCAGAAAGTGCACCCAACTGGAGTTCCTCACAGACCGCATGATTCAGTTGGAGCAGCAGTTCGATGCACTTAGGAGCATGCAGGTGGCGGAAAGCGTCATAGATAGCAGTCATATAAATGTGGTCACACCCAAGGTGCAGGCAGAGAAATGGGTGACCACCAGAAAGGGCAGGCATTCAGTGCAGGAATCCCCTGTGGTTGTCCCCCTCTCGAACAGGTATACCCCTTTGGATACTGTCGGGGGGATAGCCTATCAGGGGAAAACAGCAGCAGCCAGAGCAGTGGCACCACGGCTGGCTCTGATGTTCAAACGGGAGGGTCAAAGCGCAGAAGAGCAATAGTTATAGGGCGCTCTACGGTCAGGGGCACGATAGGCGCTTTTGTGGACGTGAAAGAGACTCCAGGATGGTATGTTGCCTCCCTGGTGCCAGGGACCAGGATGTCTCCGAACGGGTAGTGGGCATCCTGAAGGGGAAGGGCAAACAGGCAGAGGTCATTGTACATATTGGTACTAACGACAGAGGCAGGAAGGGGCATGAGGTCCTGCAGCAGGAGTTCAGGGAACTAGGCAGAAAGTTAAAAGACAGGACCTCTAGGATTGTAATCTCGGGATTACTCCCTGTGCCACATGCCAGTGAGGCTAGAAATAGGAAGATAGAGCAGCTAAACAGCTGGCGTAGGAGGGAGGGTTTCCGTTATCTGGACCACTGGGAGCTCTTCCGGGGCAGGTGTGACCTGTATAAGAAGGACGGGTTGCATCTAAACTGGAGAGGCATAAATATCCTGGCCGAGAAGTTTGCCAGTGTCACACGAGAGGGTTTAAACAAGTATGGCAGGGGGCTGGGCACCGGAGCAATAGGTCAGAAGGTGAAAGCATTGAGGGAGAACTAGGGAATAGGGCCAGTCTGGCTCGGAGGAAGAGCAGACAGAGAGATGTTGCAGAAAACAGCGGGTCTGGTGGCCTGAAGTGCATATGTTTTAATGCAAGAAGTATTACGGGTAAGGCAGATGAACTTAAGAGCTTGGATTAGTACTTGGAACTATGATGTTGTTGCCATTACAGAGATCTGGTTGAGGGAAGGACAGGATTGGCAGCTAAACTTTCCAGGATTTAGATGTTTCAGGCGGGATAGGAAAGGGGTGGTGGAGTTGCGCTACTGGTTCGGGAGAATATCACAGCTGCACTACGGGATGACACCTCAGAGGGCAGTGAGGCTATATGGGTACAGATCAGGAATAAGAAGGATGCAGTCACAATGTTGGGGGTTTACTACAGGCCTCCCAACAGCCAGCGGGAGATAGAGGAGCAGATAGATAGACAGACTTTGGAAAAGAGTAAAAACAACAGGGTTGTTATGATGGGAGACTTTGACTTCCCCAATATTGACTGGGACACACTTAGTGCTAGGGGCTTAGACGGGGCAGAGTTTGTAAGGAGCATCCAGGAGGGCTTCTTAAAACAATATGTAGACAGTCCAACTAGGGAAGGGGTGTACTGGACCTTGTATTGGGGAATGAGCCTGGCCAGATGGTAGAAGTTTCAGTAGGGGAGCATTTCGGGAAATGTGACCACAATTCAGTAAGTTTTAAAGTGCTGGTGGACAAGGATAAGAGTGGTCCTAGGGTGAATGTGCTAAATTGGGGGAAGGCTAATTATAACAATATTAGGCGGGAACTAAAGAACCTAGATTGGGGGCGGATGTTTGAGGGTAAATCAACATCTGACATGTGGGAGGCTTTCAAGTGTCAGTTGAAAGGAATTCAGGACCGGCATGTTCCTGTGAGGAAGAATAAATACGGCAAATTTCAGGAACCTTGGATAACGAGAGATATTGTAGGCCTCGACAAAAAGAAAAAGGAGGCATTTGTCAGGGCTAGAAGGCTGGGAGCAGACAAAGCCTGTGTGGAATATAACGAAAGTAGAAAGGAACTTAAGCAAGGAGTCAGGAGGGCTAGAAGGGGTCACGAAAAGTCATTGGCAAACAGGGTTAAGGAAAATCCCAAGGCTTTTTACATGTACATAACAAGCAATAGGGTAGCCAGGGAAAGGGTTGGCCCACTGAAGGATAGGCAAGGAAATCTGTGTGTGGAGCCAGAGGAAATGGGCGAGGTACTAAATGAATACTTTGCATCAGTATTCACCGAAGAGAAGGAATTTGTGAATGTTGAGTCTGGAGAAGGACGTGTAGATAGCCTGCGTCATATTGAGATCCAAAAAGATGAGGTGTTGGGCGTCTTGAAAAATATTAAGGTAGATAAATCACCAGGGCCTGATGGGATCTACCACAAAATACTGAAGGAGGCTAGTGAGGAAATTGCTGAGGCCTTGACAGAAATCTTTGGATTCTCACTGTCTTCAGGTGATGTCCCGGAGGACTGGAGAATAGCCAATGTTGTTCCTTTGTTTAAGAAGGGTAGAAAGGATAATCCAGGGAACTACAGGCCGCTGACCCTTACGTCAGTGGTAGGGAAATTACTGGAGAGAATTCTTCGAGACAGGATCTACTCCCATTTGGAAGCAAATGGACGTATTAGTGAGAGGCAGCATGGTTTTGTGAAGGGGAGGTCGTGTCTCACTGACTTGATAGTTTTTCGAAGAGGTCACAAAGGTGATTGATGCAGGTAGGGCAGTGGATGTTGTCTATATGGACTTCAGTAAGGCCTTTGACACGGTCCCTCATGGTAGACTGGTACAAAAGGTGAAGTCACACGGGACCAGGGTTGAGCTGGCAAGGTGGATACAGAACTGGCTAGGTCATAGAAGGCAGAGAGTAGCAATGGAAGGGTGCTTTTCTAATTGGAGGGCTGTGACTAGTGGTGTTCCGCAGGGATCAGTGCTGGGACCTTTGCTGTTCGTAGTATATATAAATGATTTGGAGGAAAATGTAACTGGTCTGATTAGTAAGTTTGCAGACGACACAAAGGTCGGTGGAATTGCGGATAGCGATGAGGACTGTCAGAGGATACAGCAGGATTTAGATCGTTTGGAGACTTGGGCGGAGAGATGGCAGATATATCCGGACAAATGTGAGGTAATGCATTTTGGAAGGTCTAATGCAAATAGGGAATATACAGTGAATGGTAGAACCCTCAAGAGTTATGAAAGTCAGAGAGATCTAGGTGTACAGGTCCACAGGTCACTGAAAGGTGCAACACAGGTGGAGAAGGTAGTCAAGAAGGCATACGGCATGCTTGCCTTCATTGGCCGGGGCATTGAGTATAAGATTTGGCAAGTCATGTTGCAGCTGTATAGAACCTTAGTTCGGCCACACTTGGAGTATAGTGTTCAATTCTGGGTGCCACACTACCAGAAGGATGTGGAGGCTTTAGAGAGAGTGCAGAAGAGATTTACCAGGATGTTGCCTGGTACGGAGGGCATTAGCTATGAGGAGCGGTTGAATAAACTCAGTTTGTTCTCACTGGAACGACAGAGGTTGAGGGGCGACCTGATAGAGGTCTACAAAATTATGAGGGGCATAGACAGAGTGGATAGTCAGAGGCTTTTCCCCAGGGTAGTGGATCAATTACTAGGGGGCATAGGTTTAAGGTGCGAGGGGCGAGGTTTAGAGTAGATGTACGAGGCAGGTTTTTTACACAGAGGGTAGTGGGTGCGTGGAAAATGCTGCCGGAGGAGGTGGTGGAAGCAGGGACGATAGTGACATTTAAGGGGCATCTTGACAAATCCATTAATAGGATGGGAATAGAGGGATACGGACCCAGGTAGTGTAGAAGATTGTAGTTTAGTTGGGCAGCCTGGTTGGCGCGGGCTTGGAGGGCCGAAGGGCCTGTTCCTATGCTGTACTTTTCTTTGTTCTTTTGTTCTTTAATATGCAACTAACCCCCCATTGGCGGACAGAGAGGCCATCAGACTCTGTAACGGACTAATAGCTGGTCAGACAGATGGTCATGGAGGAACAATGGATTTGGGGAATCCTGTACATTCCCACAAACGAGTTTATGTCAGACTGGGACAATGTAACTCGGTCATGAGTGGGCTACTCTGTGCTCGTGAGGTTTTCTTCTCTCAGTCTGTTTCACCCCTAATTTGCCTGCTACATTGTGGTCTCATTTCTGGACACAATTTCCTAATATTTCCCTCGCGTGGCACCTGTTTTCCTAGAGAGAAATGAACCATTAATATACACAGATGGCTTCATTTTCTGAACTGTATTAAACAATAAAGATTACAAACAGTTTACATTCAATGCCGTATATATATCATTCATTTTTTTTTTCATTTTTAAACAAGCAAACATCACATGAACATAGTCCACTGTAATCTTTTTCCAGATCACCGTCATGATTGTGCATCAACAATCACATTTCCTTTCAGACACTTTTGCATTAGTTCCGTCCAAGTATTCCTAGTATTAACAGACTTAAAAGTGGTCTCGGTGACAGTCTCCATATTTTTACACAACAAAACTGCATCAATAATTCAGGTGACATGTAGCTGGATGGCTTTTCCAGCAGAGTTTTTCATGTGATCGTTCAACAGATTGTTGATCGTTGTTGCAGCATTCATCATCAGTTTGTCACATTTATTAATGGTTTTGGATTCTGCTTCTTTTCCTGTCTGTTGGGGATAGCCAAAAATAATTGGGAACCGCTGGTACATTTGGACACTGTCAAACACCAGTCACTGCACGTTGAAAACTGGCCGACTATTCTGGCTACATTTGTACCAGCCTCCAGGTTCCATATTTCACCATGGACTATGCTTTCTGTGAAATGGTGAGACAGCTTTAGTCCCTCCTGATCAGATCCTAGTGCCATCACCTCCTATGTCACGGTTATTATAGCAATTTGACTGCTCTTGGAGCTCCACGTTCCTGCAGTTTTTTTTCATCACAACCTTGTATCGCTCTCCCTTCAATGTGGTTGTTGTCGTTCCTCTTCGATCGCATGCAGATGATTGCTGGTATGCTGGAGTTCCTGTGCAAGCTGATGCTGGAACTCCGCTTTCTTCTAAATCTGCCTTTCCAGACTAGCTTTCTCTTCCTTGCAACCGTCACTGATGTCTCATGCTAGGTGAAGTTCCTATGCCAGCTGCTTCCTAGCCTTCAGTTCTCCATTGGCTCTGTCAAGGAGTTCTATTTTTAATTCATGCACATCAGCCATTTCCATTTGTACCTGTGCTGTTGTTAGTGGATTGAGCTTGCATGGGTATTCTTTAATGGTAACATCATTTCCGAGAGGTACATCCTGCGTAATTATTTTTGTACGTCCCACGTTATCCCCACACACAGCTCTATGCGACTAAAATTACATAGATTACATAGAACATACAGTGCAGAAGGAGGCCATTCGGCCCATCGAGTCTGCACCGACCCACATCATTCCCTCACTTCCACCTTATAACCCCTCCCAACCCCACCCAATAACCCCTCCCAACCCTTATGGACACTACGGGTAATTTAGCATGGCCAATCCACCTAACCTGCACGTCTTTGGACTGTGGCAGGAAACCGGAGCACCCGGAGGAAACCCACGCGGACACGGGGAGAACGTGCAAACTCCGCACAGACAGTGACCCAGCGGGGAATCGAACCTGGGACCCTGGCGCTGTGAAGCCACAGTGCTAATCACTTGTGCTACCGTGCTGCCGCTCTTTCAAGTCATTTTGATTTTCCTCTGGAAGGTAACTCAATAATTTATCCCAATTGTTGAATGTTTCCTCGTTGTCCAATTTAATTTGAGGGCAGGCCAAATTCAGAATTGTCTGGATTTGTCTCTTCTCCGAGTTACAATTACTAATACTTCCTCCTTCTCTATAAAAATAACTTTTTAGCATATTAACCTCACCAACTCTGTCAGTCCTCCTTCTGTCTGGTGTTCTTATCAAATTACTCACCTCAGTCAGTTTCCATTCGGACTGATGAGGCTGATTCAATCTTGCTTTTCCTGGTTTCTTGAATGTGGGAATGGGTATTAAAGGGGAAGGCAGCAGTAGCCAGGTTCATGGCACCGTGGCTGGCTCTGCTGCACAGGAGGGCAGGAAAAAGAGTGGCAGAGCTATAGTGATAGAGGGTTCGATTGTAAGGGGAGTAGACAGGCATTTCTGCAGACACAAACGAGACTCCAGGAAGGTAGCAAGGGTGCTGGAGGGCAGAACGGTGGCACAAGTGATTAGCGCTGTGGCTTCCAGTGCCAGGGTCCCAGGTTCGATTCCCTGCTGAGTCACTGTCTGTGCGGAGTCTGCACATTCTCCCCGTGTGTGCATGGGTTTCCTCCGGATGCTCCGATTTCTTCCCACAGTCCAAAGACGTGCGGGTTAGGTGGATTGGCCATGATAAATTGCCCTCAGTGACCAAAACAAAAGGTTAGGAGGGGTTATTGGGTTACAGGGATAGGGTGGAAGTGAGTCGGTGCAGACACGATGGGCTGAATGGCCTCCTTCCGCACTGTATGTTCCATGTTCTAGGTCTCAGAGTGGCTGCAGGACATTCTAAAGGGGGAACGTGAACAGCCAGCTGTCGTGGGGTATATAGGCACCAACGATATAGGTAAAAAAATGGGATGAGGTCCTACGTGCTGATTTTAGGGAGTTAGGAGGTAAACTAAAAAGTAGGACCTCAATGGTAGTAATCTCGGAATTGCTACCAGTGCCGCGTGCCAGTCAGAGTAGGAATGACAGGATGAATGCGTGGCTTAAGAGATGGCGCAGGAGGGAGGGATTCAGATTTTTGGGACATTGGAAAAGGTTCTGGGAGAGGTGGGACCACTACAAATCGGACGGTCTACACCTGGGGAGGACTGGAACCAATGTTGTTTGTTAGCGCTGTTGGGGAGGGTTTAAACTAATGTGGCAGGGGGATGGGAACCAATGCAGGAAGCCAAAGGATAGTGAAGAGGGGAGAGAAATAAAAGTCTGGAAGGAGAAAAGTGGAAGGCAGAGAAACATTGAACTGCATTTATTTCAATGCAAGAGGCCAGCGGGTAAGGCAGATGAACTCAGAACATGGATAAGTACATGGGACTGGGATATTGTAGCTATTACTGAAACATAGCTGAAGGAGGGCAGGACTGGCAGCTCAATGTTCCCAGGGTACAGATGCTATGGGAAAGATAGAACAGGAGGTAAGAGAGGATGGGGAGTTGCGTTTTTGATTAGGGATAACATCACAGCAGTACAGAGAGAGGACATATCCAAGGGTCGCCCACTGTGTCTGTATGGGTAGAACTGAAAATTAAGAACGGTGAGATCACTTAGATAGGCCCCAAGTCAGCAGGAAATCGAGTCAAATATGTAAGGAGATTACAGATAGCTGCCGGAAAAACAGGGTGGTAATAGTTGGAGATTTTAACTTTCCCAACATTAACTGGGACAGCCATAGCGCAAGGGGTTTGGATGGAGAGCAATTTTTCGACTGTATTCAGGAAGAATTCCTCATTCATGGCCCGACGAGAGAGGGGGCAAACCTTGACCCCCCTCTTGGGGAATAAGGAGGGCAGGTGATGGAAGTGTTAGTGAGGGATCACTTTGGGACCAATGACCATAATTCCATTAGCTTTAAGATAGTTATGGAGAATCATTGTTCTAGCCCAAAAGTTAAAATTCTAAAATGGGGCAAAGCCAATTTCGATGGTGTAAGGCGACTTCCAAAAGTTGATTGGGGAGCCTGTTTACAGGCAAGGGGACAGCTGGTAAGTCGGAGTTGATCAAAATGTTGTTAACTAGGGGAGCACATTCCTCTTAGAGTGCAGGGTAAGGTTGGTAGAAGTAGGGAACCCTGGATGACTCGGGATATTGAGGCCATGGTCAAAAGGAAGAAGGAGACATATGACATGCATAGGCAGCTGGGATCAAATGGATCCCTTGAAGAGTATAGGGCTTGTCGGAGTAGAGTTAAGAGAGAAATCAGGAGGGCAAAAACGGGACATGAGATTGCCTTGGCAGATAAGACAAAGGAAAATCCAAAGAGCTTTTACAGATACATAAAGGTATGTATCTAGGGAGAGGGTAGGGCCTCTTAAGGATAAACAAGGTCATCTATGTGCAGATCCACAAGGGATGGGAGAGGTCCTAAATGAATATTTCTCGTCCGTATTTACTGTTGAGAAAGGCACGAATGTTAGGGAAATTAAAAATGATGTTTTGAGGAGTGTACATATTACAGAGAAGGAGGTGCTGGAGGTATTAAAGCGGATCTAGATAAATCCCTGGGACCTGATGAAATGTATCCCAGGACGTTGTAGGAGGCTAGGGAGGAATTTGCCAGCCCCCATCTGAGATATTTAAATCAACAACAGCCACAAGAGAGGTGCCTGAAGATTGGAGGGTAGCAAATATTGTGCCCTTCTTTAAGAAGGGCAGTAGGGATAAGCCTGGGAACTACAGAGCAGTGAGCCATACCTCTGTAGAGGGTAAATTGTTAGAAGGTATTCTGAGGGACAGGATCCACAGGCATTTAGACAGGCAAGGGCTAATTAGGGAAAGTCAGCATGGCTTTGTAAGGGGAAAGTCATGTCTCACCAATTTGAGTTTTTTGAAGTGGTAACCAAGAAGGTAGATGAGGGCAGTGCGATCAACATTGTCTATATGGACTTTAGCAAGGCCTTTGACAAGGTATCACATGGTAGGTTATTGCAAAAGGTTAAATCTAACGGAATCCAGGGTGAGGTGGCCAATTGGACACAAAATTGGCTTAGCGACCGAAGCCAAAGGGTGGTTGTGGAGGGTTGTTTTTCAAACTGAAGGCCTGTGACCAGCGGTGTGCCTCAGGGATTAGTGCTGGGTCTATTGTTATTTCTTTTATACATAAAAATGATTTGGATGAGAATGTAGGAGGCATGGTTAGTAAGTTTGCAGCTGACACCAAGATTGGTGGCATAGTGGATAGTGAAGAAGGTTATATAAGATTGCAACAGAATCTTGACCAATTGGGCCAGTGGGCCGATGAATGGCAGATGGAGTTTAATTTGGATAAGTGCGAGGTGATGCATTTTGGTAGATCAAACCAGGGCAGGCCCTACTCAGTTAATGGTAGGAATTAACGCATGCGCGGACCGGCCGGCGTATTTCCACGCATGTGCAGGGGTTCTCTTCTCCGCTCCGGCCCCCGGGCAATTTTACGGAGCCCTACATGGGCCCGGCGCGGAGGAAACAAGCCCACCCGCAAATGGGTAGAACCCGATCGCGGGCCAGGCCACTGTGGAGGCCCTCCCTGGGATCGGATCCCCCCGCACCCCCCTAGGACTGCCCCCGCACACTTACCTGCCAAGTCCTGTCGTGCGTGAGGTGAGTAATTTAAGCCGGCGGGACTGGCCAAAACTGGCCCATCGGGGCCCGGAGAATCGCCTAGGTGGGCCACTGTCAACGGCCCCCGACCGGCGTGGCGGGAATTCCACCCCTGCCCGAACAACGCACCGGAAAATAGGGTAGCCGGCGTCGGGGTGGGATTCACGCCTCCCCCCGGGGATTCTCAGACCCGGCGGGGGTCAGAAAATCCCGGCCATTATCTCTAATGTAATAACATTGCGGTTCAGATTCAGATTCCATTTCCGTATCTGCTGTCCGATGTAACTGCTTTACCTCTGAATCATTCTGTTGCAACTTGCTTGAACGAAAGACATCCTCTTCATCCACCACATTCTCTTGTTCTGTACTGCGCATCTGATCAAACACGGTTCCTGACAATTCATTCACCACCTGCTCTTTGTTGTGACTAACCATCTGATCAAACATGGTTTTGGACAATTGAATTTCAGCCGCCCTATTGGGACTCAAGTTCTTTTCCTCCTGTCTCAGTCTGTGACTTTGTGAACGACTTACCACACAATCAGAAAACACTCCCGGATATATTTCTTCCAACATCTCTATTGTTTGACCTTCCACTGGCTATTCATATACAGTAAGCTGCATTCTCACCTGTGATCCAGCTATATCATTACCTAGAACAAATTGTGCCCATAAAAATTGTATTTTTTAATCTTATTCCTACTATCACTTCACCACTTTCCACTGGACTCTCAAACCTTACCTTACATAGTGGCACATTAAGACTCTCACCAATGGGATATATTACCACCGATTCTGGCAATACTCCTTCCAAACTATACATTTCCTTATCTCTCACCATTAAAGATTGATTTGTTCCTATATCCCTTAAGATCTTAGTCACTTTACCTACTCCACTTTGTACACGAGTAAGCTTTGCACTGACAAACAAAATCCTCCAAAATGTCTGGTGTCTGCGTATCCACCAGCGTCTGAAACGGTTGTACACTCTGTGGCATTCCTTCCACTAGGACCACTTTAATAAGACCCACTGGTTAATCATGATTTACCAAGTCTGTCTTCCCTGTACTTTTCTTAAGCCACTAACACTGACTTCATGTCCAGCTTTATTACAATGAAAACACTTGAGTTTTCTTGTCTCTCTACCACTGCCACTGGATTCCTTTTTACTTTGAGGCACATTCTCCTGAAGATCACCAACTAAAAGGCAGCATGGTGGCGCAGTGGTTAGCATTGCTGCCTCACGGTGCCGAGATCCCAGGTTCAATCCAGGCTCTGGATAACTGCCTGTGTGGTGTTTGCACATTCTATCCGTGTTTGCGTGGGTTTCGCCGCCACAAACCAAAGACATGCAGGGCAGGTGGATTGGCCACGTTAAAATTGCCCCTTAATTGGATAAAATGAATTGGGTACACTAAATTTATTTAAAAAACACATCACCATCTACACCTCCTCTGCATGGACCACTTGTGAATTTCTCACATACCCAATTTCTATCTTTCGCAGATTTAAATTGATGGCGAACATTAAACTTGACTTTATGAACCAATTCAAAACCGTCAGCTACTTCTGTGTAGCCGGTCTAGCAATTTTAACTCTCTGCTCTTCCATACGAATTCTCACTACTGCGGGAAGTGAAGCTTTAAATTCTTCCAAAATAATTATTTCCTGAAGTGCTTCATATGTTTGGTTTATTTTTAGTGCTCTTGTCCACCTATCAAAATTAGCTTGTTTGATTCTTTTGAATTTTATTTAGGTTTGACCTGGTTCTTTTCTTAGATTTCAAAAGATCTGTCTGTAGGCTTCTGGCACTAGCTCATAGGCACTTCTTCACCACATCATAATCCCCAAATGCCTCCTCTGATGGTTCTCTTCCATCTACTTACCAAATTTGTTGAACCAAAGCCACCAACGTGGTTAGCCAATTCAATGGTTTAGCTACTTTCTCAAAGGATATAAAATACGCTTCAACATCCTTCTTGTCGGATTTTGGCAAGGCTTGCATATATTTAAACATTTCCCTACTAAACCTTTGACGAGGGGGTATTTCTTCTTCCCCTAAAATTTCCTCAGCTCCTGTCTTTGCCTCCTTTCCTTGCAGTGCCAGTTTTCAAAGTTCAAATTCTCCTTTTTCCTTTGCTTCTGGCATGGCCAATCTCTCTCTCTCTTCCTTTGCTAATCTTTGCCTTTCCATTTCAATCTTAATCTTTTCCATTTCCCTTTGAAAAACACACTTTCTTTGGCTTCATTTGCCATCTCCATTTCTCTCATTTTTTGTTGCATTTACTATTCTTCCATTTTTAATTGGATTCAAGCTAATTCTAATGGTTCAGACTGTTCCACTGATAGGTTTAAATAATGAGCTGTGGCTTTATCTCTGCCATGTTTGCCCCTTTTGGCAGGGCTAACTGCAGTTTCTCTGCAAACTCAGAAGCGTTTGATATCCCTTGTAAATCCGCTTGAATGATTTCCTCCACCCCCAGGACATCTTTTGCAACACTAACGGTCATTTCCAGTCACTCCCTGTTCAATATTTCAAACCTGGAAAGAATGCTGTCCGAGTCACAGAATGGTGCAGTGCAGAAGAGGCCTTTTGGCCCATTAGTCGGTACGGAATCATTAAACACACCTGATCTGCCTACCTAATTCCACTTGCCAGCACTTGGTCCATAGCCTTGAATGTTATGACGTGCCAAGTGCTCATCCAGTGAATTCCAGATCGTCACCACCCTCTGGGTAAAAAGGTTTTTCCTCAAATCCCCCCTAAACTTCCTTCAACGAAAGAGAACAGCTGCTCCCTATCCACCCTGCCCATGCCCTCATAATCTTGTACACCTCGATCAGGTCACCCCTCAGTCTTCTCTGCTCCAGCGAAAGCAATCGAAGCCTACGCAAGCTCTCTTCATAACTTAAATGTTCCATCCTAGGCAACATCCTGGTGAATCACTTCTGCACCCCCTCCAGTGCAATTACATCCTTCCTATAATCTGGCGACCAGAATTGCACACAATACTCCAGCTGTGGCCTCACCAAAGTTCTATACAACTCCAACGTGACCTCCATGATTTTGTAATCAATGTCTCAATTGATAAAAGCAAGTCTCCCATACCTTTTTCACCACCCTATTAACCTGCCCTCCCATCTTCAGAGATCTATGAACAACACACCAAGGTTCCTTTGGTCCTCGGAACTTCCCAGTGTTAGGCCATTCAGTGAATACTTCCTTGTCAAATTACTATTCCCAAAGTGTATCATCTCACATTTATCAGGGCTAACTTCCATCTGCCACTTTTCTGCCCATTTGCCCATCTATATCTTCTTGTAATGCAAGACACTCAACACTCAAGACAAGACATTGTTAACCACCCGCCGATCTTTATGTCATCCACAAGCTTACTGATCCTACCACCCACATAGTCATCTATGTCATTTATATAAATGATAAATAAGAGAGGGCACAGTAGCACAGGGGGGCATGGTAGCACAGTGCTTCGCACAGATACTTCACAGTTCCAGGGTCCCAGGTTTGATTGCCAGCTTGGGTCACTGTCTGTACAGCGGTTGCACTTTCTCCCCGTGTCTGCGTGGGTTTCCTCCGGGTGCTCCGGTTTTCTCCCACAGTCCATAGATTTGCAGATTAGGTGGATCGGTCATGCTAAATTGCCCTTAGTGTCAAAAAGGGTTGGATGGGGAACTGGGTTATGGGGATAGGGTGGAGGTGTAGGCTCTTTCCAAGAGCCGGTGCAGACCTGATGGGCCGAATGGCCTCCTTCTGCACTGTAAATTCTATGAAAGAGGGGACCCAGCACAGATCCCTGTGGTTCGCCACTGGACACTGGCTTCCAGTCACTAAAGCAGTCATCTGTCATCACCCTGTCTTCTGTAGCTGAGCCAACTTTGAATTTATCTTATCAAGTTACTGTGTCCCATTTGCATTTGCCTTTTTTTAAACCCAATTAAGGGGCAATTTAGGTTGGCCAATCCGTCTACCCTGCGCATCTTTGGGTTGTGGGGGTGAGACCCATGCAGACACTGGGAGAATGTGCAGACACAACAATGACCTGGATCAAACGCGGGTCCCCAACACCACGAGGCAGCATTGCTAACCACTGTGCCACCCTTGCCTTCTTCATAAGTCTCCCATTTGGCACCTTGTCAAAGGCTTTGCTGAAATCCATGTAAACTACATCAACGGCACTACCCACTTCTACACAGCTGGTCAAATGCTCAAAAAATTCAATCAAATTTGTTAGGCATGACCTCCCTCTGCCAAAGCCATGTTGACTATTCCTGATCAAATCTTGCCTCTCCAAGTGGAGATAGATTCTCTTCTTCAGAATTTTCTCCAATAGTTTCCCTACCACTGGTCTGTAGTTCCCTGGCGTATCTCTACAGCCTTTCATAAATAGTGGGACCACATTAGCTCTTCTCCAGTCCTCTGGCACCTCCTTGTGACCAGGGAGAAATTAAAAATTTGGGTTGGAGCGCCTTCAATCTCCTCCCTCGCCTCCTGCAGCATCCTGGGACACAATTCCTGGAGACTTGTCCACTTTGAAGCCTGCCAACACCTCGAATACCTTGTCACTCCCTGTGACAATTTGCTCAAGAACCTCATAGTCTCTCTTCCTGAGTTCCAAATCTACCTTCTCATTTTCTTGGGTGAAGACAGATATGAAGTATTTGTTCAACACCCTACCAATGTCCTCTGGCTTCACCCACAGATTTCCCCCTTGGTCTTTAATGGGCCCCTACTCTTTCCCTGGTTATCCTCTTCCCATTGATATACTTATAGAATATCTTGGGATTTCCCCTCCTTTTACCAGCCATGGCTTTCATAGATCTCCTCTTTGCTCTCCTAGTCACTTTCTTAAGCTCCATCATGCACTTTCTGTACTCTACTAATGTCTCCGTTGATTTGCTCCCCTTGTACTTGCTATAAGCCTCTTTTCCTTCTCATTGTTTCCTGAATGTCCCTGATCATCTATGATTCTCTGGGTACTCTTAAAAAAAAATGTTTAATTAAAAATAAATAAATGTCACCATAATTGCTGTTTGCTTAGCAGTTTTCACTCTCTGGTCTTCAACATGGGTTCTTACTATTGGAGGTAGGTTTAATAAGAAAACAGGGAGTCCATACTGAGTCCTCGCTCCTCTTTGTTTCTTTATCGTCTCTCTCTATCTTTTCTCTCTCCTCATTTACATCTCAATTTACTTTTGCTTCATCTCCATTTCTTTTGCTCTTTGTTTTTGCCTCATCTCCAATTCTTTTTGCTTTGTTTCCATTTCTTGTTCTTTTTCTCTGCCTCAGCTCCATTTCTTTTTGCTGCATCTCTATTTGTTTCATTTGTAGTTGGATTTTAGCTACTGAGTGCAACATGACCCAGGCTGCGTTTCTTGCAATTCTTTCAAATTTAAATGTTGAGCAATTAATCGTTTCAATTATCTCAGCCTTCCTAGCTGTAGCTGGCACCTCGATTTTTAATTCACTTACCAGTTCAACTAGCTTGTCTTTGCAAAGCTCTTTTCAACCAGATTTGAGTTGTCCACCTGAAGAAATGCCTTATCAGCTTCCAGAGCCATCCTGTTCCATCATAACAACCTGGGCCGGGATTCTCCGATCCCACGCTGGGTCTGAGAATTCCCGGGAGGACCACACCACGCCACGCCGATTCTCCGGGGCCACCCCGCGATTCTCCGGGCTAAATAGCTGGCTTTTAAAGCAGACCAAGGCAGGCCAGTAGCACAGTTCAATTCCCGTACCAGCCTCCCCGAACAGGCGCCGGAATGTGGCGACTTGGGGCTTTTCACAGTAACTTCATTTTAAGCCTACTTTTTGTAGTGATCTCTATATGTGCATGTACACAAGGGGTTAATGTGTAATCAGTAGCATCACATGATCACTAGAGGGCTGGACCAACAGGGGTATAAAAGGCAACCACATTGGGTCTCTCTCTCCCTCTTGGGGGTGCACTGTGACCAGGGCAATAGTAGACTAGTTCAGATGGCTAGTGGAGTTACGTATAGTTACTGTAGTTAGATCTTGTTAACCTTATCACTAGTATCAAAGTTAAAGTAAAGAACGCATGCCAATATTGTTGTAGTTACTCAATAAACCTTTTGTTACTACTGGACGAGTTCGAATCTTCTTCATCGAGATTCAGAATACCTAATCACTAACCATGGGTTGAGTAGCACATGTTACCTATCACACAGGTAACACAACATGGTACCTGGCGTGTTGGCTTTAACATTACTAGTTAGATTAGATTAGACAAAAAGCGAAGAAAATTCAGACTGGATATTCGACTGTGGAAGACTTCGCAGCAAATGGATCCTCGACGACGAACTATGGACTCATTGGACCTCTAGGGCAGCTGGAAACAACTGGTAATTTAAGTTATGACTGGAAAAGATTTGAACAGATATTCCAAATATTTATCGCAGCAAATGATTTAAGCATGGTCTCTGATGCAACGAAAATAGCACTACTTCTCTCAATAGGAGGGCATGAAGCTAGAGAAATGTATAATTGCTTTAATTATTTATTAATTACTGGTGAAGACAACACCAAATTTAAAGTAATACTCAAAAAATTTGATGAACACTGTAAGAGTCAGTCTGGTGAGATGCTGGAAAGATTTAACTCTTGTCATAAATGCAGAGAAACGGAGGGCCCATCGCTGATTTTATTACAAATCACAAGTTAATACCACAAGGCCGTGGTTATGCTGATTTCAGAAACACTAATGGATCAAATAATTTATGGACTATCTGACAAAAATTTGAAGGAAGAACTTTCACAAGATAAGTATCTAACTCTAGAAACTGCTTTACAAAAATGCCTTGCTTATGAACAAAAACAAAATCAATACTGTGAGTCTTTACAAACACAGAATCAGTATCTAGAAAACAAAATCGGTAAAAATGGCGCGAACACTCACCACGAGGCAGAGGCAGGATCCCACTCGATGCAACAGCACTTTTTGATTGGCAGCCATCTTGAGCAAAAGCGTTCCGCCCAGTACGCACATGCACACTTCTCAAAAAGAAGATAAACGCCAAAATACACTCGAGAAGCCGTGCATGCGCAGTTGCGAAAAGAGCGCACAGTAAAGGAAACTCGAATTGCGCATGCGCAATCGATTCCTACTCATGACGTCAGAGGACCCGGACCACACCCACTTAAAAGGGAAATGCACGAAAATGAAAAAAATTAATTTAAAGCTGCAAAACCCAATTTTCTTACCTCAAAAGACAGAACAATGCCCGAATTTACACCAGCAGTTAAAAATAACCTCCGTAGCACCCTGGCACAAGAAGTTTGCACCACCCACAGAGGAGAGCACAGTGATTTGTTCATTGAAGAATACTACTCAGAAAAAGATTTCTTCATTGGACAGAGGAAGAACAATGGCAAATCCGAAACAAAAAGAGATGATTTGTTCACTGAAGACTACTGCTCAGACATGGATGAGTTATTCGGAATTGATGATCATTGCATCAGCAACATGGTTGAAACGCTCAACACGACTCTTCTCATTGTAGATGAATCCAATACCATGATGCCATGACAGATACATTGGATGACAGCAATAGCCAAGAAGACAAGGCCACACAGAGAGCACAGATCGATTTTATAGCGAGAACACTGCACGACTCTACAGCGAGAACATTGCACAACTCCACAGAGAGAGCGATGAAAGACTCCACAGAGAGAGCGATGAAAGACTCTACAGAGAGAGCGATGAAGGACTCCTTGGACTCTACAGACCGAGCGATAAAAGATTCCATAGAGAGAACGATGACAGATTCCACAGAGAGAGCGATGAAAGACTCCACAGACAGAGCGATGAAAGATTCCACAGAGAGAGCGATGAAGGATTCCACAGAGAGAGCAATGAAAGACTCCACAGAGAGAGGGATGAAAGACTCCACACAGAGAGCAATGCAAGCCTCACAAAGAGAGCGACGCAAACCTCCACAGACAGCTCGGTGACAGACTCAAAAATGGAAGCAAGCAAACACTCCATAGTGAACGCCATGCATGAACAAGACCATGAAGGTCTATCAAGCTTATTTGAGTCACCAGAAGATTATTACAGTCTACCCAGCTTATTTGAGCCACCAGGAGGTGACTATGACATTCTACTCAGCTTACTTGAGCCACCAGAAGAAGACTATGAAAGTCTACCCAGCTCATTTAACCAACAAGAAGACACTGAATGTCTATCCACTGTATGTGAGACAAGTGACGAAGAAATCACAATTCCCATACAGGATGTGCAGGATCACAGCGAGACTGACAGATCTCAGCTCATCTGCACAGAAGCACTCAACAATCAGAGGAGGGCTACACATGAGTCCAGAGAGACCACGTCAAATGAAATCCTGAAGATTTTGACTCCAGAAGAGAAGCACCAAGAGTCCAGAGAGACCACGTCAATGGAAATCTTGAAAATTGTGACTCCAGAAGAGGAGCACCAAGAAACCAAAGGTGATGCAAATGAACCAGAAATAACTCCAGAAGAGGAGCACAAAGAGATCACAGATGATTCAAGTGAACCAGAAATGACTCTAGAAGAGGAGTACCAAGGAAGCAAAGAAGAGGGATCAAATCCACCACAAATGACTGATGTCACCAACATCAATGCAACATTAGATAATTCTCACAATTTTCAAGAAGAAACCTCAATGTAACAGATACCACAAAGGACACTGACACCAATAACTGTGACAATGACTCAAATCATCCACACGGAACACTCATTGAGCGCAACAAGAACAAAAACCGCAAGAAGCACAGCAGAAACAAGAACAGCAACAACGAAAACATGCAGAGCAACAAGAAGCGCTGTAGAAACAAGAACAACGACAGCAACATCAAAAACTACAAGCACAACAACAAAAATTACAAGAACAACAAAAACAAGAACAACAACAAAAACAGAAACAAGCACAACAAGAAAAACAACAGCGAGAACAACAAAAACAGAAACAAGTACGACAAAAACAACAAGAACGACAACAACAACAACGACAACGAAAACGACCAAGACAGAAACGACAACAATGAAACAACGACCTGCACAACATGGTACATCTCTGCACATGAAGGACAATGCCACACCACTCTGCAAAACAATGGCAAGAGTACAAACATGTCATGGCATGACAACAAATCTCACAAATTCACATTTGCTCCACAACAAACAAGCAAACCAGCTTTCAAGAAAGATGACATACAGATGCAATACCACAAACACAGGAAAAAGTCCAGGTCAGACAACAAAGATGACATACAGAATCAATACAACAAGCACAGGAAAAAGTCCAAGGCCCAGACAACAAAGATGACATATAGCATCAATACCACAAACACAAGAAAAAGCATAAATCAGACAACAAAGTGATTCGACCATTCAAATACTTCTTTGATGACTTCTTGGTTACTTAAACACAGGAACACTGACGACGTTCACAAAGAAATAACAACATCAACATCACCACTTCAATAACAGAAGAAGAAAGCAACTCGACCGAACAAACTCAAAGTATGGACTCACAAATTTTATTTAAATTAAGATTGGACTCATAAATATTAATTGGCTTTGTATAATCGTCAAGATCATCACAACTTGTACATAACATCATTTGTCTACCTATTTCACGCAAGCGAAAAACCCAAGAGGCAAATTTATTAACATTTGACGGACTAACTCATTGATTTTATGTAATGCATTTGCAAATTGCGCCCATTATGTTTGTTCAATTTTCTTTACAACATACAGAAAATATGTAACATTAAAAAAAGGGATGTAGTGATCTCTATATGTGCATGTACACAAGGGGTTAATGTGTAATCAGTAGCACCACATGATCACTAGAGAGCCGGGCCAACAGGGGCATAAAAGGCAACCACATTGGGTCTGTCTCTCTCTTGGGGGTGCACTGTGACCAGGGCAATAACAGACTTGTTCAGATGGCTAGTGGAGTTAGGTATAGTTACTGTAGTTAGATCTTGTTAACCTTATCACTCGTATCAAAGTTAAAGTAAAGAACGCATGCAATTATTGTTGTAGTTACTCAATAAACCTTTTGTTACTACTGGACGAGTTCAAATCTTCTTCATCGAGATTCAGAATACCTAATCACTAACCATGGGTTGAGTAGCACATGTTACCTACCACACAGGTAACAAAACACTTGTGACAATAAGCGATTTTCATTTCATTTTTATTTCATTTAATTTAATTTAATGGTGAGAAATAAGGAGACATGTAGTTTGGAAGGAGTATTGTTAGTAAAGGTGGTAATATATGGAATTAGTGGTGAGAGGAGTAATGTGCCATTATGTTATGTAAGGTTAGAGAGTCCGGTCAGAAGTGGTGAGCTGATGGTAGGAGTAATAGGAAAATTACATTTTTCATGGGTACAATTTATCCTAGGCAATGCTATAGTTCGATCACAGGTGGGGGTGCAGCCTGCGGTGGTTGCAATGCCAATGGAAAGTCAAGCAACTGAAGTGTTGCAAGAAGTATATCCTGGAGTGTTTCTTGATTGTGTGGTGACAACATCACAAAGCCACAGGTTGAGACAAGAGGCAGGGAACTTGAGGAGTGCCAACAGGGAGGCTGAGGTTCAGTTGTCACAAACCATGCTTGATCAGATGGTTAATAAGAGATCAAAAGCAGGAGATGGATGAAGCGGCTATCTTCACTTCAAACAAGTTGGGTGAATTGCAGCAGAAAGCTTCAGAGATGAAACAGTTATGTGAAAAAGCATATACAGAAATAGAATGCAAGTGTATACCAGAGTGTTATTACATTAGAAATAACGCATTAATGAGTAAATGAGAAAGTGGAGATATTCACATATTAAAGTAGATGAGAAATAGGCAGAAGTTCATAAAGTGCTTTTACCTTTGCGTTATAGAAAATAGGTTTTGCAGGTAGCGCATGAGGTTCCATTAGGGGGTCATTTAAGAGTAAGGAAAACTCAAGAAAAAATACAGAAATATTTTTATTGGCCTGTACTGCATAAGGATGTTGTTGAATATTGCCGCAATGTCAGATAACATGGAAACTTCAGGTGGTAATGAAACAAGCCCTTTTAATACCCATTGCAGCATTTAAGGAACCTTTTACTAGGAACATTGGAATTAGGAGCAGAAGTAGACACTTCAGCCCCTCGAGCTTCCTCCGCCATTCAATCAGATTGTGGCTGATCTCTTCCTGGTCTCAAATCCACCTCCCTATCCCTTTTCCCTTTAAGCCATTTTTAAAATCCAAAATATATCTATCTCCATCATGATACCATTTAATGATGATCAGACTCCACCGCACTATAAGGCAGCAAGTTCCACAAATTCATCACCCTTTGTGAGAGGTAGTTCCTACTCATCACAGTTCTAAATCTACTGCCTTTCAACCTCTATCTGCGACCTATCGATCCTAATTGATTGCATGGGACATCTGCCTAAAACAAAGAGTGGGGACCAGTATTTGTTTTACCATAATGGGTGTGTCTACTAGATGTCCGGACACCATTCCATTAGGAAGCATTAGGAAGGTTATAAAGGAGTTAACCAAATTGTTTACTAAATATGGACTACCAAAAGAAATTCAATCAGATCAGGGATCCAAATTTATGTCGAAGTTATTCAAGGAAGTTATGGGTAACTTAGGAATGAAACAATTTAACTCAACAGCGCATCATCCAGAATCACAAGGGGCATTAGAAAGATAGCATCAAACTCTAAACACCTTATTGAGGGTCTATAGTCAGGATTATTCAGAGGATTGGGAATACATAATTCCATTTGTACTATTTGCAATTAGGTATGCACTGATTGAATCAACTAAATTCAGTCCATTCAAATTGATTTTTGGTCATGGGGTGAGAGGTCAAATATTGGTGAGTCAGCGATCGGAGATTATGTTGCTGGACTATGTAGGGAGAAAGTACTCGTTTGTTACCAATTGTAGGTGAACCATTAAAAGCAAGTTTAGAGGGCCTTATCAAACTGAAAGGAAATTGAGTGAGGTGAATTATTTGCCAAGAACGCCAGACAGAAGGAAAACTCACGAAGTGTGTCATGTTAATATGGTCAAAAGTTATTTTGATGGAGAAAGAAAGGAGGTGTTAGTCAGTATAATTCAGGGAGAAGAGATAAATCCAAATGATTCTGAATTTGACGTTCCTCAAAAAAATTTGATAATGAGGAAGTATTTAAAAAGTTGGATAAATTATTGAGTTACCTTCCAGAGGAAAATCAAAACGACCTAAAGGAGTTATTACAGCCACATAGAGCTGTGTGGGGGATTAATTGGGAAGTAAGACCGTAATTATGCATGATGTAGATATAAAATATGCTATTCCCATTAAAAAACATCCATACAGACTCAATCCACTAAAACACAGGCACAAAAGATGATTTATGATATTATCAAAGTGAGTTGCAGTGATTGGCGCTCACCGATTGCCATGGTACCAAAACCGGATGGAACACAATGATTGTGTGTGGACTATAGAAAGGTCTTCACCATTATGAAGGCAGATTTGTACCCTATTATTCGTTTGGAAGAGGTTGGGACAAGCAAATTTTATTCGCAAAATTGACTCACGTAAAGGAAATTGCCAAGTACTTTTATCAAACAGGACAAAGGATGTTTTGCCATTGTGATGCCAAATGGTCAATATTAATTTAACGTCATGTCATTTGGAACGAAGAATGCACCAGCAACATTCCAACATTTCTGGACTAAACAATTGTCCAGTGTATATTGACGATTTAGTGGTGTTCAGTCGAAACGTGGAAGGAGCATTTGGAACATTTAAAGGAATGATTCGATTGACTACAGTAGGCTGGATTAGTGGTAAACTTGGCTAACGTGAATTTGCAAAAGCTCAAGTCAGATTCTTAAGCCATGCGATTTAGTCAGATGGCTCCATGGAATGTGAAATGAAAGCTATTGGGGAGTTTCCAATACCATCTACGAGGAGAGAAGTTGTGAGATTTCTGGGCATGAATGGACTTTACAGAAAATGTTAGCCAAATTTTAGCAATGTGGTTGCTCAGCTTTTAAAACATTTTTTTTTAGTGTACCCAATTCATTTTTTTTTACAATTTAAGGGCCAATTTAGCATGTTCAATCCACCTACCTTGCACATCTTTGGATTGTGGGGGCGAAACCCACGCAAACACGTGGAGAATGTGCAAACCCCACACAGTGACCTGGAGCCGGGATCGAACCTGGGACTTCGGCGCCGTGAGGCAGCAGGGCTAACCCACTGCGCCACCGTGCTGCCCTTGGTTGCTCAACTGACTGAAGTTCTGAACCAGCAGAGGAAATTTCAATGGAATGTTAGGAATAGACTCAAGACTGTGTTAACAGCCGCACCATTGTTGATAACACCTAATTATGCCAAACAATTTCAGGTGGCAATTGATGCGAGTGATGTGGGTGTTGGTGCTGTACTGCTACAAAAAGACGACAAAAGAATAGAATGGCCTGTTGGTTATTGTTCTCAGAAACTAAGTATTCACTAAAATAAATATGCCACCAAGAGAAATATTCAACCATCGAGAAGAAGTCTTTGAGTTTGGTATTGGGGTTACAACATTTCGACATTGATGTTGCTGACAATTCATCAGAGACAGTTTTATATGCAGACCATAATCCATTAAAGGTTTTGGAAAAGTTTAAGGAGCAAAATGCAAGACTTTTTAGATGGTCTTTATTGCTACAACCATGTAACTTTAAAATTATACATGTGCAGGAAGAGAAAACCTGATTGCAGATGCTTTATTGCGATTTTGAAATGTGAAGACTGGAACATTTAAAGGTGGAAAAGAAAGACGAAAAAGGACTGTACTCATGTTTAAGTTTGCATGCTTAAATGTAATTTGATATGTATCTTATAGAGTATTAATTGTGTTCAATGAGTTGAAAGATTTTGGAAAATCTTCTTATATTGCTGGTTGATTATGTTTTTAAGAGGGATGTGTGTTGAATGTAGGAATTTCAGGGGTGGGAGGAAGGCTACCATTGGCCGCTGTACACCAGGCGTGGGTGCAGGTGGCAAAGGTCGTGAGCGCCTTGGGCCCCAATCAGGTGGAGGTAGGAACCCCTGAGGGGGCGGACGGTCGGAGGGCGGCCATCCAGATGGGTCTCGGGCTTCTGGAAAGGGTGGTCCCAGGGATACTGGAAATGCAGACGTTGTTAGGATATTGTTGTAAAACCTTTTGTCTGCCATGTCATCCTTTAGGCTCTGTGGCAGAACTTGTGATGTCGATTTTATCAACTTGGTGTAAGGTTTTCGGGCAATTCGGCCCTTTTTGGACTGCCCAAGGATAAAACCCAGAGACTGTAAACTGGACACTTTTCAGCCAAGGGAACATAACCAAATTTCCCAGCAGGCTTGGTCCGCTGAGCCGAGTAGGGGCATAGGTATTTACAAACCCACCCCCAGGAGCTACAAGGAAGAAGGAGCCAGACAACTAGATAAGATTAAAACACAGACAAAGGGACACGGGAATACACAAGGGGCCTGCCTGCAAGCAGGACAATGGGATGGTCATAGCCCCATGCAGATGTAAATGACTATGCCTCCACCAGAGCAGAATCCAATCAACATAGCAGCGATCTCCAGAGCAGATGGAAGACTTTGAAAATCTTCACAAGGGAGCTCAACCTCGTTATCTCAAAAAGCAGACTGGAGGCGGACCTAGGGGAGGTACTCCTATCTTGACAGGTCTGACCGGCTCAAAGGGGGCAGGACCAGCGGGAACTTTAAACCTTATGGATTCAATGCAAAAGGGGCTGGAAACACAGGAAAAAGCCAGGTAAAACGGATATAAAAGGGGCTGTGTTTCGATTGAGGGTCTCTTGGCTTGACCTCTCCACCTTTGACTTGACCTCCTGCAGCCTGTGACTGTAAGTACCCTGCAGCAGCTTGCAAAACTCCCTTGACCTTGATAGTGGTTGAGGCTTTGGGGAAGGGGACTTGATTTGTGTTCTGTGTCATTGCTAAAACTGTGTAACAATAAGATTTTACGTTGTGTCCGTTATAGTACTTTCTGAATAGACTTAGTTTGTGTTAGAGTTTAAGATTTTATTATAATTTCTTCTGTTTGATGATTTTGACCTGGGTTTTGCAATAAACCTTGATTTGCTGATAATTGGAGTCGTTTAAATTCTTCAATCTCTCACCAGCGATCTCTGACCAAGTCATTGTTAAGATATTCCTCACCTTAATTCCGGGTTCGAGAATCTGGGGTCATCTTGAACGATTCACTCAGGACAGGCTGCTGGTTAGGTAATAAACAGCAGTGTCCTATTCTCTCTCTTGGGAAAGCTACTCCAGCGAAGTAGGAACCGGGTGGGTGTTGCACCACCGGCAAGAGAGAGAATCACCTGGGCATTGGTGGGGGTCTGGATATCTGTGTGATATAAGCCTCAGGCTTCCGGTTAGGGATAAACGGCAGGCTTGATTCAGTGCTCTCTCCCGCGGAGGTGTCCCAGTGCGGCATCCCCTGGCCTCTGAAGTTTCAGTGCCAGCTGGAGAGAGACACACACAGATACTCAAACCCCAGATATCGGCCCAGTAGTGGAGTAGCAGAGATGGCACCCTCTACATTGGCAAGCAGCCAATCAGTGGATGTGGAATTTTCAGCCCTCTCCTATCGTTGCCTGTGGTTGATGAAGACAATCCGAAACTTTCAGGAAACAAGGTGGGTCTTCTGGAGAGTTCTATCTTTTGGTCAGTTCTACGAAGAAAGCTCTGCTAGTAAGGACCCTAAAGGCTCTCTCTCTCCATCTCCCTCTGCCAGATAATGTTAAGAGGCAGTCTAGCTGATGTACCGTCAATTACCACGAGACGAGAATGGTGGAACAATCGAGGCTTTATTGCACAAGATGTTGTGCCTCCTGTAGCTAGAACCAGAAAGGCAGCAGCGCAGGAGAGCATACACTTTTATACACCGCCTGCTGGGAGGAGCCAGCAGGCAGGCATTTACCGTAGTACCTTTAATACATAGGCAGTGCTGTAATACATGCAATATATCACTAATGGTGTTTACCACATTCACCCCGTTTAAAAAAAAGAGTCCGGCGGGGGTGAAGAACAACATTACAGATCAAGATGGCGAAGGGGAACCGGGAGTACTCATCAATTACGTTCAGAAAGTACACGTTGCGGTCGGTGGCGGGGAGGGGCCCTTTGAAGTCCATCTGAGGTGCTCAAAGGGGTGGGAGGCCTTCACCAGGTGCGCTCTATCTGCCCGGTAGAAGTGCGCTTGCACTCTGCGCAGACTTGGCAGTCTCTGGTTACGGTCCTGACCTCCTCAATGGAGTCGGGCTGGTTGCGGGCCTTGACAAAATGGAAGAACCGGGTGACCCCCGGGTGGCAGAGGTCATAGTGGAGAGCCCGAAGTCGATCCACTTGTGCGCTGGCACATGTTCCGCAGGATAGAGCATCAGGGGGTTCATTGAGCTTCCCCGGGCAATACAAGATCTCATAATTATAGTTGGAGAGCTCGATCCTCCACCTCAAGATCTTGTCATTTTTTATCTTGCCCCGTTGCGTATTATTAAACATGAAGGCAACCGACCGTTGGTCAGTGAGGAGAGTGAATCTCCTGCTGGCCAGGTAATGCCTCCAATGTCGCACAGCTTCCACAATGGCTTGGGCCTCCTTTTCGACAGAGGAGTGCCGGATTTCGGAGGCATGGAGGTTGCGGGAAAAGAAAGCCACGGGTTTGCCCGCCTGGTTGAGGGTGGCGGGCAGAGCTATGTCTGATGCATCGAACTCCACCTGAAAGGTGAGGGTCTCGTCGACCGTGTGCATCGTGGCCTTGGCGATGTCCGTCTTGATGTGGTTGAAGGCCTGGCGGGCCTCAGCCGTCAGGGGAAATCTGTGGACTTGATAAGTGGGCGGGCCTTGTCCGCATAATTTGGGACTCACTGGACGTAATACGAGAAAAACCCCAGGCATCGTTTCAGGGCCTTGGGGCAGAGGGAGTTTGAGGAGGGGGCGCATACGGTCGGGGTCGGGCCCTAGGACTCCATTTGACACTACGTAGCCAAGGATGGCTAAGCGGTTGGTGCGGAACACACATTTCTCCTTATTGTAGGTGAGGTTAAGGAGTTTGGGCGGTATGGAGGAATTTTGAGGTTTACGTTATGGTCCTGCTGATCGTGGCCGCAGATGGTGAGGTTATCTAGGTACCGGAAGGTGGCCCGCAGCCTGTACTTGTCAACCATTCGGTCCATCTCTCGTTGGAAGACCGAGACCCCATTGGTGACGCCGAAGGGAACTCTGAGAAAATGACAGAGGCGGCCATCTGCTTCGAACACAGTGTATTTGCGGTCCTCCGGGCGGATGGGGAGCTGGTGACAGGCAGACTTCAAGTCTACTGTGGAGAAGACTCGATACTGCGCAATCTGATTGACCATGTCAGATATGCGTGGGAGCGGGTACGTGTCGAGCTGCGTGTACCAGTTGATGGTCTGGCTGTAGTCAATGACCATCCTGTGCTTCTCCCCAGTCTTCACTACCACCACTTGAGCTCTCCAAGGGCTGTTGCTGGCCTCAATGATCCCCTCCCGCAGGAGCCATTGGACCTCCGACCTGATAAAAGGTCCTGTCCTGCGCACTGTACCGTCTGCTCCTAGTGGCGACGGGTGAGATTCGCAAACAACGAGGGTGGATCGACCTTAAGGGTCGTGAGGCCGCAGACGGTGAGGGAGGGCAGGGGTCCGCCGAATTTCAAAGTAAGGCTTTGGAGGTGGTATTGGAAATCAAGGCCTAGTAACAGGGCAGCGCAGAGGTGGGGGAGAGCCTGAAGTTGCTGAACTCTACGCCCTGAACGGTGAGTGTCGCGACACAGTACCCCCGGATTTCAACGGAATGGGATCCGGAGGCCAGGGGTTTTTTCTGGGTGATGGGGTGTACCGAAGGGAGCAGCGCCTTACCGTAGCAGGATGGATGAAACTCTCTGTGCTCCCGGAGTCAAAGAGGCAGGTCGTCTTGTGGCCGTTGATCTTCACCGTCGTCGTAGCGGTCGCTAGGTTGCGGGGCCGAGACTGATCCAGGGTGATGGAGGCGAGCTGCGGAAGATGTTGGGAGGTCCCGGGTTGATCAGCGGTGGCTGAGGTATCAGTAGGCAGTGAATGGCCAGACGAGCAGGGGTCCTGAAGCGCGGTCCAAAATGGCGGCAAAGATGGCGGCGTCCACGGGGCGCACATGGCGGGCGGCAGCAAAGATGGCGGCGCCCACGGGCCGCACGTGGCTTACGGTGGAGAAGATGGCGGCACCCCTGGATCGCACGTGGAGGGTATGGTAATGCCGGGCCTGGAAACAGCGGCGACCAACCGGGCCTGGCAAACGGAAACAAAGCGTCTGTTCTTCCCACACCCGTTGCAGGTCGCGCTCCGCGCCGGGCAGCGCTGCCTGGGGTGTTTATTCTGTCCACAAAAATAATACTTGGGCCCCCTTGCGCAGCTGGCTGCTGCGCGGCACAGGCTTGCGGTGAGCTGGAGTCGGCAGCTGGTGGGGCCCACGATGCCCACAAGGGTGCCGCGCGGTCGGGGGTGTAGGCCTCCAGATTATGGGAGGCCACTTCTAGTGAATTGGCAAGCTGCCTCGTCTCCGCAAGATCGAGGGTACCCCCTTCCAATAGTCGCTGGCGAACGTACGTAGACTTTATGCCCGTGACATAAGAGTCTCTGATTAAAAGTTCAGTGTGTTGGACTGCCGAAACTGCCTGGCAGTTACAATTCCTGCCGAGAATCTGTAGGGCCCGCAAGAAATCGTCCAGAGTCTCCCCCGGGAGTTGCCGTCTCGTGGCCAGGAGGTGCCTGGCGTACACTTGATTCACCGGCTTAACGTAATGTCCCTTTAGGAGCGTCATCGCTGCTGTGTAGCTGGGCGCACCCCGGATGAGTGGAAAAATTTCAGGGCTCACCTGTGAGTAGAAGACTTGGAGCTTCTGTGAGTCCGGGAGTTCTTGAGTGGCTGCTCTAAGGTAGCCTTCGAAGCAGGCTAGCTAGTGGTCGAAGGTGGACGTGGCCTTGGCTGCGTGAGGGCTCAGATCTAGGCGATCAGGCTTGATTAAGATGTTCATCTTTTAAAATCTTGGCAGCAGAGCAGGAGAGCATACACTTTTCTACGCCGCCTGCTGGGAGGAGCCAGCAGGTAGGGATTTACCGTAGTACCTTTAATACACAGGCAGTGCCGTAATACATACAATTTATCACTAGTGGTTTTTACCACACTAGCTAAATCTGTGGATTTTCTTGTTTGAAGAGGTCCAGACAGCCGTCAAAACTGGGAAAGAGATCTTTAATGTGAAAGTGTCAGCCGTTTAACCATAGGTCAATAACCTTCGAACTGTGTGTGTCAGGGGCTGAGAAGAGCTCAAGATTGAAGCTTAAACAGAAAATATTCCTCAACGTACGGCCAGAGTTCCAGTGTAGAGTTCAGAAAAAGGAATTAAAAACCTGTATGTTTATTCAGGCAGGCTGTAATCTCACAGGGAAGGAAACAATCCATCTGGTGGCAGAAAGAAGTGAACCAATTTGAGCATCCTGTGTACAGAACCGTCTGGTGGCTGGCGATGAGAATTGCACTGATCTGAACAACCTGTACCTTGCGCCATCTGGTCGCAGAAGAGTGGAATTACACTGACCTGGAATTCTTGGGTGAAACGCCATCTGGTTGTCGAAGGACGGAATTGCGCCAACCTGAACCTCTTGAATAAATCGATTTCCTAGAGGCTGCAACCGTAGCAGTGAAGGCTCATCTCAGAGATACCCTTTAATCCCTGCTTTTTAAATTCCTCTCCAACCCTTACCTTGTGTGTGCCTGGACGGCACGGTAGCACAGTGGTTAGCACTGTTGCTTCACAATTCCAGGGTTCCAGGTTCGATTCCGGGTTGGGTCACTGCCTGTGTGGAGTCTGCACGTTCTCCCCGTGTCTGCGTGGGTTTCCTCCGGGTGCTCCGGTTTCTTCCCAACGTGCTGTTAGGTAATTTGGACGTTATGAATTCTCACTGTGTACCCGAACAGGCGCCAGAATGTGGCGACTCGGGGCTTTTCACAGTAATTTCATTGCAGTGCTAATGTAAGCATACTAATGATTATTATTAATTTTTAGAGGAGACTTGCGGTTGCGACTATGCTGAGCTAAGTCGCACGTTCGGCAGCTCCCGCCAGAAATGGACTTTTGGGCTCTTTTGAGGGGCCCCAGCGGCATTTGTTCGATGGTTCCCAGTGTGGGAAGGTGACAGTACGATTTCCCCGGCACTGTATGGATTGGACCAGGAGTGGAGCGGTGAAAAAAGTAATTCTGGTGCAGCGAAAAGTGCGAGGGAGGAAAACCAAGATGGTGGCGGGTGGAGACCAGGCAGTGTGGGCGCAAGACCAGCAGGAGTTTCTCAAGCACTGCTTCACGGAATTGAAAGCAGAGCTGCTGGAGCCGATGAAGGCTTCGATCGACAAGCTGGTCGAGACCAGAAGGCCCAAGGGGCGGCGATCCGGGAGGTGTGGCAGAAGGCCTCGGAGAATGAGGACGAGATATTGGGCCTGGCGGTGAAGGGGGAGGCACAGCTTAAGAAATGGCAGGAGAAGTTCGAGGACATTGCAAAAAATACGGAGGCTGGGGATTGAGGGTGATTTAGAGATGTGGATCAGAAATTGGCTAGCTGAAAGAAGACAGAGGGTGGTGGTTGATGGGAAATGTTCAGAATGGAGTACAGTCACAAGTGGAGTACCACAAGGATCTGTTCTGGGGCCGTTGCTGTTTGTCATTTTTATCAATGACCTAGAGGAAGGTGCAGAGGGGTGGGTGAGTAAATTTGCAGACGACACTAAAGTCGGTGGTGTTGTCGACAGTGTGGAAGGATGTAGCAGGTTACAGAGGGATATAGATAAGCTGCAGAGCTGGGCTGAGAGGTGGCAAATGGAGTTTAATGTAGAGAAGTGTGAGGTGATTCACTTTGGAAGGAATAACAGGAATGTGGAATATTTGGCTAATGGTAAAGTTCTTGAAAGTGTGGATGAGCAGAGGGATCTAGGTGTCCATGTACATAGATCCCTGAAAGTTACCACCCAGGTTGATAGGGTTGTGAAGAAGGCCTATGGAGTGTTGGCCTTTATTGGTAGAGGGATTGAGTTCCGGAGTCGGGAGGTCATGTTGCAGCTGTACAGAACTCTGGTACGGCCGCATTTGGAGTATTGCGTACAGTTCTGGTCACCGCATTATAGGAAGGACGTGGAGGCTTTGGAGCGGGTGCAGAGGAGATTTACCAGGATGTTGCCTGGTATGGAGGGAAAATCTTATGAGGAAAGGCTGATGGACTTGAGGTTGTTTTCGTTGGAGAGAAGAAGGTTAAGAGGAGACTTAATAGAGGCATACAAAATGATCAGGGGGTTGGATAGGGTGGACAGTGAGAGCCTTCTCCCGCGGATGGATATGGCTGGCACGAGGGGACATAACTTTAAACTGAGGGGTAATAGATATAGGACAGAGGTCAGAGGTAGGTTCTTTACGCAAAGAGTAGTGAGGCCGTGGAATGCCCTACCTGCTACAGTAGTGAACTCGCCAACATTGAGGGCATTTAAAAGTTTATTGGATAAACATATGGATGATAATGGCATAGTGTAGGTTAGATGGCTTTTGTTTCGGTGCAACATCGTGGGCCGAAGGGCCTGTACTGTGCTGTATTGTTCTATGTTCTATGACATGGAGAATCGGTCGAGGAGGAAGAATCTGCGGATTCTGGGTCTCCCGGAGGGAGTGGAGGGGTCGGATGCTGGAGCATATGTGGTCACGATGCTGAACACGTTGATGGGCGCGGGAGCCTTCCTGAGCCCACGGAGTCCTGGCGAGGAGGCCCAAGTCTAACGAGCCGCCGCGGGCGGTATTGGTGCGGTTCCACCGTTTGGTGGACAGGGAGTGTGTCCTAAGATGGGCAAAAAAGGAGCGGTGCAGTAGGTGGGAGAATGCAGAGGTCCCTATATACAAGGACTGGAGCATGGAGGTGGCCAAGAAGAGGGCCGGGTACAATCGGGCTAAGGCGGTTCTGCATCGGAAGGGGGTGAAATTCGGGATGCCGCAGCCGGCGCAACTGTGGGTCACGTTTAAGGACCGGCACCATTACTTTGAGATGCCAGAGGAGGCGTGGACCTTTATTCAGGCCGAAAAGTTGGTCACGGACTGACGGTCGGTTGTGAGGGGAGGTAGCGGGGGGCGACTGTGGTTACTGTGCTTTGGGGGATGTTGGGGGTGTTCTATTCTGTTCTGTATTGTTTCCTTGGGTGCTGGGTGGGGTTGGGTGAATTGGTTCGAAGTGGGGGTTTTGTGAGAGTGTGGGCATCGGTGGTTGGAAGGACGGGGCCCCGTTGGGGGGAGGGGAGATGGGAGGCCCAAGGTGGGGGAGCTGGGATTAGGCCGCAAAAGGGAGATGCGCCAGAGAGGGCGGGGCCGGTCTGATGGAAAGCGCCGGCTTTTTCCCGCGCTAGGGAAGGAAGGGGGCAGGGCCGGGGGGGCAAGGGCGGTGTTGGAGAGGAGCGCCCGCTGATGGACAGGAGGGGGGGGGGGAAAGACTACCACACTGGGGGGTCGATGGCGTGGCGAGAGTGGCCGGGGTCAGCAGGAGTCAGATGACTTACGGGAGTGCTATGGGGGGAGCAACGCAGCTAGGGGGGACCTAGCTGGGGGGGGGCGGGGAGGAGGAACTGGGTTGCTGTTGCATTGGCCAAAGGTGAGCTGGAGCTCGGAGAGTAGGGGCGGGGGTCTGCCGCTGGGGGGAATGGAGAGTGCAGGAGGCGCGGGCACGTGGCTGGCCTAGAATAGGGGATGGCTAATCGGCAGGGGTGGGGGGGGGGGGGGGGGGTGGTGGCCTGATCCGGCTGATAACTTGGAATGTGAGAGGCCTGAACGGACCGGTCAAGAGGGCCCGTGTGTTCGCGCACCTGAAGGGACTGAAGGCAGATGTGGTTATGCTCCAGGAGACGCATTTGAGGGTGGCAGATCAGGTTAGGCTGAGAAAGGGGTGGGTAGGGCAGGTTTTCCACTCGGGGTTGGACGCAAAGAATCGAGGGGTGGTATTTTTGGCGGGGAAGCAGGTGTCATTTGAGGCGCTGAACATCGTGGCAGACAATGGAGGTATGTATGTGATGGTGAGTGGTAAGGTGCAGGGGGTGCGGGTGGTATTAGTGAATGTATATGCCACGAATTGGGATGATGCCGGATTTATGCGACGCAGGTTGGGCCGGATTCAGGACCTGGAGGCAGGGAGCTTGATAATGGGGAGGGACTTCAACACGGTACTGGATCCAGCATTGGACCGCTCCAGGTCCAGGACGGGTAAGAGTCCGGCGGCGGCCAAGTTGCTGAGGGGGTTTATGGACCAGATGGGAGGAATGGACCCACGGAGGTTTGTCAGGCCGGGGGCCAGGGAATTTTCTTTTTTTTCCCACGTCCATAAAGCCTACTCCCGGATAGACATCTTCGTTCTGAGCAGGGCACTAATTCCGAGGGTGGAGGGCACGGAGTATTCGGCCATAGCCATCTCAGACCATGCCCCGCATTGGGTGGAGCTGGAGCTAGGGGAGGAGAGGGACCAGCGCCCGCTGTGGCGCCTGGATGTGGGCTTGCTGGCGGATGAGGAGGTGAGCGGGCGGATCCGGGGGTGCATTGAAAGCTATCTAGAGGCTAACGATAATGGGAAGGTGCAGGTGGGGGTGGTCTGGGAGGTGCTGAAGGCGGTGATTAGGGGAGAGCTAATCTCCACTAGGGCCCACAAGGAGAAGGCGAGGAGAGAGAGGGAGAGATTGGTGGGGGAGATTTTAAGGGTGGATAGGAGGTATGCAGGGGTCCTCGAGGAGGGACTACTCAAGGAGCGACGAAGCCTCCAGGCCGAGTTCGACCTGTTGACCACCAAGAAGGCAGAGGTGCAGTGGAGGAAAGCGCAAGGGGCGGTGTATGGGTACGGGGAGAAGGCTAGCCGGATGTTGGCACAACAGCTTCGGAAGCAGGAGGCAGCGAGGGAGATTGGGGGAGTTAGGGATAAAGGGGGGAACACGGTGCAGAGTGCGGTGGGAATAAATGGGGTATTTAGAGACTTTTATGAGGGGCTGTATAGGTCTGAGCCCCCGACGGAGGAGGGGGGGTGCGTTGATTTTTGGATCGACTGAGGTTCCCGAGGGTGGAGGAGGAGCAGGTGACTTGGCTTGGGGCACCGGTAGGGTTGGAGGAGCTGACTAAGGGGCTGGGGTGTATGCAGGCGGGGAAGGCATCGGGGCCAGATGGATTCCCGGTGGAATCTTACCAGAAGTACATGGACCTGCTGGGCCCTCTATTTGTGAGGACTTTCAATGAGGCGAGGGAGGGGGGGCCCTATCCCCGACGATGTCCAGGGTGCTGATCTCGCTGATCTTGAAGCTGGACAAGGACCCATTACAGTGTGGGTCGTACAGGCCAATCTCTCTCCTCAACATGGACGCGAAGCTGTTAGCGAAGGTGTTGGCTTCCAGAATTGAGGACTGTGTCCCGGGGGTGATTCACGAGGACCAGACGGGTTTTGTTAAGGGAAGGCAGCTGAATACCAATGTGCGGAGGCTCCTTAACGTAATCATGATGCCTGCAGTGGAGGGGGAAGCAGCGATAGTGGCGATGATGGACACGGAGTAGGCCTTCGATAGGGTGGAGTGGGGGGTACCTCTGGGAAGTGTTGAGGAGGTTTGGGTTCGGGGAGGGGTTCATTCGTTGGGTTAGGCTACTTTACGAAGCCCTGGTGGCGAGTGTGGCCACGAATCGGAGGTCGGAATACTTTCGGCTGTACCGGGGGACAAGGCAGGGGTGCCCCATATCCCCCTTGCTATTTGCATTGGCAATTGAGCCTTTGGCTATGGCTCTAAGGGAACTGGAGGGGGGGAGGAATACCGGGTTTCGGTGTATGCCGATGACCTGTTACTGTATGTGGCGGACCCAGTGGGGGGAATGCCGGAGGTGATGCGGATCCTCAGGGTGGTTGCGTGGGATGGGAGTGGTGGTGGTGCAGTACTGGTGGTCATTGATAGGGGTGGTCAGCCGTTGGGCTATGTGGGGGATGGGATGTCTGTGCCATTGGACAGGCCGCCTAGTTGGTGAACCTGGAGGCAATTATATCGTCCCATGCGTGCCGGCCTAGGTGCACACATTGTGTGACCTCCTGTGACAGCTGCGTGGGCCCCATGCCCTGCCCTCTTCCGCATCCTGCTTGTCGGATGAGGCCTTGCGTTCATCCCCCTCCTATTACACGTCGCCCCTCTGCTGTGCGATGTTGTGGAGGACGCAGCGGGCCACCATGATGTGAGAGACTCCCCTTGTGCTAACTCGAGTGCCCCTCCAGAGCAGTCCAGGAACCTGAACCGTATCTGCAGGATGCTGAAGCACCACTCGATCATTCCCCTGGTCATGGCATGGGTGTTGTAGCGGATCTCTGCGTTGGTCTGAGGCCTCCAGAGAGGTGTCATCAGCCACGACTGCAGTGGAGAACCCCTGAGCCAACTCCACCCAGGGGTGGACCTTGAAGGTGTCAGGAACCTTCGAGTGTGCCAGGATGAAGGCATCATGCACACTGCCTGGGTATCGGGCACAGCAGGCATGCATGGTGTGCAGCTCATGGTCACACACCAGCTGCACGTTCATCGAGTGTAACCCCTTACGGTTTGTCATGAGTCAGTGCTCGTAGAGGTACATGCACCCCATCAATCACCTCTTGGACCTGGGGTATTCTGCCGATGGTGGCAAACCCCGCTGCCTGGGCATCCTGGTGGGCTTGGCCCACATTGAATTTGATGTATTGTGCAGAGCAGGCATATAGGGTCTCCGTTATGGCGCCGATGCACCAGTGCACCGAGGTCTGTGAGATTCCACTCGGCGCCTGGAAGGACCTGACGTAAACGTTTAAGGCAACGTCACCTTGACGGCCACAAGGAGCGGGTATCCTCCCCCATATCCCTGCGGATCCAGGTGCGCCAAGATCCAGCAGATATGTCGCACTCTCCCCCTGGTCAGCCGGGGTCTTCGACGGCATTTCAGTCCAGTAGGTCCTCGACTGACGGGTGTTGCTGGTGCACACGAGGCACCTCCTTTCCACCTCCTCCTTGGCCTGTTGAGCAGCCAGCTCTCCGTCCTCACTGGCTGCCTCCTGTTCCTCTGGGGCATACTCAGCTGCTGCAGGTTCCTCCCCTAGCAGCTCCTACCAGTACAGCCTCAGTGCATTCCCCAGAGCTGAAGCGACCAGGATGAAGGTCACCATTCATGGTTGGATTCCGAAGTCGATTGCCTGCAGGGGGTGAAAGACAAACATGTTAGCATGGTGCGTACCCGGGTGCCCAATCAGGTCCACCATGCTTCACGGTGGCCCGGGCCTGCACTGCAGCCTCTGCCCCCACATGTCCTTCAAACCTCCTCCCTCCTCTCCCATCCCCACATCCACTCCCGACCATTCCCTTTGGCACTCTGCCCTCTGCACCACACCCCTGGCCCAGTTGGGGCCCGGCACCGTGGGGGCCTCTGACCAAGGCACCTATCCCGGACGACAGGGGTAGCAGTGGTTGGCACTACCCATGCTAGTGGTACCCTCTGCAGCCCCCATCCAGTTACCTTCCTGTAGGAGCTACTGTGGGCATTGCCCTTGTGTGTGCTGCATGATGCTGCGCCGTCGGGCAGTGTCCAGTTGTGGGTGGGTGGGTTGGTAGGGCGGTGGTGCGGGTGGATGCACCCATACGGCCGGTGTCACTCTGCGCAACCAGGGGCCACGGTGGGCAGTCAGTGGGTGTGCAGCAAGATGGGTACCCTGCAGGCCGCGGCAATGACGATCCGTGCCTGGACACCGCCCACATCCCGGGGGTCACCCTGACGTCACGGCCCAAGCCTTGGTCACCCCCCGCTACAGTCCTCCGGCCCTGGCAGTTGCCAGCCCCCTCATCAGCGAGCTCTGTCAGCAGCAGGATCGGCAGCCCGGAGAATACAGGGTCGGGTTGGTTAATGGTATTGCAACAGCATTTACTGTACATGCGGAGTAGATAGCATTGATGCCGCTATTGAGGCACCGGACGGAGCATGGCATTCCGTCGGGTGCCCGGCGCCGACCATGATTTTCGGCTCATGCGCGATTCTCTGCCCAATCGCATTTTGTGATTCCAGTATCGTGGAAGGATAATCCCGCACATTGTCTTTCAGTTTGGTAATATAATGTAATTATTGGGAGGAGCTAAGGTACCAGGCATTTTTCAGAAAAGCAGTTTCATTGAGTTTTAGATTGGGATGTGGGCAGAAGTCAAGCATCTGCTCTCACTGCAGTTCAGTTAAAGATATGTCTGTATACAGATTAGCAGTTTCTTTCCAAGTGGTTCAGAATTGTGGGTCGGGAAAGTGAGCTGAAAAAATGGTGAAGCAGTTTCTTAAGGAACACAGCCATAGCTTCTGCATTGTTCTGACAGGATTCAGGCCTTTTTTTTTAAAGCAGTGTCAGAAGATATTTCTTTCTCAAAGTAGAGTATCCAGATATCTCTGTACAGCAGGTATTCCGAAGTGTTAAGTGTATTTTGAAGTGGATTGACAGCGGAGATGATCATATTGTTTGAGTGGGACTAAAGATAACAGATCAGGATTCTTGTGTCACTGTATTGATTAGCACTGTTTGCACTATTTTTCTTATGTGATGTTAAAGATATTTTAAAACTGTGTTAGTAATAAAGTTTGTTTTAATAAACCATATCCCTATTTTGCATGAAATCACTCCTGGAGTGAGGTATCCTTTTCTCACAGTCTTACAAGATTAAAATAAAATATTGGGGTTTCTGTCCAGTACCCGAGCCACTGTTGGGGTCTGGTCTGGGATCGAAATATCTCTGCAACCGTTCTTTAAATAGTGGAACCAATTTGCTGTCCTCTGTCATCTCCCCTGTGGCCAGAAAGGAATTGAAACTTTTACTCTTCTAATTGCCTTCTTATGCCCCATCCTGCACTTTCTGTACTCTACGAATACTTGCTAAAAGCCTCTCTTTTCCTTCTCATCACATCCTGAAAGTCTTTGGTCATCCATGATTCTTGAGGCTTGTTACTCCTACCGATCACCTAGAGGGAACATGTTGGGCCTGTACCCTCCTCATTTCCTTTTTGAACGACCCCCCCCCCCCTCCCCCCACTGCTCTTCTGTAGATTTCCCCACAAGTAGCTGTTCCCAGTCTACCTTGGTCAGACCCAGTCTTATTTTGCTAAAATCTGCTCTCCCCCAATACAAAACTTTTTCTTACAACTTGTCGATTTCTTTGTCCATAACAAACTTAAATTGTGCCACGCTGTGGTCGCGATCACTAAAATACTGCCCCACCACCTCAACCACCTGTCCGGATTTATTCCGCAGAATTAGGTCCAGTACTGCGGCGTTCCTTTTTCGAGCCTCTGCATATTGACCTGAAAGGTTCTCCTGTAAACATTTTCAGAAATCCACTCCATCTAAGGCCCTTAACACCATGACTATCCCAATTAATGTTAGGAAAGTTGAAATTACCTAATAATCAATTGTTATTATTTATACACCTCCATGAATTGTGCACATATTTGCTCCTCAATTTCCCGCTGACTATCTGGGGGAACATAATAAACACCTAGCAATGTGGTTGTCCCTTTTTTATTCCTAAGCTCTACCCACAAAGCAGGAATTGACTCCTTGACTAATAATGCAATGTCTCATCCTCTTTTGCCCACTCCCCTGTTTCGCCTGAAGATTCTGGGTGCAATTGAACTGAAACATTTCAAAATCCGGTTTTGGGCACGTTTGGCAGGGTGTTTCGCGACGGCCACTTTGGCTAAATCGCGGCCCATATTCAACACACTTAGTGACAAAATGACCCCCCAGGAGATTCTCGACTTTACTGGCAGCCTCGTCTAATTCACGCCTCAGCAGCTCATCGCTAACAAGGGGAGCTGCCTTCAAGCGATCCCAGGGGGGAGCTGCCTTTAGCGATCCCTCACCACTCACTCCCAGTCAACACACAAGCATGGCAGTGTGCAGATCTGCTCCTTGCTTTGGGGATGGTGACCTTACAAGGGTTCCCGACACGGTGGATGAGCAGCGGGCACCCTGTTCCCGCGAAGGGATTGGAGGACCAGCAGCAGGGTCAGCAATGCCACCAAGGAGGCAGTGACAGCGACTGTCAGTGCAGGCAGTATGTCAAGGAGGACTGCCATCCAATGTAGGAAGAAGACAAACAACTTCCAAAGAGCTGCAACGGTAGGTTTCCACCTCTCTCCTGGCATCAGTTCCACCTGTCACCCCTCAAATTCCCAACCACCCCCCATCCCCGAATTCAATGGCCGACATCTCACATCCTTCCCATATCTGATCTTTGTGCTTGTGTCTCAGAACCCCATGGTGCCCACCAGCACAACCCCTTCATGTCCAGGTGCACTGCCCACACATAGGCCAAAACAAACCTATTGAACTCCCTGACCAATCAAGCATGTGGTTCACAATGCCCTCTCTGTGTCCCCACAGGAATAGATAGCCCATAATAAACGGAATGGGCCAGACTTTTTCCCAGAGTAGAGGGGTCAATTACTAGGGGGCATAGATTTAAAGTGCGAGGGGCAAGGTTTAGAAGAGATGTACTAGGTAAGCTTTTTTACACAAAGGAGGTGGTGGAAGCAGGGACGATAGAGATGTTTAAGGGGCATCTTGACAAATACATGAATAGGATGGGAATAGAGGGATACGGACCCCGGAAGTGTAGAAGATTTTAGTTTAGACGGGCAGCATGATCGGCGCAGGCTTGGAGGGCCGAAGGGTCTGTCCTGTGCTGTACGTTTCTTTGTTCTATGTTCTTCTTTGACAGGGGGTGGAATTCCGAAGATTCGAGTCCTCACCCACTATGAGGAATGAACCCTGGAAATTGTAGGGTTGCCCGAGGAGAGAGCAGTCACAGTTGGCCTGTGCCAGAGAGGTGAGGATCTATTGCCCCTTCATCCAGAAGATCTCTCCCAAATAAGTAGTTCTTATCAGACAAAATGATCCTTCCCTCACTGACCACATGTCCAATGTCTCGCAGGATCTCGCATCTGATGAGGCCGTGTCATCCAGAGTCATTTCCCCCACGCCAACCAAGAGACCACTTCCGAGGAGAGTTCCAAGGAAACCACAAGCGAGGCGTCACAGCTATTACCCGCACTTTTCCATTAAGGGTAAAGTAGTAGCATGGATAGAGGATTGGTTAATTAATAGAAAGCAAAAATGGGGATTAATGGATGTTTCTCTGGTTGGCAATCAGTAGCTAGTGGTGTCCCTCAGGTTTCAGTGTTGGGCCCACAATTGTTCACAATTTACATAGATGATTTGGAGTTGGGGACCAAGTGCAATGTGTCCATGTTTGCAGACGACACTAAGATGAGTGGTAAAGCAAAAAGTGCAGAGGATACCGGAAGTCTGCAGAGGGATTTGGATAGGTTAAGTGAATGCGCTAGGGTCTGGCAGATGGAATACAATGTTGATAAATTTGAGGTTATCCATTTTGGTAGGAATAATAGCAAAAGGGATTATTATTTAAATGATAAAATATTAAAACATGCCGCTGTGCAGAGAGACCTGGGTGTGCTAGTGCAGGAGATGCAAAAAGTTGGTTTACAGGTGCAACAGGTGATTAAGAAGGCAAATAGAGTTTTGTCCTTCATTGCTAGAGGGATGGAGTTTAAGACCAGGGAGGTTATGCTGCAATTGTACAAGGTGTTAGTGAGGCCACACCTGGAGTATTGTGTTCAGTTTTGGTCTCCTTACGTGAGAAAGGACGTACTGGCGCTGGAGGGTGTGCAGAGGAGATTCACTAGGTTAATCCCAGAGTTGAAGGGGTTGGATTACGAGGAGAGGTTGAGTAGACTGGGACTGTACTCGTTGGAATTTCGAAGGATGCGGGGGGTTCTTATAGAAACATATAAAATTATGAAGGGAATAGATAGGATAGATGCAGGCAGGTTGGTTCCACTGGCGGGTGAAAGCAGAACTAGGGGGCATAGCCTCAAAATAAGGGGAAGTAGATTTAGGACTGATCTTAGGAGGAACTTCTTCACCCAAAGGGTTGTGAATCTATGGAATTCCCTGCCCAGTGAAGCAGTTGCGGCTCCTTTATTAAATGTTGTTAAGATAAAGATAGATAGTTTTTTGAAGAATAAAGGGATTAAGGGTTATGGTGTTAGGGCCGGAATGTGGAGCGGAGTCCACAAACGATCAGCCATGATCTCATTGAATGACGGAGCAGGCTCGAGGGGCCAGATGGCCTACTCCTGCTCCTAGTTCTTATGTTATGTTCTTTCATTAGCGCAGAGACATACATCAGTGGGTGACATTAGTGGACAGGCTTCTGGGACACAATCTGGTGAGCTCCATATAGTTGCTGATGCACATCAGGTGAGGGCAGGAACATCCATGGGAGTCAGCAATCGGAGGTCTGCTGGATCCCAGGACACAGCTGTGTCGCAGCCAGAGGCCAAGTCTCTGGACAAGATTCTCTCAGAACTGATGCAGTCTTGAGATTTAGAAGGGGATGTCAGCGACATTCCAGCGACTGCAAGGCCGAATGGAGCAGTCCCAAAGGCTGCAGGCACATGAGATGCTGCTGATAATACGTGGCATCGAGGACAACATAGCTGGAGTGGCCACCACAGTGGAAAACCTGGAACACGTGTCCGCGTCTTGAGTGGTGGTGTCAAACGGCATGGCTCAATCTGTGATGACCATGGGTGAGGGTCTTGACATCATGGCCCAGTCGTTGAGGGACATGTCCCAGATGCAGGTGTCCTCACCAGTGGTGCCGGAGGGGCGTGAATAGTTTGTCAGGGTGGACTCTGCATGGTCCTCGGTATGCTGGTCTGAGTCAGCTCCGGGGGAAGAAACGAATCCGAGGCTTGAACCTGGTCCAGGTGCTTTTTTATGACGTGTTCTCCCACATGAATCTCATACGACACAGGTCCTGTCCTGGCCTTGACCATTCTGCTACCCATGTGGGGCCATTGGCATAATTTCTGACCCATAAACCTTTCACCCGCATTGAACGGCGTTTCTTGGCAAGTATTGTTGTAGCCCCTGCATTGGGCCTCTTGGTGTTTTTCTACTCTTCTGCCTTAATTTGGGAATAGTAGATTCAGCCTGTTTCGGAGTCATCTGCCCATGAGTAGCTGCGTCGATACCATTCCCGTTGTGGCGTGTGGGGTTGTCCTGTAGTCGAATAGCCAGCGCAATAGTTTAGTGTCTACTGATGCTGCTGACTACTTTTTCAACCTAACTTTAGGGTCTGGACGGCTCTCTCCGCCAACCCATTTGATGCCGGGTGGTATGGTGCGGTCCTTATGTACTGAATGCCATTTGACTTCATGAATTTTGTGAACTCCTGGCTGATGAAAACCGATCCATTGTCTGAAACGAACACCTCCGGGATACCATGTGTTGCAAACGAGGTGCAAAGTTTTTTGATGGTTGCCGTTGTATTTGCCGAGTTCATTTTGTAGACAACCAGCCATTTGGAATGGGCGTCTACTATCTCAAAAAAAAACTGAACCCATATACGGGCCTGCAAAATCGACATGAAGCTGTGACCATGGTCTACATGGCCATTACCATGGGTGCAGCGAGGCTGCTGGTGGCACCTTCTGCCCTTGTTGGCATTCTTGGCACTGACTAACCAATGCTACTGTGTCTGTGTCCAGGCTCGGCCACTAAACATAGCTCCTGGCCAGCATCTTCATTTTTCAGACTCCAGGGTGCCCATGATGTAGGCCGGCCAGTATGGCTCGACGGCCCTGACCTGGAACTATTACTCGTGCTCCCCATAGCAGTATCCCGTCTTCCACAGTAATCTGCTCTCTTCTGCTCCAGGAAGGGTGGAATTCCGCCTGGACCGGTCTTTCCATTACACCTGTTAGCACCATGTGTTTTAATTTTGCTAAAACTGGGTCCCTTTTGTGTCCACAAACAAATGTTTTGTGCGGCCACTGGAAGGGTGTCCAGGAAATGTAGTGTCAACATTGTTTCTTCTATTCTATGGGTACCGATGGTGGGGTGTCCGGTAATGGCAGCCTGCTTAATATACCAGCGTCTGCCACCCGGGTTCCCGGCCGGTGCCCCAGTTGATATTGGTATGCTGCCAGTAGCAGGGCCCTGCGTCAGATCCAGGCCGAAGCTATTGGTGGCACTGCTTTTTCTTCTTTCAGGAAGCCCAGCAATGGTTTATGGTCTGTGATCATCGTGAATATCCGCCCATATAAGTACTGGTCAAATTTCTTCAGCGACAAGATTACAGTCAGTCTTACTTTTTCAATTTGGTTGTACTTTCGCTCTGCTGTTGCCAAAGTCCTGGAGGCAAACGCTATAGGCAGTTCCTGTTCATTTTGCCCTCTGTGTGCCAGAACTGCACCAACGCATCGCAAGTGAGAACCAACTCTTTCCTGGGGTCATTGTATGCCAAGAGATTTTGTGAGGGCAGCTGTTGTATGATCTTCTTGAAAGCCCCGTCTTGTCGGGCTGACCATTCCCAAGCTTGCCCCTTTTTTAGCAATTGGTGTAGGGGGTCCAAGATGGAAGCCTTGTTCGGTATGAACTTTACGCAGTACATCACCAGTCCTAAAAAAGATCTTAACTCCTGGATTGTGGTGGGAGCCGGGGCATCTTTTATCGCCCTCACCCGATCCTCCAAAGGGTGTAGCTCGGACTTGTCAACCTTGTACCCCAGATAAGTTGCTTGAAAAACACATTTCTCCCTCTTTAGGTGCACGCCTGCTGCTGAAAATCTCCTAAGGACTTCCTCCAGATTTTGCATGTGTTCTGCCCTTGTTTTTCCCGTAATGAGGACGTCATCCACAGGTAAATGGCAACCTGTGGTAACCCTTGTAATATATTCTCCATCGTCCTCTGGAATATCGCAAAGGCTGACGATATCCCAAGGGTAATCGTGTGTACTGAAAAAGGCCCTTCAGTGTGTTGATCGTTGACAATTTTTGTGACTTTTTGTCCAGCTTCAGCTGTAGGTATATGTGGCTCCTGTCCAGTTTTGAGAATAAGAGTCCTCCTGCCAGCTTTGCATATAAATCCACAATCCGGAAAATTGGGTACTTGTCCAGTTGTGAGTAGCGATTTATCGTTGGTTGAAGTCTCCACAAAGGCGGACCGAGCCATCCGGCTTAAGAATAGGCACCACGGGTGCCGCCCATTCTGCAAACTGGACCGGTTTTATTATTCTTTCATGATCCAATCTCTTGATTTCAGTATCGACTTTCTCCCTTAATGCGAAGGTATTGGCAAGGCCTTGTAGAATTTTGGGATTGCCTCTGCATCTGTGTGTGATGTCGCCTTTGCTCCTTTTATTGTTCCGAGCCCTTCTCGGAAATCTCTGGGATCTGCTCAGGACTTCGCTCAGGCGACCATTTTCCAGCTGGAAAACGTTTACCCAATCCAGTTGGATCTCTTTTAGCCAGTTTCATCCCAGTAGGCTCGGTGCCAAACCTTCCACTACCATTAAAGGCAGCCTAACCTGTTGCTCTTCATAAGCTACATATGTTGAGCCCAACACTCTCAGTGGTTCCACTGTGTACGTCTTCAGTTTTGCCGAGGTCCTGGTTAGGGATAAGGGTTGGAGTCCAGTGCAAATTTTATTAAATACTGTTTCTCCTATCACTGATACAGCTGCTCCGATGTTGACTTCCATTAATGTTGGACGTCCATTCAGCCTTATGGTTAATTTAATGGGTTTTGATTTAACCATCGTTTAGTTGTTCCTCATCAGAGGTAGGTGGGGCTTCCAGGGTGTGCATTCTATGGTACCCCGGCCTACGTGTTCTTCTCCGAAATGTTGGTTTTGGACTTCTATTTTTCCTCACTGGCTCCGAACTCTGGCAACAACTACAATTTCTTGCCAGGCAAAAAGCTGCAGGGGCTGCCATCTGTCTGGTCCTAATTTTCCCTTGCTTGGGAGCGGTTCTGCGAGTGGTCCTGGGTTCCTTGGTATCCGAGTCGTTCCTGAGGGTGGCTTTGCAGTTGCCTGTCCCCCAGTGGTAGTCCCTTAACTCAGTTGCACCGGTGTGGGCTTCTACCTCCATCGGAGTACCCTATAAGACATGTGCTCTGCTCGCCGCAATGCTTGTTTGCAATCCAGCTCAGCCTCTGCTAACAGACGTTTATGTATTGCTAAATTATTTATTCCCCACACCAACCGGTCTCAGAGCATCTCATTTAGCACACCTCTGCTAATCGTCTTAATCTTGTTCAAAGATTTGTGACTGACTCTCAGAGGACCAGAGGTGGTTTAGGGTAATTGTACTCTTTTACTCAGTCCATCAATTCCTGGAAAGGTCTCGTGTCCGGTGCCGCCGGAAAAGTGAGACTGCGCACAATGGCAAAAGCTGCCGGCGCACACGCGGTCAGCAGAATGACCCGTTGCTTTTCACCTGGAACTATATCGTCCGTCCTGAAAAAGTACTTCATCTGCTCTACGTATTGGGGGGCTGGTTTAGCACACTGGGCTAAATCGCTGGCTTTTAAAGCAGACCAAGCAGGCCAGCAGCACGGTTCAATTCCCGTACCAGCCTCCCCGAACAGCCGCCGGAATGTGGCGACTAGGGGCTTTTCACAGTAACTTAATTGAAGCCTACTCGTAACAATAAGCGATTTTCATTTCATTTCATTTTTCAGTCTTCCACTGCAGGGTCAAAAGAATCCAACTTCCCAAATAAAGGCATTGTGCCTTACAGTGGCTTACCCACTCCTACGTTCTATGCTTCTACAGGTCCCAAGTTCCCCAGAAATGGTCCCAGTCATCCAGGAATCTAAAACCCTCTCTCCTGCACCAACTCTTAAGCCACGCATTTATCTATTTCTATTTCTATTATCCCATTTCTGTGCTCATTAGCAAATGGCAGTGGGAGTAATCCAGAGATTACAACCCGCGAGGTCCTGCTTAGCATCCTGAATTCTTGATGCAAGACCTTGTCCCTCTTTCAACCCATGATATTGGTACCAACAAGTAGCATGATCTCTGCCTAGTCACTCTCCCCCTTCAGGATACCCTGCAGCCGTTCAGTGACAACCCAGCCCCTGGCACCAGCGAGGCAAGATATCATGCTGGAGTCACATTGACAGTCACAGTAGTGCCTATGTGTTCCCCTAGCTATAGAATCTCCTGTTACTATTGCTCTTCCTACCCTCCTGTACACACAGGCTGCTTGCAGAGCCAGAATCTTGGCTCTTGCTGCATCTCTTGATGGAACCAGCCTCCAAAATGGAATACTGATATGCGAGCAGAACCCCAGGGGACTCCTGAGCTACCTGCTTCTTTCTCTTGGACTGCCTGGTAGTCATCAATTCTCTTCCTTCCTCAAGTCCCTTCATACATGATGTGACCACCTCTCTAAACATGCTATCCACAATGCTCTCAAATTCGTAGATCCTCCACAGTGTCCCAGGCGCCGTTCCAGCTCTGAAACCCGAGCATCCAGGAGCTGACATCCTCCACATATGTTGGTCACGGGCACTGGAAATATGCTCGGCCTCCCACCTAGAGCAGTTGGAGCATGTCATGGCGTTGAGCTCTCCTGCCATGACTAAACATTTTTAAATTAAAACTTCAGAAGACTTCTATTTTTAAATTTATAATAAATAAAATAAGTTCCTTTCTTGCTAAACCAATGACTTAAAATATATTATAGTTTGAAAATGCCCACCAGGACTTACTCACCAATTAGCTGTTCCCATTGGTCCTATGTCACTTTCTGAACTGTGACGTCACCTTGGAACGCTGTCATCTATCCCAGTACTACTGCTGATTTACCTTTCCGCTGCTGCTGCTGAAATGGTAAGTGCACACACTGCACACATATAGATTGATACTGCACAGACACTGATTGATACTTATGATCCCAGACCAGACCAGAACAGTGGCTGGGAAACCACAATATTTTATTTTAGTTTTGTAAGACTGAGGAAAGGATACCTCATTCCTGCAGTGATTTCACACAAAATAGGTATATTGAAACAACCTTTATTACTAACACATATCTTTACATCACACAAGAAAAATAGCTTACTCCATAAACAATGCTAATGAATAGTGACATAATAATCCTTAACCTCTTTATTCCCACTCAAACAACAAAACCATGTAAACTCTCAATCCACTTTCAAATACAGTTAGCACTCAGGAATTCCTGCTGTACAGATGTCTGGATACTGTACTTTGAGAAAGAGAGATCTTTTGACACGGCTTTAAAGGAAGAGGCTCGACCCTGACAGAACAATGCAGGTTTTCTAGCTGAAATCTTCAGAGACTCTCTTCATAGTTTGACTTCCATCTCCAGAACCAGAAGTAAACTGCTTCTAAGTAAAATGCCTGGTACTCTAGCTCCTCCGATTAATTACATGAAATATCAAGTTGAAACACAATGTATCTAATTAACTCCACAGCGAGTTCCTTTAGTCCAAACAAAACTCCATTAGTCCAAGCTTTCACAATGCCTTAATTGCACCTCTGGCTTCTAAAACCTTTCAAACCAGGATTCTTTGAAACCACAAAGTGTCCTTCCTGTTTATTCCCTGACTTTCCCTTCCTTTTATTTTTGTCAATACATTTTGATCCATGGTTGATTAATGGGCATTTCATTTTAAAGCAAGCAGCCTGCAAGCAGCCAATACCTTTAATTCAAACAGAAGAATCCGGAAGGCTGTGCTGGCTTATACTGGTGATTGCAGACTGACCGGCATCAGTGAGGTCTTGGTTTGATTGGTTGGCCGCTGGTCAATTAATTGGTCCAAAAGGTTGTTCTGTGCCTGGTAACAGGTGGTGATTGGATCGGATCGCACTGGTATGTTTTTCAGAAGCATGAGTTTGGTTTCAGTTTTGATTCTGGCAGCCCGGTGAAGAGATCCAACTAACTCTCTCCAAAAACATCCAGTTAATTCTCTCCAAAGAGATTTGGTTAATCCTCTCCTGAAGGCCACTGTGAGGTATGGTATCTCTCTCCAGCAAGCCTCGGAGTGCTGTTCTTTTGAGACTCCAGAGGCTGGAAAACAAATGATGAGCTGAAAGCAAAGCTTAATGTGAAATAAACTGTCTCTCCAAAAAGATAGAGGCCTGGATGTGAACCGCGAGCTGAAGGCCCAGTTTGTGAGAAATAAGGTGCCCATAAAACATGCTGCCTGAGTACTGCATTTTCTAAATTACAGACATCCTAAATGAATGAATCTACAAAGGACACTATTACAGGCTGAAAACCAAATCTGCCAACTTGCTTCGAAAAATGTGTACTAAAAGAACCACCATCTGAGGCAAAGACTCTATCTTTCGACTTTCTTCCTTATTATTTTCCAACCACCCCTGCCATGTGTGTCTGTTTTGTGTGTGTGGGTAGAAGCCAGGGCAGTTAAAGTGGATAGTAGATATTCACTTGTTAACCAGTTGTATTTACTGCATATTGGCATAAATATCTTGGTATAAATGAACAGTAATCGTGTTTACATTTGCAAACCTGCCGACTGATTATTTGGCAGCCAAGGGCCAAAGACTTTGGGTACATTTATAAGAATTATCGGTTAATTCACTTATATTGTGACTCCAGGGCACATGGGGCTGGAATTGACCGCGTGTTAACTCTGGTTGCCTTAACATAATTTTGGGGCCGGGCGCCGGAATCGGGCTCTGAGAGAAGTTATTCCCTTAAAGGACTTTAAGAATTCCTTACCTTTTATTATAAGAACCCATGTTGAAGACCAGAGGGTGTTGACTGCTAAGCAGCATTTATGGCTGATGATTATGAGTTAATCCATAAATTTAAACCTTTGTTCCATCACCCCCATAAATTTGAAAAGGACAGGAAGTGGGAGAGTGAAAGAAAGGCAGATAGCCAAGGTAATGAATGAGTAGCTGAGAATATGCTGAGATATTCTTCTCAGACAAGGAAAGAATGTACTGAGTGAAGGTGGGACTTGAAAGCCGAGGTGCTACCATTGCAACAAGGCTGGGCATGTTCGTTCAGCATGTTGGCAGTTGCAAGGAAAGGACATGGTACCTGTGGGAGTTCATAAGGATTCCGGAAAGGGAACAAAAGTGGCGAATACTACAGGGCAGACTGTAGCTTTAACTAGAGTTAGAAGACCTGAGGTAAACACTGCTGTGAGAGCAGGTGTTGGGAATGAGGTATATACTCATTCAGAAAGTCAGGGGCATGGGATACATGGAAATTTGGCTGTCTGGATATAGAATTGCTGGCCGAAAGAAGACAACGAGTGGTAGTGGATGGAAAGTATTCCGCCTGGAGGTCAGTGACCAGTGGTGTCCCGCATGGACCTCTGCCCTTTGTGGTTTTTATAAATGACTTGGATGAGGAAGTGGAAGGGTGGGTTAGTAAGTTTGCCAATGGCACAAAGGTTGATGGAATTGTAGGTAGTGTCGAGGCCTGTTGCAGGTTACAACAGGACATTGACAGGATGGAGAGCTGGGCTGAGAAGTGGCAGATGGAGTTCAACCTAGATAAATGTGAAGTGATTTATTTTGGAAGGTCGAATTTGAATGCTGAATACAGGGTTAAAGGTAGGATTCTTGGAAGTGTGGAGGAACAGAGGGATCTTGGGGTCCACGTACATAGATCCCTCAAAGTTGCCACTCAGGTTGATAGGGTTCTTAAGAAGGCCTCTGGTATGTTGGCTTTCATTAACAGGGGGATTGAGTTTAAGAGCCGTGAGGTTTTGCTGCAGTTTTATAAAACCCTGGTTATACCACACTTAGAATATTGTGTCCAGTTCTGGTTGCCTCATTACAGGAGGGATGTGGATGCTTTGGAGTGGGTGGAGAGGAGATTTACCAGGATGCTGCCTGGACAGGAGAGCATGTCTTATGAAGAAAGGTTGAGGGGGCTAGGGCTTTTCTCACTGGAGAGAAGAAGGAAGAGAGGTGACTTGATAGAGGTGTACAAGGTGATGAGAGGCATGGATAGAGTGGATAGCCAGAGACTTTTCCCCAGGGTGGAAATGGCTGTCACGAGGGGACATAATTTTAAGGTGATTGGAGGAAGGTATAGGGGAGATGTCAGAGGTAGGTTCTTTACAGAGAGTGGTGGGTGCATGGAATGCACTGCCAGCAGAGGTGGTGGAGTCAGAGTCATTAGGGACATTTGAGCGACTCTTGGACAGGCACATGGACAGCAGTAAATTGAAGGAGTATAGGTTAGGTTGATCTTAGATTAGGATAAATGGTCGGCACAACATTGTGGGCCGAAGGGCCTGTACTGTGCTGTACTGTTTTGTGTTCTGTATAAGGTTAACATTACCTCATTTTCCTCAAGTGATGTAACCAAGTTCAACATTACGTTAAGGGACACAGAGTCTGCTCAAACTCTTACTGGAGGAGATATTGTTTCCCAGAGAGCTCAATGAAAGCTAAGGCATTAGTGAATGTGATAGGTGGAAACTGTATCCAGTTCCACGGGGCGGCACAGCAGCACAGTAGTTAGCACTGTTCCTTCACAGCGCCAGGGACCCAGGTTCGATTCCCGGCTTGGGTCACTGTCTGTGCAGAGTCTGCACATTCTCCCCGTGTCTGCATGGGTTTCCTCCTGGTGCTCCGGTTTCCTTTCACAGGTCCTGATAGACGGGCTTGTTAGGTGAATTGGACATTCTGAATTCTCCCTCGGTGTACCTGAAAAGGTGCTGGAGTGTGGCGACTAGGGGATTTTTACAGTAACTTCATTGCAGTGTTAACTTGTGACACTAATACAGATTATCATTACTGTACAAACTACAATTGGAGTGTGATGTAGTGTCAGGTCCAGTAGTTGTTGGAGTGGTTAAGAAATTCCCAATGGATGAAGTAGTCTTACTTTTGAGGAGTGATTTGGCAGGATTGAAGATTGTAGCTTCATCCATGATTACAGGGAGTCTGAGGAAAGTATTGGAGGCAGCACATGAGATGCCAATGGTAGGGCATGGGAGAGTTAGGAAAACTCATTGGGCAGTAAAAGACTCAAAGAAAAAAATGTAGAAAGACATCGATCACCTATCACAGGACAGATAGTGAACCAGATTCTGAGAATTCTAAGACCAAAGATGAAAGAGGAGTCCAAATTCAACAGTAGTGACAGTGATTAAGAGTCAGACAAGAGTTCTGAATCCAATTTTGTTTCTGATTATGAAGTAATGATAAACAGCTGTTATAGAATAGATCTGTCACTAACTAATCTTGAACAAATGGCAAGTAATTTTTCCAAACCATGGAAAGAAGACAGCAAATCAGAAGATGAAAATGATTTGGACTTTTTTCAAAGTGAATTGCTACAGCCTCTTGCAGTAAACCCATTACCATTCACTTCAGGTACAAATATTTCCTAGAACATGCCTGCTTTGAAGGAAAATATACATTATAGCATGGCATCAATTATTCAGGATGAGGCCAGCAAGGACTGTGAAGTGATACCAAGTGAACAGCTGGTTAACCCACATCCTTTTAAAAGGTCCACTGTGCTTCGTCAAGGTAAAAGAAGCAAATAGCAAAGGAGATGAAATAATCAGTGGGTAAGTTCCTTTTAAAAATTAAGGGAAAGGTAGGTGGAGAACTAAGTCGTGATTCGGCCATCGCACCTGTTAACAAAAAATAAAAAGTTCATACAGTCAATAATGTTCTAACCTCTGATTCTGAAAGCAAAGAAGAACAGTTGAAATCTGGAAAGCACAAATTGTGTAAGGCTAGATTATTAATTGCTGATAAGGGCTGTGCTCACAAAAACTCTGATTAGGTAAAAGCTGTGACACAAGGAATGGTGCATATACAGCCAACCAATTCTGCGAAGGTTGAACCCGCAGCTTTATGTGTCACTGAAAGTAACCATGTGAAGGAAAAGAGAGAATGTAAAGCTGGAGAGGATGAAGAGTGTTTGTTGAATAAAAATGAACTAAATGTTCAGCGTTGACAATACTTTTTGTAGTTTAGCTACAGGAGATCCTCGAAAATTGGCTAAACATTCATTGGACAATCAGAAAAGATTGACTGCATTATGCGAGAGACAGAAAGAGACAGATATAATAAAGATACCGAAACAGTTAAAGGGAAACACCAAGGGGCACTCCGTTAATTAATCATGATGTAGACATAAGAAACTCTGAACCAATAAAGCCACATCCATCTCGATTAAAACAACAGAGACTGGCTCAGTTACGAGACTGAAATCCAATGCATGTTGGGACATGTTGCAGAAAAAAGGGAAAGCACTGTGGTCCACAGAACACGAAGTAGAGTTAGAGAAATTGACAGTCACGTTAGTGGAAGAAACGGTGCTGGCCACGCTGTACTTTCCAGACCACTTAAATTGAAACAGATGCCATTGACCTGGGAGTAGGGGCAGTGCGACTACAAGAAGACTACGTAGGAATACAGAGGGCAGTGGGGTATTTTAAAAAAAAACTAAATCTGTGCCAAAGAAAGTATTCCATCATTGAAAAGGAATCCTTAGCCTTGCTACAACCGTTCAGCACTTTGAAGTATATGTCCAACATGACAATCAACAAAGCAGGTTTACATAGACCATAATCCACTTGCCTTTATAGGGAAGTTTAAAATCGGGAAGGCAAGATTATTCAGTTGAAACAAAAACAGAAAATACTGGACAATCTCAGCAGGTCTGACAGCATCAGTGGAGAGAGAAGTGAGCTAACGTTTCGAGTCTGGATGACTCTTTGTCAAAGCTTCTTTGGAGTTTATTATTACAAATGTTCAATGTCAACATTGTACACATTCATGTGTATATTCGGGTCCTTCCCATTTATTCTCTGTTTATTCCTTGGTTACCCCTTTATGTTACTTTTGCCATTACATTTTCGTTGGATTCAACAATTATAGAGGGGGTCCTTGAAGAGAATTAGCTAAAATATGCTGGAAAATAAAATGATTCTTGAAAATTACGGAATCTGCAGAAATATGAACAAGTTATAAAACTACTGTGGTGTATTAATCAATGTCTGCAGCCTCAGTCTCTTGTGTGTTTATTATCAGTCAGCCTATGTGCAGTCTCAATCATAGTTCATGCGTTATCAGTCAGTGATAGCGAACACATACTGACTGATAATGAAACACACACTGACTGATAATGAAACACACACTGACTGATAATGAAACACACACTGACTGATAATGAAACACACACTGACTGATAATGAAACACACACTGACTGACAATGAAACACACACTGACTGACAATGAAACACGCATTGACTCATAATGAAACACACACTGACTGATAATGAAACACACACTGACTGATAATAAAACGCACACTGACTGATAATGAAACACACGCTGACTGATAATGAAACACACACTGACTGATAATGAAACACACATTGACTGATAATGAAACACACTGACTGATAATGAAACACACACTGACTGACAATGAAACACACATTGACTGATAATGAAACACACATTGACTGATAATGAAACACACAGACTGATAATGAAACACACACTGACTGATAATGAAACACACACTGACTGATAATGAAACACACACTGACTGACAATGAAACACGCATTGACTGATAATGAAACACACACTGACTGATAATGAAACACACACTGACTGATAATGAAACACACACTGACTGATAATGAAACACACACTGACTGATAATAAAACGCACACTGACTGATAATGAAACACACGCTGACTGATAATGAAACAGACACTGTCTGATAATGAACACACGCTGACTGATAATGAAACACACAATGACTGATAATGAAACACACGCTGACTGATAATGAAACAGACGCTGACTGATAATGAACACACGCTGACTGATAATGAAACACACACTGACTGATAATGAACACACGCTGACTGATAATGAAACACACAATGACTGCTAATGAAACACACACTGACTGATAATGAACATACGCTGACTGATAATGAAACACACACTGACTGATAATGAAACACACATTGACTGATAATGAAACACACATTGACTGATAATGAAACACACGCTGACTGAAAATGAAACACACATTGACTGATAATGAAACACACACTGATTGACAATGAAACACACATTGACTGATAATGAAACACACACTGACTGATAATGAAACACACACTGACTGATAATTAAACACACACTGACTGATAATGAAACACACACTGACTGATAATGAAACACACATTGACTGATAATGAAACACACGCTGACTGATAATGAAACACACACTGACTGATAATGAAACACACATTGACTGATAATGAAACACACGCTGACTGAAAATGAAACACACATTGACTGATAATGAAACACACACTGACTGACAATGAAACACACATTGACTGATAATGAAACACACACTGACTGATAATGAAACACACACTGACTGATAATGAAACACACACTGACTGATAATGAAACACACACTGACTGATAATGAAACACACATTGACTGATAATGAAACACACGCTGACTGATAATGAAACACACGCTGACTGATAATGAAACACACACTGACTGATAATGAAACACACATTGACTGATAATGAAACACACGCTGACTGATAATGAAACACACGCTGACTGATAATGAAACACACAATGACTGATAATGAAGACACATTGACTGATAATGAAACACACAATGACTGATAATGAAAACACATTGACTGATAATGAAACACACATTGACCGATAATGGACATACATTGACTGATGAACATACGCGGACTGATAATGAACATACGCTGATTGATAATGAACACACGGTGACTGATAATGAAACACACACTGACTGATAATGAAACACACACTGACTGATAATGAAACACACACTGACTGACAATGAAACACACTTTGACTGATAATGAAACACACACTGACTGATAATGAAACACACACTGACTGATAATGAAACACACACTGACTGATAATGAAACACACACTGACTGATAATAAAACGCACACTGACTGATAATGAAACACACACTGACTGATAATGAAACAGACACTGTCTGATAATGAACACACGCTGACTGATAATGAAACACACGCTGACTGATAATGAACACACGCTGACTGATAATGAAACACACAATGACTGCTAATGAAACACACACTGACTGATAATGAACACACGCTGACTGATAATGAAACACACACTGACTGATAATGAAACACACATTGACTGATAATGAAACACACATTGACTGATAATGAAACACACGCTGACTGAAAATGAAACACACATTGACTGATAATGAAACACACACTGACTGACAATGAAACACACATTGACTGATAATGAAACACACACTGACTGATAATGAAACACACACTGACTGATAATGAAACACACACTGACTGATAATGAAACACACACTGACTGATAATGAAACACACATTGACTGATAATGAAACACACATTGACTGATAATGAAACACACATTGACTGATAATGAAACACACGCTGACTGATAATGAAACAAACGCTGACTGATAATGAAACACACGCTGACTGATAATGAAACACACGCTGACTGATAATGAAACACACACTGACTGATAATGAAGACACATTGACTGATAATGAAACACACAATAACTGATAATGAAAACACATTGACTGATAATGAAACACACATTGACCAATAATGGACATACATTGACTGATGAACACACGCGGACTGATAATGAACATACGCTGATTGATAATGAACACACGGTGACTGATAATGAAACACACACTGACTGATAATGAAACACACACTGACTGATAATGAAACACACGCTGACTGATAATGAAACACACGCTGACTGATAATGAAACACACGCTGACTGATAATGAAGACACATTGACTGATAATGAAACACACAATGACTGATAATGAAAACACATTGACTGATAATGAAACACACATTGACCGATAATGGACATACATTGACTGATGAACACACGCGGACTGATAATGAACATACGCTGATTGATAATGAACACACGGTGACTGATAATGAAACACACACTGACTGATAATTAAACACACACTGACTGATAATGAAACACACACTGACTGATAATGAAACACACATTGGCTGATAATGAAACACACGCTGACTGATAATGAAACACACACTGACTGATAATGAAACACACATTGACTGATAATGAAACACACGCTGACTGAAAATGAAACACACATTGACTGATAATGAAACACACACTGACTGACAATGAAACACACATTGACTGATAATGAAACACACACTGACTGATAATGAAACACACACTGACTGATAATTAAACACACACTGACTGATAATGAAACACACACTGACTGATAATGAAACACACATTGACTGATAATGAAACACACGCTGACTGATAATGAAACACACGCTGACTGATAATGAAACACACACTGACTGATAATGAAACACACATTGACTGATAATGAAACACACGCTGACTGATAATGAAACACACGCTGACTGATAATGAAACACACACTGACTGATAATGAAGACACATTGACTGATAATGAAACACACAATGACTGATAATGAAAACACATTGACTGATAATGAAACACACATTGACCGATAATGGACATACATTGACTGATGAACATACGCGGACTGATAATGAACATACGCTGATTGATAATGAACACACGGTGACTGATAATGAAACACACACTGACTGATAATGAAACACACACTGACTGATAATGAAACACACACTGACTGACAATGAAACACACTTTGACTGATAATGAAACACACACTGACTGATAATGAAACACACACTGACTGATAATGAAACACACACTGACTGATAATGAAACACACACTGACTGATAATAAAACGCACACTGACTGATAATGAAACACACGCTGACTGATAATGAAACAGACACTGTCTGATAATGAACACACGCTGACTGATAATGAAACACACACTGACTGATAATGAACATACGCTGACTGATAATGAAACACACAATGACTGCTAATGAAACACACACTGACTGATAATGAACACACGCTGACTGATAATGAAACACACACTGACTGATAATGAAACACACATTGACTGATAATGAAACACACATTGACTGATAATGAAACACACGCTGACTGATAATGAACACACGCTGACTGATAATGAAACACACGCTGACTGATAATGAAACACACAATGACTGCTAATGAAACACACACTGACTGATAATGAAACACACATTGACTGATAATGAAACACACGCTGACTGATAATGAAACACACGCTGACTGATAATGAACACACGCTGACTGATAATGAAACACACGCTGACTGATAATGAAACACACAATGACTGCTAATGAAACACACACTGACTGATAATGAACACACGCTGACTGATAATGAAACACACACTGACTGATAATGAAACACACATTGACTGATAATGAAACACACATTGACTGATAATGAAACACACGCTGACTGAAAATGAAACACACATTGACTGATAATGAAACACACACTGACTGACAATGAAACACACATTGACTGATAATGAAACACACACTGACTGATAATGAAACACACACTGACTGATAATTAAACACACTGACTGATAATGAAACACACACTGACTGATAATGAAACACACATTGACTGATAATGAAACACACATTGACTGATAATGAAACACACATTGACTGATAATGAAACACACGCTGACTGATAATGAAACACACGCTGACTGATAATGAAACACACGCTGACTGATAATGAAACACACACTGACTGATAATGAAGACACATTGACTGATAATGAAACACACAATAACTGATAATGAAAACACATTGACTGATAATGAAACACACATTGACCAATAATGGACATACATTGACTGATGAACACACGCGGACTGATAATGAACATACGCTGATTGATAATGAACACACGGTGACTGATAATGAAACACACACTGACTGATAATGAAACACACACTGACTGATAATGAAACACACACTGACTGATAATGAAACACACGCTGACTGATAATGAAACACACGCTGACTGATAATGAAACACACACTGACTGATAATGAAGACACATTGACTGATAATGAAACACACAATGACTGATAATGAAAACACATTGACTGATAATGAAACACACATTGACCGATAATGGACATACATTGACTGATGAACACACGCGGACTGATAATGAACATACGCTGATTGATAATGAACACACGGTGACTGATAATGAAACACACACTGACTGATAATGAAACACACACTGACTGACAATGAAACACACTTTGACTGATAATGAAACACACACTGACTGATAATGAAACACACACTGACTGATAATGAAACACACACTGACTAATTATGAAACACACATTGACTGATAATGAAACACACACTGAGTGATAATGAAACACACATTGACTGATAATGAAACACACACTGACTGATAATGAAACACATGCTGACTGATAATGAAACACACGCTGACTGATAATGAAACACACACTGACTGATAATGAAACACACGCTGACTGATAATGAAACACACGCTGACTGATAATGAAACACACACTGACTGATAATGAAACACACACTGACTGATAATGAAACACACACTGACTGATAATGAAACACACACTGACCGATAATGAGGACAGTACGAAGTCTTACAACACCAGGTTAAAGTCCAACAGGTTTGTTTTGATGTCACTAGCTTTCGGAGCGCTGCTCCTTCCTCAGGTGAATGAAGAGGTCTGTTCCAGAAACACATATATAGACAAATTCAAAGATGCCAAACAATGCTTGGAATGCGAGCATTAGCAGGTGATTAAATCTTTACAGATCCAGAGATGGGGTAACCCCAGGTTAAAGAGGTGTGAATTGTGATAATGAGGACACACACTGACTGATAATGAAACACACACTGACTGATAATGAAACACACATTGTCTGATAATGAAACACACTGACTGATAATGAAACACACATTGACTGATAATGAAACACACATTGACTGATAATGAAACAGACACTGACTGATAATGAACACAAGCTGACTGATAATGAAACACACATTGACTGATAATGAACACACGCTGACTGATAATGAAACACACACTGACTGATAATGAACACGCGCTGACTGATAATAAAATACACATTGACTGATAATGAAACACACACTGATAATGAAACACACATTGACTGATAATGAAACACACACTGACTGATAATGAAACACACACTGACTGACAATGAAACACACACGGACTGATAATGAAACACACATTGACTGATAATGAAACACACACTGACTGATAATGAAACACATGCTGACTGATAACGAAACACACGCTGACTGATAATGAAACACACACTGACTGATAATGAAACACACGCTGACTGATAATGAAACACACATTGACTGATAATGAAACACACGCTGACTGAAAATGAAACACACATTGACTGATAATGAAACACACACTGACTGATAATGAAACACACACTGACTGATAATTATACACACTGACTGATAATGAAACACACACTGACTGATAATGAAACACACATTGACTGATAATGAAACACACGCTGACTGATAATGAAACACACGCTGACTGATAATGAAACACACGCTGACTGATAATGAAACACACGCTGACTGATAATGAAACACACACTGACTGATAATGAAGACACATTGACTGATAATGAAACACACAATGACTGATAATGAAAACACATTGACTGATAATGAAACACACATTGACCAATAATGGACATACATTGACTGATGAACACACGCGGACTGACAATGAACATACGCTGATTGATAATGAACACACGGTGACTGATAATGAAACACACACTGACTGATAATGAAACACACACTGACTGATAATGAAACACACACTGACTGATAATGAAACACACGCTGATTGATAATGAAACACACGCTGACTGATAATGAAACACACACTGACTGATAATGAAGACACATTGACTGATAATGAAACACACAATGACTGATAATGAAACCCACATTGACTAATAATGAAACACACGCTGACTGATAATGAAACACACGCTGACTGATAATGAAACACACACTGACTGATAATGAAGACACATTGACTGATAATGAAACACACAATGACTGATAATGAAAACACATTGACTGATAATGAAACACACATTGACCGATAATGGACATACATTGACTGATGAACACACGCGGACTGATAATGAACATACGCTGATTGATAATGAACACACGGTGACTGATAATGAAACACACACTGACTGATAATGAAACACACACTGACTGACAATGAAACACACTTTGACTGATAATGAAACACACACTGACTGATAATGAAACACACACTGACTGATAATGAAACACACACTGACTAAATATGAAACACACATTGACTGATAATGAAACACACACTGACTGATAATGAAACACATGCTGACTGATAATGAAACACACATTGACTGATAATGAAACACACGCTGACTGATAATGAAACACACACTGACTGATAATGAACACACGCTGACTGATAATGAAACACACACTGACTGATAATGAACACGCGCTGACTGATAATAAAATACACATTGACTGATAATGAAACACACACTGATAATGAAACACACATTGACTGATAATGAAACACACACTGACTGATAATGAAACACACACTGACTGACAATGAAACACACTTTGACTGATAATGAAACACACACTGACTGATAATGAAACACACACTGACTGATAATGAAACACACACTGACTGATAATGAAACACATGCTGACTGATAACGAAACACACGCTGACTGATAATGAAACACACACTGACTGATAATGAAACACACGCTGACTGATAATGAAACACACATTGACTGATAATGAAACACACGCTGACTGAAAATGAAACACGCATTGACTGATAATGAAACACACACTGACTGATAATGAAACACACACTGACTGATAATTATACACACTGACTGATAATGAAACACACACTGACTGATAATGAAACACACATTGACTGATAATGAAACACACGCTGACTGATAATGAAACACAAACTGACTGATAATGAAACACACATTGACTGATAATGAAACACACGCTGACTGAAAATGAAACACACACGGACTGATAATGAACACACACTGACCGATATTGAAGACATATTGACTGATAATGAAACACACAATGACTGATAATGAAAACACATTGACTGATAATGAAACACACATTGACCGATAATGGACATACATTGACTGATGAACACACGCGGACTGATAATGAACATACGCTGATTGATAATGAACACATGGTGACTGATAATGAAACACACACTGACTGATAATGAAACACACACTGACTGACAATGAAACACACTTTGATCGCTAATGAAACACACACTGACTGATAATGAAACACACACTGACTGATAATGAAACACACATTGACTGATAATGAAACACACACTGACTGATAATGAAACCCACATTGACTAATAATGAAACACACACTGACTGATAATGAAACACACATTTACTGATAATGAAACACACATTGACTGATAATGAAACACACGCTGACTGATAATGAAACGCACATTGACTGATAATGAAACACACGCTGACTGATAATGAAACACACACTGACTGATAATGAACACACGCTGACTGATAATGAAACACACATTGACTGATAATGAAACACACACTGACTGATAATGAAACACACACTGACTGATAATGAAACAGACACTGACTGATAATGAAACAGACACTGACTGATAATGAAACAGACACTGACTGATAATGAAACACATACTGACTGATAATGAAGACACACTGACTGATAATGAAACACATACTGACTGATAATGAACACACACTGACTAATAATGAAACACACACTGACTGATAATGAAAACACACACTGACTGATAATGAAACACACATTGACTGATAATGAAACACACACTGAGTGATAATGAAACACACATTGACTGATAATGAAACACACACTGACTGATAATGAAACACATGCTGACTGATAATGAAACACACGCTGACTGATAATGAAACACACACTGACTGATAATGAAACACACACTGACTGATAATGAAACACACACTGACTGATAATGAAACACACACTGACCGATAATGAGGACAGTACGAAGTCTTACAACACCAGGTTAAAGTCCAACAGGTTTGTTTTGATGTCACTAGCTTTTGGAGCGCTGCTCCTTCCTCAGGTGAATGAAGAGGTCTGTTCCAGAAACACATATATAGACAAATTCAAAGATGCCAAACAATGCTTGGAATGCGAGCATTAGCAGGTGATTAAATCTTTACAGATCCAGAGATGGGGTAACCCCAGGTTAAAGAGGTGTGAATTGTGATAATGAGGACACACACTGACTGATAATGAAACACACACTGACTGATAATGAAACACACATTGTCTGATAATGAAACACACTGACTGATAATGAAACACACATTGACTGATAATGAAACACACATTGACTGATAATGAAACACACACTGACTGATAATGAACACAAGCTGACTGATAATGAACCACACATTGACTGATAATGAAACACACGCTGACTGATAATGAAACACACACTGACTGATAATGAACACACGCTGACTGATAATGAAACACACACTGACTGATAATGAACACGCGCTGACTGATAATAAAATACACATTGACTGATAATGAAACACACACTGACTGATAATGAAACACACACTGACTGACAATGAAACACACTTTGACTGATAATGAAACACACACTGACTGATAATGAAACACACACTGACTGATAATGAAACACATGCTGACTGACAACGAAACACACGCTGACTGATAATGAAACACACACTGACTGATAATGAAACACACGCTGACTGATAATGAAACACACACTGACTGATAATGAAACACACACTGACTGATAATTATACACACTGACTGATAATGAAACACACACTGACTGATAATGAAACACACATTGACTGATAATGAAACACACGCTGACTGATAATGAAACACACACTGACTGATAATGAAACACACATTGACTGATAATGAAACACACGCTGACTGAAAATGAAACACACACGGACTGATAATGAACACACACTGACCGATATTGAAGACATATTGACTGATAATGAAACACACAATGACTGATAATGAAAACACATTGACTGATAATGAAACACACATTGACCGATAATGGACATACATTGACTGATGAACACACGCGGACTGATAATGAACATACGCTGATTGATAATGAACACATGGTGACTGATAATGAAACACACACTGACTGATAATGAAACACACACTGACTGACAATGAAACACACTTTGATCGCTAATGAAACACACACTGACTGATAATGAAACACACACTGACTGATAATGAAACACACATTGACTGATAATGAAACACACACTGACTGATAATGAAACCCACATTGACTAATAATGAAACACACACTGACTGATAATGAAACACACATTGACTGATAATGAAACACACATTGACTGATAATGAAACACACGCTGACTGATAATGAAACACACATTGACTGATAATGAAACACACGCTGACTGATAATGAAACACACACTGACTGATAATGAACACACGCTGACTGATAATGAAACACACATTGACTGATAATGAAACACACACTGACTGATAATGAAGACATATTGACTGATAATGAAACACACATTGACTGATAATGAAACACACACTGACTGATAATGAAACACACATTGACTGATAATGAAACACACTGACTGATAATGAAACACACACTGACTGACAATGAAACACAGATTGACTGATAATGAAACACACAGACTGATAATGAAACACACACTGACTGATAATGAAACACACACTGACTGATAATGAAACACACACAGACTGACAATGAAACACGCATTGACTGATAATGAAACACACACTGACTGATAATGAAACACACACTGACTGATAATAAAACGCACACTGACTGATAATGAAACACACGCTGACTGATAATGAAACAGACACTGTCTGATAATGAACACACGCTGACTGATAATGAAACACACAATGACTGATAATGAAACACACGCTGACAGATAATGAAACAGACGCTGACTGATAATGAACACACGCTGACTGATAATGAAACACACACTGACTGATAATGAACACACGCTGACTGATAATGAAACACACAATGACTGCTAATGAAACACACACTGACTGATAATGAACACACGCTGACTGATAATGAAACACACACTGACTGATAATGAAACACACATTGACTGATAATGGAACACACATTGACTGATACAGAAACACACACGGACTGACAATGAAACACACACTGACTGATAATGAAACACACACTGACTCATAATGAAACAGACACTGACTGATAATGAAACACACACTGACTGACAATGAAACACACATTGACTGATAATGAAACACACACTGACTGATAATGAAACACACACTAACTGATAATGAAACACACACTGACTGATAATGAAACACACACTGACTGATAATGAAACACACATTGACTGATAATGAAACACACGCTGACTGATAATGAAACACACACTGACCGATAATGAAACACACACTGACTGATAATGAACACACACTGACCGATAATGAAGACACATTGACTGATAATGAAACACACAACGACTGATAATGAAAACACATTGACTGATAATGAAACAAACATTGACCGATAATGGACATACATTGACTGATGAACACACGCGGACTGATAATGAACATGCGCTGATTGATAATGAACACACGGTGACTGATAATGAAACACACACTGACTGATAATGAAACACACACTGACTCACAATGAAACACACTTTGACTGATAATGAAACACACACTGACTGATAATGAAACACACACTGAGTGATAATGAAACACACATTGACTGATAATGAAACACACAACGACTGATAATGAAAACACATTGACTGATAATGAAACAAACATTGACCGATAATGGACATACATTGACTGATGAACACACGCGGACTGATAATGAACATGCGCTGATTGATAATGAACACACGGTGACTGATAATGAAACACACACTGACTGATAATGAAACACACACTGACTCACAATGAAACACACTTTGACTGATAATGAAACACACACTGACTGATAATGAAACACACACTGACTGATAATGAAACACACACTGACTCACAATGAAACACACTTTGACTGATAATGAAACACACACTGACTGATAATGAAACACACACTGAGTGATAATGAAACACACATTGACTGATAATGAAACACACACTGACTGATAATGAAACACACGCTGACTGATAATGAAACACACATTGACTGATAATGAAACACACATTGACTGATAATGAAACACACGCTGACTGATAATGAAACACACAGTGACTGATAATGAAACACACGCTGACTGATAATGAAACACACACTGACTGATAATGAACACACGCTGACTGATAATGAAACACACATTGACTGATAATGAAACACACACTGACTGATAATGAAGACAAATTGACTGATAATGAAACACACACTGACTGATAATGAAACACACACTGACTGATAATGAAACAGACACTGACTGATAATGAAACAGACACTGACTGATAATGAAACAGACACTGACCGATAATGAGGACACACACTGACTGATAATGAAACACACACTGACTGATAATGAAACACACATTGACTGATAATGAAACACACTGACTGATAATGAAACACACACTGACTGACAATGAAACACAGATTGACTGATAATGAAACACACAGACTGATAATGAAACACACACTGACTGATAATGAAACACACACTGACTGATAATGAAACACACACTGACTGACAATGAAACAAGCATTGACTGATAATGAAACACACACTGACTGATAATGAAACACACACTGACTGATAATAAAACGCACACTGACTGATAATGAAACACACGCTGACTGATAATGAAACAGACACTGTCTGATAAAGAACACACGCTGACTGATAATGAAACACACACTGACTGATAATGAAACACACATTGACTGATAATGGAACACACATTGACTGATACAGAAACACACACTGACTGATAATGAAACACACACTGACTCATAATGAAACAGACACTGACTGATAATGAAACACACACTGACTGACAATGAAACACACATTGACTGATAATGAAACACACACTGATTGATAATGAAACACACACTAACTGATAATGAAACACACACTGACTGATAATGAAACACACACTGACTGATAATGAAACACACATTGACTGATAATGAAACACACGCTGACTGATAATGAAACACACACTGACTGATAATGAAACACACACTGACTGATAATGAAACACACATTGACTGATAATGAAACACACGTTGACTGAAAATGAAACACACACTGACTGATAATGAACACACACTGACCGATAATGAAGACACATTGACTGATAATGAAAACACATTGACTGATAATGAAACAAACATTGACCGATAATGGACATACATTGACTGATGAACACACGCGGACTGATAATGAACATACGCTGATTGATAATGAACACACGGTGACTGATAATGAAACACACACTGACTGATAATGAAACACACACTGACTCACAATGAAACACACTTTGACTGATAATGAAACACACACTGACTGATAATGAAACACACACTGACTGATAATGAAACACACATTGACTGATAATGAAACACACACTGACTGATAATGAAACACACGCTGACTGATAATGAAACACATACTGACTGACAATGAAACACACATTGACTGATAATGAAACACACACTGACTGATAATGAAACACACACTGACTGATAATAAAACGCACACTGACTGATAATGAAACACACGCTGACTGATAATGAAAGACACTGTCTGATAATGAACACATGCTGACTGATAATGAAACAGACAATGACTGATAATCAAACACACACTGACTGATAATGAAACACACGCTGACTGATAATGAACACACGCTGACTGATAATGAAACACACGCTGACTGATAATGAACACACGCTAACTGATAATGAAACACACAATGACTGATAATGGAACACACACTGACTGATAATGAAACACACACTGGCTGATAATGAAACACACTGACTGATAATGAAACACACACTGACTGATAATGAAACACACATTGACTGATAATGAAACACACGCTGACTGATAATGAAACACACGCTGACTGATAATGAAACACACACTGACTGATAATGAAACACCGCTGACTGATAATGAAACACACACTGACTGATAATGAAACACACACTGACTGATAATGAAACACACGCTGACTGATAATGAAACACACATTGACTGATAATGAAACACACATTGACTGATAATGAAACACACGCTGACTGATAATGAAACACACAGTGACTGATAATGAAACACACGCTGACTGATAATGAAACACACACTGACTGATAATGAACACACGCTGACTGATAATGAAACACACATTGACTGATAATGAAACACACACTGACTGATAATGAAACACACACTGACTGATAATGAAACACACACTGACTGATAATGAAACAGACACTGACTGATAATGAAACAGACACTGACCGATAATGAGGACACACACTGACTGATAATGAAACACACACTGACTGATAATGAAACACACATTGACTGATAATGAAACACACTGACTGATAATGAAACACACACTGACTGACAATGAAACACAGATTGACTGATAATGAAACACACAGACTGATAATGAAACACACACTGACTGATAATGAAACACACACTGACTGATAATGAAACACACACTGACTGATAATGAAACACACACTGACTGATAATGAAACACACACTAACTGATAATGAAACACACACTGACTGATAATGAAACACACACTGACTGATAATGAAACACACATTGACTGATAATGAAACACACGCTGACTGATAATGAAACACACATTGACTGATAATGAAACACACGTTGACTGAAAATGAAACACACACTGACTGATAATGAACACACACTGACCGATAATGAAGACACATTGACTGATAATGAAAACACATTGACTGATAATGAAACAAACATTGACCGATAATGGACATACATTGACTGATGAACACACGCGGACTGATAATGAACATACGCTGATTGATAATGAACACACGGTGACTGATAATGAAACACACACTGACTGATAATGAAACACACACTGACTCACAATGAAACACACTTTGACTGATAATGAAACACACACTGACTGATAATGAAACACACACTGACTGATAATGAAACACACACTGACTGATAATGAAACACACGCTGACTGATAATGAAACACATACTGACTGACAATGAAACACACATTGACTGATAATGAAACACACACTGACTGATAATGAAACACACACTGACTGATAATAAAACGCACACTGACTGATAATGAAACACACGCTGACTGATAATGAAAGACACTGTCTGATAATGAACACATGCTGACTGATAATGAAACAGACAATGACTGATAATGAAACACACACTGACTGATAATGAAACACACGCTGACTGATAATGAAACACACGCTGACTGATAATGAAACACACACTGACTGATAATGAAACACATACTGACTGATAATGAAACACACACTGACTGATAATGAAACACACGCTGACTGATAATGAAACACACGCTGACTGATAATGAAACACACATTGACTGATAATGAAACACACATACTGACTGATAATGAAACACACACTGACTGATAATGAAACACACGCTGACTGATAATGAAACACACGCTGACTGATAATGAAACACACATACTGACTGATAATGAAACACACATTGACTGATAATGAAACACACGCTGACTGATAATGAAACACACGCTGACTGATAATGAAACACACACTGACTGATAATGAAACACATACTGACTGATAATGAAACACACACTGACTGATAATGAAACAGACACTGACCGATAATGAGGACACACACTGACTGATAATGAAACACACACTGACTGATAATGAAACACACATTGACTGATAATGAAACACACTGACTGATAATGAAACACACATTGACTGATAATGAAACACACACTGACTGATAATGAAACACACATTGACTGATCATGAAACACACGCTGACTGATAATGAAACACACGCTGACTGAAAATGAAACACACATTGACTGATAATGAAACACACACTGACTGACAATGAAACACACATTGACTGATAATGAAACACACGCTGACTGATAATGAAACACACGTTGACTGATAATGAAACACACACTGACTGATAATGAAACACACACTGACTGATAATGAAACACACATTGACTGATAATGAAACACACGCTGACTGATAATGAAACACACGCTGACTGATAATGAAACACACACTGACAAATAATGAAACACACATTGACTGATAATGAAACGCACGTTGACTGAAAATGAAACACACACTGACTGATAATGAACACACACTGACCGATAATGAAGACACATTGACTGATAATGAAACACACAATGACTGATAATGAAAACACATTGACTGATAATGAAACACACATTGACCGATAATGGACATACATTGACTGATGAACACACGCGGACTGATAATGAACATACGCTGATTGATAATGAACACACGGTGACTGATAATATGAAACACACACTGACTGACAATGAAACACACTTTGACTGATAATGAAACACACACTGACTGATAATGAAACACACACTGACTGATAATGAAACACACATTGACTGATAATGAAACACACACTGACTGATAATGAAACACACACTGACTGATAATGAAACATACACTGACTGATAATGAAACAGACACTGACTGATAATGAAACAGACAGTGACCGATAATGAGGAGACACACTGACTGATAATGAAACGCACACTGACTGATAATGAAACACACATTGACCGATAATGGACATACATTGACTGATGAACACACGCGGACTGATAATGAACATACGCTGATTGATAATGAACACACGGTGACTGATAATGAAACACACACTGACTGATAATGAAACACACACTGACTGACAATGAAACACACTTTGACTGATAATGAAACACACACTGACTGACAATGAAACACACATTGACTGATAATGAAACACACATTGACTGATAATGAAACACACAGACTGATAATGAAACACACACTGACTGATAATGAAACACACACTGACTGATAATGAAACACACACTGACTGATAATGAAACACACACTGACTGATAATAAAACGCACACTGACTGATAATGAAACACACGCTGACTGATAATGAAACAGACACTGTCTGATAATGAACACACGCTGAATGATAATGAAACACACAATGACTGATAATAAAACACACGCTGACTGATAATGAAACACCCACTGACTGATAATGAACACACGCTGACTGATAATGAAACACACACTGACTGATAATGAACACACGCTGACTGATAATGAAACAAACAATGACTGATAATGAAACACACACTGACTGATAATGAAACACACACTGACTGATAATGAAACACACATTGACTGATAATGAAACACACTGACTGATAATGAAACACACACTGACTGATAATGAAACACACATTGACTGATAATGAAACACATGCTGACTGATAATGAAACACACGCTGACTGATAATGAAACACACACTGACTGATAATGAAACACACGCTGACTGATAATGAAACACACAATGACTGATAATGAAACACACGCTGACTGATAATGAAACACACGCTGACTGATAATGAACACACGCTGACTGATAATGAAACACACACTGACTGGTAATGAAACACACGCTGACTGATAATGAAACACACACTGACTGATAATGAAACACACACTGACCGATAATGAAACACACACTGACCGATAATGAGGACACACACTGACTGATAATGACGACACACACTGACTGATAATGAAACACACATTGACTGATAATGAAACACACATTGACTGATAATGAAACACACATTGACTGATAATGAAACACACACTGACTGATAATGAAACACACACTGACTGATAATGAAACAGACACTGACTGATAATGAAACACACACTGACTGATAATGAAACACACACTGACTGATAATGAAACACACGCTGACTGATAATGAAACACACACTGACTGATAATGAAACACACACTGACTGATAATGAAACACACATTGACTGATAATGAAACACACGCTGACTGAAAATGAAACACACACTGACTGATAATGAACACACACTGACCGATAATGAAGACACATTGACTGATAATGAAACACACATTGACCGATAATGGACATACATTGACTGATGAACACAAGCGGACTGATAATGAAACACACACTGACTGATAATGAAACACACACTGACTGACAATGAAACACACTTTGACTGATAATGAAACACACACTGACTGATAATGAAACACACACTGACTGATAATGAAACACACATTGACTGATAATGAAACACACACTGACTGATAATGAAACACACACTGACTGATAATGAAACACACACTGACTGATAATGAAACACACACTGACTGATAATGAAACACACACTGACTGACAATGAAACACACATTGACTGATAATGAAACACACATTGACTGATAATGAAACACACACTGACTGATAATGAAACACACACTGACTGATAATGAACACACACTGACCGATAATGAAGACACATTGACTGATAATGAAACACACAATGACTGATAATGAAAACACATTGACTGATAATGAAACACACATTGACCGATAATGGACATACATTGACTGATGAACACACGCGGACTGATAATGAACATACGCTGATTGATAATGAACACACGGTGACTGATAATGAAACACACATAGACTGATAATGAAACACACAGACTGACAATGAAAGAAACTCTGACTGATAATGAAACACACACTGACTGATAATGAAACACACACTGACTGATAATGAAACACACACTGACTGATAATGAAACACACATTGACTGATAATGAAACACACATTGACTGATAATGAAACACACGCTGACTGATAATGAAACACACGCTGACTGATAATGAAACACACACTGACTGATAATGAAACACACACTGACTGATAATGAAACACACACTGACCGATAATGAGGACACACACTGACTGATAATGACGACACACACTGACTGATAATGAAACACACATTGACTGAGAAACACACATTGACTGATAATGAAACACACATTGACTGATAATGAAACACACACTGACTGATAATGAAACACACACTGACTGATAATGAAATACACACTGACTGATAATGAAACACACACTGACTGATAATGAAACACACACTGACTGACAATGAAACACACACTGACTGACAATGAAACACACGCTGATTGATAATGAAACACACGCTGACTGATAATGAAACACACGCTGACTGATAATGAAACACACGCTGACTGAAAATGAAACACACACTGACCGATAATGAAGACACATTGACTGATAATGAAACACACATTGACCGATAATGGACATACATTGACTGATGAACACACGCGGACTGATAATGAACATACGCTGATTGATAATGAACACACGGTGACTGATAATAAACACACGGTGACTGATAATAAACACACGGTGACTGATAATGAAACACACACTGACTGATAATGAAACACACTTTGACTGATAATGAAACACACACTGACTGATAATGAAACACACACTGACTGATAATGAAACACACACTGACTGATAATGAAACACACACTGACTGATAATGAAACACACACTGACTGATAATGAAACACACATTGACTGATAATGAAACACACGCTGACTGAAAATGAAACACACACTTACTGATAATGAACACACACTGACCGATAATGAAGACACATTGAATGATAATGAAACACACATTGACCGATAATGGACATACATTGACTGATGAACACACGCGGACTGATAATGAAACACACATTGACTGATAATGAAACACACACTGACTGATAATGAAACACACAATGACTGATAATGAAAACACATTGACTGATAATGAAACACACATTGACCGATAATGGACATACATTGACTGATGAACACACGCGGACTGATAATGAACATACGCTGATTGATAATGAACACACGGTGACTGATAATGAAACACACACTGACTGATAATGAAACACACAGACTGACAATGAAACAAACTCTGACTGATAATGAAACACACACTGACTGATAATGAAACACACACTGACTGATAATGAAACACACACTGACTGATAATGAAACACACATTGACTGATAATGAAACACACATTGACTGATAATGAAACACACGCTGACTGATAATGAAACACACGCTGACTGATAATGAAACACACACTGACTGATAATGAAACACACACTGACTGATAATGAAACACACACTGACCGATAATGAGGACACACACTGACTGATAATGACGACACACACTGACTGATAATGAAACACACATTGACTGAGAATGAAACACACATTGACTGATAATGAAACACACATTGACTGATAATGAAACACACACTGACTGATAATGAAACACACACTGACTGATAATGAAATACACACTGACTGATAATGAAACACACACTGACTGATAATGAAACACACACTGACTGATAATGAAACACACATTGACTGATAATGAAACACACATTGACTGATAATGAAACACACGCTGACTGATAATGAAACACACGCTGACTGATAATGAAACACACACTGACTGATAATGAAACACACACTGACTGATAATGAAACACACACTGACCGATAATGAGGACACACACTGACTGATAATGACGACACACACTGACTGATAATGAAACACACATTGACTGAGAAACACACATTGACTGATAATGAAACACACATTGACTGATAATGAAACACACACTGACTGATAATGAAACACACACTGACTGATAATGAAATACACACTGACTGATAATGAAACACACACTGACTGATAATGAAACACACACTGACTGACAATGAAACACACACTGACTGACAATGAAACACACGCTGATTGATAATGAAACACACGCTGACTGATAATGAAACACACGCTGACTGATAATGAAACACACGCTGACTGAAAATGAAACACACACTGACCGATAATGAAGACACATTGACTGATAATGAAACACACATTGACCGATAATGGACATACATTGACTGATGAACACACGCGGACTGATAATGAACATACGCTGATTGATAATGAACACACGGTGACTGATAATAAACACACGGTGACTGATAATAAACACACGGTGACTGATAATGAAACACACACTGACTGATAATGAAACACACTTTGACTGATAATGAAACACACACTGACTGATAATGAAACACACACTGACTGATAATGAAACACACACTGACTGATAATGAAACACACACTGACTGATAATGAAACACACACTGACTGATAATGAAACACACATTGACTGATAATGAAACACACGCTGACTGAAAATGAAACACACACTTACTGATAATGAACACACACTGACCGATAATGAAGACACATTGAATGATAATGAAACACACATTGACCGATAATGGACATACATTGACTGATGAACACACGCGGACTGATAATGAAACACACATTGACTGATAATGAAACACACACTGACTGATAATGAAACACACAATGACTGATAATGAAAACACATTGACTGATAATGAAACACACATTGACCGATAATGGACATACATTGACTGATGAACACACGCGGACTGATAATGAACATACGCTGATTGATAATGAACACACGGTGACTGATAATGAAACACACACTGACTGATAATGAAACACACAGACTGACAATGAAACAAACTCTGACTGATAATGAAACACACACTGACTGATAATGAAACACACACTGACTGATAATGAAACACACACTGACTGATAATGAAACACACATTGACTGATAATGAAACACACATTGACTGATAATGAAACACACGCTGACTGATAATGAAACACACGCTGACTGATAATGAAACACACACTGACTGATAATGAAACACACACTGACTGATAATGAAACACACACTGACCGATAATGAGGACACACACTGACTGATAATGACGACACACACTGACTGATAATGAAACACACATTGACTGAGAATGAAACACACATTGACTGATAATGAAACACACATTGACTGATAATGAAACACACACTGACTGATAATGAAACACACACTGACTGATAATGAAATACACACTGACTGATAATGAAACACACACTGACTGATAATGAAACACACACTGACTATGAAACACACACTGACTGACAATGAAACACACGCTGATTGATAATGAAACACACGCTGACTGATAATGAAACACACGCTGACTGATAATGAAACACACGCTGACTGAAAATGAAACACACACTGACCGATAATGAAGACACATTGACTGATAATGAAACACACATTGACCGATAATGGACATACATTGACTGATGAACACACGCGGACTGATAATGAACATACGCTGATTGATAATGAACACACGGTGACTGATAATAAACACACGGTGACTGATAATAAACACACGGTGACTGATAATGAAACACACACTGACTGATAATGAAACACACTTTGACTGATAATGAAACACACACTGACTGATAATGAAACACACACTGACTGATAATGAAACACACACTGACTGATAATGAAACACACGCTGACTGATAATGAAACACACACTGACTGATAATGAAACACACACTGACTGATAATGAAACACACATTGACTGATAATGAAACACACGCTGACTGAAAATGAAACACACACTTACTGATAATGAACACACACTGACCGATAATGAAGACACATTGACTGATAATGAAACACACATTGACCGATAATGGACATACATTGACTGATGAACACACGCGGACTGATAATGAAACACACACTGACTGATAATGAAACACACACTGACTGACAATGAAACACACTTTGACTGATAATGAAACACACGCTGACTGATAATGAAACACACACTGACTGATAATGAAACACACACTGACTGATAATGAAACACACACTGACTGATAATGAAACACACACTGACTGACAATGAAACACACATTGACTGATAATGAAACACACATTGACTGATAATGAAACACACACTGACTGATAATGAACACACACTGACTGATAATGAAACACACACTGACTGACAATGAAACACACACTGACTGATAATGCAACCGACACTGACTGATAATGAAGACACATTGACTGGTAATGAAACACACATTGACCGATAATGGACATACACTGACTGATGAACACACGCGGACTGATAATGAAACACACGCTGACTGATAATGAAACACACATTGACTGATATTGAACACCCGCTGACTGATAATGAACACACGCTGACTGATAATGAAACACACATTGACTGATAATGAAACACACACTGACTGATAATGAAACACACACTGACTGATAATGAAACACACACTGACTGATAATGAAACAGACATTGACCGATAATGAAGACACACACTGACTGATAATGCAACCGACACTGACTGATAATGAAGACACACACTGACTGATAATGAAGACACATTGACTGATAATGAAACACACATTGACCGATAATGGACATACACTGACTGATGAACACACGCGGACTGATAATGAAACACACGCTGACTGATAATGTAAACACACACTGACTGATAATGAAAACACACACTGACTGACAATGAACACACATTGACTGATAATGAAAACACATACTGACTGATGGAGAACACACACTGACTGATGGAGAACACACACTGACTGATGGAGAACACACACTGACTGATAATGAACACACATTGACTGATAATGAAAACACACACTGACTGATAATGAAACCCACACTGACTGATAATGAACACACATTGACTGATAATGAAAACACACACTGACTGATAATGAACACACGCTGGCTGATAATGAAACACACAATGACTGATAATGAAACACACGCTGACTGATAATGAAACACACACTGACTGATAATGAAACACACACTGACTGATAATGAAACACACACTGACTGATAGTAAAACGCACACTGACTGATAATGAAACACACGCTGACTGATAATGAAACAGACACTGTCTGATAATGAACACACGCTGACTGATAATGAAACACACAATGACTGATAATGAAACACACGCTGACTGATAATGAAACAGACGCTGACTGATAATGAACACACGCTGACTGATAATGAAACACACACTGACTGATAATGAACACACGCTGACTGATAATGAAACACACAATGACTGCTAATGAAACACACACTGACTGATAATGAACACACGCTGACTGATAATGAAACACACACTGACTGATAATGAAACAAACATTGACTGATAATGAAACACACATTGACTGATAATGAAACACACGCTGACTGAAAATGAAACACACATTGACTGATAATGAAACACACACTGACTGACAATGAAACACACATTGACTGATAATGAAACACACACTGACTGATAATGAAACACACACTGACTGATAATTAAACACACACTGACTGATAATGAAACACACACTGACTGATAATGAAACACACATTGACTGATAATGAAACACACGCTGACTGATAATGAAACACACGCTGACTGATAATGAAACACACACTGACTGATAATGAAACACACATTGACTGATAATGAAACACACGCTGACTGATAATGAAACACACGCTGACTGATAATGAAACACACACTGACTGATAATGAAGACACATTGACTGATAATGAAACACACAATGACTGATAATGAAAACACATTGACTGATAATGAAACACACATTGACCAATAATGGACATACATTGACTGATGAACACACGCGGACTGATAATGAACATACGCTGATTGATAATGAACACACGGTGACTGATAATGAAACACACACTGACTGATAATGAAACACACACTGACTGATAATGAACCACACGCTGACTGATAATGAAACACACGCTGACTGATAATGAAACACACACTGACTGATAATGAAACACACATTGACTGATAATGAAACACACGCTGACTGATAATGAAACACACGCTGACTGATAATGAAACACACACTGACTGATAATGAAGACACATTGACTGATAATGAAACACACAATGACTGATAATGAAAACACATTGACTGATAATGAAACACACATTGACCAATAATGGACATACATTGACTGATGAACACACGCGGACTGATAATGAACATACGCTGATTGATAATGAACACACGGTGACTGATAATGAAACACACACTGACTGATAATGAAACACACACTGACTGACAATGAAACACACACTGACTGACAATGAAACACACTATGACTGATAATGAAACACACACTGACTGATAATGAAACACACACTGACTGATAATGAAACACACACTGACTGATAATGAAACACACACTGACTGATAATGAAACACACACTGACTGATAATAAAACGCACACTGACTGATAATGAAACACACGCTGACTGATAATGAAACAGACACTGTCTGATAATGAACACACGCTGACTGATAATGAAACACACAATGACTGATAATGAAACACACGCTGACTGATAAAGAAACAGATGCTGACTGATAATGAACACACGCTGACTGATAATGAAACACACACTGACTGATAATGAACACACGCTGACTGATAATGAAACACACAATGACTGCTAATGAAACACACACTGACTGATAATGAACACACGCTGACTGATAATGAAACACACACTGACTGATAATGAAACACACATTGACTGATAATGAAACACACGCTGACTGATAATGAAACACACGCTGACTGATAATGAAACACACGCTGACTGATAATGAAACACACGCTGACTGATAATGAAACACACACTGACTGATAATGAAGACACATTGACTGATAATGAAACACACAATGACTGATAATGAAAACACATTGACTGATAATGAAACACACATTGACCAATAATGGACATACATTGACTGATGAACACACGCGGACTGATAATGAACATACGCTGATTGATAATGAACACACGGTGACTGATAATGAAACACACACTGACTGATAATGAAACACACACTGACTGATAATGAAACACACACTGACTGATAATGAAACACACGCTGACTGATAATGAAACACACGCTGACTGATAATGAAACACACACTGACTGATAATGAAGACACATTGACTGATAATGAAACACACAATGACTGATAATGAAAACACATTAACTGATAATGAAACACACATTGACCGATAATGGACATACATTGACTGATGAACACACGCGGACTGATAATGAACATACGCTGATTGATAATGAACACACGGTGACTGATAATGAAACACACACTGACTGATAATGAAACACACTTTGACTGATAATGAATCACACACTGACTGATAATGAAACACACACTGACTGATAATGAAACACACACTGACTGATAATGAAACACACACTGACTGATAATGAAACACACGCTGACTGATAATGAAACACACACTGACTGATAATGAAACACACACTGACTGATAATGATACACACATTGACTGATAATGAAACACACGCTGACTGAAAATGAAACACACACTGACTGATAATGAACACACACTGACCGATAATGAAGACACATTGACTGATAATGAAACACACATTGACCGATAATGGACATACATTGACTGATGAACACACGCGGACTGATAATGAAACACACACTGACTGATAATGAAACACACACTGACTGACAATGAAACACACTTTGACTGATAATGAAACACACGCTGACTGATAATGAAACACACACTGACTGATAATGAAACACACACTGACTGATAATGAAACACACACTGACTGATAATGAAACACACACTGACTGACAATGAAACACACATTGACTGATAATGAAACACACATTGACTGATAATGAAACACACACTGACTGATAATGAACACACACTGACTGATAATGAAACACACACTGACTGACAATGAAACACACACTGACTGATAATGCAACCGACACTGACTGATAATGAAGACACATTGACTGATAATGAAACACACATTGACCGATAATGGACATACACTGACTGATGAACACACGCGGACTGATAATGAAACACACGCTGACTGATAATGAAACACACATTGACTGATATTGAACACACGCTGACTGATCATGAACACACGCTGACTGATAATGAAACACACATTGACTGATATTGAACACACGCTGACTGATAATGAAACACACGCTGACTGATAATGAAACACACATTGACTGATATTGAACACACGCTGACTGATCATGAACACACGCTGACTGATAATGAAACACACATTGACTGATAATGAAACACACACTGACTGATAATGAAACACACACTGACTGATAATGAAAAACACACTGACTGATAATGAAACAGACATTGACCGATAATGAAGACACACACTGACTGATAATGAAACACACACTGACTGATAATGCAACCGACACTGACTGATAATGAAGACACACAATGACTGATAATGAAGACACATTGACTGATAATGAAACACACATTGACCGATAATGGACATACACTGACTGATGAACACACGCGGACTGATAATGAAACACACGCTGACTGATAATGTAAACACACACTGACTGATAATGAAAACACACACTGACTGATAATGAAACACACGCTGACTGATAATGTAAACACACACTGACTGATAATAAAACACACACTGACTGATAATGAAACACACACTGACTGATAATGAAGACACACACTGACTGATAATGAAACACACACTGACTGATAATGTAAACACACACTGACTGATAATGTAAACACACACTGACTGATAATGAAACACACACTGACTGATAATGTAAACACACACTGACTGATAATGAAACACACAATGACTGATAATGAAACACACACTGACTGATAATGTAAACACACACTGACTGATAATGAAACAGACATTGACCGATAATGAAGACACACACTGACTGATAATGAAACACACATTGACCGATAATGGACATACACTGACTGATGAACACACGCGGACTGATAATGAAACACACGCTGACTGATAATGTAAACACACACTGACTGATAATGAAAACACACACTGACTGATAATGAAACACACGCTGACTGATAATGTAAACACACACTGACTGATAATAAAACACACACTGACTGATAATGAAACACACACTGACTGATAATGAAGACACACACTGACTGATAATGAAACACACACTGACTGATAATGTAAACACACACTGACTGATAATGTAAACACACACTGACTGATAATGAAACACACACTGACTGATAATGTAAACACACACTGACTGATAATGAAACACACAATGACTGATAATGAAACACACACTGACTGATAATGTAAACACACACTGACTGATAATGAAACAGACATTGACCGATAATGAAGACACACACTGACTGATAATGCAACCGACACTGACTGATAATGAAGACACACAATGACTGATAATGAAAACACATTGACTGATAATGAAACACACATTGACCGATAATGGACATACACTGACTGATGAACACACGCGGACTGATAATGAAACACACGCTGACTGATAATGAAACACACATTGACTGATATTGAACACACGCTGACTGATAATGAACACACACTGACTGATAATGAAACACACACTGACTGATAATGAAACACACACTGACTGATAATGAAAACACACACTGACTGATAATGAAACACACGCTGACTGATAATGTAAACACACACTGACTGATAATGAAACACACGCGGACTGATAATGAAACACACGCTGACTGATAATGTAAACACACACTGACTGATAATGAAACACACGCTGACTGATAATGTAAACACACACTGACTGATAATGAAAACACACACTGACTGACAATGAACACACATTGACTGATAATGAAAACACATACTGACTGATGGAGAACACACACTGACTGATGGAGAACACACACTGACTGATGGAGTACACACACTGACTGATAATGAACACACATTGACTGATAATGAAAACACACACTGACTGATAATGAAACCCACACTGACTGATAATGAACACACATTGACTGATAATGAAAACACACACTGACTGATAATGAACACACGCTGGCTGATAATGAAAGACACAATGACTGATAATGAAACACACGCTGACTGATAATGAAACACACACTGACTGATAATGAAACACACACTGACTGATAATGAAACACACACTGACTGATAATAAAACGCACACTGACTGATAATGAAACACACGCTGACTGATAATGAAACAGACACTGTCTGATAATGAACACACGCTGACTGATAATGAAACACACAATGACTGATAATGAAACACACGCTGACTGATAATGAAACAGACGCTGACTGATAATGAACACACGCTGACTGATAATGAAACACACAATGACTGATAATGAACACACGCTGACTGATAATGAAACACACAATGACTGCTAATGAAACACACACTGACTGATAATGAACACACGCTGACTGATAATGAAACACACACTGACTGATAATGAAACACACATTGACTGATAATGAAACACACATTGACTGATAATGAAACACACGCTGACTGAAAATGAAACACACATTGACTGATAATGAAACACACACTGACTGACAATGAAACACACATTGACTGATAATGAAACACACACTGACTGATAATGAAACACACACTGACTGATAATTAAACACACACTGACTGATAATGAAACACACACTGACTGATAATGAAACACACATTGACTGATAATGAAACACACGCTGACTGATAATGAAACACACGCTGACTGATAATGAAACACACACTGACTGATAATGAAACACACACTGACTGATAATGAAACACACATTGACGGATAATGAAACACACGCTGACTGATAATGAAACACACGCTGACTGATAATGAAACACACACTGACTGATAATGAAGACACATTGACTGATAATGAAACACACAATGACTGATAATGAAAACACATTGACTGATAATGAAACACACATTGACCAATAATGGACATACATTGACTGATGAACACACCCGGACTGATAATGAACATGCGCTGATTGATAATGAACACACGGTGACTGATAATGAAACACACACTGACTGATAATGAAACACACACTGACTGATAATGAAACACACACTGACTGGCAATGAAACACACTTTGACTGATAATGAAACACACACTGACTGATAATGAAACACACACTGACTGATAATGAAACACACACTGACTGATAATGAAACACACACTGACTGATAATGAAACACACGCTGACTGATAATGAAACAGACACTGTCTGATAATGAACACACGCTGACTGATAATGAAACACACAATGACTGATAATGAAACACACGCTGACTGATAATGAAACAGATGCTGACTGATAATGAACACACGCTGACTGATAATGAAACACACACTGACTGATAATGAACACACGCTGACTGATAATGAAACACACAATGACTGCTAATGAAACACACACTGACTGATAATGAACACACGCTGACTGATAATGAAACACACACTGACTGATAATGATACACACATTGACTGATAATGAAACACACATTGACTGATAATGAAACACACGCTGACTGAAAATGAAACACACATTGACTGATAATGAAACACACACTGACTGACAATGAAACACACATTGACTGATAATGAAACACACACTGACTGATAATGAAACACACACTGACTGATAATTAAACACACACTGACTGATAATGAAACACACACTGACTGATAATGAAACACACATTGACTGATAATGAAACACACATTGACTGATAATGAAACACACATTGATTGATAATGAAACACACGCTGACTGATAATGAAACACACGCTGACTGATAATGAAACACACGCTGACTGATAATGAAACACACGCTGACTGATAATGAAACACACACTGACTGATAATGAAGACACATTGACTGATAATGAAACACACACTGACTGATAATGAAACACACACTGAGTGATAATGAACATACGCTGATTGATAATGAACACACGGTGACTGATAATGAAACACACACTGACTGACAATGAAACACACTTTGACTGATAATGAAACACCCACTGACTGATAATGAAACACACACTGACTGATAATGAAACACACACTGACTAATTATGAAACACACATTGACTGATAATGAAACACACGCTGACTGATAATGAAACACACACTGACTGATAATGAAACACACACTGACTGATAATGAAACACACACTGACCGATAATGAGGACAGTACGAAGTCTTACAACACCAGGTTAAAGTCCAACAGGTTTGTTTTGATGTCACTAGCTTTCGGAGCGCTGCTCCTTCCTCAGGTGAATGAAGAGGTCTGTTCCAGAAACACATATAGAGACAAATTCAAAGATGCCAAACAATGCTTGGAATGCGAGCATTAGCAGGTGATTAAATCTTTACAGATCCAGAGATGGGGTAACCCCAGGTTAAAGAGGTGTGAATTGTGATAATGAGGACACACACTGACTGATAATGAAACACACACTGACTGATAATGAAACACACATTGTCTGATAATGAAACACACTGACTGATAATGAAACACACATTGACTGATAATGAAACACACATTGACTGATAATGAAACAGACACTGACTGATAATGAACACAAGCTGACTGATAATGAAACACACATTGACTGATAATGAAACACACGCTGACTGATAATGAAACACACACTGACTGATAATGAACACACGCTGACTGATAATGAAACACACACTGACTGATAATGAACACGCGCTGACTGATAATAAAATACACATTGACTGATAATGAAACACACACTGATAATGAAACACACATTGACTGATAATGAAACACACACTAACTGAAAATGAAACACACATTGACTGATAATGAAACACACACTGACTGATAATGAAACACACACTGACTGATAATTATACACACTGACTGATAATGAAACACACACTGACTGATAATGAAACACACATTGACTGATAATGAAACACACGCTGACTGATAATGAAACACACACTGACTGATAATGAAACACACACTGACTGATAATGAAACACACGCTGACTGAAAATGAAACACACACGGACTGATAATGAACACACACTGACCGAGTTTGAAGACATATTGACTGATAATGAAACACACAATGACTGATAATGAAAACACATTGACTGATAATGAAACACACATTGACCGATAATGGACATACATTGACTGATGAACACACGCGGACTGATAATGAACATACACTGATTGATAATGAACACATGGTGACTGATAATGAAACACACACTGACTGATAATGAAACACACACTGACTGACAATGAAACACACTTTGATCGCTAATGAAACACACACTGACTGATAATGAAACACACACTGACTGATAATGAAACACACATTGACTGATAATGAAACACACACTGACTGATAATGAAACCCACATTGACTAATAATGAAACACACACTGACTGATAATGAAACACACATTGACTGATAATGAAACACACATTGACTGATAATGAAACACACGCTGACTGATAATGAAACACACATTGACTGATAATGAAACACACGCTGACTGATAATGAAACACACACTGACTGATAATGAACACACGCTGACTGATAATGAAACACACATTGACTGATAATGAAACACACACTGACTGATAATGAAGACATATTGACTGATAATGAAACACACACTGACTGATAATGAAACACACACTGACTGACAATGAAACACACTTTGACTGATAATGAAACAGACGCTGACTGATAATGAAACACACACTGACTGATAATGAAACACACATTGACTGATAATGAAACACACACTGACTGATAATGAAACCCACATTGACTAATAATGAAACACACACTGACTGATAATGAAACACACATTGACTGATAATGAAACACACATTGACTGATAATGAAACACACGCTGACTGATAATGAAACACACATTGACTGATAATGAAACACACGCTGACTGATAATGAAACACACACTGACTGATAATGAACACACGCTGACTGATAATGAAACACACATTGACTGATAATGAAACACACACTGACTGATAATGAAGACATATTGACTGATAATGAAACACACACTGACTGATAATGAAACACACACTGACTGACAATGAAACACACTTTGACTGATAATGAAACAGACGCTGACTGATAATGAAACACACACTGACTGATAATGAAACACACACTGACTGATAATGAAACACACACTGACTGATAATGAAACACACACTGACTGACAATGAAACACACATTGACTGATAATGAAACACACATTGACTGATAATGAAACACACACTGACTGATAATGAACACACACTGACTGATAGTGAAACACACACTGACTGACAATGAAACACACACTGACTGATAATGCAACCGACACTGACTGATAATGAAGACACATTGACTGATAATGAAACACACATTGACCGATAATGGACATACACTGACTGATGAACACACGCGGACTGATAATGAAACACACGCTGACTGATAATGAAACACACATTGACTGATATTGAACACACGCTGACTGATAATGAACACACGCTGACTGATAATGAAACACACATTGACTGATAATGAAACACACACTGACTGATAATGAAACACACACTGACTGATAATGAAACACACACTGACTGATAATGAAACAGACATTGACCGATAATGAAGACACACACTGACTGATAATGAGGACACACACTGACTGATAATGAAACACACATTGACTGATAATGAAACACACATTGACTGATAATGAAACACACGCTGACTGATAATGAAACACACATTGACTGATAATGAAACACACGCTGACTGATAATGAAACACACACTGACTGATAATGAACACACGCTGACTGATAATGAAACACACATTGACTGATAATGAAACACACACTGACTGATAATGAAGACATATTGACTGATAATGAAACACACACTGACTGATAATGAAACACACACTGACTGACAATGAAACACACTTTGACTGATAATGAAACAGACGCTGACTGATAATGAAACACACACTGACTGATAATGAAACACACACTGACTGATAATGAAACACACACTGACTGATAATGAAACACACACTGACTGACAATGAAACACACATTGACTGATAATGAAACACACATTGACTGATAATGAAACACACACTGACTGATAATGAACACACACTGACTGATAGTGAAACACACACTGACTGACAATGAAACACACACTGACTGATAATGCAACCGACACTGACTGATAATGAAGACACATTGACTGATAATGAAACACACATTGACCGATAATGGACATACACTGACTGATGAACACACGCGGACTGATAATGAAACACACGCTGACTGATAATGAAACACACATTGACTGATATTGAACACACGCTGACTGATAATGAACACACGCTGACTGATAATGAAACACACATTGACTGATAATGAAACACACACTGACTGATAATGAAACACACACTGACTGATAATGAAACACACACTGACTGATAATGAAACAGACATTGACCGATAATGAAGACACACACTGACTGATAATGCAACCGACACTGACTGATAATGAAGACACACAATGACTGATAATGAAAACACATTGACTGATAATGAAACACACATTGACCGATAATGGACATACACTGACTGATGAACACACGCGGACTGATAATGAAACACACGCTGACTGATAATGTAAACACACACTGACTGATAATGAAAACACACACTGACTGACAATGAACACACATTGACTGATAATGAAACACACATTGACTGATAATGAAACACACGCTGACTGATAATAAAACACACACTGACTGATAATGAAACACACATTGACTGATAATGAAACACACGCTGACTGAAAATGAAACACACACGGACTGATAATGAACACACACTGACCGAGTTTGAAGACATATTGACTGATAATGAAACACACAATGACTGATAATGAAAACACATTGACTGATAATGAAACACACATTGACCGATAATGGACATACATTGACTGATGAACACACGCGGACTGATAATGAACATACGCTGATTGATAATGAACACACGGTGACTGATAATGAAACACACACTGACTGATAATGAAACACACACTGACTGACAATGAAACACACTTTGATCGCTAATGAAACACACACTGACTGATAATGAAACACACACTGACTGATAATGAAACACACATTGACTGATAATGAAACACACACTGACTGATAATGAAACCCACATTGACTAATAATGAAACACACACTGACTGATAATGAAACACACATTGACTGATAATGAAACACACATTGACTGATAATGAAACACACGATGACTGATAATGAAACACACATTGACTGATAATGAAACACACACTGACTGATAATGAAACACACGCTGACTGATAATGAAACACACATTGACTGATAATGAAACACACGCTGACTGATAATGAACACACGCTGACTGATAATGAAACACACATTGACTGACAATGAAACACACACTGACTGATAATGAAGACATATTGACTGATAATGAAACACACACTGACTGATAATGAAACACACACTGACTGATAATGAAACACACACTGACTGATAATGAAACAGACATTGACCGATAATGAAGACACACACTGACTGATAATGAAGACACATTGACTGATAATGAAACACACATTGACCGATAATGGACATACACTGACTGATGAACACACGCGGACTGATAATGAAACACACGCTGACTGATAATGTAAACACACACTGACTGATAATGAAAACACACACTGACTGACAATGAACACACATTGACTGATAATGAAAACACATACTGACTGATGGAGAACACACACTGACTGATGGAGAACACACACTGACTGATGGAGTACACACACTGACTGATAATGAACACACATTGACTGATAATGAAAACACACACTGACTGATAATGAAACCCACACTGACTGATAATGAACACACATTGACTGATAATGAAAACACACACTGACTGATAATGAACACACGCTGGCTGATAATGAAAGACACAATGACTGATAATGAAACACACACTGACTGATAATAAAACGCACACTGACTGATAATGAAACACACGCTGACTGATAATGAAACAGACACTGTCTGATAATGAACACACGCTGACTGATAATGAAACACACAATGACTGATAATGAAACACACGCTGACTGATAATGAAACAGACGCTGACTGATAATGAACACACGCTGACTGATAATGAAACACACAATGACTGATAATGAACACACGCTGACTGATAATGAAACACACAATGACTGCTAATGAAACACACACTGACTGATAATGAACACACGCTGACTGATAATGAAACACACACTGACTGATAATGAAACACACATTGACTGATAATGAAACACACATTGACTGATAATGAAACACACGCTGACTGAAAATGAAACACACATTGACTGATAATGAAACACACACTGACTGACAATGAAACACACATTGACTGATAATGAAACACACACTGACTGATAATGAAACACACACTGACTGATAATTAAACACACACTGACTGATAATGAAACACACACTGACTGATAATGAAACACACATTGACTGATAATGAAACACACGCTGACTGATAATGAAACACACGCTGACTGATAATGAAACACACACTGACTGATAATGAAACACACACTGACTGATAATGAAACACACATTGACGGATAATGAAACACACGCTGAATTATAATGAAACACACGCTGACTGATAATGAAACACACACTGACTGATAATGAAGACACATTGACTGATAATGAAACACACAATGACTGATAATGAAAACACATTGACTGATAATGAAACACACATTGACCAATAATGGACATACATTGACTGATGAACACACGCGGACTGATAATGAACATGCGCTGATTGATAATGAACACACGGTGACTGATAATAAAACACACACTGACTGATAATGAAACACACACTGACTGATAATGAAACACACACTGACTGGCAATGAAACACACTTTGACTGATAATGAAACACACACTGACTGATAATGAAACACACACTGACTGATAATGAAACAGATGCTGACTGATAATGAACACACGCTGACTGATAATGAAACACACACTGACTGATAATGAACACACGCTGACTGATAATGAAACACACAATGACTGCTAATGAAACACACACTGACTGATAATGAACACACGCTGACTGATAATGAAACACACACTGACTGATAATGATACACACATTGACTGATAATGAAACACACATTGACTGATAATGAAACACACGCTGACTGAAAATGAAACACACATTGACTGATAATGAAACACACACTGACTGACAATGAAACACACATTGACTGATAATGAAACACACACTGACTGATAATGAAACACACACTGACTGATAATTAAACACACACTGACTGATAATGAAACACACACTGACTGATAATGAAACACACATTGACTGATAATGAAACACACATTGACTGATAATGAAACACACATTGATTGATAATGAAACACACGCTGACTGATAATGAAACACACGCTGACTGATAATGAAACACACGCTGACTGATAATGAAACACACGCTGACTGATAATGAAACACACACTGACTGATAATGAAGACACATTGACTGATAATGAAACACACACTGACTGATAATGAAACACACACTGAGTGATAATGAACATACGCTGATTGATAATGAACACACGGTGACTGATAATGAAACACACACTGACTGACAATGAAACACACTTTGACTGATAATGAAACACCCACTGACTGATAATGAAACACACACTGACTGATAATGAAACACACACTGACTAATTATGAAACACACATTGACTGATAATGAAACACACGCTGACTGATAATGAAACACACACTGACTGATAATGAAACACACACTGACTGATAATGAAACACACACTGACCGATAATGAGGACAGTACGAAGTCTTACAACACCAGGTTAAAGTCCAACAGGTTTGTTTTGATGTCACTAGCTTTCGGAGCGCTGCTCCTTCCTCAGGTGAATGAAGAGGTCTGTTCCAGAAACACATATAGAGACAAATTCAAAGATGCCAAACAATGCTTGGAATGCGAGCATTAGCAGGTGATTAAATCTTTACAGATCCAGAGATGGGGTAACCCCAGGTTAAAGAGGTGTGAATTGTGATAATGAGGACACACACTGACTGATAATGAAACACACACTGACTGATAATGAAACACACATTGTCTGATAATGAAACACACTGACTGATAATGAAACACACATTGACTGATAATGAAACACACATTGACTGATAATGAAACAGACACTGACTGATAATGAACACAAGCTGACTGATAATGAAACACACATTGACTGATAATGAAACACACGCTGACTGATAATGAAACACACACTGACTGATAATGAACACACGCTGACTGATAATGAAACACACACTGACTGATAATGAACACGCGCTGACTGATAATAAAATACACATTGACTGATAATGAAACACACACTGATAATGAAACACACATTGACTGATAATGAAACACACACTAACTGAAAATGAAACACACATTGACTGATAATGAAACACACACTGACTGATAATGAAACACACACTGACTGATAATTATACACACTGACTGATAATGAAACACACACTGACTGATAATGAAACACACATTGACTGATAATGAAACACACGCTGACTGATAATGAAACACACACTGACTGATAATGAAACACACACTGACTGATAATGAAACACACGCTGACTGAAAATGAAACACACACGGACTGATAATGAACACACACTGACCGAGTTTGAAGACATATTGACTGATAATGAAACACACAATGACTGATAATGAAAACACATTGACTGATAATGAAACACACATTGACCGATAATGGACATACATTGACTGATGAACACACGCGGACTGATAATGAACATACACTGATTGATAATGAACACATGGTGACTGATAATGAAACACACACTGACTGATAATGAAACACACACTGACTGACAATGAAACACACTTTGATCGCTAATGAAACACACACTGACTGATAATGAAACACACACTGACTGATAATGAAACACACATTGACTGATAATAAAACACACACTGACTGATAATGAAACCCACATTGACTAATAATGAAACACACACTGACTGATAATGAAACACACATTGACTGATAATGAAACACACATTGACTGATAATGAAACACACGCTGACTGATAATGAAACACACATTGACTGATAATGAAACACACGCTGACTGATAATGAAACACACACTGACTGATAATGAACACACGCTGACTGATAATGAAACACACATTGACTGATAATGAAACACACACTGACTGATAATGAAGACATATTGACTGATAATGAAACACACACTGACTGATAATGAAACACACACTGACTGATAATGAAACAGACACTGACTGATAATGAAACAGACACTGACTGATAATGAAACAGACACTGACCGATAATGAGGACACACACTGACTGATAATGAAACACACACTGACTGACAATGAAACACACTTTGACTGATAATGAAACAGACGCTGACTGATAATGAAACACACACTGACTGATAATGAAACACACACTGACTGATAATGAAACACACACTGACTGATAATGAAACACACACTGACTGACAATGAAACACACATTGACTGATAATGAAACACACATTGACTGATAATGAAACACACACTGACTGATAATGAACACACACTGACTGATAGTGAAACACACACTGACTGACAATGAAACACACACTGACTGATAATGCAACCGACACTGACTGATAATGAAGACACATTGACTGATAATGAAACACACATTGACCGATAATGGACATACACTGACTGATGAACACACGCGGACTGATAATGAAACACACGCTGACTGATAATGAAACACACATTGACTGATATTGAACACACGCTGACTGATAATGAACACACGCTGACTGATAATGAAACACACATTGACTGATAATGAAACACACACTGACTGATAATGAAACACACACTGACTGATAATGAAACACACACTGACTGATAATGAAACAGACATTGACCGATAATGAAGACACACACTGACTGATAATGCAACCGACACTGACTGATAATGAAGACACATTGACTGATAATGAAACACACATTGACCGATAATGGACATACACTGACTGATGAACACACGCGGACTGATAATGAAACACACGCTGACTGATAATGTAAACACACACTGACTGATAATGAAAACACACACTGACTGACAATGAACACACATTGACTGATAATGAAACACACATTGACTGATAATGAAACACACGCTGACTGATAATAAAACACACACTGACTGATAATGAAACACATATTGACTGATAATGAAACACACGCTGACTGAAAATGAAACACACACGGACTGATAATGAACACACACTGACCGAGTTTGAAGACATATTGACTGATAATGAAACACACAATGACTGATAATGAAAACACATTGACTGATAATGAAACACACATTGACCGATAATGGACATACATTGACTGATGAACACACGCGGACTGATAATGAACATACACTGATTGATAATGAACACATGGTGACTGATAATGAAACACACACTGACTGATAATGAAACACACACTGACTGACAATGAAACACACTTTGATCGCTAATGAAACACACACTGACTGATAATGAAACACACACTGACTGATAATGAAACACACATTGACTGATAATGAAACACACACTGACTGATAATGAAACCCACATTGACTAATAATGAAACACACACTGACTGATAATGAAACACACATTGACTGATAATGAAACACACATTGACTGATAATGAAACACACGCTGACTGATAATGAAACACACATTGACTGATAATGAAACACACGCTGACTGATAATGAAACACACACTGACTGATAATGAACACACGCTGACTGATAATGAAACACACATTGACTGATAATGAAACACACACTGACTGATAATGAAGACATATTGACTGATAATGAAACACACACTGACTGATAATGAAACACACACTGACTGATAATGAAACAGACACTGACTGATAATGAAACAGACACTGACTGATAATGAAACAGACACTGACTGATAATGAAACAGACACTGACCGATAATGAGGACACACACTGACTGATAATGAAACACACACTGACTGATAATGAAACACACATTGACTGATAATGAAACGCACTGACTGATAATGAAACACACACTGACTGACAATGAAACACAGATTGACTGATAATGAAACACACAGACTGCTAATGAAACACACACTGACTGATAATGAAACACACACTGACTGATAATGAAACACACACTGACTGACAATGAAACACGCATTGACTGATAATGAAACACACACTGACTGATAATGAAACACACACTGACTGATAATAAAACGCACACTGACTGATAATGAAACACACGCTGACTGATAATGAAACAGACACTGTCTGATAATGAACACACGCTGACTGATAATGAAACACACAATGACTGATAATGAAACACACGCTGACTGATAATGAAACAGACGCTGACTGATAATGAACACACGCTGACTGATAATGAAACACACACTGACTGATAATGAACTCACGCTGACTGATAATGAAACACACAATGACTGCTAATGAAACACACACTGACTGATAATGAACACACGCTGACTGATAATGAAACACACACTGACTGATAATGAACTCACGCTGACTGATAATGAAACACACAATGACTGCTAATGAAACACACACTGACTGATAATGAACACACGCTGACTGATAATGAAACACACAATGACTGATAATGAAACACACGCTGACTGATAATGAAACAGACGCTGACTGATAATGAACACACGCTGACTGATAATGAAACACACGTTGACTGAAAATGAAACACACACTGACTGATAATGAACACACACTGACCGATAATGAAGACACATTGACTGATAATGAAACACACAATGACTGATAATGAAAACACATTGACTGATAATGAAACAAACATTGACCGATAATGGACATACATTGACTGATGAACACACGCGGACTGATAATGAACATACGCTGATTGATAATGAACACACGGTGACTGATAATGAAACACACACTGACTGATAATGAAACACACACTGACTCACAATGAAACACACTTTGACTGATAATGAAACACACTTTGACTGATAATGAAACACACACTGACTGATAATGAAACACACACTGACTGATAATGAAACACACATTGACTGATAATGAAACACACACTGACTGATAATGAAACACACGCTGACTGATAATGAAACACACACTGACTGAAATTGAAACACACATTGACTGATAATGAAACACACAGAGACTGATAATGAAACACACAGGCTGATAATGAAACACACACTGACTGATAATGAAACACACACTGACTGATAATGAAACACACACTGACTGACAATGAAACACACGTTGACAGATAATGAAACACACACTGACTGATAATGAAACACACACTGACTGATAATAAAACGCACACTGACTGATAATGAAACACACACTGACTGATAATGAAAGACACTGTCTGATAATGAACACATGCTGACTGATAATGAAACACACAATGACTGATAATGAAACACACAATGACTGATAATGGAACACACACTGACTGATAATGAAACACGCATTGACTGATCATGAAACACACGCTGACTGATAATGAAACACACGCTGACTGAAAATGAAACACACATTGACTGATAATGAAACACACACTGACTGACAATGAAACACACATTGACTGATAATGAAACACACATTGACTGATAATGAAACACACGCTGACTGATAATGAAACACACGCTGACTGATAATGAACACACACTGACCGATAATGAAGACACATTGACTGATAATGAAACACACAATGACTGATAATGAAAACACATTGACTGATAATGAAACACACACTGACTGATAATGAAACACACATTGACTGATAATGAAACACACGCTGACTGATAATGAAAGACACTGTCTGATAATGAACACATGCTGACTGATAATGAAACACACAATGACTGATAATGAAACACACAATGACTGATAATGGAACACACACTGACTGATAATGAAACACACATTGACTGATCATGAAACACACGCTGACTGATAATGAAACACACGCTGACTGAAAATGAAACACACATTGACTGATAATGAAACACACACTGACTGACAATGAAACACACATTGACTGATAATGAAACACACATTGACTGATAATGAAACACACGCTGACTGATAATGAAACACACGCTGACTGATAATGAACACACACTGACCGATAATGAAGACACATTGACTGATAATGAAACACACAATGACTGATAATGAAAACACATTGACTGATAATGAAACACACATTGACCGATAATGGACATACATTGACTGATGAACACACGCGGACTGATAATGAACATACGCTGATTGATAATGAACACACGGTGACTGATAATATGAAACACACACTGACTGATAATGAAACACACACTGACTGACAATGAAACACACTTTGACTGATAATGAAACACACACTGACTGATAATGAAACACACACTGACTGATAATGAAACACACATTGACTGATAATGAAACACACACTGACTGATAATGAAACACACACTAACTGATAATGAAACACACGCTGACTGATAATGAAACAGACACTGACTGATAATGAAACAGACAGTGACCGATAATGAGGAGACACACTGACTGATAATGAAACACACACTGACTGATAATGAAACACACATTGACCGATAATGGACATACATTGACTGATGAACACACGCGGACTGATAATGAACATACGCTGATTGATAATGAACACACGGTGACTGATAATGAAACACACACTGACTGATAATGAAACACACACTGACTGACAATGAAACACACTTTGACTGATAATGAAACACACACTGACTGACAATGAAACACACATTGACTGATAATGAAACACACTTTGACTGATAATGAAACACACAGACTGATAATGAAACACACACTGACTGATAATGAAACACACACTGACTGATAATGAAACATACACTGACTGGCAATGAAACACACATTGACTGATAATGAAACACACACTGACTGATAATGAAACACACACTGACTGATAATAAAACGCACACTGACTGATAATGAAACACACGCTGACTGATAATGAAACAGACACTGTCTGATAATGATCACACGCTGAATGATAATGAAACACACAATGACTGATAATGAAACACACGCTGACTGATAATGAAACACCCGCTGACTGATAATGAACACACGCTGACTGATAATGAAACACACACTGACTGATAATGAACACACGCTGACTGATAATGAAACAAACAATGACTGATAATGAAACACACACTGACTGATAATGAAACACACACTGACTGATAATGAAACACACATTGACTGATAATGAAACACACTGACTGATAATGAAACACACACTGACTGATAATGAAACACACATTGACTGATAATGAAACACACGCTGACTGATAATGAAACACACGCTGACTGATAATGAAACACACACTGACTGATAATGAAACACACGCTGACTGATAATGAAACACACAATGACTGATAATGAAACACACGCTGACTGATAATGAAACACACGCTGACTGATAATGAACACACGCTGACTGATAATGAAACACACACTGACTGATAATGAAACACACGCTGACTGATAATGAAACACACACTGACTGATAATGAAACACACACTGACCGATAATGAAACACACACTGACCGATAATGAGGACACACACTGACTGATAATGACGACACACACTAACTGATAATGAAACACACATTGACTGATAATGAAACACACATTGACTGATAATGAAACACACATTGACTGATAATGAAACACACACTGACTGATAATGAAACAGACACTGACTGAGAATGAAACACACACTGACTGACAATGAAACACACATTGACTGATAATGAAACACACATTGACTGATAATGAAACACACACTGACTGATAATGAACACACACTGACTGATAATGAAACACACACTGACTGACAATGAAACACACATTGACTGATAATGAAACACACATTGACTGATAATGAAACACACACTGACTGATAATGAACACACACTGACCGATAATGAAGACACATTGACTGATAATGAAACACACATTGACCGATAATGGACATACATTGACTGATGAACACACGCGGACTGATAATGAACATACGCTGATTGATAATGAACACACGGTGACTGATAATGAAACACACACTGACTGATAATGAAACACACAGACTGACAATGAAACAAACTCTGACTGATAATGAAACACACACTGACTGATAATGAAACACACACTGACTGATAATGAAACACACACTGACTGATAATGAAACACACATTGACTGATAATGAAACACACGCTGACTGATAATGAAACACACGCTGACTGATAATGAAACTCACACTGACTGATAATGAAACACACACTGACTGATAATGAAACACACACTGACCGATAATGAGGACACACACTGACTGATGATGACGACACACACTGACTGATAATGAAACACACATTGACTGATAATGAAACACACATTGACTGATAATGAAACACACATTGACTGATAATGAAACACACACTGACTGATAATGAAACACACACTGACTGATAATGAAACAGACACTGACTGAGAATGAAACACACATTGACTGATAATGAAACACACATTGACTGATAATGAAACACACACTGACTGATAATGAAACACACACTGACTGATAATGAAATACACACTGACTGATAATGAAACACACACTGACTGATAATGAAACACACACTGATTGATAATGAAACACACATTGACTGATAATGAAACACACACTGACTGATAATGAAACACACACTGACTGATAATGAAACACACACTGACTGATAATGAAACACACACTGACTGACAATGAAACACACATTGACTGATAATGAAACACACATTGACTGATAATGAAACACACACTGACTGATAATGAACACACACTGACTGATAATGAAACACACACTGACTGACAATGAAACACACACTGACTGATAATGCAACCGACACTGACTGATAATGAAGACACATTGACTGATAATGAAACACACATTGACCGATAATGGACATACACTGACTGATGAACACACGCGGACTGATAATGAAACACACGCTGACTGATAATGAAACACACATTGACTGATATTGAACACACGCTGACTGATAATGAAACACACACTGACTGATAATGAAACACACAGACTGACAATGAAACAAACTCTGACTGATAATGAAACACACACTGACTGATAATGAAACACACACTGACTGATAATGAAACACACGCTGACTGATAATGAAACACACGCTGACTGATAATGAAACACACACTGACTGATAATGAAACACACACTGACTGATAATGAAACACACACTGACCGATAATGAGGACACACACTGACTGATGATGACGACACACACTGACTGATAATGAAACACACATTGACTGATAATGAAACACACATTGACTGATAATGAAACACACATTGACTGATAATGAAACACACACTGACTGATAATGAAACACACACTGACTGATAATGAAACACACACTGACTGAGAATGAAACACACATTGACTGATAATGAAACACACATTGACTGATAATGAAACACACACTGACTGATAATGAAACACACACTGACTGATAATGAAATACACACTGACTGATAATGAAACACACACTGACTGATAATGAAACACACACTGACTGACAATGAAACACACACTGACTGACAATGAAACACACGCTGATTGATAATGAAACACACGCTGACTGATAATGAAACACACGCTGACTGATAATGAAACACACGCTGACTGAAAATGAAACACACACTGACCGATAATGAAGACACATTGACTGATAATGAAACACACATTGACCGATAATGGACATACATTGACTGATGAACACACGCGGACTGATAATGAACATACGCTGATTGATAATGAACATACGGTGACTGATAATGAACACACGGTGACTGATAATGAAACACACAATGACTGATAATGAAACACACTTTGACTGATAATGAAACACACACTGACTGATAATGAAACACACACTGACTGATAATGAAACACACACTGACTGATAATGAAACACACACTGACTGATAATGAAACCGACACTGACTGATAATGAAGACACACACTGACTGATAATGCAACCGACACTGACTGATAATGAAGACACATTGACTGATAATGAAACACACATTGACCGATAATGGACATACACTGACTGATGAACACACGCGGACTGATAATCAAACACACGCTGACTGATAATGAAACACACATTGACTGATATTGAACACACGCTGACTGATAATGAACACACGCTGACTCATAATGAAACACACATTGACTGATAATGAAACACACACTGACTGATAATGAAACACACACTGACTGATAATGAAACACACGCTGACTGATAATGAAACAGACATTGACCGATAATGTAGACACACACTGACTGATAATGCAACCGACACTGACTGATAATGAAGACACACAATGACTGATAATGAAGACACATTGACTGATAATGAAACACACATTGACCGATAATGGACATACACTGACTGATGAACACACGCGGACTGATAATGAAACACACGCTGACTGATAATGTAAACACACACTGACTGATAATGAAAACACACACTGACTGACAATGAACACACATTGACTGATAATGAAAACACATACTGACTGATAATGATCACACACTGACTGATAATGAAACACACACTGACTGATAATGAAACACACACTGACTGATAATGTAAACACACACTGACTGATAATGAAAACACACACTGACTGATAATGAAACACACGCTGACTGATAATGTAAACACACACTGACTGATAATGAAACACACACTGACTGATAATGAAACACACACTGACTGATAATGAAACACACACTGACTGATAATGTAAACACACACTGACTGATAATGAAACACACACTGACTGATAATGAAACACACACTGACTGATAATGTAAACACACACTGACTGATAATGAAACACACACTGACTGATAATGTAAACACACACTGACTGATAATGAAAACACACACTGACTGATAATGAAACACACGCTGACTGATAATGTAAACACACACTGACTGATAATGAAAACACACACTGACTGATAATGAAACACACATTGACTGATAATGAAAACACACACTGACTGATAATGAAACACACACTGACTGATAATGAAACAGACATTGACCGATAATGTAGACACACACTGACTGATAATGCAACCGACACTGACTGATAATGAAGACACACAATGACTGATAATGAAGACACATTGACTGATAATGAAACACACATTGACCGATAATGGACATACACTGACTGATGAACACACGCGGACTGATAATGAAACACACGCTGACTGATAATGTAAACACACACTGACTGATAATGAAAACACACACTGACTGACAATGAACACACATTGACTGATAATGAAAACACATACTGACTGATGGAGAACACACACTGACTGATGGAGAACACACACTGACTGATGGAGAACACACACTGACTGATGGAGAACACACACTGACTGATAATGAACACACATTGACTGATAATGAAAACACACACTGACTGATAATGAAACACACAATGACTGATAATGAAACACACGCTGACTGATAATGAAACACACACTGACTGATAATGAACACACGCTGACTGATAATGAAATACACATTGACTGATAATGAAACACACACTGACTGATAATGAAACACACATTGACTGATAATGAAACACACGCTGACTGATAATGAAACACACGCTGACTGATAATGAAACACACACTGACTGATAATGAAACACACACTGACTGATAATGAAACACACACTGACTGATAATGATACAGACACTGACCGATAATGAGGACACACACAGACTGATAATGAAACACACACTGACTGATAATGAAACACACACTGACTGATAATGAAACACACATTGACTGATAATGAAACACACGCTGACTGAAAATGAAACACACATAGACTGATAATGAAACACACGCTGATGATTATGAAACACACACTGACTGATAATGAACACAAGCTGACTGATAATGAAACACACACTGACTGATAATGAACACACGCTGACTGATAATGAAACACACATTGACTGATAATGAAACACACGCTGAATGATAATGAAACACACGCTGACTGATAATAAAACACACACTGACTGATAATGAAACACACACTGACTGATGATGAAGACACACACTGACTGATAATGAAACCGACACTGACTGATAATGAAGACACACACTGACTGATAATGAAACACACGGACTGAGAATGAAACACACACTGACTGATAATGAAACAGACATTGACCGATAATGAAGACACACACTGACTGATAATGCAACCGACACTGACTGATAATGAAGACACACAATGACTGATAATGAAGACAAATTGACTGATAATGAAACACACATTGACCGATAATGGACATACACTGACTGATGAACACACGCTGACTGATAATGAAACACACGCTGACTGATAATGAAACAGACATTGACCGATAATGAAGACACACACTGACTGATAATGCAACCGACACTGACTGATAATGAAGACACACAATGACTGATAATGAAGACAAATTGACTGATAATGAAACACACATTGACCGATAATGGACATACACTGACTGATGAACACACGCTGACTGATAATGAAACACACATTGACTGATATTGAACACACGCTGACTGATAATGAACACACGCTGACTGATAATGAAACACACATTGACTGATAATGAAACACACACTGACTGATAATGAAACACACATTGACTGATAATGAAACACATGCTGACTGATAATGAAACACACGCTGACTGATAATGTAAACACACACTGACTGATAATGAAACACACATTGACTGATAATGAAACACACACTGACTGATAATGAAACACACACTGACTGATAATGAAACAGACATTGACCGATAATGAAGACACACACTGACTGATAATGCAACCGACACTGACTGATAATGAAGACACACAATGACTGATAATGAAGACACATTGACTGATAATGAAACACACATTGACCGATAATGGACATACACTGACTGATGAACACACGCGGACTGATAATGAAACACACGCTGACTGATAATGTAAACACACACTGACTGATAATGAAAACACACACTGACTGACAATGAACACACATTGACTGATAATGAAAACACACACTGACTGATGGAGAACAGACACTGACTGATGGAGAACACACACTGACTAATGGAGAACACACACTGACTGATAATGAACACACATCGACTGATAATGAAAACACACACTGACTGATAATGAAACACACACTGACTGATAATGAACACACATTGACTGATAATGAAAACACACACTGACTGATAATGAACACACGCTGGCTGATAATTAAAACACACACTGACAATGAAAACACACAGGGAAATTACTGGAGAGAATTCTTCGAGGCAGGACCTACTCCCGTTTGGAAGCAAGTGGACGTATTAGCGAAAGGCAGCACGGTTTTGTGAAGGGGGGGTCGTGTTTCACTAACTTGATGAGAGTTTTTCGAGGAGGTCGCAAAGATGTTTGATGCAGGTAGGGCAATGGATGCTGTATATATGGACTTCAGTAAGGCCTTTGATATGGTCCCTCATGGCAGACTGGTACAAAAGATGAAGTCACACGGGATCAGAGGTGAGCTGGCAAGATGGATACAGAACTGGCTAGGTCATAGAAGGCAGAGAGTAGCAATGGAAGGGTGTTTTTCAGATTGGAGGGCTGTGACTTGCGGTGTTCCGCAGGGATCAGTGCTGGGACCTTTGCTGTTCGTAGTATAAATGATTTGGAGGAAAATATAACCGGTCTGATTAGTAAGTTTGCGGACGACTCAAAGGTTGGAGGAATTGCGGATAGCGATGAGGATTGACAGAGGATACAGCAGGATTTAGATCGTTTGGCGACTTGGGCAGAGAGATGGCAGATGGAGTTTAATCCGGACAAATGTGAGGTAATACATTTTGGAAGGTCTAATACAGGTAGGGAATATACAGTGAATGGTAGAACACTCAAGAGTATTGACAGTCAGAGAGATCTAGGTGTTCGGGTCCACAGGTCACTGAAAGGGGCAACACAGGTGGAGAAGGTAGTCAAGAAGGCATATGGCATGCTTGCCTTCATTGGCCGGGGCATTAAGTATAAAAATTAGCAAGTCATGTTGCAGCTGAATAGAACCTTAGTTAGGCCACACTTGGAGTATAGTGTTCAATTCTGGTCGCCACACTACCAGAAGGATGTGGAGGCTTTAAAGAGGGTGCAGAAGAGATTTACCAGGCTGTTGCCTGATATGGAGGGCATAAGCTATGAGGAGAGGTTTAATAAACTTGGTTTGTTCTCACTGGAGGTTGAGGGGCGACCTGATAGAGGTCTACAAAATTATGAGGGGAATAGACAGAGTGGATGGTCAGAGACTTTTTCCCAGGGAGGAGGGGTCAATTACTAGGGGGCATAGGTTTAAGGTGCGAGGGGCAAGGTTTAGAGGAGATGTACGAGGCAAGTTTTTTTTTTTACACAGAAGGTAGTGGGTGCCTGGAACTCGCTACCGGAGGTGATGGAAGCAGGGACGCTAGTGACCTTTTAAGTGGCATCTTGACAAATACATGAATAGGATGGGAATAGAGGGATACGGACCCCGGAAGTGTAGAAGATTTTAGTTTCGTCGGGCAGCATGTTCGGCGCAGGCTTGGAGGGCCGAAGGGCCTGTTCCTGTGCTGTACTTCTTTGTTCTTGTTCACACAGACTGATAATGAAACATACACTGACATATTCTGGTGAGTCCCCACCTTGAGCACTATGTCTAGTTCTGTCAGTCCCCACTTTCAGCACTGGGGTCCAATTCAGGGCTGTCCCCACTTTGAGCAGTGTCCCCATCTTGAGTAAAAGGTTAAGTTCTGGTTTAAGTGTCCTTCATGTTTACTCATGTTATTGTAGCTTCACCCATGATTACAGAGAGTCTGAAGGAACTGCTGCGATAGCACAAGAGATGTCAACAGTAGGACATGTGGAATTAGGAAAACTCATTGGGCATAAAATGACTCAACAGAATTAATGTTGATAGACGTTGATCAAATATCAAATGACAAAGGTAGTGAACCAGATACTGAGGATTCTAAGTATTAGTCTAATAGACAGCATTCACCTGATGAAGGAGCTGTGCTCTGAAAGCTAGTTATTCGAAACAAACCTGTTGGACTTTAACCTGGTGTTGTAAGACTTCTTACTGTAACTAATCTTGAAGAAATGACAAGTAATTCTTACAAAGCTAGTAAAGAAGACAGCAAATCAGAAGCAAAAAATGAATTGGACTTGCCTAAATGTAATTTGTTATAGCTTCATGCAGGAAACCCATTGCTTTTCACTTCACGTGCAAATAATTTTCAGAACATGCCTGCTTTGAAGGAAACTATACATGACAGCATGGCATCAGTTAGTCAGGGCGAGGGCAGTAAGGCCTGTGATAGCAAGCGAACGGTTCGTTAACCCACATACTGTGAAAGAGAAACAAACAGCAAAGGAGACAAAATAATCAGTTGTCAATTCCTTTTACAAATTAAGGGGAAGGGGGATGCTGCCACATCTGTTAACGCCAATAATGGGCCAACCTCTGCTTCTGAAACTAAAGAAGAAGAAATAAAATCTGGAAAGCATAAATGTTTTCATTCCATATTACCAAATGGGGATACGGTCAACATGTATCTTTAAGGCAAGTGGTCTGTGCCACTTAATTCAAGCAGATGATTGCAGCAGAAGCTGAGATCACAGTGCTGGTTCAGACTGGTGTTGCAGACTGAACGGCACCAATGATTGAGATTGGCTGGTATTTGGTTTGATTGGTTTGGCTGGCGGCAATGAATTGGTCCAAAAGGCTGCGCTCTTCCTGGTAACAGGTGGTTAATCTGATCCCACTAGATTGTTTTTCAGAGTCCCACGGCTTAAGATTGGTTAAGTTTTGGTCTTGACAGCCCCAGAGAAGGACCTGCTATCCTCTCCTCTCCATTTTTCTTCAGAATGGCTGTGTTTCTAAAAAGCAAGAGACACTGGAATGATCTATGTGCAGAGTCCAGAACTGACCGACTCTCTCTACTCAAAGGCAAAGGAAGAGCCAACCAACTCTCTCTCCAGAGAGATAGAGGCCTGAATGCGAACCTTGACCTGGAGGCCCAATCTGTTGAGAAATAAAGGGTCCCTCTCGAAATCATGCTGCCTGTGGTACTGCATTTTCTAAGCTGTAGGGACCCTGAATGAATGACTCTACAAATAAGACAATTTCCCCCTGTAAACCAGAGACTTTAATCAGCAATCTTGCTTTGAAGAAAGTGTGCTGAAGAACCACCATCTGAAGCAAAGGCTTTTGGCTTCCATCCTTTTTAATTTGTTCATCCCTTCCCCTTGCCCCCTCTGTGTTTGTCTGTCTTGTGTGTGGGTAGAGGGTGGGGCAGTTAAAGTGGGAGTTAGGGTATGGTGATAGTTAACCAGAGGCATTCACTGTACTTTTCCATGATAGTTCTTGTTATAAATAAACAGTAATTGTGTTTAAACTTACAAATCTGGTGACTCTAATTATTGGGCAGCCGACATCCAAAGACTTTGGGTATTTTTATTAGAATTATTGGCTAATTCACTTCTGTTGTGACTCCGGAACGAATGGGGCTGGAATTGACCACGCACTTGCCTAGGGTGTCGGAACATAATTTGGCGGCTCGTCCAGGAGCTTTGGAATGGTAGACAGCAAAGTTTGGGTTACAGAGTAAATTAAAGAGACACCAGGTTAGTAGCGATATGACAGGATGGCTTTGGAAACTGTTAAGGGTTTTCTTCATGTGGACGACTTATCTCTGATTTATTTTAAAGAGCTTCGCAAAGACAAGCTTGTCGAATTGTTAGGTGTGTTAAAAATAGAGGTGCCAGCAAGAGCTAGGAAGGTAGAGATAATATGAATTTATCTCAACATATGAATTTGAAAGAAATGCTAGAATCACAGCCTGGGTCACGGCAACAATTGGCAAAAATCCAGTTGCAAATGAAACAATTGGAAATGCAGCAAAAAGTAAAAGAAAAGGAGCCGAGGCTGAGGGAAAAAGCAATGAAGATGCAGCAAGAGAAATGGAGAGGAAGCATAAGGAAAAGGAAAGAGAAAAAGAAATGGAGATGGAACTGAGGAAGCTGGAACTAGAGAGGGATGAAAAAGCAAAAGAGAGAGAGCTCCGGGTGAAGGCACTGGAAATTAGTGGGAAGCTACCAGAAATAGGTGGGAGGAGGGGCTTAATCCTAGGGCAGAACCCAATGTCCTTAAATTTATACAGGCCCTCCAAAAATTTGATGAAGAGGTAGAAACCTTTTTTACGGCTTTTGGGAAAATAGCAATCAAAATGGCGTGACCAAGAGAAAAGAGGACATAACCCATGCAGAGTGAATTGACAGGGCGGGCACAGGACTTTTATGCTTCCCTGTCAGAATGGGTATCTAAGAATTATGATGAGGTAAAAAAGGCTATTCTGGACGCATATGAATTGGTTCCCAAAGCATATAGGCAAACATTTTGGAATTTAAGAAGACAGCCAGGACAGACTTATGCAGAAATCAAAAGGGTTAAGCAGAACAAATTAAGATCCCAGATATTACCCAAACAGTGGCTAGGATACTGCACTGAAACCCCAATATATTAGTTTATTTGAAAGACTGTTGGAAGGAATGATTTCCCCCAGCAGTGACTGCGTGAAGAATTAGGGCTTGGTTATTTTTTTTAAAATAGAACTTTATTATGACTACAATATTAAACTTTGTTAACTTCACACCCGAAGAGAACTTACAATTTACACCTTAAACACTACTACTCAATTTCCCAATAAACAACAAGAAAATAAACAAAAAGCTCTCAATCTATATCACTGTGGGAGAATTGTGGACTCCGCATCAGGCAGATCAGAATTTAACTCTTCGCTCCACAGCTTTCTCCAAAATCTGCCTCTCAACACAGCTTCACAAAATGACTCACTGCATTCCTTGGCTCTACCCAGTAATGACCTCATCTTCCCAATCTTAAAAAAAAATGATCTCTGCAGGCTACAACGCACGTTAAATCCCCAGGGTCTTTCCCACTCAAACTATAGTCCATTAGCCGAGACTGAAAACCACATTCCTTTGTCAATTTTACCTTCTGGCTGCTAAAACACCCAGGCCCTTGCAAAACCGAATTCTTTAAAAAAAACATGTCCATTGAAATTGAACACGCTCTAACCCCAGGCTTTTAATTCTTAAATTGCCCAATACTTAGAACCAAATATATTTAAAGTCTTCCAGTCATCCCTTTTTTAAAAAAGAACCAGCAATGCGAACAGATTACTTCATTTTTCAAAAACACTTCTACCTTTAAACATTTCTCAAGATTACATACAATTTATATTCTGTACAATATATAATTTTACACTTTTAAACAGACATCACATAAATATAATTCATTTTAGTCTTCTCACATGTTACAGTCTTGATAAAGCAATCACATTTTCTCTTTGTGCCACATGTAGAATTGTAAATTAAACGGTGATAATAATCCATCTGGATCGTCTTGCGTTTTAAATTTATCCAAGGATTTTAATGAATTATGATTTATCAATTTAAGTGCATGCCTTTTGGAATGAAGAATGCGCCAGCAACATTCCAAAGATTAACCAGGAAGGTAACCTTGGGTCTAAAAAATTGTGCAGTATACATTGACGATTTACTGGTGTTCAGTGCAGCATGAAATAAACATTTAGACAAGTATGTACAAATGAGTCAGCTAAATTGTTACTAACATAGATGTTAAAATGTTGTAACGTCAATACCAAACTCAATGTTTCCTTCTTGATGGTCAGTCAACACCCACATCACTCGCATCAATTGCCACCATAAATGGTTTTGCATAATTAGGTGTCATCAACACAGGTGCGGTGGTAACAGGGACTTCAGATTATCAAATGCCTCCTGACATTCCGGTGTCGACTGAATTGGTGTTTTTTTTTTTAAGTTCAGTCGGGAGCAACCACAATGCTGAAATTTGGGACAAATTTCCGGTAGAAACCACTCATCTTCTCTACTAGTTGATGGAAATTCTCCAACAGCTTTCGTCTTCACATTCCGTGGAGCCATCTGACCGTGTCCTAAGAAGATGACTTGAGGTTTTACAAACTCACTCTTAGCCACATTTATCACCAACGCAGCTTCCTCTAATCGATCAAATTATTTTTTTTAATGTTCTAAATGTTTCTTGCATGCTGCACTGAACACCAGCAAATCGTCAATGTATACTGCACAATTTTTTAGACCCAAGATTACCTTCCAGGTTAATCTTTGGAATGTTGCTGGCGCATTCTTCATTCCAAATGGCATGCACTTAAAATTGATAGATCATTTGGCGTTACAAAAGCCAAAAATTCTTTCACCCTGTTTTATAAAAGGTACTCGCCAATATCCGTAAAGTAAGTCACGTTTAGTAATAAAATTTACTTGTCCCACCTTTTCAACACAGTCTTCCAAACAAGGAATAGGATACGAATCTGACTTTGAAACACCGTTGACCTTTCTATAGACCACACATAATCGTTGTCTTCCGTCCGGTTCTGATACCATGACAATCGGTGAGCTCCAATTGCTGCAACTCACTTTGATGATATTATCCATAAGCATGTTGTCGATCTCCTTTTGTCGATTTCAGCGGGAGAGGTGTGCAAGTGATTTCTGGGAGGTAGGTTTATCCTTTAAAAACACTTACCTTCACAGGAACAGGCCAGTCGATTTCAGCGGGAGCGGTGCGCAAGTGATTTCTGGGAGGTAAGTGTATCCTTTAAAAACACTTACCATCACAGGAGCAGGCCAGTCGATTTCAGCGGGAGCGGTGCGCAAGTGATTTCTGGGAGGTAAGTTTATCCTTTAAAAACACTTACTTCCACAGGAACAGGCCAGTCGATTTCAGCTGGAGCGGTGCGCAAGTGATTTCAGGGACTTAAGTGTATCCTTTAAAACACTTACCTTCACAGGAGCAGGCCAGTCGATTTCAGCGGGAGCGGTGCGCAAGTGATTTCTGGGAGGTAAGTTTATCCTTTAAAAACACTTAGCTTCACAGGAACAGGCCAGTCGATTTCAGCGGGAGCGGTGCGCAAGTGATTTCTGGGAGGTAAGTGTATCCTTTAAAAACACTTACCTTCACAGGAGCAGGCCAGTCGATTTCAGCAGGAGCGGTGCGCAAGTGATTTCTGGGAGGTAAGTGTATCCTTTAAAAACACACCTTCACAGGAGCAGGCCAGTCGATTTCAGCGGGAGCGGTGTGCAAGTGATTTCTGGGAGGTAAGTTTATCCTTTAAAAACACTTACCTTCACAGGAACAGGCCAGTCGATTTCAGCGGGAGCGGTGCGCAAGTGATTTCTGGGAGGTAAGTGTATCCTTTAAAAACACTTACCTTCACAGGAGCAGGCCAGTCGATTTCAGCGGGAGCGGTGCACAAGTGATTTCAGGGAGGTAAGTGTATCCTTTAAAAACACTTACCTTCACAGGAGCAGGCCAGTCGATTTCAGCGGGAGCGGTGCGCAAGTGATTTCTGGGAGGTAAGTTTATCCTTTAAAAACACTTACCTTCACAGGAGCAGGCCAGTCGATTTCAGCGGGAGCGGTGCGCATGTGATTTCTGGGAGGTAAGTTTATCCTTTTAAAAAAACACTTCTTTTCTGTTTTATTTTTTTCGACCCGCGGACTTCTGGGAAGACCCCCCCCACCAACCAATAAATTCTGGTGGAGAGGAAACCCGAGACACTACACGTGTAGTGTCTCCCACCCGCCCTCCTCCTCTAACCTAATAATAAGACCCATTGGTGTGAGGTAAGTGCCATATTATATTATTATTATATTATATTATTAGCATTGTGCAGGTCAAGGTTCGGAGGTGGAGGAGCAGTCTCTGTCAGGGAGAGAACCTGAGAGCATCTAAGACACTCAGAAGGTAAGAAGGTAAGTAAGTGATTTTTACTCATTTTTACTTTTATACCTTTTTCAAATTGTGTGTGTCAGGGGAAACTGAAGTGACGTCACAGAAAAGCTGTGACCTGAGTGGCTGGTTGGGAATCTACACTAAATTTAAAAAATTAAGCATTGGTAACTAATTAAACATAATTACTTAATTATAATTTAGAGGGGTATCTAAGCCAGAGATCGGAGAGTACTATATTTAGCTTTCGCATTTCTATTAGAAATCTAGTGCTCGGAAACAAATAGTTAACAGCAACTTTGAAATTTTTTAAAAATATATTTTTTTTAATTATTAAAAATTTAAAATTTTAATTAATTGACGCAATGTCAGTTAGAGGGGTGCAGTGCTCTGACTGTGAGATGTGGCAGGTCCGGGAGGCTTCCAGCGTCCCGGATGGCTTCATCTGCAGAAAGTGCACCCAACTGGAGCTCCTCACAGACCGCATGGTTCAGTTGGAGCAGCAATTGGATGCACTTAGGAGCATGCAGGTGGCGGAAAGCGTCATAGATCGCAGTTATGTAAATGTGGTCACACCCAAGGTGCAGGCAGAGAAATGGGTGACCACCAGAAAGGGCAGGCAGTCAGTGCAGGAATCCCCTGTGGTTGTCCCCCTCTCGAACAGGTATACCCCTTTGGATACTGTCGGGGGGGATAGCCTATCAGGGGAAAACAGCAGCAGCCAGAGTAGTGGCACCACGGCTGGCTCTGATGTTCAGAAGGGAGGGTCAAAGCGCAGAAGAGCAATAGTAATAGGGGACTCTATAGTCAGAGGCACAGATAGGCGCTTCTGTGGACGTGAAAGAGACTCCAGGATGGTATGTTGCCTCCCTGGTGCCAGGGTCCAGGATGTCTCCGAACGGGTAGTGGGCATCCTGAAGGGGGAGGGCAAACAGGCAGAGGTCGTTGTACATATCGGTACTAACGACATAGGCAGGAAGGGGCATGAGGTCCTGCAGCAGGAGTTCAGGGAGCTAGGCAGAAAGCTAAAAGACAGGACCCATAGGGTTGTAATCTCGGGATTACTCCCTGTGCCACGTGCCAGTGAGGCTAGAAATAGGAAGATAGAGCAGCTAAACACGTGGCTAAACAGCTGGTGTAGGAGGGAGGGTTTCCGTTATCTGGACCACTGGGAGCTCTTCCGGGGCAGGTGTGACCTATATAAGAAGGACGGGTTGCATCTAAACCGGAGAGGCATAATTATCTTGGCCGCAAGGTTTGCTAGTGACACACGAGAGGGTTTAAACTAGTATGGCAGGGGGGTGGGCACGGGAGCAATAGGTCAGAAGGTGAGAGCATTGAGGGAGAACTAGGGAATAGGGACAGTAGGGCTCTGAGGCAGAGCAGACAGGGAGAAGTTGCTGAACACAGCGGGTCTGGTGGCCTGAAGTGCATATGTTTTAATGCAAGAAGTATTACGGGTAAGGCAGATGAACTTAGAGCTTGGATTAGTACTTGGAACTATGATGTTGTTGCCATTACAGAGACCTGGTTGAGGGAAGGGCAGGATTGGCAGCTAAACGTTCCAGGATTTAGATGTTTCAGGCGGGATAGAGGGGGATGTAAAAGGGGAGGTGGAGTTGCGCTACTGGTTCGGGAGAATATCACAGCTGTACTGCGGGAGGACACCTCAGAGGGCTGTGAGGCTATATCGGTAGAGATCAGGAATAAGAAGGGTGCAGTCACAATGTTGGGGGTTTACTACAGGCCTCCCAACAGCCAGCGGGAGATAGAGGAGCAGATAGGTAGACAGATTTTGGAAAAGAGTAAAAACAACAGGGTTGTGGTGATGGGAGACTTCAACCTCCCCAATATTGACTGGGACTCACTTAGTGCCAGGGGCTTAGATGGGGCGGAGTTTGTAAGGAGCATCCAGGAGAGCTGCTTAAAACAATATGTAGACAGTCCAACTAGGGAAGGGGCGGTACTGGACCTGGTATTGGGGAATGAGCCCGTCCAGGTGGTAGATGTTTCAGTAGGGGAGCATTTTGGTAACAGTGACCACAATTCAGTAAGTTTTAAAGTACTGGTGGACAAGGATAAGAGTGGTCCGAGGATGAATGTGCTAAATTGGGGGAAGGCTAATTATAACAATATTAGGCGGGATCTGAAGAACATAGATTGGGGGCGGATGTTTGAGGGAAAATCAACATCTGACATGTGGGAGGCTTTCAAGTGTCAGTTGAAAGGAATTCAGGACCGGCATGTTCCTGTGAGGAAGAAGGATAAATACGGCAATTTTCGGGAACCTTGGATAACGAGAGATATTGTAGGCCTCGTCAAAAAGAAAAAGGAGGCATTTGTCAGGGCTAAAAGGCTGGGAACAGACGAAGCCTGCGTGGAATATAAGGAAAGTAGGAAGGAACTTAAGCAAGGAGTCAGGAGGGCTAGAAGGGGTCACGAAAAGTCATTGGCAAATAGGGTTAAGGAAAATCCCAAGACTTTTTACACGTACATAAAAAGCAAGAGGGTAGCCAGGGAAAGGGTTGGCCCACTGAAGGATAGGCAAGGAAATCTGTGTGTGGAGCCAGAGGAAATGGGCGAGGTACTAAATGAATACTTTGCATCAGTATTCACCAAAGAGAAGAAATTGGTAGATGTTGAGTCTGGAGAAGGGTGTGTAGATAGCCTGGGTCACATTGAGATCCAAAAAGACGAGGTGTTGGGTGTCTTAAAAAATATTAAGGTAGATAAGTCCCCAGGGCCTGATGGGATCTACCCCAGAATACTGAAGGAGGCTGGAGAGGAAATTGCTGCGGCCTTGACAGAAATCTTTGGATCCTCACTGTCTTCAGGGGATGTCGCGGAGGACTGGAGAATAGCCAATGTTGTTCCTCTGTTTAAGAATGGTAGAAAGGATAATCCAGGGAACTACAGGCCAGTGAGCCTTACTTCAGTGGTAGGGAAATTACTGGAGAGAATTCTTCGAGACAGGATCTACTCCCATTTGGAAGCAAATGGACGTATTAGTGAGAGGCAGCATGGTTTTGTGAAGGGGAGGTTGTGTCTCACTAACTTGATAGAGTTTTTCGAGGAGATCACTAAGATGATTGATGCAGGTAGGGCAGTGGATGTTGTCTATATGGACTTCAGTAAGGCCTTTGACAAGGTCCCTCATGGTAGACTAGTACAAAAGGTGAAGTCACACGGGATCAGGGGTGAGCTGGCAAGGTGGATACAGAACTGGCTAGGTCACAGAAGGCAGAGAGTAGCAATGGAAGGATGCTTTTCTAATTGGAGGGCTGTGACCAGTGGTGTTCCACAGGGATCAGTGCTGGGACCTTTGCTCTTTGTAGTATATATAAATGATTTGGAGGAAAATGTAACTGGTCTGATTAGTAAGTTTGCAGACGACACAAAGGTTGGTGGAATTGCGGATAGCGATGAGGACTTTCAGAGGATACAGCAGGATTTAGATTGTTTGGAGACTTGGGCGGAGAGATGGCAGATGGAGTTTAATCCGGACAATTGCGAGGTAATGCATTTTGGAAGGTCTAATGCAGGTAGGGAATATACAGTGAATGGTAGAACCCTCAAGAGTATTGAAAGTCAAAGAGATCTAGGAGTACAGGTCCACAGGTCATTGAAAGGGGCAACACAGGTGGAGAAGGTAGTCAAGAAGGCATACGGCATGCTTGCCTTCATTGGCCGGGGCATTGAGTATAAGAATTGGCAAGTTATGTTGCAGCTGTATAGAACCTTAGTTAGGCCACACTTGGAATATAGTGTTCAATTCTGGTCGCCACACTACCAGAAGGATGTGGAGGCTTTAGAGAGGGTGCAGAAGAGATTTACCAGAATGTTGCCTGGTATGGAGGGCATTAGCTATGAGGAGCGGTTGAATAAACTCGGTTTGTTCTCACTGGAACGAAGGAGGTTGAGGGGAGACCTGATAGAGGTCTACAAAATTATGAGGGGCATAGACAGAGTGGATAGTCAGAGGCTTTTCCCCAGGGTAGAGGGGTCAATTACTAGGGGGCTTAGGTTTAAGGTGAGAGGGGCAAGGTTTAGAGTAGATGTACGAGGCAAGTTTTTTACGCAGAGGGTAGTGGGTGCCTGGAACTCGCTACCGGAGGAGGTGGTGGAAGCAGGGACGATAGTGACATTTAAGGGGCATCTTGACAAATACATGAATAGGATGTGAATAGAGGGATACGGACCTAGGAAGTGTAGAAGATTGTAGTTTAGTCGGGCAGCATGGTCGGCACGGGCTTGGAGGGTCGAAGGGCCTGTTCCTGTGCTGTACATTTCTTTGTTCTTTGTTTGTTCTTTGTTGTACCTGTGCTAACTTTGGTGGATTGAGCCTGTATGGATGTTGTTTAATGGGAATAGCATTTCCTACATCAACATCATGCATAATTACTTTCGTACTTCCCAATTTATTCCCACATGTGACTGTAATAACTCTTTTAGGTCATTTTGATTTTCCTCTGGAAGGTAACTCAATAATTTATCCCAATTTTTTAATACTTCCTCATTGTTCAATGCAATTTGAGGAATGTCAAGTTCAGAATAGTCTGGATTTATCTCTTCTTCCTGAGCTACATTGACTAACACCTCTTTTTTTCTCGATCAAAATACCTTTTGAACATATTAACCTGGCACAGTGTGTTTTCCTTGTTTGGCATCCTTATCAAATAATTCAGCTCACTCAATTTCCTTTCAATTTAATAAGACCCACTAAATCTTGCTTTTAATGGTTCTTCTATCATTTGGCAGCAATACTAGTACTTTCTCCTCACTAACAAAACTATGATTTTTAAAAATTTCTTTTCTGCCTCTTTTTTTATCACCTGTTGTGATAATTCTAAATGTTTGCTAGCCAACTCACCAGTCCTAGTTAATCTCTCCCTAAATAGTCCAACAATGTAGGGTGGGATTCTTTGGCCGTGCTGGCCTGGCGGCCAGAGAATCCCACCCAAGGTCAATAGACTTTTCCATTGTCCCGCCCGTGGCGTTTTTGTGGCGGGTGGGGTGGAAGAATCCAGCCCGTAATCGTTGACTGCTGACTCATCAATTTCTCTTTGATCAATTAAAGTGGTCCCCTCACCTTTTGACCAAAAATAATTCAAATGGACTGAATTTATTTGATTCACTAGCTGCACCCCTAATTGCAAATAGTATAATTCCTTTATCCCAATCATCTGGATAATCCGGACTATAGGTCCTCAACATGGTCTTCAGTGTAATTTGATCCCACTCGTGCCTCTTGTGATTCAGGATGATACACCATTGAGTTAAATTGCTTTATTCCTAAGCTATCTATAACTTTCTTGACTAGCTTTGACATAAATTTGGATCCCTAATCTGATTGAATTTCTTTTGGTAATCTATATCATAGATTATCATAGAATTTACAGAGCAGAAGGAGGCCATTCAGCCCATCGAGTCTGCACCGGCTCTTGGAAAGAGCAAACTACCCAAGGTCAACACCGCCACCCTATCCCCATAACCCAGTAACCCCACCCAACACTAAGGGCAATTTTGGACACTAAGAGCAATTTATCATGGCCAATCCACCTAACCCGCACATCTTTGGACTGTGGGAGGAAACTGGAGCACCCGGAGGAAACCCACGCACACACGGGGAGGATGTGCAGACTCCGCACAGACAGTGACCCAAGCCAGAATCGAACCTGGGACCCTGGAGCTGTGAAGCAATTGTGCTATCCACAAGGCTACCGTGCTGCCCTTGCACCCTAAGCAGGAAATTTGGTTAACTAATCTACAACCCTGTTAGATGTTGTTTCTGAATAGAATTGACTCCGGTAATCTAATAGTCACATCCATTATGGTCAACAAATACTGATTTCCACTTTTGATTTTAGCCACGGTCCCATGCAATCAATCAGGACCCTAGTAAAAGATTCCTCAAATGCTGGAATTGGTATTAAAGGGGCTGGTTTGATTACTGCCTGAGGTTTCTCTATTACTTGACATGTACGGCAAAATTCAACTACATCCTTATGTAGCCAGCCAAATAATAATATTTTTTGCATTTTTTTCTTGAGTTTTCCTCACTCCTAAATGAACCCCTACTGGAACCTCATGCGCTATCCGCAAAAGATCTTTTCTATAACCCACTGGTAATACCACTTGATGAACTTCTGCCCATTTCCCATCTGCTTGAGTATGTAAATGTCTCTATTTCCTCATTAATACATCATTTATAATGTAATAACCCTCTGGTATATAATTCCAATTCCATATATGCTTTCTGATATATAACTGCTTTATCTCTGAATCTTTCTGTTGTAATTCAACCAACTTGCTTAAAATAAAAATATCTATTTCATCCACCACCTGCTCTTGTTCTTTACTAACCAGCTGATCAAACATGATTTCTGGCAACTGAACCTCAGCCTCCCTGTCGGCACTCCTCAAGTTTTGCTCCTCCTGTGTCAACATATGGCATTGTGATCTAGTTACCACACAATCAGGAAACACTCTCGGATATACCTCTTGCAACATCTCAGTTATTTGACTTACCACTGGCTTTTCAACTACAGTAGGCAGCACTCCCACCCGTGGTCCAGTTATCTCATTACCAGGATAAATTATACCCCTGAAAAGGGTACTTTTTCTATTACTCCTACCATCACTTTGCCACTTTTCCCCAGGCTCTCTAACCTTACGTAGTGGCTCTCACCGCTAATTCCACATATTATTGCATTTTCTGGCAATACTCCTTCCAAACTAGATACCTCCTTATCTCTCACCATTAAATATTGACTTGCTCTTGTATTCCATAAGATCTTAATCTCCTTCCCTACTCTATCTTTTACATGAGTAAACCTCATCCTCACAACTGAAATCTTTAAAAAGTTCTGGTACCTGCTTATCCAGCCTCTGAACAGGCTGTATATACTCTGTTGCACCTCTTCCACTGGGACAATAGTTTTTCCTCCTACTTTAATAAACCTCACTGGTTTATCCGGTTTCACCGAGTCTGTCTTCCCAGTACTTTTCTCAAGCTACCAACACTCCAATTTCACATGTCCAACTTTATTACAATGAAAATATTTAAGTTTTCTAATCTCTCCACCACTAACATAGGTTTTAATTTTACACTGAGGCAAACTCTCCTTAACAGTGCCGACTCCAGTGCATTTCTCATTTCTCCAGTTTCTATCCTTCACAGATTGGAATTGATGTTGAAAACCAAATTTTGTTTTATGAACCAATTTAAAATCATTGGCCATTTCAGCTGCTAGTTTAGCAGTTTTAACTCTTTGCTCTTCCAAATGAGTTCTCTCTTCTGTGGAAAGTGAGCCTCTAAATGTCTCCAAAATAATTATTTCCCTAAGAGGTCTATTTTTAATGTTTATGCATCCATCAAAATATTTTGTTGAATTCTTTCAAATTCTATACATGTATAAGATGGTTCTTTACTTACATTTTTTAAGTTTTGTCTGTCGGCTTCTGGCCTAGTTAATATGGTTTTCCTCACCTCATCATAATCCCTAGATACCTCCTTTGATAGTGATACAAACACTTCACTAGCTCTACCTACCAACTAACACAATCCACATGATCTTGGCCACTTCAATTATTTTGTCACATTCTCAAATGAGATGAAAAAGACTTCCACATCTTTCTCATCAAATCTTGGCAATGCTTCATATATTTAAACATATCTCTATTAAGCTTTTGACTAGGAAGTATTTCTTCTTCCTTTAGGCCTTCCTCAGCTTCTGCCATTCACTCCAACCTTTTAAGTTGATGTTCTTGCACTGTCAGTTTCTGAAGTTCATAATTCTCTTTCACTTCCCTTATTCCTTTGCTAATCTTTCCATTTCTATGTCAATCTTCTTTCTTTCTAATTCCTTTTGACAAGTCCACTCTTTTTATTTCTGCCCTATCTGTTTCCTTTCCTTCTGGCATTCCCAATCTCTCCTTCTCCTTTCAAAGAACAAAGAACAATACAGCACAGGAACAGGCCCTTCAGCCCTCCAAGTCAGTATTGGCCACGATACAACCCGTGGCCAAAACTCTCAGCATTTCATAGTGCAGCATCCCTCGATACCCATCCTATCCATATGTGTGTCAAGATGCCTTTTGAACCTGTTATCTGCTTCCACAACCTCCCCTGGCAGCTCATTCCAGGCACTCACCATGCTCTGTGTAAAAAATCTGCCTCGCATGTCGCATTTGAACTTTGCCCCACGGACCTTAAACCTTTGCTCCCTAATGACTGACCCTTCAACCCTGGGAAAGCATGCCTGCCATCCACCCTATCCATGCCTCTCATAATCTTGTAGACCTCTATCAGGTTGCCCCTCAACCTCCGTCGTTCTAATGAAAACAGTTGCGAGTCTATTCAGCCTCTCCGCATAGCTAACAAGCCTCCAGACCAGGCAACATCCTGGTAAACCTCCACTGCACCCTCTCCAAAGCCTCCACAATCTTCTGGTAGTGTGGCAACCAGAATTGTGCGCAATATTCCAAGTGCGGCCGTACCAAGGTTCTGTACAATTGTAGCATGACTTGCCAGTTTTTATACTCGATGCCCCCTCCAATGAATACAAGCATTCCATATGTTTTCTTGACTGCGTTGTCCACTTGTGTTGCCACTGTCAAAGATCTGTGGACTTGTACGCCCAGATCTCTCTGGCTTTCTATATTCCTAAGAGTTTTGCCATTTACTGTATATTTCCCCTCTATGTTAGACCTACCAAAATGCATTACCTCACATTTGACTGGATTAAACTCCATTTTCCAATTCTCTGCTCAAGTCTCCAACCTATCTATGTCCTGCCGTATCTTCTGACAATCCTCAACACTATCTGCCACTCCGCCAACCTTGGTGCCATCAGCGAACTTACAAATCAGACCAGCTACATTTCCCTCCAAATCGTTTATGTATACTACAACAACAGAGGCCCAAGCACAGATCCCTGTAGAACACCACTAGTCACAACCTTCTATTCAGAAAAACACCCTTCTACTGCTACCCTCTGACCTCAGTGACCGAGCCAGTTCTGTTTCCATCTTGCCACCTCACCTCTGATCCCGTGTGACTTCACCTTTTATACCAGTCTGCCATGAGGCATCTTGTCAAAGGCTTTACTGAAGTCCATGTAAACAGCATCCACTGCCCTCCCTTCATCAATCATCTTTGTCACCTCCTCAAAAAACTCAATCAAGCTAGTGACGCATGACCTCCCCTTCACAAAATCATGCTGTCTATTGTTAATGAGTCCATTTGTTTCCAAATGAGTATAAATCCTATACCTGAGAATTCTTTCCAATAATTTACCTACTACCGACGGGAGGCTCACCGGCCTATAGTTTCCTGGAATATCCCTGCTACCTTTCTTAAACAGCGATACCATATTAGCTATTCTCCAGTCCTCTGGGACCTCACCTGTGGCCAAGAGAATACAAAGATGTCAGCAATTTCCTCCCTTGTTTCCCTCAGTATTCTGGGGTAAATCCCAACAGGCACAGGAGACGCATATACATTAATGTCTTTTAAAACACCCAATACCTCCCTCCTCCTTTTTGATGTTAATATGACCCAGACTATCCACACACCCTACCCAAGAATCATCTTTCACAAAGTCCTTTTCTTTGGTGAACACTGATGCAAAGTGCTCATTCAGTACCTCGCCCATTTCCTCTGGCTCAACACATAGTTCCCCCCACTGTCCTTAAGTCGTGCAATTCGTTCCCTGGCCATCCTCTTGCACTTTACATATTAATAAAAAGCTTTGGGATTCACCTTAATCCTACTTTCCAAGGATGTTTCATGACTCTTCCTAGCCCTCCTAATTTCCCGCTTAAGTACCTTCCTACTTTCTTTATACTCCTCAAAGATTTTGACTGTCCCCACCCTTCTGGACCATACAAAAGCCCCCTTTTGCTTTTTGATGAGGTTCATAATATCCCTCATTATCCAAGGCTCCCATACTTATCCTTCGTTCTCTCAGGAACGTGGATTTCCTGAATCCTAATCACCTGTCGCTTGAAAGACTCCCACATGTCCGATGTTGATTTACCCTCCAACAGCCACACCCAATCCAAATTCTTCAATTTCTGTCTAATCTTATCATAATTTGCCTTTCCCCAGGTTAGCATCTTTACACGAGGGTTACCCTCATCTATCCAAAAGTATCCTAAAACTTACAGAATTATGGTCACTACTCCCAAAATGTTCTTCTACTGAAACCTCAACCACCTGTCCAGGCTCAGTCCCCAATACCAGGTCCAGTGCTGCCCCTATCCTAGTTGGACTATCTACATATTGCATCAAGAAGCCTTCCTGGATACACCTTACAAACTCTGCCCCATTTCCTTCTGTCATTGACAATCTCTCTTTTTCCTGCTCTTCTGACATTGCCAATGTAACTTTTCCTTCATTTCTAATTTGAAATGAAAAACACTTATTGTCACAAGTAGGCTTCAAATGAAGTTACTGTGAAAAGCCCCTAGTCGCCACATTCCGCCGCCTGTTCGGGGAGGCTGGTACGGGAATTTCTTCAGTTCTATTTATTTTTGTTTATCTTTTACTTGTATTTCTAATTGATTCATTTGTAATCGAATTCTAGCTAATTCTAATGATTCAGGCTGTGTCTCTGGCAAATTTAAATATGGAGCTATGGCTTGTATTATCTCTACCTTCCTCGCCCCTTTAGGTACGTTTAACTGCAGCTTCTCTGCCAAACCCACAGGTTTTGCTTTAGTCTCCCTTTGTAAACCATCCCGAGTAATTTCATCCACACTCGGAAAACCTTTGGAGCTGAAAGAGCCATCTCCAGTCAACCTCTATTTAATTTTCAATACCTGAAAGAATGCAATCGTTCCACACACACTCAGTCTTTAAGGTCAATATCCCCAAGTCAAACAAGGAATTATACAGATGAATCCTGGTCAAGACCACAATTTTTTAAGATCCCAGACCAGACTGGACTCCAACAGTAGCTAGGATACTCGACCTAATACCCAATATTTTAGTTTATTTGAAAGACTGTGCAGAAAGAATGATTCGCTCCAGGAGTGATTGCATGAAGAAATAAGGCATGGTTAGTTTTTAAAACAAAACTTTATTAGAACTACATTATTAAAGTTTGTTAACTTCATACCCAAAAAGCACAGCTCACAACGTACTCCTGAAACACTGCTACTCAATTTCCCATTAAACAACAAGAAAAGAAACATACAGCTCTCAATCTATCTTACTGTGGGAGAATTGTGGACTCAGCATCAGGCAGATCAGAACTCAACTCCTCTCTCCAAAGTTTCTCAACAAAACCCCACTCTCCACAGCTTTCTCCAAAAACGGCTTTTCTCCACAGCTTCTCAAAATGTCTCTCTGCATTCCTTGGCTCCACCCAGCAGTGGCTTCATCTCCCCAAGCTGAAAAACAAATTAACTCATCAAGCTGCAAAGCACATTAACTCCCCAGGGACTTTCCCAGTCAAACCACAGTCCATTAGCCGAAACTAAAAAACATATTCCTTTGTCAATTTCACCTTCTGCTAAAAACATCCAGGCCTGTAAAACAGAATTCTTTGAAAAAAATGACCATTGCAGTCAGACACACTGTGACCCCTATCTTTTAACCCTTAAATTGCCCAATATTTAGAACCTACGTCTTCCAGTCATCACAGTGGGTATGAGCACTGGGAGGTGAAACTACCAGATGAGGTTCTAGGACAGGTCATTCTCTTAGAGGAATTTAAGAATTTCTTACCTTCTGTAGTAAGAACCCATGTTGAAGACCAGAGGGTAAAGACTGTTAGGCAGGCAGCAATTATGACTGACGATTCTGAACTAATCCATACATTTAAACCTTTGTTCCATCACCCCCATAATTTTGAAAAGGACAGGACATGGAGGACTGAAAGGAAGGCAGGTAACTAAGGTAAAGAGTGGATAGATGGGAAGGCTCAGAGATCATCTCCTCAGACCAGGAAGGAAGGTACTGCGACTGGAGGTGAAAGTCGAAGGCCTAGGTGTTACCAGTGTAACAAGGCGGGACACATTCGTCCAGCATGTTGGAAGTTGCAAGGAAAGCCCTTGTGGGGGTTCCAAAGGAGGATTCTGCAAAAGGAACAAAAGAGGAGAAAACTACAGGGGAGATTGTAGCTTTAAGTGGACTTGGGAGACCTGAGGTAAACACTGTTGTGTGAGGAGTGAGGTAGATGAGAGATATGCCGGGTTTGTGTCCAAGGGGAAGGTCACCCTATTTTCCTCAATTGATGTTGCCAAACCTACAACTATCTTAAAGGTCACGGGGGCGACTCAAATTCTTGAACCGGAAAAGGATTTGGTTTTCCCTCCAGAGAGCTCAATGAAAGTTGAGATTTTAGTGAAGGGGAAAGCTGGAGAATATATCCCAGTTCCATTGTATAAAGTACAATTGGAGTGTGATTTAGTGTCAGATCCAGTAGTTCTCCGAGTACTTAAAGAATTTTCAGTGAAAGGAGCAGACTTACTTTTGAAGAAAGATTTAGCAGGAGTGAAGGTGGTAGCTTCAGCTATGATTGATTACAGAGAGTCCGAGGGTGGTATTGCAGATAGCACGTGAGATGCCAGTGCATTTGGAAATCATGCAACACTCATGGGGCAGTAAATGACTCAAAGAAAGAAATGTTGACAGACATCGACCACATATCAAGCGACAGTGGTAGTGAGCCAGATTCTGAGAATTCTAAAACTGAAGGTGATCATAAGAAAGAGGAGTCCAAATCTAACAGTGTTGACGCGTCAGTCGAGAAGTCTGAATCCAATTTTGATTCTGATTATGTACAGACCTGTTGCCAACTAATCTTGAACAAATGGCAAGTAATTCTTCCAAAGCAAGTAAAGAATAAAGTGAATTGGACTTTTCTAAACATAAATTGTTACAGCTTCTTGCAGTAAACCTATTGCCATTCACTTCAGGTGCAAAAGTTTCCCAGCGCTTTGAAGGAAAGGATACATGATTGCATGGCATCAGTTCGTCAGGACAAGGACAGTAAGGACTGTGAAGTGATACCAAGCGAACCGCTGGTCAACCACAGTGCCTCTTCAAGGTAAAGGAAGCAAACAGCAAAGGAGATGAACTAATCAGTAAACAATTCATTTTAAAACTAAGAGGGAGGTGGATTGGCAATCATGTAGTGGTTCTGCCACTGCATCTGTTAGCAAAAATGAGAAAGTGCGTGGATCTTATAATCTGATATCTTCTGATCCTGAAAGTAAATAGGAACAACTGAAATCTGAAAACACAATTTGTTTCAGCCCACACTATCAAGGGCTATGGATTGTGATTATGAAGACTCCGATGAGGAGGTAAAAGTTGGCACACAAATAATGGTGCAAATGGAATCAACTGTTACCGAATAGACTGGGCAGCACGATAGCATAGTGGTTAGCACTATGGCTTCACAGCTCCAGGGTCCCAGGTTCAATTCCCGCTTGGGTCACAGTCTGTGCGGAGTCTGCACATCCTCCCCGTGTCACCGTGGGTTTCCTCTGGGTGCTCGGGTTTCCTTCCACAAGTCCCTAAAAATGCGCTGAATGGGAAATTTGGACATTCTGAATTCGCCCTCAGTGTACCCGAACAGGCGCCAAAATGAGGCGACGAGGAACTTTTCACAGTAACTTGATAGCAGTGTTAATATAAGCCTACTTGTGACAATAATGATTATTGTTATTATTAACCAACCCTGAGAGGACTGAACCCTAAGCAGCACTTGTTGCCGAAGGTAGCCATGTGAAGCTAAAGAGAGAATGTAAAGCTGGAGGGCTTGAAGAGTGTTTATTGATTGAAGAGCACCCAAATATTTCTCTCATCATGACAATCATACGTATTTAGTTGCAGGTGATCCTCAAAACTTGGTCAACATTCATTGATCAATCAGGAAAGATTGACTGCCTTACATGAAATACTGACAGAGTATAGACAGAGTTGTAGGGAAACACCAGGTGCAACTCTGTTAACTAATCCCAATGTGGACATAATAATCAGCAAAGCCACATCTGTCTTAACTAAAACCACAGTGACTGGCTCAGTTAGAGACTGAAATACAATCCATGTTGAACATGTTGCAGAGGCAAGCGAAGATGCTGTGGCCCACATATCTCCAAGTAGAGTTTGGGAGATTCACAGCAATGTTGGAAGACAAACCGGCTCTGGCCACCCAGACCTTTCCAGATCATAATCCCCTTGCATTTATGGAGAAGTTTCAAATCCGGGCACAAGAGTACTCTATTGGAATTTATTATTACAACAGTTCAATCTTAAAATTATACATATTTCTGGAGAGGAAAACGTGATTGTGGATGCTTTATCACGCGTTTAAGGGCTGACTGGTGTTACGACACCCAGGGCTTGTGTGCGGTCAACTCCAGCCCCACAAGCCCCTGAGTCCCAACATAAGTTAATTAACCAATAATTCGTATGTGGGTTCTGAGATCTTTGATCCTTGACTGCTCCAATTACTTACAGGCACCAGATTTGTACGAGAAACACAAAAATCCTGTTTATTTGTAACATCAATAGCGATAAGACATGCGATGATCATCATAGAATATCGGCCAGCTATTCTATTACATCACCTCCCCAGCTTTATCGTCCCACCCTGTACCCAATCACAAACAAGACAGACAGACAGACACACACACACACACACACACACACACACAAGTGAAAAGGAAAGGGGTAAATGAAAGGTACTAAAATTGAAGAAAGTGAGAAAAGTGTCCTTGCTGCTGATATTGAGATTGTTGTAGCCGGCTATCTTCCCAGAACACGGCGTGTTGGATCTCCAAGCATGAGCATTCAATCAAAACTCTCAGGTTGTAAGGCTTTCTCTGAAGATTGACGTTCACTTTCATTAACCTGGGCCTTCACACAGAAGATCCCCCTCAGGTCTATTTCCTTCTAACTTGTCTTCAACAGGTTAACTATCATCTTCACTGAGAAAAGACTAGGGTTCTCCGCATGAGAATTTTAAAAGAGGTTTCAAACAACCCAGCAGCCTGCAGCTGGTGCTGGACTGAATCCTCCTGCAGGTTAAACTGACTGAGGAGAGAAAGGTCTTTATCCTGGACCTTTAGAACAAATCCATCAGGTGAGAGAGAAACAAAGATCTGGTCTTCTAACTGCTTGATCAAAATGAAACTGACTACTTGCCAACAGTCTCACAGGTTGTGCAGAGAGAGAAAGGTCCATAATCACAGGCTATTAGATGAGCAAGAGATGCGACCTGTTGCTCCCCCAGTTTATTGATTCAAAGCAAAAACGAAACTTCTGAGAGCAAATCTGTGCCTGTAGAATATTGTGGAACAGCCCACACCAATCATCATCAAGAGCCAGTCAAGTCCCTGGAAATCAAAGTAGCCAATTGGCAGTCAGCCAAGTCCATTTAAATAAGTCATCACTGGACCAAACCAAACATTAACCCTTATCAACTTTTACAGGTGCACCATAGAAAGTATCCTATCTGGCTGCATCACAGCCTGGCAACTGCTCGGCCCAGGACCTCAAGAAACTTCAGAGAGTCGTGAACACCGCCCAGTCCATCACACGAACCTGCCTCTCATCCACTGACTCCATCTACATCTCCCGCTGCCTGGGGATAGCGGGCAGCATAATCAAAGACCCCTGCCACCCGGCTTACTCACTCTTCTAACTTCTTCCATCGGGCAGGAGATACAGAAGTCTGAGAACACGCAGGAACAGACTCAAAAACAGCTTCTTCCCTGCTGTTACCAGACTCCTAAATGACCCTCTTATGGACTGACCTCATTAACACTACACCCTGTATGCTTCATCCGATGCCAGTGCTTATGTAGTTACATTGTATACCTTGTATTGCCCTAATATGTATTTTCTTTTCTTCCTTTTTCTTCCCATGTACTTAATGATCTGTTGAGCTGCTCGCAGAAAAATACTTTTCACTGTACCTCAGTACACGTGACAATAAACAAATCCAATCCAATCCAATCCAAACAGCACCTCTGCCAGGGGTGTCACATTTTATTTTTAAAGTAAAATTGTAGGCCATCAAGCTAGAAGTCCCAGCAACTGTCTAAGCATGCAAGTGATAAAGGCAAAAAATAACAGAAAATAATGGGAATATACAAGGGAAACCAGTTTAAACAGGAGAATCCTTACACTAGTTATCAATGTAGAGACTAGGAAGGGAATTTGTATACTGAGGAGAGATACGTGTTTGTGACTTAGGTCTTTCATACCTCATAATGAAACGTCCGCGCCCTGAAGTTTCATTATTTTAGGGGGGAGGTTTGTCAGGGTCCTTCCTGTTTGCTCCGGTTTATTCCCTTCTTTCCCCTTTTTTTGATGTTTTGCCATTGCATTTTTGATCCATGGATGATTTGTGGACATGTGTCTTCAAGGCAACCTGTATCTTTAAATCAAACAGAAGGATCCACAAAGCTGTGTTTTTTTTAACTGGCCTACAGTCTACGATGACTCAGTTTAATTTGGTTGATGATCAATGAATTGGCCCAAAGATCTGTGCTCTGCTTAGCAATAGGTGGTGATTGGGTCTGATCCTACTGGAATGTTTTTAAGAGTCAGGAGGTTCTAGTTTGGTTTCACTTTTGATTCTGCAGCCTGGTTGGAGGAAACTATCGAACTCTCCCCAAAAGGATATAACCAATCCTGTACATAAGGCCACTCTCTCCAACAAGTCTGAGTGTAATTCTCTTGAGACTGCAAAGGCTTAAAGTCAAACCACGAGCTGAAAGCAAGGTTTGATGTGAAATAAAGTATCGATACAGAATGATATAGGCCTGAATGTGAACCGCGAGCTGAAGTCCCAGTTTGAAAAGGGATAAAGCATCTCTCCAGAAAGCCTGCTATATTGTACGAATGACTCTGAAAGGAAGACCATGACTAGCTGTAAACCAGAGACTTTAATCAACCAATCGGCTGTGAGGAAAGGATGCAAAGAATCATCTTTTGATCATCATTATTATTTTCACCCCTTCTCCCCCTTTTCTGTTTGTCTGTCTTGTGTGTGTGTGGGTATAAGGTGAGGCAGTTAAATGGGATAGTAGGTTAGATTGTTTTTATCCAATTGAATTTCCTGCATATTGCATCATTATTCTTGTTATAAAATAAACAATAGGGCAGCACGGTGGCACAGTGGTTAGCATTGCTGCCTACGGCGCTGAGGACCCAGGTTCGAATCCCGGCCCTGGGTCACTGTCCGTCTGGAGTTTGCACATTCTCCCCGTGTCTGCGTGGGTTTCACCCCCAAAACCCAAAGATGTGCAGGTTAGTTGGATTGGCCTCGCTAAATTGCCCCTTAATTGGAAAAAATAATTGGGTATCTAAAGTTTTTTTTTTTTAAAATAAATAAATAAAATAAACAGTAATTGTCTTCCAACGTACAAACCTGGTGACTGTAATAATTTGGCAGCTAAGGGCAAAAGACTTTGGGAATTTTCTGTAAGAATTATTGGTTAATTCACTTGCGTTGTGACTTCTGGAATTGACTCCCCACTTTTCCAGGGTGTCGTACAACAGACGTTGATCATGTATCAGTGAACCAGATTCTGAGAATTCTAAGACCATAAGAAAGAGGAGTCCGAACCTAATAGTTGTGACAGTGGTGAACTGTCAGACGAGAGTACTGAGTCCAATTTTGGATCTAATTATAAAGTAATGATAAATAGCTAATACAGAATAGACCTGTCACTGACTAATCTTGAACAAATGGCAAGTAATTCTTCCAAAGCTAGCAAAGAAGACAGCAAATCGGAAGAAGAAAGTGACTTGGATTTGCCTAAAACTGATTTGTTACAGCCTCTTGCAGGAAACCCAGGTGGAAACATTTCCCAGAACATGCCTGCTTTGAAGGAAAATATGCCAATTAGTCGGGACGAGGAGAGTAAGGACTGTGAAGTGATACCATGCGAATGGCTGGTTCACCCACTTCCTTTTAAAGGTTTCCAGTGCCTCCTCGCTGGGTTGGGCGAAGCAAACAGCAAAGGAGACAAAATAATCAGTAATCAATTCCTTTTAAAAATTAAGGTGAAGGTGGGTAGAGAACCATGTTGTGGTACTGTCACCACATTTGTTACCAAAAAGTTCATAGAGCCAATCATGTGCCCTCCTCTGCTTCTGAAAGTAAAGAGGAACAATTGAAATCTTGAAAGCACAAATTGTTTCACTCCTTATTGCCAAATGGGGATAAGGGCTGTGAGTATGAAAACTCCAATGAGGGGGTAAAAGTTGTAACACAAAGGGTGCATCAAAAGTCAACCAACTCTGAGAGGATTTAACCCTCAGCAGCGCATGTTGGAAAGCAGCGCATGTGCAGGAAAAGAGAGAACGTAAAGCAGGGGGGACGGGGGGACGGTTTGAAGAGTGTTTATTGATTGAAAATGAACCAAATCTTTCCCTCAGCACTTTAGTTGGAGGAGATCTAATAAAGACATTAGGAAAATATCGACAGGCTGGTAGGACAATGCAGGGTGCACTCCAGTAACTAGTCATGTTGTAGACATAGGAAATTACAAACCGATAAAGCAGCACCCGCACTGGCTGAATCCCCGAAAACTGACTCAGAGGCAGAGAACCAATATATGTTCGAAAACAACTTAATTAAGTCCTGTACGAGTAATTGGAGTTCGCTGGTTGTATGAATGCCTAAGCGGGATGGAACCATGCAGTTCTGTATAGATTACCAGAAAATAAATGGGATCACTAAAACAGATTCATGTCCACTCCCAAGATTGGAAGTTGTATTGATAGAATAGGTGTGTCTCCTTCCTGACGAAGGTCGATCTGTTGAAAGGTTATTGGCAGATCCTGTTAACACCCGGGGGGGGGGGGGGGGGGGGAAGAAAGAGAGAGAGAGAGATATCTGCTTTTGTAATACCACGATGATTGTTTCAATGCAGGGTAATGTCGTATGGACTAACAAATTCAGCAGCAACATTTCAATGGCTTATGTCAAAGTTGTGGCTGGATAACTGTGCGGACGATGTGGTACTTTTTAGCGACATGTAGAAAGAAGGTACAGAGCAATGGAGGAGCTATTCAAACAACTGGAGCTGGTCAGGCTAGTAACTAATTTGGCCAAAACTGAGATTGGCATGGAAAAAGTCACCTATGTAGGCCATGTGGTGGGACAGGAGTAAATGGTGCCCAGAATGACGAAAGAAAGGGCATTTTTTGATTCCCTGCTCCCAAAATCAAACGAGAAATTATGAGATTCCCGGGTATGTGCAGATTCCATAGAATATTCAGACCGAACTTCAGTACTATATGGTATCTTAATAATCTTTATTTGTGTCACAAGTAGGCTTACATTAACACTGCAATGAAGTTACTGTGGAAATCCCCTACTCGACACACTCTGTCGCCTGTTTGGTTACACAGAGGGAGAATTCAGAATGTCCAATTCACCTAACAAGCATGTCTTTCGGGACTTGTAGGAGGAAACCAGAGAACCCGGAGGAGACCCAAGCAGAGAGAATGTGAAGACTCCACAGACAGTGGCCCAAGCTGGGAACTGAACCTGGGTCCTTGACGCTGTGAAGCAACAGTGTTAATCACTGTGCTACCATGCCGCCCTTCATACAAGGTGCGAGGGAAGCAAGCAAAATGGTGTGGTCCACTGACTGCCAAGAGGCGTTTGAGACGTTGAGAGCCATCTTAAGGAGCAGGCTGGAACGGACTTTTCCAGGCCATTCAAAATTACCACAAATGCCAGTGTCCTGGGAGTAGCAGCACTGCTACTCGAAGGCAACAATGCAGAAATAGGAATTTCCAGTGCAATGTTTTTCAAAAAAGCAAACTCTGTGGCAAAAATAGCATTCCACCATTAAAAAGGAAGCTTTAGCATTGTTACTAGCCCTTAAGCACTTTGAAGTATATATCCGACATGACAACAAACAAACCTTGGTTTACACAGACCATAATAGACTTGCGCTTATGGAGAGGTTTAAACCCCAGAACGCAAGGTTATTCCGTTGGGAGTTTATTATTACAACAATTCAATGTTAAAATTGTACATGTGCCCAAAACTGATAATGTGATTGCGGATGCTTTGTCACGCATTTAAGGGCTAATTTGTGAACAATGTAATGACTGAGAAGAGAACTTGTATAATGGGGATTGTTTGAATGGAAATTTGTTTGTGATTTATGTCTTGTACACCTCATCATGAAACGTCCATGCCCTGAAGCTTCATTCTTTTAGGTGGGGGAGGTATTTACAGGTCCTTGCTGTTTATTCCTGTTATTCCCATTTTACCCCTTTTTTTATTTGGATATTGTATTTTTGATTCCTGGATGATTAATGGACATGTGTCTTTCAAGCAAGTGGCCTTTGCGTTTAAGTCAAACAGAGGATTTCAGCAGCGGGAGAGACACACACTGACTGATAATGAAACGCACACAGACTGATAAGGAACCGCACACAGACTGATAAGGAACCGCACACAGACTGATAAGGAACCGCACACAGACTGATAAGGAACCGCACACAGACTGATAAGGAACCGCACACAGACTGATAAGGAACCGCACACAGACTGATAAGGAACCACACACAGACTGATAAGGAACCGCACACAGACTGATAAGGAACACACACTGACTGATGAGGAACACACACTGACTGATGAGGAACACACACTGACTGATGAGGAACACACACTGACTGATAATGATTGTGCTGGTTCAGACTGGAGCTGTCGACTGACCGAATGACAGAGATTGGCTGGTGCCAATGAATTGGTTCAAAAAGCTGTGCTCTGCCTGGTAACTGATGGTGATTGGATCGGATTGGAATGATAATGAAACACACTGACTGATAAGGAACACACACTGATTGATGATGGACACACACTGACTGATGATGGACACACACACTGACTGATAATGGACACACACTGACTGATAATGGACACACACTGACTGATAATGGACACACACTGACTGATAATGGACACACACTGACTGATAATGGACACACACTGACTGATAATGGACACACACAGACTGCCCATATTCACACATTTAGGGGGGCAGAGGGTAACCATTCCGCATCAGATTATTAGAAATAGGAGCAGTCCATTTGGCCCTCTGATCTTGCTCTGCCATTCAATAAGATCATGGCTGACCTAATTGTGGCTTACCTCCACTTTCTTGCCTGTTCCCCATAACTTTTGATTCACTTGCACGTCCAAAATCATCTAAAAGTGTTTCTGAGGTCTTCACCCTGAGGGCACCTTCACCACTACCATGGTGTTAACTCTAAACTGGGAAGCACAGTGAGTTATCAAAAGCTTGGCGGGGTGTGGAGTTATCAAAAGTAGCAGGATTATATTGAAGAACACCTATAATCTCATGGCCTGGCATTTCCCTCACCCTCCATGAACTATTAAACCAACGGACTTGTCTGGTTTAGTGAGGAATGCAAGAAAATGTGTCAGGTGCAGCACCAGCCAAACATAAAGGTGTGATGTCTACCTGGTGGATCTACAACACAGGCCTACATGTTAAACAGTAGAATCAACAAGCAATAGTCGGAGCTAAACAATTCTATCTTCCATTGAACCCCCAATGCAGGCGACATCCCTGCTGCAAGATCAGGGACTCGGGCCACGGCAGGGGCAACACTTGAGCCTGGTTTGCCATAGAAGCAGGACAAAGGAACAAGATTTCACTGAGTCCAGCCAGCAACAACTCACAAATAGATGAAGTAATAGGATCAATAAGCCTGTGATGAGCATAACATCCTGCAAGTCCTAGGTTTGTCAGAAAATGGTTAGATCTAAAAAGGAGTTAGAACTTTGTATATTACGTTGGTTCAGCATGTGGAAAATCCTGTCCTGTTCTGCTTCTGTTGTTTAGCATGCATGTAGTCTCGTACTATAGCATCACCAGGTTGGCATAGGACAGAGAATTATCTCTGCCAAGGGCTAGACTGTGGTACAGTGGTTAGCGCCAGGGACCAGTGTTCGATTCCAACCTTGGGTGACTGTCTGTGTGGAGTTTGCAGGTTCTCCCCGTGTCTGCGTGGGTTTCCTCCGGGTGCTTTGGTTTCCTCCCACAGGCCAAAGATGTGCAGGTTAGGTGGATTGCAGGAAATTACATAGGGCGTGATCTACCGGCCACATGGCGCCCAAACAATGAAGTCTCCTACGAGCTTCCTGGCAGCCAGCCGGAATCAGAGTACCTCCCACAATGGGCCTGATCAAGCTGTGCTCGCCTAAGTCGGTTTTAAACTGGGATCTATCAGCCTCCCAGGGAGGTTCCAGCCGGGCACACAAACATTGACCCGGTGGAACGGCACCCAGCGAGTCTTCAGACAATGTACGGTGGCCCCTTAGAAAGCGGATACCTTGGCACTGCCTGGCTGGCACTGCAAAACCGGCAATGTGCCTGGCTGGCAATGCCAGGGTGCCACTGCCAAGGGTCAGTGCCTAAGGGGGCCCATATGTGTTATTAAGGGGGTGGGTGCACAACAGGGAAGTAGGGGCCTCTGGGAGGTTTGGGGGGTGGGGCTGAAGGGTGGAGGTCCTGAAAGGGGGAGGACCTATAAGGGGGAGTGGGTCCTGAAGAGGGGGCTCCATAGCTGGGTGTCCTCACTTGGCGGGGTGTGGAGTAATGCCCATATGTGTGGCGAATGACATTGTCCATGTGTGGGGTTGTAGGGAACCCTCAAGCTCACTTAGAAATTGAGCACCCTTTCAAAATGGCGCTCGATGTCCGAGGAGCGAGTCTGGCCAGCGAGCGTGGGCTAAACCAGTGAGAAAATCCTCAGGGCCCAAACAAATGACTAAGTGTTGTTAGATAACTGTCGGGGACTCACAGACAGAGCCGACGGGAAACCCCCAGAAAAACCCACACAAATGACACTTAGAAACTTTTCCGTTCGATCACGCCCATAATCTTCCAATCAGGTAATTTACAGCCTTCCAGAATCACATTGAGTTCACAATTTCCGACTGTAATGACTGCACCCATTTTGGTGGACAGCAGATCTCGCTAGTGATTCTGCTACTTCCATTAACACTTTCTCTGGGCCCATCCAATGTTTCTTTTCTTGTTGACTTACCACTTCCCTTTTTCCTTGTACCATCACCCCGTTTGTCATTTGATCTTTCCTGTCTTCCACCCAATCACAAACCTTCCTCTTTGTTCTTTCTAACCTTTCTTTCCCTGACTCTATAAAACCTGCCACTGCCTCCAACTTCCCAGTTCTGATAAAACGTCACTGAGCTGAAACTTTAGCTCACGCATCAGGAGAGATTAAATAGTTTGGGCTCATACTCACTGGAGTTTAGAAGGATGAGAGGGGCTCTGATCAAGGTGTATAAAATACTAAATGGGATTGATAAAGTAAGCGCAGACCAAATGTTTTCCCTTGTGGGCAATCCAGAGCAAGAGGTCACGGATGGAGGTTGAGAGGTGGTAGATTTAGAACTGAGATGAGGAGGAACTGCTTCTCGCAGAGGGTGGTGAATTTGTGGAACCCGCTGCCCCATAGTGCGGTGGAATCTGTATCATTAAATGGTTTCAAGAAGGAGATAGATATATTTCTGATTTCAAAATGGGTTAAAGGGATATGGGCAAAAGGTGGGAGGCGGATTTGAGACCTGGAAGAGATCAGCCATGATCTGATTGAATGGCGGAGCAGGCTCGAAGGGCTGAATTGCTGACTTCTGCTCCTAGTTCCTATGTTCCTTCCTTTCTCCTTTCTCTCTCCACAGATGCTGCCCCTGAGCAGCTGAGGATTTTTGCTATTTTCAGTTTTCATTCCTATGAATGGACCTAATGAGTGGACTGACCACGGCACCATGATAAAGGATGGCATTGAAGAGTGGGGAAACAAAGAGGAATGAGGTAGTGATGGGAGACAGTACAGTCAGGAAAATCGTAGTAAGAAGTCTAACAACACCTGGTTAAAGTCCAACAGGTTTGTTTCGAATCATTAGCTTTCGGAGCACAGCTCCTTCCTCAACATTCACCTGTTGGGACTTTAACCTGGTGTTGTAAGACTTCTTACTGTGCTCACCCCAGTCCAACGCCAACATCTCCAGTCAGGAAAATAGATACTCTACACTGCAGTCAAGAGAGTGAGGCCAGATGGTTATATTCCCCGCATGGTGCCAGGGTTAAAGACATCTGCTCTGGGCTGGAGAGAAACATGCGGTGGTAGGAGGAGGATCCAGTGGTCGTGGTCCATCTAGGTACCAACCATATAGATATAACCAGGAAAGAAGTTCTGCAGAGATTATGAGGAGCTAGGGGCTAAATTAAAAAGCAGAACCTTAAAGGTAATAATCTCTGGATTATTGCTTGATCCACGAATGTAAATAAGATTAGGAAGATGAATGTGTGCTTCAAATTTGGTGTGGAAGAAATGTGTTTCGATTCGTGGGGCACTGGTACCAATATTGAGGAAATTGGGATCTGTAATGTTGGGATGGTCTTCACCTGAACCATGCTCTGGTGGATCATATAAATAGGGTAGTAGAGAGAGATTTAAACTAAACAATGAAGGGATCACGTGAGGGGAGACATAGTATCAGAAACAACAAAGTAATAGAATAGGGTAGCAATTTGGGTAATGAGTCCCAAAGTGTGACAGGAAATGACAGAACATGCAATCGTAAGAGTGAACCAACAGTTAAAGCCAAAAAGGGTTGAAAAAAGATGAGGCCCTGTACTTGAATGCACATAGCATTTGTAACAAAATAAATAAATTGTTAGCACAGATACAGATCAATATGTATGACCTGATAGGCATTACAGGGAGATGGTTGAAAGGTGACCAAGGCTGGGACCTGAATGTAGAAGGACATTTGACATATTGGGCAGCAGGAAGCTAGGAAAAGGTGGCTGGGTAGCTCTGTTAATTAAGAAACTATTAGTTCAGTACTGAGAGAAGACCCGAGCCTGAAAGAGCAAGATGTAGAATCAGTTGGGGTAGTGATAAGAAATCGTAATGGTAAGAGGTCACTTGTGGGTGTAATTTATAGACCCTCTAATAGTAGTTACACTCTAAGATAGGGCATATAGGAAGAAATAAACAGGGTGTGTCAGAAAGGGACCACGATAATCAGGAATTATTTTAATCTGCATGTAGATTGGGAAAATCTGATTGGCAAAGGTAGCCTGGAGTTCATAAGAGTGTTTTTGGGGCAATTTCATGCATTCATGTATTCTGGAGCAAACTGGGGAGCAGGCTAATCTAGACCATATAATGAGCAACGAGACAGGATTAATCAAAAACTCAAATTAAAGGTGCTGGCGTCTGTTAAAAAGACATGGGGCGAAATTCTCCGTTATCGGCGGAAAGTCCGCCGATCGGCGCAAAAAACGGCGCAAATCCGACTTGCGTCACGTCGGAAAAATGGGTCGCTAGTCTCCGGCCCGAAATGGGCTAGCAGCGACGTAACGGGATCCGCGCTTGCGCAGTGGTTCACGCCGTGCAGTGTCATACGCGCTGCACGGCGTGACGGCTCATAAGGCCGCGCTGCTCCCCCCACCCGACCGGAACACCCGACCGCAACACCCGACTGGATGGCTGGCCGTCGCTCAGCCCCGAGGTTCGAGTCACGGGATGTGGAGGCGCTCCTGGACGCGGTGGAGCAGAGGAGGGACGCCCTGTATCCCGGGCACGGCCGCAGAGTAGCCCCACGCCACAGCCGGTGTCTGTGGAGGGAAGTGGCAGAGGCCGTCACCGCTGTGGCTCTGACACCACGGACAGGCACCCAGTGCCACAAGAAGGTGAACGACCTCGTCAGAGCAGGCAGGGTGAGCCTCCCCATATCCCCCCTCCCCATATCCCCCCCTCCCCATATCCCCCCCTCCCCCATATCCCCCCCTCCCCCATATCCCCCCCTCCCCCATATCCCCCATATCCCCCCTCCCCCATATCTCCCCCCCCCATATCCCCCCTCCCCCATATCCCCCCTCCCCCATATCCCCCCTCCCCCATATCCCCCATATCCCCCCTCCCCCATATCCCCCCTCCCCTATATCCCCCATATCCCCAAGTGAATCCAGCCCTAACCTTAATCTCTGCAATGCACGCGCAACCGATGGCGTGCATTCATATACCTGCCTAACACTGTTGCCTTTTACCCCTGCCACCCCCCCCCCCCAACCCCCACCCCCCCCCCCCACAGGAGAAGCGCGCACACAACAATAGGGAGCATGTGAGGACTGGAGGAGGGCCCGCTGATGAGAGGCCACTGACCGTACACGACGAAAGGGCCCTGGAACTGGCTGGCGGACCTGAGGACCGGGAGGTTGCTGATGCAGAGGTCGGGGGCGTACTAGCGAGTGAGCCACCGACAGCCCGTCCCCATATACCCCCTCCCCTATATCCCCCTCCCCCGTATCACCTGATCACTGCCTGATGTCTAACCATGCATGCTTCATTGTGTATCGCAGGACCAAACGTCCAGGCACCCATCCCCGCAGATGCAGACCGCCCGCAGGATGCCCCTCGGAGACCACAGGAGACGGAGAGACCCGCACCCTCCAGCATGCGACGCCCGCAGGATGCCCCTCGGAGACCACGGGAGACGGAGAGACCCGGACCCTCCAGCATGCGACGCCCGCAGGATGCCCCTCGGAGACCACAGGAGACGGGGAGACCCGCACCCTCCAGCATGCGACGCCCGCAGGATGCCCCTCGGAGACCACGGGAGACGGAGAGACCTGGAGCAACAGGGAGACGACACCCCTGTCACGTGCGGGAGCGACCACCCAGCGACGAGGGGGGCAGCCACAGGCCCCCGTCACATCCGAGCCAGGACATCACTACCCAGGACACCACTACCCAGGACACACCTACCCGGGACAGCACTACCCAGGAAGACGAAATACCGGACAGTGACTCAGAGTGGATGGGTGGAGACGAACCCCCACCCCAAAGTGCCATGGACTCAGAGTGGGACGAAGAGCACGACACAACGCCACTGCTGTCACCAACACCCTCCACCATCGCAGAAACACTCACCACGGTTGGGCACTTTAGTGATGAGACGTCTGGTACACTCACTGGTGCGCACAACACAGCCGTCCCGGTACAGCAGGTGGAGGTAGGAGCAGCAGAGGGACTGGGCGGTCGGAGGGCAGCCCAGCCCAAGCGAACATCTGCCGCCCAGATGGATCCCGGGTTCCTGCAGTTACCACACCCACACATAGATCCGATGCAACCACCGACCCGGAGACGAGCGAAGAGGGTGACGGACAGCTTGCGGCGGTCGCAGGTGGAGGAGTCCACCCGCGTCCAGGAGCTGGGAGTGGTGCCGGTCATGCGTGCCACCCAGGCCGACACCGCACGGGTGGCGTCCGCGGTGGAGGCAATGGGTGCGACGGTGTCAGACATGGGGAACGGTTTGCGAGGCCTGGGGCCTTCCGTGCAGGCGGCGTCTGTGGCCCAGGGAATGGCTGCCCTCTCACAGGAGGCCATGAGCCAGTGCCAGCGCCAGATGGCAGAGGCGCTCAACGCCATAGCCGAGTCTCAGCAGGCCATGGCCCAGTCTCAGCAGGCCATGGCCCAGTCTCAGCAGGCCATCGCTGAGGGCATCGGCGCCAGTGGCCATGTGCGAGCCGGCGTCGCACTGTCACAGACAGGGTTTGCCAACCCCCTGGGCTCCATGGCTGCAAACCTGCAGACCCGTCGATACCAGCACGGGCCTCCAGGACTGGCAGCGCCAGATGTCGGGGGGGCATCGGATGGCCAGTCCGTTCGCATCCCCCACCCATGTAGAGGCCTGGGGGCCATCGGGCACCCCGAGGGAGGAGGAGGTGGTGTGGTCCGTCCCGGCTCCCTCTGTAGGGGAGGTCCCGGTACACCGCGACACCTCGGACTCCCCCCCTTCCGTCCCAGGTGCATCGGGTGGGCAACGGGCAGGACAGGCTTGCAGCTCGCCATCCCAGTCGCCCGGGCCGCAGCCTGGCCCATCTAGGCCAGGACGCCCCAGGAAACAGCCGCCAAAGGGATCCAGTGTCAGAGGGCAGGAATCACAGGAGTCCACCTCCAGTTCTGCTGTACCGTCTGGGGAACCACGTAGACGTAGTCAAAGGGCCCGTAAGGCCAAACAATTAAACACTGAGTAAGTTGGCACGGGTGCAGGGCACAGATGAGTTTTAGGGGCTAGGGCACGTGCATGAACTCCTTTGGTTATTAAAGTCAATGTTACACCTACCGAAGCTGCCTTTGTGCTCTGTCCAAAGTGTGCGGGGGTGTCATGTACGTTGAGCGCAAGTGTGTGTGTGAGGGGTGGTCTTACCTCAGCCCCAGGTGAGTCTGCCCCCTTCCCCCTGGGCCGCCATCAACATCCCCCAGTCAGAGGACGGGACCGTGCGCTGCAGTGTCACAGCCGCATGCAGGGATGGTCCGGGTGGATGGTGGTACTGTGGCCATGGGTCAGACATAGTCCAACGATGTAGAGCCAGGAGCTCATCGCAGGGCGGGTTGTCATCATCCTCCATGGCCTGCGATAGACACGCGTCCACCCGCAACTGTGTGAGCCCGGCCCGTTGTGCCGCAGGTGGATCGGCAATGGGGGGGGTGCATGCGGGTGGGGTGGGTGGGGTTGGGGAGGGGGGTGAGGGTGCTGGGTGGGTGGATGGGTGGGGGGTGAGGGTGGTCGGCTGTTGCCATGGTGTGCGGTCTGTGGCCATACTACCCGATTTCCACGCCCATCCAGTCAGTGAAGCGGGCGTCTATCAGTCTGTCCCGTGCCCGCTGGGCCAGCCGGTAACGGTGGACAGCCACCCGCCTGTGTCTACCCCGTCTGCCCTGACCATTGCCCCCATCCCCCTCATCTGGGAGGACTGGGCCTCTTCCTGCTGCTCCTCCACTCCGCCCTCCTCTGCCTGCGGCACATCGCCCCTCTGCTGGGCTATGTTGTGCAGGACGCAGCACACCACAATGATGCGGCCGACCCTATCTGACCGATACTGGAGGGCGCCCCCAGAGAGGTCCAGGCACCTGAAATGCATCTTCAGCACGCCAAAGCACCTCTCTATCACTCCCCTTGTCGCTACATGGGCATCATTGTAGCGGTTCTCCGCCTCATTGCGTGGCCTCCGTATAGGCGTCATCAGCCACGATTGCAATGGGTAGCCCCTGTCGCGCAGCAACCAGCCCCTTAGCCGGGGATGGCGTCCCTCGTACATGCCGGGGATGGATGACCGCGACAACACGAATGAGTCGTGTACACTGCCTGGGTGACAGGCGCAGACGTGCAGGATCATCATGCGGTGGTCGCAGACCACCTGTACGTTCATCGAATAGGTCCCCTTCCTATTAGTGAACACGGCCCTGTTATCTGCAGGTGGCCGCACGGCGACGTGCATCCCATCGATCGCGCCCTGGACCATGGGGAACCCGGCCACGGCAGAGAAGCCCACGGCCCGGGCATCTTGGCTGGCCCGGTCCACGGGGAAGCGGATGTAGCGGTGCGCCATAGCATATAGGGCATCTGTCACTGCCCGGATGCACCGGTGCACCGATGTCTGCGATATGCCGGACAGGTCCCCACTCGGTGCCTGGAATGACCCCGTTGCATAAAAGTTAAGGGCCACCGTAACCTTGACGGACACCGTAACCTTGGGCAGCACGGTAGCATAGTGGTTAGCATAATTGCTTCACAGCTCCAGGGTCCCAGGTTCGATTCCGGCTTGGGTCACTGTCTGTGCGGAGTCTGCACATCCTCCCCGTGTGTGCGTGGGTTTCCTCCGGGTGCTCCGGTTTCCTCCCACAGTCCAAAGATGTGCCGGTTAGGTGGATTGGCCATGATAAATTGCCCTTAGTGTCCAAAATGGCCCTTAGTGTTGGGTGGGGTTACTGGGTTATGGGGATAGGGTGGAGGTGTTGACCTTGGGTAGGGTGCTCTTTCCAAGAGCCGGTGCAGACTCGATGGGCCAAATGGCCTCCTTCTGCACTGTAAATTCTATGACACGGGGAGAGGGTGTCCCCCGCCAATGCCACGCGGTGACAGGTGTGCCAGCAGGTGGCAGATGTGTGCCACGGTTTCCCGGCTCATCCGGAGTCTCCTCCTGCATTCCCGGTCCGTGAGGTCCTGGTATGACTGCCGGGGCCGGTACACACGGGGCGCCCTCGGGTGCCTCCGTTGCCGTGGGGCCTCCTCCCCCTCCTCGTCCTGTCGGTCAGGTGTCCCTCCAGCCTGGGCGGCTGCCGCCTGCCCCTCTGCGGCAGCCTGCGCCGCCTCTCTGGCACGCTCCTCCTCCTCATCCAGGGCAACATAGACATGAGCGGCTGCCACCACGGATGATCTGAAAACATGACAGCCTCGTGGGGGGGAGGGGAACGACGACATGTCATCATTTCCCATATCCCCTCCTCCCCCCAGTCAGGTGGCATGGACCGCATGGGTCCAATTGTTGGAGGCTGGCACCTGGCCAGGTGGACCAACTCACTTGCCCTCCCATCCCCCTCCTCGGCACGGACCCCCCCCCCAACCCCCAACCTCCACCCCGGAACGGCACGGACCCCCCCCCAACTTCCACCCCAGCACGGACCCCCCCCAACCTCCACCCCGGCACGGACCCCCCCCCCACCTCCACCCCAGCACGGACCCCCCCCCCCAACCTCCACCCCAGCACGGACCCCCCCCCCCAACCTCCACCCCAGAACTGCCCCCCCCCCCAACCTCCACCCCAGCAAGGACCCCCCCCAGCCCCCAACCTCCACCCCGGCACGGACCCCCCCCCAACCTCCACCCCGGCACGGCACGGACACCCCCCAACCTCCACCCCAGCACGGACATCCCCCCCCCCCAATCTCCACCCCGGCACGGACCCCCCCCCCAACCTCCACTCCAGCACGGACCCCCCCCCAACCTCCACCCCAGCACGGACCCCCCCCAACCCCCAACCTCCTCCACAGCACGGACCCCCCCCAACCTCCACCCCAGCACGGACCCCCCCCCCCAACCTCCACCCCAGCACGGACCCCCCCCCCAACCCCCAACCTCCACCCCAGCACGGAACCCCCCCCAACCTCCACCCCAGCACGGACCCCCCCCAACCCCCAACCTCCACCCCAGCACGGACCCCCCCCCCAACCTCCACCCCAGCACGGACCCCCCCCAACCTCCACCCCAGCACGGACCCCCCCCCAACCTCCACCCCAGCACGGACCCCCCCCAACCTCCACCCCGGCACGGACCCCCCCCCAACCTCCACCCCAGCACGGACCGACCCCAACCTCCACCCCAGCACGGACCCCCCCCCCAACCTCCACCCCAGCACGGACCCCCCCAACCCCCAACCTCCACCCCAGCACGGACTCCCCCCAAACCCCAACCTCCACCCCGGCACGGCACGGACCCCCCCCCAACCTCCACCCCAGCACGGCCCCCCCCCCAACCCCCAACCTCCACCCCATCACGGACCCCCCCCAACCTCCACCCCAGCACGGACTCCCCCCAACCTCCACCCCAGCACGGACCCCCCCCCCAACCTCCACCCCAGAACGGACCCCCCCCCCAATCTCCACCCCAGCACGGACCCCCCCCAACCTCCACCCCAGCACGGACCCCCCATCTTCCACCTCAGCACGGACCCCCCCCCAACCCCCAACCTCCACCCCGGCACGGCACGGACCCCCCCCCCCAACTTCCACCCCGGCACGGACCCGCCCAACCTCCACCCCGGCACAGACCCCCCCCCAACCTCCACCCCAGCACGGACCCCCCGCCCAACCTCCACCCCAGCACGGACCCCCCCCCAACCTCCACCCCAGCACTGCCCCCCCCCCAACCTCCACCCCAGCAAGGACCCCCCCAACCCCCAACCTCCACCCCGGCACGGACCCCCCCCAACTCCCACCCCGGCACGGCACGGACCCCCCCCCCCCCAACACCCCCCCCCAACCTCCACCCCAGCACGGACACCCCCCCCCAACCTCCACCCCGGCACGGACCCTCCCCCCCAACCTCCACCCCAGCACGGACCCCCCCCCAACCTCCACCCCAGCACGGACCCCCCCCCAACCTCCACCCCAGCACAGACCCCCCCCAACCTCCACCCCAGCACGGACCCCCCTCCAACCCCCAACCTCCACCCCAGCACGGAACCCCCCCCAACCTCCACCCCAGCACGGACCCCCCCCAACCCCCAACCTCCACCCCAGCACGGACCCCCCCCCCAACCTCCACCCCAGCACGGACCCCCCCCCAACCTCCACCCCAGCACGGACCCCCCCCCCCCAACCTCCACCCCAGCACGGACTCCCCCCCCAACCCCCAACCTCCACCCCAGCACGGAACCCCCCCCAACCTCCACCTCAGCAGGGACCCCCCCCCCCAATCCCCAACCTCCACCCCAGCACGGACCCCCCCCAACCTCCACCCCAGCACGGACCCCCCCCAACCTCCACCCCAGCACGGACCCCCCCCCCCAACCTCCACCCCAGCACGGACACCCCCCAACCCCCAACCTCCACCCCAGCACGGAACCCCCCCCCAACCTCCACCCCAGCACGGACCCCCCCCAACCCCCAACCTCCACCCCAGCACGGACCCCCCCCAACCCCCAACCTCCACCCCAGCACGGACCCCCCCAACCTCCACCCCAGCACGGACCCCCCCCCCCAACCCCCAACCTCCACCCCGGCACGGACCCCCCCCAACCTCCACCCCGGCACGGCACGGACCCCCCCCCCAACCTCCACCCCAGCACGGACCCCCCCAACCTCCACCCCGGCACGGACCCCCCCCCCAACCTCCACCCCAGCACGGACCGACCCCAACCTCCACCCCAGCACGGCCCCCCCCCCAACCTCCACCCCAGCACGGACCCCCCCAACCCCCAACCTCCACCTCAGCACGGACCCCCCCCAAACCCCAACCTCCACCCCAGCACGGACCCCCCCCCCCCCAACCCCCAACCTCCACCCCAGCACGGACCCCCCCCAACCTCCACCCCAGCACGGACCCCCCCCCAACCCCCAACCTCCACCCCGGCACGGCACGGACCCCCCCCCCAACCTCCACCCCGGCACAGACCCCCCCCCCCAACCTCCACCCCAGCACGGACCCCCCCCAACCTCCACCCCGGCACGGACCCCCTCCCGGCACTCCCCTGGAGCCCAGCCTACTCTAACCACCCCCCCCCCCCCCCCCGCCGCACACACACACACACAACCCGAGACACACCTCTCCTCACGCAATCAGACTGCGGCCACGCCATTGCCTGCCCAGAGCCAACCCCCCCAGGCCGTCACTCACCTCCACGCTGGTCGGCGTGAGCCTGGAGCACCGGGTCACGCCGATGAAAAGGAGGTTTGATTCACGTCGACGTGAACGGTCATCACATCGACGGGACTTCGGCCCATCCGGAAGGGAGAATATCGGCAGGTGAAAATCGGCTGCCTTGCGCAGACCCGTGACATTCTCCGCGGCAGCGGCGCCATTAACGCCCCGCCGACTTTTCTCCCTTCGGAGACTTCGGCAACCGGCGGGGGCGGGATTCACGGCGGCCAACGGCCATTCTCCGACCCTCTGGGGGGGGTTGGAGAATGACGCCCATGGTAACAGAACATTTGGAAAGCATTAACGGAATTGGACAAAGCCAGCATGGGTTTATGAAGGCAAATCATGCTTTACCAATCTACTAGAGTTTTTGAGGAGGTAACTAATAAGATAAGGGAGAACCAGTGGATGTAGTGTATTTGGACTTTCAGAAGGCCTTTGATAAAGTCTCCCATCAGAGGTTAATGAGCAAATTAAAGCACATTGGATGGGAAGGTAATGTATTAACATAGATCGAGAATTGATTGCCAAATAGGAAACAGAGATTGGGAATAAATGGGTCTTTTTCGGAGTGGCAGGCAGTGACTAGTGGAGTACCGGAAAGATCAGTGCTTTGGCCCAACTGTTCATGATATACAGCAAGTGATTAGGAAAGCGACTGGAATGTTGGTATTTATTGCACGAGGAACAAAATGTAAAAGTAGATAAGTTTTACCACAGCTGTACAAGACCTTGATGAAACTGCATGTGGAGGACTCTCAGCAGTATTGTAAAAAAAAGATAATATAGCTTTAGAAGTAGTTCAAAGAATGTTCACTGAACTCATTCCTGGGATGAGGGGCTTAACCTATGAAGAGAGTTTGAGCAGGTTGGACGCCTGTTGGAGTTCACATGAAGAAGAGGTGAGCTTATCGTAATATTTAAGATCCTGAGGGGACTTCACAGGGTGGATACCTGGAGGATGTTTCCTCTTGTGGGGCAGAATAAAACTAAAGGATATAGTTTAAAAATGAGAGGTCTCCCTGTTAAGACAGAGATAAGGAGAACTTTTTTCTCTCAAAGGATCTTTGTTTTGTGGAATTGAAGGCAGAGTTACACATATTTTTGTTAGGGGAGTCAATGGTTGTGAGGATCAGACAGAAAAGTGGAACTGAGACCACATGCAGATCAAACATGATCTTATTGAATGGTAAAACAGGCTTGAAGGGCAAAATAGCCTATTCCTGCTTCATTAGTCCGATGTTCCAGTGATTATCCGCACCTAGGAAGCATTATATAATGACATGAGGGCCAGAATTCTCAGGTTGTTGGGATTCACTGTTCCCGCTGGCAGCGCACTCCCTCCTGCAGGTTTCCCAGTGGCAAGGGGAGTTTTCAATGGGAAATCGCATTGACAAGCAACGGCGTGGGGCTGCCCCACAATGGGAAATCCCGTTGACTAGCTGGCGTATTGGAGCATTCAGCTGGCGGGGTGAAACAGAAATGTGGGGCTGGATTCTCCAAAAATGGGGCTCTGTCCCCACGACAGCGTAAAAACGCTGGCGTTTCACTCCCCAGTTTCCCATGAGTAGAGAATCCTACAGTCAGTGAACGGCACGCCAATGAGAAACACACAGCTGGGGGACCAGAGAATCCAGCCAGAGATTTGCAATTAATTTTCTGATAAAGTTGCCCAGATTAGATATCACAGGAACTTGTGCTATTCAGTGGTGAAGAAGTTGACTTATGACTTTAACTTGAGAAATGCAGATAAAAATCTAAAGGAGGATTGGGCTCCCATTATGATTCATGAAGATGTAAAGGAGGTAAGTCAGGAACTGAGGCTTGGACGTATGGTAAGAAGGGGTTGGGAGAATGTGTGGGTACAGGAACACAGGCCTAACAGCTGTTTGGCATGGATTGGACAGAGAATGCATCTGGAAACATAATAGAAGGGTTCAATGCATCTGAAAGGTATCCCGAAACGTGCAAGTGACCTGGCATTGGTGGGAACGGGAAGCGAGTCAGAACGTGGGTCCGATTCTCCCAAATAATTTCAAAGTTAATTTGTGGTAGGTTTTTCAGGGAGTTTCCCGCTGGCTCTACCAGCGGGTTCCCCACCGCTATTCAATTACACTTAGGGCGGGATTCTCCAGCCCTGCAACAAAATCGCATTCGGTGCGGGGGCGGAGAATTGATCCGGCCCCCGGAGAATCACTCGTCCGTGAAGTACGCCGCGCAGCTGGGGGGCCACTGCCAGAGGCCCTCCCAGCGATACTCCGCTCCCGACGGCATGGAACTAATGTGGTATGGCCGGTCGGGACTCAGTCTGTGGAAGTCTTATGGCCGGCCGGGGCAGTGATCGGGCCGGTCCGATGCAGCGGCGCGCGATTGTGTTGGTCCGAGTCCGCCATCGTGCTCGGCGCGACCACTGGATGCTGCCGCCGTGCGCATGCGTGGACTCGGAACCGGAAGTGCGGGGGCCCGTATCCGCAGCCAAAGCTGCGTGAAGCTCTCCGGGTCCCAGCTAGCCCCCAGAAGGTAATTGAATCGACCTTTACTTTTTTGCAGGAAACTGGGGAGTGAAACGCCAGCGTTTTTACGCTGTCGTGGGGACAGAGCCCCATTTTTGGAGAATCCAGCCCCATATTTCTGTTTCACCCCGCCAGCTGAATGCTCCAATACGCCAGCTAGTCAATGGGATTTCCCATTGTGGGGCAGCCCCACGCCGTTGGGACACCCCTGGGCAGCCGGCAAAATGAAGTATTCTGCCAGCGAGCATTTTTGGAGCCCTGGAGAGTTTCTCACCGGTTTACCCCACACTATCCCCTCCCCCCATGGCAATGTCACCGCAATGTGGTCCCTGGGGGTCTGCCTCTTCAGGCCCCTACAAACTCCCTTACAGCACCCTCTTCCTCCTAGGACCCCCACCCATCCAACATCCTGGAGGCGCTCCTAGCTACCAGTCCATGCCAGCTTTTGAATCCCGCAGACTCAGGACCTGAACCATTTGTTCCCCTGACCTGGTGGGCCAGTCCGAAGCTAAGTATAGGCCTTTTAGTGATAGAAATAGCCTAGAAAGTAGAGTTTATGCATGAGTAGTGATTTACTGTGTATAATAAATGTGTTTTGATTTGAATCTTACTAATTGGTGTGTTGAGTTATTGATCATTACTTGAACTTGAACCTCATGGCGGTATCATAAAGATACCTGGCGACTCTAGAGCAAAGGTTATAAAACAGAGCCAATTGAACCAACCAAAAGTTAGCAACACACCGTTCATGTCCCAAGTAAGCAATAAATAGTGAATACATAGGGGCTAGTTGACTGTCCTTGGCGTTACAATTGATGGCAAGATTCTATAAGCTAACAAGGCAGAAGATTTCAAAAAGCAACCACAAGTTGAGCTCAAGACCAAACAACCCATGACCTTGCATACTGAAACTGTCCATCCAAAATCACGCATTGCTAAAACACTTTGCTCAAGTTTTTGAAGAGAATTTGCTTGCGTCTATGACTAACAGTTATTTTAGAGTCAAACACTCCGACCAGTCATACAAGACCAACTGTAAAGGATCTTCAGCCCATTTCTATTTTATAGTGTCACACATTGACTGATATTTCAGTCTGAAGATATGCCACGCACACTGACCGAACCCCACACGTAATTGAAAGTCCAAACATTATCCAAATCTTTTGCAGATTCAGTTTGTTGTCGATTTTCCCAAAATTCGTTTGTTGCAAAATTCCCAATCGACTGGGTGCTGCACCAAAACAAACCACCACATGTAGCGAAGGAACCAATCACCAACCTGTAAACTCCATTGCTCCAGAGCTCCATTTATACCAAATGTTTTCTCCGTTTTTTGTTTCACTGTGCTCCATTTCCCCTTTAGGTGCCAGAACGTCAGCCCATGCTTGGCAGTCCGCAACCATTTCTTTATTGTAGGTCAGAGGGGGAGTTGCATGAAGTCTCCTGTACTCATTGTGAGCATCCAGCGCTTCCTGCTCAAATGTTGATAGTTCTGAAAACGGATGGCAGTCACCATTATTGGAGAGCCTGATAAATTTGAACACAAACCATTGCACCCACCCAGTACCTGCTAATCCACCACTGCTGCTTGCCTGGCCAGCTGTGACCCAGCCCAGCACAATTAATTTAATCTGTGTGTTGAACATAAAAGGGCTGTGCTGAAAATGAGCATCGTGTCTAATCCTGTCCCTACATCCCCCACCCCCACTTTGCTGCAACACCCATGTGCCCTCCTCACTTCCCAGCCACGGCTCAGTGGCGGGCATCTCATTTCTGTGTCATAAGGTTGTGGGTTCAGAATAATAACATCAGGAAGGAGTCATCATACTCTTCTGTATGTTGACAGCAAGTCTGTATTACAATTTATAGCCATACACACACATGTATATTGGAACGTACAAGTATGGAGCTGGCTCCATGCTAGGTCTTTACCGCTCTGTCCATCTCTAGACTGACCCTGGCTCTGGGTCACATGCCTTCTTTCATCACTGGGTGGGTGGTCCCATATTAACCCTGTATGGATCACACCCATCTACTACACCTCCCTCCAATTCTTTATCCCATGTATATAAAGATAAGTCTTGAATTGTTATAAGTCTTGTGCATTTAGGGCAGCACGGTGATGCAGTGGTTACCACGGTGCCAAGATCCCAGGTTCAATCCTGGCTCTGGGCCACTGTCCATGTGGCGTTTGCACATTCGCCCCGTGTTTGCGTGGGTTTCGCTCCCAACAACCCAAAGATGTGCAGGGTAGGTGGATTGGCCACGCTAAATTGTCCCTTAAATGGAAAAAATGAATTGGGTACTCTAAATTTATTTTTCAAAATGAAAAAAAAAAGTCTTGCGCAGTTACCTTATTGCTCCAGCCTTAATGCTATTCCAAGATTATTGCTATTACAGTATTAAAATTATTAAAATTAAGCGTTGTGATTAGTGAGGCATTCAGATGAATCACAGGCGTGCCTGTTTAAGGACTCGGGTGGTCGCGAGGTTTCTGAGAGGCTGAGTAAGTTAATTATTAAACTTAATTATTTTCCAAACTCAGGAGCTATGTGGTCAGCCTTGGATTCAGGAGTTTGGATTAATGACGGGTTTCGTGCAAACGGTGCTTCTGACTGAATTCATGTAATGGGATTCTCAGGACTGGCTGTCCTGGAAACTAAAATAAATACCTCACCCTTGTAGGCTGCTTGCTGAAACTGGACTTCCAGAGAAATTCAATGGAGTCTTGTAATATAGTAAAACTTCTGCCTTTTAGCTTCCAGGCTCTTCTCTCTGCAGCTTTTGGGTGGTGAATTTTCTCAGCATCTCTAGCTTCAGTGGGAGATTTTTCAGTTCACAATCCATTGAAGATGTTATTTTTCTTACTTTATCGGCATTCTTTTAAGAATGCTTTCTAATATTGAGCTCCCACTATGAAGAATGTTACTCCTAACATCAGGAAGGAGTCTTCTATATGTCAACAGCAAGTCGTTATTAACAACTTTGAACTATATTTTTTATGCATCCATGGGATGTGGGCATCGCTGGCTAGGACAGCGTTTATTGCCCATGAGGAGTTGGTTGTGAGCTACCTTCTTGAACCGCTGCAGTCCCTGAGGTGTAGGTACACCCACAGTGCTGTTAGGGTAGGAGTTCATTTTGACCCAGTGACAGTGCAGGAATGGTGAAATGGTCAGGACGGTTCAATGGCTTGGAGGGGAACTTCCAGGTGGTGGTGTTCCCATGTGCCTGCTGCCTTTGACCTTCTAGATGGTAGTGTCTTGGGTTTGGAAGGTGCTGCCTAAGGAGCCTTGGTGCGTTCCTACAGTGTATCTTGTAGCTGGTACACACTGCTGCCAATCTGGGTCAGTAGTGAAGGGAGTGAATGTTTGTGGAAGGGGTGACAATCAAGTGGGCAGCTTTGTCCTGATGGTGTCAAGCTTAAGTGTTGTTGGAGCTGCACTCCTCCAGGCAAGTGCAGAATATTCCTTCACACTCCTGGTGTCTTGTAGATAGTGGACATTGTTTGGGGAGTTAGGAATTGAGTTACTTACTGCAGGATTCATTACATCTGACCTGCTCTTGTAGCCACAGCATTTATATGACTAGTAAAGTTCAGTTTCTGGATAATGGTAACTCCCAGGATTTTGATAGTGGGAGCTTCAGCGATGGTAATGCCATTAAATGTCAAGGAGCAATGTTAGATCCTCTCTTGACACATGTGTAGTGCGAATGTCACTTGTCAGCCCAAGCCTGGATATTGTCCAGGTCTTGCTGAATTTGGACATGGACTGCTTCATTGTCTGAAGAGTCACGAATGGTGGTCAGCGAACATCCCCACTTCTTGACCTTATGATGGAAGGAAGGCCATTCATGATGCAGTTGAAGATGGTTAGGCCTAGGACACTACCCTGAGAAACGATGATTGACCTGCAACCAACTCTTTTGTGCCAGGTATGACTCCAACCAATGGAGAGTTTTCCCCCGATTCCCATTGACTCCAGTTTTGCTACGGCTCTTTGATGCCATACTCGGTCAAATTTGTCTTGATATCAAGGGCAGTCATTCTCACCTCACCTTTATATACTTCTACACAGTAAATAAAGGATACTGACATACAGTTGTCTCCTTATCATTGTCCATCACTGTCCATCACTAGACTAACTCTAGTCCTGGGTCATGTGCCTTCTTACATCACCATGTGGATGGTACTGTACTAATCACTCATTAATCCTATATGTACCAGATCCTTCTAGATTCATCTTCCACTCCAGTGATTTCAGCACATGATCCAGGCCAACCTTCCCAGTGAGGTACTAACTGTTAGAGGTGCACTCTTTTGGATGAAATACTAAGGCTGCTCTCTCCGACCCCATGGCATTATTTTGAAGAAGAACAGGTAAGTTTTCCCAATGTCCCTCATTGTGGGCAGCACGGTAGCACATGTGGCTAGCACTGTGGCTTCACAGTGCCGGGTCCCGCTGGGTCACTGTGCGGAGTCTGCACGTTCTCCCCGTATCATAGAACATAGAAAAATACAGCACAGAACAGTCCCTTCGGCCCATGATGTTGTGCCGAACTTTTGTCCTAGATTAAGAACAAATTAATCTACACCCGATTATTCTACCTTAATCCATGTACCTATGTAATAGCCGCTTGAAGGTTCCTAATGTTTCCGACTCAACTACTTCCACATGCAGTGTATTCCATGCCCCCACTGCTCTCTGGGTAAAGAACCTACCTCTGACATCCCCCCGATATCTTCCACCATTCACCGTAAATTTATGTCCCCTTGTTCCACCCGGGGAATGGTTTGTTCCACCCGGGGAAAAAGTCTCTGACTGTCTACTCTATCTATTCCCCGATTATCTTATAAACCTCTATCAAGTCGCCCCTCATCCTTCTCCGTTCTAATGAGAAAAGGCCTAGCACCCTCAACCTTTCCTCGTAAGACCTACTCTCCATTCCAGGCAACATCCGGGTAAATCTCCTTTGCACCTTTTCCAAAGATTCCACATCCTTCCTAAAATGAGGCGACCAGAACTGCACACAGTACTCCAAATGTGGCCTTACCAAGGTTTTGTACAGCTGCATCATCTCCTCATGGCTCTTAAATTCAATCCCTCTGCTAATGAACGCTAGCACACCATAGGCCTTCTTCACAGCTCTATCCACTTGAGTGGCAACTTTCAAAGATCTATGAACATAGATCCCAAGATATCTCTGCTACTCCACATTTCCAAGAACCCTACCGTTAACCTTGTATTCCAAATTCATATTTGTCCTTCCAAAATGGACAACTTCACACTTTTCAGGGTTAAACTCCATCTGCCACTTCTCAGCCCAACTCTGCATCCTATCTATGTCTCTTTGCAGCCGACAACAGCCCTCCTCACTATCCACAACTCCACCAAGCTTCTTATCGTCTGCAAATTTACTGACCCACCCTTCAACTCCCTCATCCAAGTCATTAATGAAAATCACAAACAGCAGAGGACCCAGAACTGATCCCTGCGGTACCCCACTGGTAACTGGGCTCCAGGCTGAATATTTGCCATCCACCACCACTCTCTGACTTCTATCGGTTAGACAGTTCGTTATCCAACTGGCCAAATTTTCCACTACCCCATGCCTCCTTACTTTCTGCATAAGCCTACCATGGGGAACCTTATCAAATGCCTTACTAAAATCCATGTACACTACATCCACTGCTTTACTTTCATCCACGTGCATGGTCCAGTAGAGTGGAGCTGCTGACTGGCTGTTGCAGAGGAAATTTGCATCCGTCCGTGTGCTCACCTAACTTGAAGGTGGTTTGTGGAGGAGCTGTTGTCAAGTGACACTTAAACCCGAAACACTTCTTCAGTGTTTCCCTCCCTACCCCCTCCTCTAACCAAAAAAAAACCAACCGCTGTAAAGATCAAGAGGAAGGCTCGAGGGCAGGTAGAAGTCGAAAGAAGTTGAACCGTGACGTCACAGCCTGCAGGTAAGGGAATGGCTGGTGACTGGTAAGTAGTTTTTCTTTTATTTTCCCTCAGGTGTTATCGTGCGGGGCGCAGAGGTTGCTGAGTGAGTGCTTGCTGAGAAGGGGAGTGAATAACAGGTAAGCTCTTTCTTTCTTTTTCTTTTCTTATCTCGAGGGGATGGCAGGGAAGGTAGTGCAATGTTCCTCCTGCAGAATGTTTGAGGTGCGGGACGCCGTCAGTGTCCCTGCTGATTTCATCTGTGGGAAGTGCACCGATCTCCAGCTCCTCAGAAACCGCGTTAGGGAACTGGAGCTGGAGCTGCTTGAACTTCGGATCATTCAGGGGGCAGAGGTGGTCATAGATAGAAGCCTCAGGGATGTAGTTACTCCAAAAAATAAAGATAGATGGGTGACGGTGAGAGGGGCTGGGAGGAAGCAGTCAGTACAGGGATCCCCTGTGGTCGTTCCCCTTAGTAACAAGTATACCGCTTTGGATACTGTTGGGGGGGGGGGGGGGAGGGACTTACCAGGGGTAAGACATGGGGTACAGGTCTCTGGCACAGAGTCTGTCCCTGTTGCTCAGAAGGGAAGGGGGGAGAGCAGTAGAGCATTAGTCATTGGAGACTCCATAGTTAGGGGGATAGATAGGAGATTCTGTGGGAACGAGAGAGTGTGTTGCCTCCCAGGTGCCAGTGTGCGTGATGTCTCGGATCGTGTTTTCGGGATCCTGAAGGGGGAAGGGGAGCATCCCCAAGTCGTGGTCCACATAGGTACCAACGACATAGGTAGGAAAAGGGATAGGGATGTAAGGCAGGAATTCAGGGAGCTAGGGTGGAAACTTAGATCTAGGACAAGCAGAGTTATTATCTCTGGGTTGTTACCCGTGCCACGTGATAGCGAGACGAGGAATAGGGAGAGAGAGGAGTTGAACACGTGGCTACAGGGCTGGTGCAGCAGGGAGGGTTTCAGATTTCTGGATAATTGGGGCTCATTCTGGGGTCGGTGGGACCCCTACAAACGGGATGGTCTACACCTGGACCAGAGGGGTACCAATATCCTGGGGGGGGAAATTTGCTAATGCTCTTCGGGAGGGTTTAAACTAGTTCAGCAGGGGCTTGGGAACCTGAATTGTAGCTCCAGTATACAGGAGGTTGAGAGTAGTGAGGTCATAAGTAAGGTTTCAAAGTTGCAGGAGTGTACCGGCAGGCAGGAAGGTGGTTTAAATTGTGTCTTCTTCAATGCCAGGAGCATCCGGAATAAGGTGGGTGAACTTGCAGCATGGGTTGGTACCTGGGACTTGGATGCTGTGACCATTTCGGAGACATGGATAGAGTAGGGACAGGAATGGTTGTTGCAGGTGCCGGGGTTTAGATATTTCAGTAAGCTCAGGGAAGGTGGTAAAAGAGGGGGAGGGGTGGTATTGTTAGTCAAGGACAGTATTACGGTGGCAGAAAGGACGTTTGATGAGGACTCGTCTACTGAGGTAGTATGTGCTGAGGTTAGAAACAGGAAAGGAGAGGTCACCCTGTTAGGGGTTTTCTATAGACCTCCGAAAAGTTCCAGAGATGTAGAGGAAAGGATTGCAAAGATGATTCTGGATAGGAGAGAAAGCAACAGTGTCGTTGTTATGGGGGACTTTAACTTTCCAAATATTGACTGGAAACGCTATAGTTCGAGTTTTAGATGGGTCTGTTTTTGTCCAATGTTTGCAGGAGGGTTTCCTGACACAGTATGTAGATAGGCCAACGAGAGGCGAGGCCATATTGGATTTGGTACTGGGTAATGAACCAGGACATGTGTTAGATTTGGAGGTAGCTCAGCACTTTGGTGATAGTGACCACAATTCGATTAAGTTTACTTTACTGATGGAAAGGGATAGGTATATACCGAAGGGCAAGAGTTATATCTGGGTGAAAGGCAATTATGATGCGATGAGGCACGACTTAGGATGCAACGGATAGAGAAGAAAACTGCAGGGGATGGGCACAATGGAAATGTGGAGCTTGTTCAAGGAACAGCTACTGCGTGGCCTTGATAAGTATGTACCTGTCAGGCAGGGAGGAAGTGGTCGAGCAAGGGAATCGTGGTTTACTAAAGCAGTCGAAACGCTTGTCAAGAGGAAGAAGGAGGCTTATGTAAAGATGAGACATGAAGGTTCAGTTAGGGCGCTCGAGAGTTACAAGTTAGCTAGGAAGGACCTAAAGAGAGATATAAGAGCCAGGAGGGGCATTACAAGTCTTTGGCAGGTAGGATCAAGGATAACCCGAAAGCTTTCTATAGATATGTCAGGAATAAATGAATGACTAGGGTAAGAGTAGGGCCAGTCAAGGACAGTAGTGGGAAGTTGTGCTTGGAGTCCGAGGAGATAGGAGAGGTGCTAAATCAATATTTTTCGTCAGTATTCACACAGGAAAAAGACAATGTTGTCGAGGAGAATACTGAGATTCAGGCTACTAGACTAGAAGGGCTTGAGGTTCATAAGGGGGAGGTGTTAGCAATTCTGGAAAATGTGAAAACAGCTAAGTCCCCTGGGCCGGATGGGATTTATCCTAGGATTCTCTGGGAAACTAGTGAGGAGATTGCTGAGCCTTTGGCTTTGATCTTTAAGTCATCTTTGTCTACAGGAATAGTGCCAGAAGACTGGAGGATAGCAAATGTTGTCCCCTTGTTCAAGAAGGGGAGTAGAGACAACCCTAGTAACTATAGACCAGTGAGCCTTACTTCTGTTGTGGGTAAAATCTTGGAAAGGTTTATGAGAGATAGGATGTATAATCATCTGGAAAGGAATAATTTGATTAGAGATAGTCAACACGGTTTTGTGAAGGGTAGGTCGTGCCTCACAAACCTTATTGAGCTCTTTGAGAAGGTGACTAAACAGGTGGATGAGGGTAAAGCAGTTGATGTGGTGTATATGGATTTCAGTAAAGCGTTTGATAAGGTTCCCCACGGTAGGCTACTGCAGAAAATACGGAGGCATGGGATTCAGGGTGATTTAGCAGTTTGGATCAGAAATTGGCTAGCTGGAAGAAGACAAAGGGTGGTGGTTGATGGGAAATGTTCAGACTGGAGTCCAGTTACTAGTGGTGTACCACAAGGATCTGTTTTGGGGCCACTGCTGTTTGTCATTTTTATAAATGACCTGGAGGAGGGTGTAGAAGGATGGGTGAGTAAATTTGCAGATGACACTAAAGTTGGTGGAGTTGTGGACACTGCGGAAGGATGTTACAAGTTACAGAGGGACATAGATAAGCTGCAGCGCTGGGCTGAGAGGAGGCAAATGGAGTTTAATGCAGAAAAGTGTGAGGTGATTCATTTTGGAAGGAATAACAGGAAGACAGAGTACTGGGCTAATGGTAAGATTCTTGGCAGTGTGGATGAGCAGAGAGATCTCGGTGTCCATGTACATAGATCCCTGAAAGTTGCCACCCAGGTTGAGAGGGTTGTTAAGAAGGTGTACAGTGTGTTAGCTTTTATTGGTAGAGGGATTGAGTTTCGGATTGCAGCTGTACAAAACTCTGGTGCGGCCGCATTTGGAGTATTGCGTGCAATTCTGGTCGCCGCATTATAGGAAGGATGTGGAAGCATTGGAAAGGGTGCAGAGGAGATTTACCAGAATGTTGCCTGGTATGGAGGGAAGATCGTATGAGGAATTCTGAGGGACTTGAGGCTATTTTCGTTAAGAGGTGACTTAATTGAGGCATACAAGATGATCAGAGGATTGGATAGGGTTGACAGTGAGAACCTTTTTCCTCGGATGGTGATGTCTAGCACGAGGGGACGTGGCTTTAAATTGAGGGGAGATAGATATAAGACCATAAGATATAGGAGCGGAAGTAAGGCCATTCGGCCCATCGAGTCCACTCCACCATTCAATCATGGCTGATTTCAATTCCATTTACCCACTCTCTCTCCCTAGCCCTTAATTCCTCGAGAAATCGAGAATTTATCAACTTCTGGCTTAAAGACACTCAAACCGCCCTCTGTGGCAATGAATTCCACAGACCCACCAATCTCTGGCTGAAGAAATTTCTCCTCATCTCTGTTCTAAAGTGACTCCCTTTTATTCTAAGGCTGTGCCCCCGGGTCCTAGTCTCCCCTGCTAATGGAAACAACTTCCCTACGTCCACCCTATCTAAGCCATTCATTATCTTGTAAGTTTCTATTAGATCTCCCCTCAACCTCCTAAACTCCAATGAATATAATCCCAGGATCCTCAGACGTTCATCGTATGTTAGGTCTATCATTCCTGGGATCATCCGTGTGAATCTCCGCTGGACCTGCTCCAGTGCCAGTATGTCCTTCCTGAGGTGTGGGGCCCAAAATTGCTCACAGTATTCTAAATGGGGCCTAACTAGTGCTTTATAAAGCTTCAGAAGTACATCCCTGCTTTTATATTCCAAGCCTCTTGAGATAAATGACAACATTGCATTTGCTTTCTTAATTACGGACTCAACCTGCAAGTTTACCTTTAGAGAATGCTGGACTAGGACTCCCAAGTCCCTTTGCACTTCAGCATTATGAATTTTGTCACCGTTTAGAAAATAGTCCATGCCTCTATTCTTTATTTCAAAGTGCAAGACCTCGCACTTGCCCACGTTGAATTTCATCAGCCATTTCTTGGAATGCTCTCCTAAACTGTCTAAATCTTTCTGCAGCCTCACCATCTCCTCCATACTACCTGCCCCTCCACCTATCTTTGTATCATCGGCAAACTTAGCCAGAATGCCCCCAGTCCCGTCATCTAGATCATTATATATAAAGAGAACAGCTGTGGCCCCAACACTGAACCCTGCGGGACACCACTCGTCACCGGTTGCCATTCCGAAAAAGAACCTTTTATCCCAACTCTCTGCCTTCTGCCTGACAGCCAATCGTCAATCCATGTTAGTACCTTGCCTCGAATACCATGGGCCCTTATTTTACTCAACAGTCTCCCGTGAGGCACCTTATCAAAGGCCTTTTGGAAGTCAAGATAGATAACATCCATTGGCTCTCCTTGGTCTAACCTATTTGTTATCTCTTCAAAGAACTCTAACAGATGTCAGAGGTAGGTTCTTTACTCAGAGAGTAGTAAGGGTGTGGAATGCCCTGCCTGCAACAGTAGTGGACCCGCAAACACTAAGGGTATTCGAATGGTCATTGGATAGACATATGGACGATAAGGGAAAAGTATAGATGGGCTTTAGAGTGGTTTCACAGGTCGGCGCAACATCGAGGGCCGAAGGGCCTGTACTGCGCTGTAATGTTCTATGGTCACCTCCTCAAAGAATTCAATAAGACTTGTGAGGCAAGACCTAACCCTCACAAATCTGTGCTGACTATCCCTAATCAAGCAGTGTCTTTCCAGATGCTCAGAAATCCTATCCCTCAGTACCCTCTTTCCATTACTTTGCCTACCACCGAAGTAAGACTAACTGGCCTGTAATTCCCAGGGTTATCCCGATTCCCTTTTTTGAACAGGGGCACGACATTTGCCACTCTCCAATCCCCTGGTACCACCCCTATTGACAGTGAGAACGAAAAGATAATTGCCAACGGCTCTGCAATTTTCATCTCTTGCTTCCCATAGAATCCTTGGATATATCCCGTCAGTCCCTGGGGACTTGTCTATCCTCAAGTTTTTCAAAATGCCCAACACATCTTCCTTCCTAACAAGTATCACCTCGAGCTTACCAGTCTGTTTCACACTGTCCTCTCCAACAAAATGGCCCCTCTCATTCGTAAATACTGAAGAAAAGTACTCCTTCAAGACCTCTCCTATCTCTTCAGACTTAATACACAATCTCCCGCTACTGTCCTTGATCGGACCTACCCTCGCTCTAGTCATTCTCATATTTCTCACATATGTGTAAAAGGCCTTGGGGTTTTCCTTGATCCTCCCCGCCAAAGATTTTTCATGCACTCTCTTAGCTCCCCTCATCCCTTTCTTCAGTTCCCTCTTGGCTATCTTGTATCCCTCCAACGCCCTGTCTGAACCTTGTTTCCTCAGCCTTACATAAGTATCCTTCTTCCTCTTAACAAGACATTCAACCTCTCTTGTCAACCATGGTTCCCTCACTCGACCCTCTCTTCCCTGCCTGACAGGGACATACATATCAAGGACACGCAGTATCTGTTCCTTGAACAAGTTCCACATTTCACTTGTGTCCTTCCCTGACAGCCTATGTTCCCAACTTATGCACTTCAGTTCTTGTCTTGACAGCATCGTATTTACCCTTCCCCCAACTGTAAACCTTGCCTTGTTGCACGCTCCTATCTCTCTCCATTACTAAAGTGAAAGTCACAGAATTGTGGTCAATATCTCCAAAACGCTCCCCCACTATCAAATCTATCACTTGCCCTGGTTCATTACCAAGTACCAAATCCAATATGGCCTCCCCTCTGGTCAGACAATCTACATACTTGTGTTAGAAAAGCTTCCTGGGCACACTGCACAAACACCACCCTATCCAAACTTTTTGATCTAAAGAGTTTCCACTCAGTGTTTGGGAAGTTGAAGTCACCCATGACTACTACCCCCCTGTGACTTCTGCACCTTTCCAAAATCTGTTTCCCAATCTGTTCCTCCACATCTCTGCTGCTATTGGGGGGCCAATAGAAAACTCCCAACAAGGTGACTGCTCCTTTCCTATTTCTGACCTCAACTCATACTACCTCAGAAGGTAGATCCTCCTCGAACTGCCTTTCTGCAGCTGTGTACCATCTCTAATTAACAATGCAACCCCCCCCCCACCTCTTTTACCACCCTCCCTAATCTTATTGAAACATCTATAATCAGGAACCTCCAACAACCATTTCTGCCCCTCTTCTATCCAAGTTTCCGTGATGGCCACCACATCGTAATCCCAAGTACCGATCCATGCCTTAAGTTCACCCACCTTATTCCTGATGCTTCTTGCGTTGAAGTATACACACTTCTGCAAGTACTGTCCTTTGTCAGTGTTACCTTCCCCACTGCCTCACTATACGCTTTGACGTCCTGAACATCGGCTACCCTAGTTGCTGGACTACAAATCCGGTTCCCATTCCCCTGTCAAATTAGTTTAAACCCTCCCGAAGAGTACTTGAAAACCTCCCTCCCAGGATATTGGTGCCCCTCTGGTTCAGATGCAACCCATCTTGCTTGTACAGGTCCCACCTTCCCCGAATGTGCTGCAATTATCCAAATATCTGAAGCCCTCCCTCCTACACCATTCCTGCAGCCACGTGTTCAACTGCACTCTCTCCCTATTCCTAGCCTCGCTATCACATGGCACCGGTAACAAACCAGAGATGACAACTGTGTCTGTCCTGGCTTTTAACTTCCAGCCTAACTCACTAAACTCGTTTATTGCATCCACACCCCTTTTCCTACCTACGTCGTTGGTACCAATGTGCACCATGACTTCTGGCTGCTCCCCCTCCCCCTTAAGGATCCTGAAGACACGATCCGAGACGTCCCTGGCCCTGGTACCCGGGAGGCAACATACCTTCCAGGAGTCTCGCTCGCGACCACAGAATCTCCTATCTATTCCCCTAACCATTGAGTCTCCTATCACTATTGCTTTTCTATTCTCCCTCCCTTCCCTTCTGAGCCAGACTCAGTGCGAGAGACCTGGCCGCTAGGGCCTTCCCCCGGGAGGTCATCCCCCCCCCCTCAACCCCAACAGCATCCAAAACGGTATACTTGTTTTGAAGGGGAACGGCCACAAGGGATCTCTGCACTGTCTGCCCTTTCCCCTGTCTGTATCCCAGCTACTCTTGTCCTGTATATTGGGTGTGGTTACCTCCCTGTAACTCTGGTCTATTACCCCCTCTGCCTCCCGGATGATCCGAAGTTCATCCAGCTCCAGCTCCAGTTCCCTAACACGGTCTCTGAGGAACTGGAGTTGTGTACACTTCCTGTAGGTATAGTCAGCGGGGACACCACTGGTATCTCCCACCACCCACATCCTACAGGAGCATGCAACTGCACTAGCCTCCATCCCCTCTTACCTTACAGAATATAGCTGCACTGTGGACCAACTGGAACTCCGCCCTCCGACTCTGCTCCCAGTCAGCTGCACTCTGTAAACTCCCAGCTCCATTCACGCTCTTTGAGGAAATGTAGGAAATGAAATGAAAGGAGCACCTTACTCCCTCCTCACCTAACTCCCTCAGTCACCAAACTCTCACTATAGCACTCAAATGCACCCAAATTCAGCACTCCCTCAGTCACCAAACTCGCACTATAGCACTCAAATGCACCCAAATTCAGCACTCAGTGCAAACAAAGTCAGCACTGTAGCTGGCTCACATTTATACTGTCTGATTCTAGCCTCTGAAAACTGGCCTAATCCAATTAACTAATTAACAAGCTCCAGCTGCAAGTAGCTACAAGCAGAACCTTTGTTTAAAGCGGATTGAAAATTCACCTTCTTCTCAACCAAACAGCAACTTATGTTAATTAACTAACTAAAAGACTAGACTTTAGATAAAAATGAACCCTTATTATCCCTCAGTCACCAAACTCTCTCTGCACCCAAATTCAGCACTCAGTACAAACAAAAACCCCCCATATATACAAATACATCAGCCACACACTCAAGAAATTTAAAAATAAAGTACCCCCACTCCTTAATAAGCAATAGATACTGTACTCAGTCACCCTCCCCTACTTCCATGCTGCTGCCCCGCTGACGTTCTAATACTTCATGCAAAAGTCGATGTGGGCAGCACAGTAGCACAGTGGTTAACACTGTTGCTTCACAGTGCCAGGGTCTAAGGTTCGCTTCCCCGTATGCCCCCATCCCATCCCAGGCCTTGCCTGCCCTCAAACTGAACCAAAAAGAAGAAATATTCAAAACCCTGCCCTCCGCACACCACCTCATCCCCCACACCTCTTCCGTTTAGTGGTTCTCACACCAGTATGGCGGCCCCTGCACGAGGCCTGAGGCCACCCTGAACCCGCCATATTACCCAAACCCGATAAAATATATAAATAACCTCTATCCCACCCTCCATATCTCCCCAAAGATCAAACCCACCTCAATAAAACAATAAACAGGCAGGAGAATGATAGAGAGAACATAACAAAGATACAGAAATGCACAACAATCGATCAATGGCATAAAACAATCACATTTCAACAAAGTACAGATTCCCAATCCCATGGTCCAGAAGAAACTTGCTCGCCTCCTCCGGGATATCTAAAAAGTTCTCCTGTTTATGAAAAGTCATCCACAAACGGGCCACATACAACATTCCAAATCTCACACCATCCTTATGCAGGATCGTCTTGACTTTGTTGAATTCGGCTCAGCGTTTAGCCAGTTCCGTACCCCAATTGGGGTATATTCCGATTCTACTTCCCTCCCACTGCCTCTTCTTCGCCTGCCTGGCCCATCTCAGAATGTTTTCCTTGTCCAGGAAACGGTGCAGACGCACCATCGCCCTTAGATGCTCACCTGCCTTTGGCTTTCTCCTCAGCGCTCAGTGTGCACGATCAATCTCGGGGAGGGAGGGGTGGTGGCTGAAAACTTTCTCCCGTCTAGCTTCTGCAGCAGCATCTGTGCGACATACTCCAAGGATTGCGAGCCCTTCAACCCCTCCGGCAGACCAACTGTTCGGATATTTTGCCGATGCTCTTGATTCTCCAACTCGTCCACCTTATCACGTACTTATCCAAAGCTGTCAGCCATCAAGGAAGGTCTGCTTCCACCGAGGGCAGGCGGTCCTCATGGTCGGCGACGGACTCCTCCATTTTCTGCAGCGATGCACCCGGAGCCTCTAGCTCAACTCTCCACTAGTGCTTTAATCGGATCAATGGTCCTTACCAGACCTTCAGAGGATTCCAACCTTTGTTGTTTGAACTGAACAGCTGTAATGTCCACCAACTGAACAGTAAAACATTGGGCCGGAAATTCCACCTCCTGGCCGGGCGCCAACAACCGCGCTTTCCAGTGCTCACAGCTGCGGGTTTTTAAAAAAACTTTGTTCTTGGCCGCGTGCATTCTGGATCTCACTCGAAATATTGCCGACATCTTCACGTGTAAGATTCGGGACCTCAGAACCGCTTTTAAAGGTCTGACTGGGATTTATGGGGCAAAAAGATGTTTCCCCGGGTGGTAGCCACCAAGTACACGTCCGTCACTGGAAGTAGTCACGGAGTGTCTTTAAGACAAGTGATAGAGGTCCTTGATTAATAAGGAGATCAGGATTTATGGGAAGAAGGCAGAAGTGCAGACTGGATGGTCTGAATGGCCCCTTTCTGCACTATAGGGATTCTATGATTCTATTATTCTAATTAGGATGAGAAACATACCAGCCATGATCGAATGGTGGAGCAGACTCGATGGGCTGAATAGCCTTATTTTACTCCCATATCTTATGATATTGTGGTCAAGAGTTATCAGTGGCAGACAGAAAAGCAGAGATGAGATGACATCTCGATCAGCCATGACCTCATTGAATTATGGTGCACGCTCGAAGGGCCAAATGACCTACTGCTCCTATGTGTGATATTCCTTTGTTCCTATTACTGCCCTCTGCGATTTGAAGGTAACTTCACTTTGACACGGACATAAGAACATAAGAACTAGGAGCAGGAGTAGGCCATCTGGCCCCTCGAGCCTGCTCCACCATTCAATGAGATCATGGCTGATCTTTTGTGGACTCAGCTCCACTTACCGGCCCGAACACCATAACCCTTAATCCCTTTATTCTTCAAAAAGCTATCTATCATTATCTTAAAAACATTTAATGAAGGAGCCTCAACTGCTTCGCTGAGCCGGGAATTCCATAGATTCAAAACCCTTTGGGTGAAGAAGTTCCTCCTAAGCTCAGTCCTAAATGTACTGCCCCTTATTTTGAGACTATGCCCCCTAGTTCTGCTTTCACCCGCCAGTGGAAACAACCTGCCCGCATCTATCCTATCTATTACCTTCATAATTTTATATGTTTCGAGAAGATCCCCCCGCATCCTTCTAAATTCCAACGAGTACAGTCCCAGTCTACTCAACCTCTCCGCGTAATCCAACCCCTTCAGCTCTGGGATTAACCTAGTGAATCTCCACTGCACACCCTCCAGTGCCAGTACGTCCTTTCTCAAGTAAGGAGACCAAAACTGAACACAATACTCCAGGTGTGGCCTCACTAACACCTTATACAATTGCAGCAGAACCTCCCTAGTCTTAAACTCCATCCCTCTAGCAATGAAGGACAAAACGCCATCTGCCTTCTTAATCACCTGTTGTACCTGTAAACCAACTTTTTGCGACTCATGCACTTGCACACCCAGGTCTCTCTGCACAGCAGCTATGTTTTAATATTTTATCATTTAAATAATAATCCCTTTTGCTGATATTCCTACCAAAATGGTTAACCTCACATTTGTCAACATTGTATTCCATCTGCCAGATCCTAGCCCATTCACTTAACCTATCCAAATCCCTCTGCAGACTTCCGGTATCCTCTGCACTTTTTGCTTTACCACTCATCTTAGTGTCGTCTGCAAACTTGGACACATACAACTTGGTCCCCAACTCCAAATCATCTATGTAAATTGTTAAGCTAACTGGCCTATAATTACCCGCTTTCTGCCTACCTCCTTTTTTTAAACAGTGGTGTCACGTTTGCTAATTTCCAATCCACCAGGACCACCCCAGAGTCTAGTGAATTTTGGTAAATTATCACTAGTGCATTTGCAATTTCCCTCGCCATCTCTTTTAGCACTCTGGGATGCAAACCATCAGGGCCAGGAGACTTGTCTACCTTTAGCCTCATTAGCTTGCCCATCACTACCTCCTTCGTGATAACAATCATCTCAAGGTCCTCATCTGTCATGGCCTCATTTCCATCAGTCACTGGCATGTTATTTGTGTCTTTCACTGTGTGTAGACTGACCCAAAAAACCTGTTCAGTTCCTCAGCCATTTCCTCATCTCCCATTATTAAATCTCCCTTCTCATCCTCTAAAGGACCAATATTTACCTTAACCACTCTTTTTTGTTTTATATATTTGTAGAAACTTTTACTATGTTTTTATATTCTGAGCAAGTATACTCTCATAATCTATCGTGGATACATTTATAAACTCCTCAAGACTGCCTTGACCGACATAGTTAAACCAATCGACATGTAGATTAAAATCCCCCATGATGACTGCTGCGCCATTTCTACATGCATCCGTTATTTCTTTGTTTATTGCCTGCCCCACCATAATGATACTATTTGGTGGCCTATAGACTACTCCTATCAGTGACTTTTTCCGCCTTACTATTCCTGATTTCCACCCAAATGGATTCAACCTTATCCTCCAAAGCACCAATATCATCCCTTACTATTGCCCGGATGTCATCCTTAAATAACAGAGCTACATCACCTCCCTTACCATCCACTCTGTCCTTCCGCATAGTTTGATACCCTTGGATATTTAACTCCCAGTCATGACCATCCTTTAACCATGTTTTAGTACTGGCCACTGACACTTATCCCACTGATGCAACACAGTATACAGCAGCAATGGTGCGAGTAAGCACTCTCAAAAACCACATGCTGTAGCCATAGGGTCAGCTGCGACTTTGGTGATCGAACGGAAAGAGGCCAATTAACACCTACCTGCGTCATCACCCATGTCTGCTGCTCAAGTGTTCTGGTGATGCAACGCTGTTTCCAGGAAGTCCAACTTCTGTAAAACAGGAAAAGCTCACAGTCCGAGAATGTTCAATAAAGACCATTGAATAAATATGATCGTCACCAATAAATACACTTCCGGAGAACTTTCTTTACCCAATAAGTAGTTAGAATGTGAAACTCCTTACCATAGGGAGGAATTGAGATTTGCAAAGGTGCATTTTTAGGGAAGCTGGTTGAGGGAGAAAGGAGTAGGTTATATTGATATTTATTAAGGGCCAGGGTTTAGAGAACACCAAAGTATAACATGGAGTTCACCTGACCCACAACTTTTAATAGATTTTGGTTATGGGGAACACAAGGGCCCACTTTACAGGTGTGATGCAACAGAGAACAAAAGTTATTTTTAAACAAAAACAATGTTTATTCTATGAATCCAGTTAACATTTCATAAACACACAGTAAACAGTTTATGTACCCTGTCAATCCCCCAAAAGATACAGTACCCTATAGATAGGGGCTGGTTTAGCATACTGGGCTAAATCGCTGGCTTTTAAAGCAGACCAAGGCAGGCCAGGAGCACGGTTCAATTCCCGTACCAACCTCCCCGAACAGGCGCCGGAATGTGGCGACTAGGGGCTCTTCACAGTAACTTCATTTGAAGCCTACTTGTGACAATAAGTGATTTTCATTTCATTTCATTTCATAACCCTTAATAACTTCCCAAACAATATCCATAAGTTAATCCCTTTTTAAATAAAGACAGCAGGTTTAAATTCTCTACAGAAACAGATATTACTTTGAAATCATCAAGTGATTTGGAGACACCCCCAAAAGATACAGTACTCTATAGATAACCCTTAATAACATTCCAAACAATATCCATAAGTTAATCCCTTTTTAAATAAAGACAGCAGGTTTAAATTCTCTACAGAAACAAGTATTACTTTGAAATCATCAAGTGATTTGGAGCCATTCTTTAGATTGCAGAGAGAGAGATCATAACATCTTCTTGCAGTGAATGCAGCTCTCCAACTCTGAAAACAAAAGTAAACACACTGCAGCTGCCAGCTCAAAACGAAAGTAAAAGCCAGACAGACAGCCCAGCTCCACCCATACACTGACATCACTGCAGCTATTTGATAAACACCCATTTCTTAAAGGAACATCCACCTGACTCCTCCCCCCAAGAAAAAAAATAAAGTATCAACTTCAAGATGTATTTCCTTTAAGAAATACTGATAGTAAAATACTTTTTGTTTCACAAAACAAAACACGCAAACAGGTATAATAACATAGTCCATTTTAGTTCTTCTTCCTCCAACTGGAATCCTTCTTGATTGACAGTCTCTTTGGACAAGAAGGTCTCTGCACGATTCATTCATTTCTCTATGCCTCGGCATTTCTCTTTAAGGTCAGATACTTTAGTTCAATCACAGAGCCTCTTGTAATTCTCCAACACAGGATCATTCAGGCAGTCAAATGCCTGTTGACAGTCCACTGTCCACTTAAATTTGCTACGCTTCTTTAGCAAGTCCGTCAGTGGAGCAACCACACTGCTAATGTTCGGCACAAACTTTCCAGTAAAATCCACTCACGCCAAGAAATCGCATTATTTCCCTTTGTGTCAAGGGTATTGGAAACCCCCCAATAACTTTTGTTTTCACATCCCGTGGGACCATTTGCCCCTGTGCGATTGTATGGCCAAGGAAAGTGACTTGGGCTTTTCCAAATTCACTTTTGGCTAAAAAGAGCAATTTGTAAACTCACTCCCAGTGAATTCTCCCAGTGAGCCAGAGAAGACAGAGCCTGGAGTGAGTACCAGCTAAGAGTGAGTTTGGGAATCTGAATCTAGGTGGGAATTGCATTAAATCAGTAAGGCAGCTCCTTTTAAATTTCAGGAGTTTAAATTAATTTAAATTAAGCTAGTATTGTGCAGTGTGGGTTAACAAGGGCTGTCCCACCCACTCACATAACTGGTTGGCAGTTAAGTGTCAGTCACTTAAATCTACCTTGATCTAAAAGCAGGTGGGGGAGGGGAGTCAATTCAGGACAGTTTAAAAAGAGCAACTTGTAAACTCACTCCCAGTGAGTTCTCCCAGTGAGCCAGAGAAGACAGAGCCAGGAGTGAGACACAGCTAAGAGTGAGTTTGGAAATTTGAATCTAGGTGGGAATTGCATTAAATCAGTAAGGCAGCTCCTTTTAAATTTCAGGAGTTTAAATTAATTTAAATTAAGCTAGTATTGTGCAGTGTGGGTTAACAAGGGCTGTCCCACCCACTCACATAACTGGTTGGCAGTTAAGTGTCAGTCACTTAAATCTACCTTGATCTAAAAGCAGGTGGGGGAGGGGAGTCAATTCAGGACAGTTTAAAAAGAGCAACTTGTAAACTCACTCCCAGTGAGTTCTCCCAGTGAGCCAGAGAAGACAGAGCCAGGAGTGAGACACAGCTAAGAGTGAGTTTGGAAATTTGAATCTAGGTGGGAATTGCATTAAATCAGTAAGGCAGCTCCTTTTAAATTTCAGGAGTTTAAATTAATTTAAATTAAGCTAGTATTGTGCAGTGTGGGTTAACAAGGGCTGTCCCACCCACTCACATAACTGGTTGGCAGTTAAGTGTCAGTCACTTAAATCTACCTTGATCTAAAAGCAGGTGGGGGAGGGGAGTCAATTCAGGACAGTTTAAAAAGAGCAACTTGTAAACTCACTCCCAGTGAGTTCTCCCAGTGAGCCAGAGATGACAGAGCCAGGAGTGAGACACAGCTAAGAGTGAGTTTGGGAATTTGAATCTAGGTGGGAATTCGAAGCTGGGTGGGGAGGAAGTGCTTTTTATCCCTGGTAAGTGACTGGTAAGTAGTGTTTCTGTTTTTCTGTTTCTTTTCATTGGTATATTTATTTATTTTTTCTTTGTTGTTTTTTTTGCTGAAATTGTAGTTGTTGAAGTTAACCGAAGGTTTAAGACATGGCAGGGGATCTCAGACCCGTGTCATGCTCCTCGTGTGCGATTTGGGACGTCTACTGTCCCTGGTTCCTTCACGTGCAAGAAGTGTGTCCAGTTGCAGCTCCTGTTAGACCGCTTGACGGCTCTGGAGCTGCGGATGGACTCACTTTGGAGCATCCGCGATGCTGAGGACGTTGTGGATAGCACGTTTTGCGAGTTGGTCACACCGCAGGTGAAAGGTACTGAGGGAGATAGAAAATGTGTGACCAAAAGACAGAGCAAGAGTAGGAAGGCAGTGCAGGTGTCCTCTGCGGTCATCTCCCTGCAAAACAGATATACTGCTTTGGATACTGTTGAGGGAGATGGCTCACCAGGGGAAAGCAGCAGCAGCCAGGTTCATGGCACCGTGGCTGGCTCTGCTGCGCAGCTGGGCAGGAAGAAGAATGGCAAGGTTATAGTGATAGGGGACTCAATTGTAAGGGGAATAGACAGGCGGTTCTGCGGACGCAATCGAGACTCCAGGATGGTATGTTGCCCCCCTGGTGCAAGGGTCAAGGATGTCTCGGAGCGGCTGCAGGACATTCTGGGGGGGGGGGGGGGGTGAACAGCCAGCTGTCGTGGTGCACATAGGCACCAACGAAATAGGTAAAAAACGGGATGAGGTCCTACAAGCTGAATTTAGGGAGCTAGGAGTTAAACTAAGAAGTAGGACCTCAAAGGTAGTAATCTCAGGATTGCTACCAGTGCCACGAGCTAGTCAGAGTAGGAATATCAGGATAGAGAGGATGAATGCGTGGCTCAAGAGCTGGTGCAAGAGGGAGGGATTCAAATTCCTGGGACATTGGAACCGGTTCTGGGGAGGTGGGTCAGTACAAACCGGACGGTCTGCACCTGGGCAGGACTGGAACCGATGTCCTAGGGGGGGTTTGCTAGAGCTGTTGGGGAGAGTTTAAACTAATGTGGCAGGGGGATGGGAACCGATGCAGGAAGTTGGAAGGTAGTAAAACAGGGACAGAAATAAAAGGCAGTAAGGGGGGAAAGTGTAAGGCAGAGAAGCCATAGTCAAAAATCAAAAAGGGCGACAGTACAAGGTACAGTGACTGAGGGGAGCTCAGTGAATAGGACCAGGAATACTAAAAGAAATAAAACGGGAAGTGAAAACATTAATGGTAAGCGACGCTTGTTACATGAAGATATGGGTTCAACGACAAAGAAAATTAGGAGAAAGGTTAAGAGGAAATATAACTTAGGAGAGGTTACTGATCGAGGTGTTAAGATTCAGAACAGAGGTAAAAAAGCCAACATAAGTGTACTTTACCTGAATGCTCGTAGTATTCGGAATAAGGTAAATGAGTTGATGGCGCAAATCATCGTGAATGATTATGATTTAGTGGCCATTACTGAAACATGGTTAAAGGATGGTGTAGAAGCCAAGTATTTCAAATACAACTAGTATAGGTAAAAGATAGCTGTTTAAGCATAAATGTTGAGCCCCAGTTTTAAATACCCATTTATACAGCATAATTCACTTTTACTGAAGTCCGTTGTTCTGGCAAATGCATATTTTCAAAGACAGTGTGACATTAAAACAGCACAGTTGCAAGATAATTTGACACTGCTTGTGCTAATTGTCAAGGACAGGGGCTGAATACACAGCAACATGAAGGCACCATTGTTCACAATGCAGATAACAGCTAGGTCAGAAAAGCTGATGTTGCACATTGAAGATGGACGGCTTGCCATCAAATCAAATGTGTTTGAGTCTAACCCAAACCAATTAGGATTATATTGGGGTGTGATTAGATGACTTAAGACAGATATGAAAGTGTATAACTGAAAAGTTTCCACCCGCCATGTTAGTGTGTTGTCTTTGGGTGTATTGTCTTTGTGTGTTGTCTTTGGGGGTGTGTGTTGAGGAGATGTCTTTGTGTTGTCTTTCTGTTAGTTTAGTGTTTTTTGCCTTTGATTCTAGTCTCCATTTTAGAGATGTCTTTTGGGGGTTCTGTCAGTCTACCAGTCTGCGTCAGTGATGTTAGTCCACTTTTGACTTTGGGTTTGAGCTTAGCTGAAGATTAGCTTTCTCTCTCTCTTCATGTTTCATTGCCAGACTTTGACCTTTTAAAAGTTACTTTCGAGCTGTCTGCCTAAGCAAAGAAAGATAATGTCTGTACTTCTCTGAAAGCTTTGAATTGTCTACAAGTTGCCTTTTAAATGACTTTCAAATTGTAATCAAGCGACTACAAATAAAACAATTCTTTTTGGCACCTGAGGGGCGAAATTCTCCCCCAACGGCGGGATGCCCGCCGACTGGCGCCAAAGCCGGCGCAAATCAGACGGGCATCGCGCCGGCAAAAAGGTGCGGAAGTCTCCGCATCTTTGGCGGCCTAGCCCCAACATTGAGGGGCTAGGCCGACGCCGGAGGGATTTCCGCCCCGCCAGCTGGTGGAAATGGCGTTTGTTGCCCCGCCAGCTGGCGCGGAAATGCGGTGCATGCGCGGGAGCGTCAGCGGCCGCTGTCAGTTTCCCCGCGCATGCGCGGGAGCGTCAGCGGCCGCTGAAAGTTTCCCGCGCATGCGCAGTGGGGAGAGTCTCTTCCGCCTCCGCCATGGTGGAGGCCGTAGCAGAGGCGGAAGGGAAAGAGTGCCCCCACGGCACAGGCCCGCCCGCGGATCGGTGGGCCCCGTTCGCGGGCCAGGCCACCGTGGGGGCACCCCCCGGGGTCAGATTGCCCCGTGCCCCCCCCAGGACCCCGGAGCCCGCCCACGCCGCCTGGTCCCGCCGGTAAATACCAGGTTTGATTTACGTCGGCGGGACAGGCAATTCCTGGGCGGGACTTCGGCCCATCCGGGCCGGAGAATCCAGCGGGGGGTCCCGCCAACCGGCGCGGCTGGATTCCCGCCCCCGCCCAATCTCCGGGAGCGGAGACTTCGGCGGGGGCGGGATTCACGGCGGCCAACGGCCATTCTCCGACCCGGCGGGGGGTCGGAGAATGACGCCCGAGAAGTTTATACTGCAAATTTCTGCTGAGTTCCAGTATTCGCAAAGTGCTACTGATAACCGAATAGCAGAGATGATAAAAATTCCTTCAACTATACACAGTCGAATAATACAAGGAATCGAACAACTTGGCAAAGTCCAGAAATATTACAAATCTTACAACTTGTCGAATTGCGCCAGGACTTGATTCATCAACTAAGCTTCCCCCAAACTTGGCGTAGTTCGACTGGTTAAGATCTCTATAAATTACAAGGTTCCTTCAGATGGTCACGACTGGGAGTTAAATATCCGAGGGTATCAAACTTTTCGGAAGGACAGAGTGGATGGTAAGGGAGGTGGTGTAGCTCTGTTATTTAAGGGTGACATCTGGACAACAGTAAGGGATGACATCGGTGCTATGGAGGATAAAGTTGAATCAATTTGGGTGGAAATCAGGAATAGTAAGGCGAAAAAGTCACTGATAGGAGTAATCTATAGGCCACCAAATAGTAACATTATGGTGGGGCAGGCAATAAACAAAGAAATAACTGATGCATGTAGAAATGGTACAGCAGTTATCATGGGGGATTTTAATCTACATGTCGATTGGTTTAACCAGGTCGGTCAAGGCAGCCTTGAGGAGCAGTTTATAGAATGTATCCGCGATAGTTTCCTAGAACAGTATGTAATGGAACCTACAAGGGAACAAGCGGTCCAAGATCTGGTCCTGTGTAATGAGACAGGATTGATTCAGGATCTCATAGTTAGGGATCCTCTCAGAAGGAGCGATCACAATATGGTGGAATTTAAAATACAGATGGAGGGTGAGAAGGCAAAATCAAGCACTAGTGTTTTGTGCTAAACAAAGGAGATTACAATGGGATGAGAGAAGAACTAGCTAAGGTAGACTGGGAGCAAAGACCTTATGGTGAAACAGTTGAGGAACAGTGGAGAACCTTCCAAGTGATTTTTCACAGTGCTCAGCAAAGGTTTATACCAACAAAAAGGAAGGACGGTAAAAAGAGGGGAAATCAACCGTGGATATCTAAGGAAATAAGGGAGAGTATCAAATTAAAGGAAAAAACATACAAAGTAGCAAAGATCAGTGGGAGACTAGAGGACTGGGAAATCTTTAGGGGGGAACAGAAAGCTACTAAAAAAGCTATAAAGAAGAGTAAGATAGATTATGAGAGTAAACTTGCTCAGAATATAAAAACAGATAGTAAAAGTTTCTACAAATACATAAAACAAAAAAGAGTGGCTAAGGTAAATATTGGTCCTTTAGAGGATGAGAGGGGAGATTTAGTAATGGGAGATGAGGAAATGGCTGAGGAACTGAACAGGTTTTTTGGGTCGGTCTTCACATTGGAAGACACAAATAACATGCCAGTGACTATGGAAATGAGGCTATGACAGGTGAGGACCTTGAGAGGATTGTTATCACCAAGGAGGTAGTGATGGCAAGCTAATGGGGCTAAAGGTAGACAAGTCTCCTGGACCTGATGGAATGCATCCCAGAGTGCTAAAAGAGATGGCTCGGGAAATTGCAAATGCACTAGTGATAATTTTCCAAAATTCACTAGACTCGGGGGTGGTCCCAGCGGATTGGAAATTAGCACACGTGACACCACTGTTTAAAAAAGGAGGTAGGCAGAAAGTGGGTAATTATAGGCCAGTGAGCTTAACTTAGGTAGTAGGGAAGATGCTGGAATCTATCATCAAGGAAGAAATAGCGAGGCATCTGGATGGAAATTGTCCCATTGGGCAGATGCAGCATGGGTTCATAAAGGGCAGATCATGCCTAACTAATTTAGTGGAATTTTTTGAGGACATTAACAGTGCGGTAGATAACGGGGAGCCAATGGATGTGGTATATCTGGATTTCCAGAAAGCCTTTGACAAGGTGCCACACAAAAGGTTGCTGCAAAAGATAAAGATGCATGGCATTAAGGGGAAAGTAGTAGCATGGATAGAGGATTAGTTAATAAATAGAAAGCAAAGAGTGGGGATTAACGGGTGTTTCTCTGGTTGTCAATCAGTAGCTAGTGGTGTCCCTCAGGGATCAGTGTTGGGCCCACAACTGTTCACAATTTATATAGATGATTTGGAGTTGGGGACCAAGGGCAATGTGTCCAAGTTTGCAGACGACACTAAGATAAGTGGTACAGCAAAAAGTGCAGAGGATACTGGAAGTCTGCAGAGAGATTTGGATAGGCTAAGTGAATGGGCGAGGGTCTGGCAGATGGAATACAATGTTGACAAACGTGAGGTTATCCATTTTGGTAGGAATAACGGCAAAAGGGATTATTATTTAAATGATAAAATATTAAAACATGCTGCTGTGCAGAGAGACCTGGGTGTGCTAGTGCATGAGTCACAAAAAGTTGGTTTACAGGTGCAACAGGTGATTAAGAAGGCAAATGGAATTTTGTCCTTCATTGCTAGAGGGATGGAGTTTAAGACTAGGGAGGTTCTGCTGCAATTGTATAAGGTGTTAGTGAGGCCACACCTGGAGTATTGTGTTCAGTTTTGGTCTCCTTACTTGAGAAAGGACGTACTGGCACTGGAGGGTGTGCAGAGGAGATTCACTAGGTTAATCCCAGAGCTGAAGGGGTTGGATTACGAGGAGAGGTTGAGTAGACTGGGACTGTACTCGTTGGAATTTAGAAGGATGAGGGGAGATCTTATAGAAACATATAAGATTATGAAGGGAATAGATAGGATAGATGCGGGCAGGTTGTTTCCACTGGCGGGTGAAAGCAGAACTAGGGGGCATAGCCTCAAAATAAGGGGAAGTAGATTTAGGACTGAGTTTAGGAGAAACTTCTTCACCCAAAGAGTTGTGAATCTATGGAATTCCTTGTCCAGTGAAGCAGTAGAGGCTCCTTCATTAAATGTTTTTAAGATAAAGATAGATAGTTTTTTGAAGAATAAAGGGATTAAGGGTTATGGTGTTCGGGCCGGAAAGTGGAGCTGAGTCCACAAAAGATCAGCCATGATCTCATTGAATGGTGGAGCAGGCTCGAGGGGCCAGATGGCCTACTCCTGCTCCTAGTTCTTATGTTTACCACCAAACCCGCCTCCTGAAGTCGATCGAATAACTCCATCAGATGCTTTAAATGTTCTTTCCATGTCTGACTGAAAATTACCAGATCGTCGATGTATACCGCACAAGTGGGTAATCCCGAAACAACTTTTTTAGTTCACCTTTGAAATGAGGCTGGGGCGTTTTTCATGTCAAATGGCATAACTTTGAATTGGAATATACCATCTGGAGTCACAAAAGCTGAAATCTCCTTCGCCCTTTCGGATAAAGGTACCTCCCAATAAAAGATGATTGTCCCACCTTCTCAATGCAATTCTCCAAACGTGGGATAGGATGAGTCCCATCTTGTAACTGAATTAACCTTTCTATAGTCCACACACAACTGTTGGGTACCGTCCGTTTTCGGTACCATCACTATGGGTGAGTTCCATTTGCTGCAACCCACTTCAATTATGCCATTTTTAAGCATACTTTCAATTTCTTTGTTAATCTGTGCCAGTGTTAAAGGGTTAAGTCTATATAGATGTTGTTCAATTGGATCAGCATTTCCCACATCTACATCATGTACAGCCATTTTAGATCTTCCCAACTTATCTCCACAAACTTGCCCATGTGATATCAATAACTCTTTCAGGTCAGTTTGTTTTTCCTCTGGAAGGTAATTTAACAATTCACCCCAATTTTTAAAGAACATCCTCGTTTTCCAATTTAATTTAAGGGATGTCAAATTCAAAGTCATCTGGATTCGGATCTTCACTTTGAGTTAGAATAATTAAAACCTCCTCCTTTTGCTCTCCTTCCTTTTCAAAGTACCTTTTAAGCATATTCACATGACACACTCGGTGAGTTTTCCTTCTATCTGGTGTTCTTACCATATAATTCACCTCACTTAATTTCCTTTCAATCTGATAAGGTCCACAAAATCTTGCTTTTAAAGGATCACCTACCACTGGTAACAATTCTAAAACTTTATCTCCACTGGTAAAACTATGAACTTTTGATTTCCTGTCTGCTATCCGTTCCATCACATGTTGTGCAACCTTTAAATGTTGTCTAGCCAATTTCCCTGCTCTATTTAATCGGTCCCTAAAATTTGACACGTAATCCAATAATGTAAGTTCCGACTGCTCACTCACCAATTTTTCCTTAATCAATTTAAGTGATCCTCTTACCTCATGACCAAAAATCAGTTCAAAAGGACTGAATTTGATTGACTCATTAGGTGCATCCCTAATTGCAAACAGTACGAATGGAATTCCTTTATCCCAATCCTCTGGATAATCTTGACAATAAGCCCTCAACATTGTCTTTAATGTCTGATGCCACCTTTCTAACGCTCCCTGCGATTCTGGATGGTACGCAGTTGATTTAAATTGTTTTATTCCTAAACTATCCATAACTTCTATGAATAACCTGGAGGTAAAATTTGATCCTTGACCCGATTGTATTTCTGTGGGTAGTCCATATCTAGTAAAGAATTTAAGTAACTCCTCCACAATCTTTCTAACTGTAATATAGCGGACTGGAATGGCCTCTGGAAACCTAGTAGACACATCCATTATAGTCAAAAGATATTGATTCACACTTTTCATTTTAGGAAGCGGTCCTACGCAATCAATTAAGACCCTTGTAAAAGGTTCCTCAAATGCTGGAATGGGTATTACAGCCACTGGTTTTATCACTGCTTGAGGTTTCCCTATCACTTCACATGTGTGACCTGATCGACAAAATGTAACTACATCTTTATGTAATCCAGGCCAATAAAAATGTTGTTTGTATTTTAGCTTGAGTTTTCCTTACTCCCAAATGACCTCCCACTGCTGCCTCATGTGCAATTCGCAACACCTCCTTTCTATGCCCTACCGGCAATAGCACTTGATGAACTTTTGACCACTTCTCATCCGCCTGCATATGTAAAGGTCTCCATTTTCTCAACAAGACATCACTTTTACAGTAATAACATTCTGGTATACACTCAGATTCCTCTTCCGCATATGCTTTCTGATGCATCCGTTTTATTTCTATATCTTTCTGTTGTAACTCCGCCAATTTTCCTGAACTAAAAATATCGGCCTCATCCTCCACCTGTTCTTGTTCTTTTCCAAATATCTGATCAAAAATCGTTTCTGATAATTGCACTTCAACTTCATCTTCACTCTTTGCTTTCTCCTCGTCTTAAGCTGTGACTTTGCAACTTGTTTCTACACAATCCGGAAAAATACCAGGATATTCGTCCCTCAACACTTCAGTTGTCTGATTTTCCACTGGCTTATCAACGACAGTAGGCATCACTCCACCTGCGATCCAGCTATATCATTACCCAAGATAAACTGTATTCCTGGACAAGATAGTTTCTCTATTACTCCTACTATCACTTCACCACTCTTCACTGGACTTTCCAACCTTACCTTATATAATGGGACACTTTTCTTCTCACCCTGAATTCCACATATTACCACCTTTTCTGGCAATATCACTCCCAAACTACATAACTCCTCATCTCTTACCATCAAAAATTGACTAGCTCCCGCATCTCTTAAAATTGTGACTTCTTTACCTGCTCCTTCTGGTACACATGAGTAAACTTTACTCACACAAGTAAATTCTTTAAAGAGATCTGGCACCTTCTTATCAATCACTCTCTTGATCAGGCTGTACAATCTTTTGCACTCCTTCGCTTCACTTGGGCTTTCCTTTACCACTTTCACAAACCCCACTGACGTATCCTGTTTTATCACATCAGCCTTCCCAGTGCTTTTCTTCAACCACCAACACTGTGACTTTACATGGCCTAGTTTATTACAGTGAAAACATTTGAAATGTTTCATTTCTCTTCCACTCTCTTGGATTTCTTTTTTAATCGGAGGTACACTCTCCTTATTATCTCTCATTCGATCACCGTGACCTCTACCACGAGTATTTCTCTTTTCCCCAGTTTCTATCCCTCACAGGCTGAAACTGATTTCGGAAACCAAGCTTTGATTTATGAACTAATTCATAATCATCTGCCATTTCTGCTGCTATTCTCAGTTTTAACCCTCTGTTCTTCCACATGAGTTCTCACTACATCAGGAATTCAATTTTTAAATTTCTCCAAAAGTATAATTTCTCTAAGAGCTTCATATGTTTGGTCTATTTTCAAAGCCCTTATCCACCTCTTAAAATTACTTTTTTTGATCCTTTCACACTCCATGTATGTTTGACCATGTTCTTTCCTTAAATTTCTAAACCTTTGTCTGTAGGCTTCAGGCACTAGTTCATATGCACCTAAGGTGGATTTTTTTACCTCCTTATACGTCCCAGATACCTCCTCTGATAGTGATGCTGGTAGCCTGACCTACCAGCTTTGTTTGAATTAGTAATACCCACATGTGCTGTGGCCATTTCATTTGTTTAACCACCTTCTCAAATGAAATGAAAAAGGCTTCTACCTCCTTCTCATCACACAAAGAACAAAGACCAAAGAAAAATTACAGCACAGGAACAGGCCCTTCGGCCCTCCAAGCCTGCGCCGATCCAGATCCTCTATCTAAAACGGTCGCCTATTTTCTAAGGATCTGTATCCCTCTGCTCCCTACCCATTCATGTATCTGTCTAGATACATCTTAAATGATGCTATCGTGCCCGCCTCTACCATCGCCGCCGGCAATGCGTTCCAGGCACCCACCACCCTCTGCGTAAAGAACTTTCCACACATATCTCCCTTAAATCTTTCCTCTCTCACCTTGAACTCGTGACCACTAGTAATTGAATCCTCCACTCTGGGAAAAAGCTTCTTGTTATCCACCCTGTCTATCCCTCTCATGATTTTGTAAACCTCAATGAAGTCCCCCACAACCTCCGTCTTTCTAATGAAAATAATCCTAATCTACTCAACCTGTCTTCATAGCTAGCGCCCTCCATACCAGGCAACATCCTGGTGATCCTCCTCTGCACCTTCTCCAAAGCATCCACATCCTTTTGGTAATGTGGCGACCAGAACTGTACGCAGTATTCCAAATGTGGCAGAACCAAAATCTTATACAACTGTAACATGACCTGCCAACTCTTGTACTCAATATCCCTTCCGATGAAGGAAAGCATGCCGTATGCCTTCTTGACCACTCTATCGACCTGCGCAGCCACCTTCAGGGTACAATGGACCTGAACACCCAGATGTCTCTCAATTTTCCCCAGGGCTTTTTCATTTACCGTATAGTTCGCTCTTGAATTGGATCTTCCAAAATGCATCACCTCGCATTTGACCGGATTGAACTCCATCTGCCATTTCTCCGCCCAACTCTCCAATCTATCTATAGTCTGCTGTATTCTCTGACAGTCCCCTTCACTATCTGCTACTCCACCAATCTTAGTGTCATCTGCAAACTTGCTAATCAGACCACCTATACCTTCCTCCAGATCATTTATGTATATCACAAACAACAGTGGTCCCAGCACAGATCACTGTGGAACACCACTGGTCACAGTTCTCCATTTTGAAAAACTCCCTTCCACTACTACTCTGTCTCCTGTTGCCCAGCCAGTTCTTTATCCATCTAGCTAGTACACCCTGGACCCCATGAGACTTCACTTTCTCCATCAGCCTACCATGGGGAACCTTATCAAATGCCTTACTGAAATCCATGTATATGACATCTACAGCCCTTCCCTCATCAATCAACTTTGTCACTCCCTCAAAGAATTCTATTAAGTTGGTAAGACAGGACCTTCCCTGCACAAAACCATGTTGCCTATCACTGATAAGCCCATTTTCTTCCAAATGGAAATAGATCCTATCCCTCAGTATCTTCTCCAGCAGCTTCCCTAACACTGACGTCAGGCTCACCAGTCTATAATTATCTGGATTATCCCTGCTAGCCTTCTTAAACAAGGGGACAACATTAGCAATTCTCCAGCCCTCCGGTACCTCACCCGTGTTCAAGGATGAACAAAGAACAAAGAACAAAGAAAAGTACAGCACAGGAACAGGCCCTTCGGCCCTCCAAGCCCGTGCCGACCATGCTGCCCGACTAAACTACAATCTTCTACACTTCCTGGGTCCGTATCCCTCTATTCCCATCCTATTCATGTATTTGTCGAGATGCCCCTTAAATGTCCCTATCGTCCCTGCTTCCACTACCTCCTCCGGTAGCGAGTTCCAGGCACCCACTACCCTCTGCGTAAAAAACTTGCCTCGTACATCTACTCTAAACCTTGCCCCTCTCACCTTAAACCTATGCCCCCTAGTAATTGACCCCTCTACCCTGGGGAAAAGTCTCTGACTATCCACTCTGTCTATGCCCCTCATAATTAGTACTGTTGTTGTAGCAGTTGAGAGTGTTCGATGCCGGGACTGATCCAGGGTCACCGAGGCTAATCTCACCAGTTGAGTGTTCTCTTCGGGCGGTGTGCGGTCAGCCGAGCTGGGGTCCTGGGAGTCCATCCAAGATGACGGCTCCCATTGTTCGCAAATGGCGGGGGGTGCATAAAATGGCGGCGCCCATCCATCGAACGTGGCGTCCGTGGGCCAAGATGGCGGCACCCGGGAGACGCACGTGGCCCTGGAGTAGGAAGATGGTGGCGCTCGCTGGCCGCATGGGGACCTTGGAGATGTAGTGTACATGGATTTTAGTAAGGCATTTGATAAAGTTCCCCATGGTAGGCTTCTGCACAAAGTAAGGAGGCATGGGATAGTGGGAAATTTGGCCAGTTGGATAACGAACTGGCTAACCGATAGAAGTCAGAGAGTGGTGGTGGATGGCAAATATTCAGCCTGGATCCCAGTTACCAGTGGTGTACCGCAGGGATCAGTTCTGGGTCCTCTGCTGTTTGTGATTTTCATTAATGACTTGGATGAGGGAGTTGAAGGGTGGGTCAGTAAATTTGCAGATGATACGAAGATTGGTGGAGTTGTGGATAGTAAGGAGGGCTGTTGTCGGCTGCAAAGAGACATAGATAGGATGCAGAGCTGGGCTGAGAAGTGGCAGATGGAGTTTAACCCTGAAAAGTGTGAGGTTGTCCATTTTGGAAGGACAAATATGAATGCGGAATACAGGGTTAACGGCAGAGTTCTTGGCATTGTGGAGGAGCAGAGAGACCTTGGGGTCTATGTTCATACATCTTTGAAAGTTGCCACTCAAGTGGATAGAGCTGTGAAGAAGGCCTATGGTGTGCTCGCGTTCATTAACAGAGGGATTGAATTTAAGAGCCGTGAGGTGATGATGCAGCTGTACAAAACTTTGGTAAGGCCACATTTGGAGTACTGTGTACAGTTCTGGTCGCCTCATTTTAGGAAGGATGTGGAAGCTCTGGAAAAGGTGCAAAGAAGATTTACCAGGATGTTGCCTGGAATGGAGAGTAGGTCTTACGAGGAAAGGTTGAGGGTGCTAGGCCTTTTCTCATTAGAGCGGAGAAGGATGAGGGGCGACTTGATAGAGGTTTATAAGATGATCAGGGGAATAGATAGAGTAGACAGTCAGAGACTTTTTCCCCTGCAAAGATATCTGTTAACTATTTCCTCTCTCACTTCCCTCAGTAACCTGGGATAGATCCCATCCGGACCTGGTGACTTGTCCACCTTAATGCCTTTTAGAATACCCACCACATCCTCCCTCTTTATGTCGACTTGACCTAGAGTAATCAAACATCTATCCCTAACCTCAACATCTGTCATGTCCCTCTCCTCGGTGAATACCGATGCAAAGTACTCGTTAAGAATCTCACCCATTTTCTCTGACTCCACGCATAACCTTCCTCCTTGAGTGGGCCAAACCTTTCTCTAGTTACCCTCTTGCTCCTTATATATGAATAAAAGGCTTTGGGATTTTCCTTAACCCTGTTTGCTAAAGATATTTCATGACCCCTTTTAGCCCTCTTGATTCATCGTTTCAGATTCGTCCTATATTCCCGATTTTCTTCCATAGCATTGTCTGTCTTCAGTCGCCTAGACCTTATGTATGCTTCCTTTTTCCTCTTAGCTAGTCTCACAATTTCACCTGTCATCCATGGTTCCCTAATCTTGCCATTTCTATCCCTCATTTTCACAGGGACATGTCAATGCTTCGACATATTTAAATAGATCCCCACCAAGCCTTCGATTATGCCGCTCTTTCTCTTTATCTTCATCACTATCCTCCAACTATAAGTTTCCCTTTACCTCCGCCAATTTTAACTGACTGTCATGTTTCATGGCCATTTTCTGAAATTCAAACTCTCTCCTTTTTCTTTTTCCTCTCTCTCGTTTTCCCTATCCTCGCTCTTTTTTTCTTATTGTTCTGCTAGGGCTATTCTTTCTTTTTCCCTCATTTCATATTCAAGCTGCTTTAATTCTTTTTCATTTCCAGTTGTTTAATCCGTAACAGAATTTCTGCCATTTTTAATGGGTCAGACTGTATCTCGGGCAATTTTAAATGCTCAGCTACCGCCGTAAGTACCTCTTCTTTTCGTGTGCTGTCAGGTAACGTTACCTGCAATGTTTTTGCCAAATCTAAAAGCCTTTTTTTGTCTCTGTTCGAAAGGTACTGCGTGTGACCTTCTCCACCCCCAAATACTTCCGAGCCTCTAAAAGAGCCATCGTCCACAACACATTCCCTACTTAAACTGGAATACCACACCTGAAAATCAAACACAAATATGCTCAGCCCCCACTGTCTTTAAGTTCACTAAGCCAACCCAATCACAAAAGATAGACTTTTACCCCACAAGCCCCCAATTTATTATGGGCCAGGGCTTAGAGAACACCAAAGTATACCATGGAGTTCACCTGACCCACAACTTTGAAAGATTTTGGTTATGGGGAGCACAAGGGCCCACTTTACAGGTGTGATGCAACAGAGAACAAAAAGTATTTTTAAACAAAAACAATATTTATTCTATGAATCCAGTCAACATTTTATAAACACACAGTAAACAGTTTATCAACTACCAACCCTGACAACCTCCCAAAAGATACAGTACTCTATAGCTAAGTTCCCAAACAACATTCATAAGTTAAACCCTTTTTAAATAAAGACAGGTTTAAATTCTCTACAGAAACAGGTATTACTTTGAAATCATCAAGTGATTTGGAGACATTCTTTAGATTGCAGAGAGATCATAACATCTTCTTGCTGTGAATGCAGCTCTCCAACGCTGAAAACAAAACTAAGCACACTGCAGCTGCCAGCTCAAAACAAAAGTAAAAGCTAGACAGACAGCCCAGCACCACCCATACACTGACATCACTGCAGCTATTTGATAAACACCCATTTCTTAAAGGTACATCCACCGGACAATATGGTTAGATGAAATAAGCTGGGTGGAGCTTTAATGAACACCAGCAGAGACCCATGTTCTGAGTGTTAAGGGTTTGAATTGAGTAAAGACTTTTCAGAGAGCATTTGGAAGGTGATCACATAAGGGGATAATAATAACTGGCATAGAAAAGATTCAGCGGGAATATTACTTTTAAAACTGCGGAGTCACTGGTACAGACCAGTGACAGGGATCCTTAGGACTGATATCAGGGACTTGTCCCTCACACACACATGGATCAACACTCAGAGTGAACTCCCAAGTAGGACAGTTGAAGTAAAAATCTTGGAATTATTTCAGAAACAATTGGGTGTAGTAATGCTTGGGAGCGTAGGGTCTCAGAGTTAAAATGGGCTGAATGGTCATCTCCATCTGTAAACTGCTGCGTTACTCTAATGGTTTAAACAATACAATGAAATCAGTGCCATTGACTTGAAGGAGGTCAAATGCAATTTTGGACCAAGGATGGAGCAATGGTTCTATGTGCTGACTTGGTATATGCTCTTGACATGCCTTGCATCTCTTGATAATGCCTTCGTTGTCACTTTTCATGCCCAGCCAATAGACTATCTCTCTTGTGCTCTCAGGTCGGTGGGTCAAGGATGTTTCTACATATTTAACCCAGCTCCATCACTTTTGAATTCTATAATTCCTCGAAACAATTTTGTGTTTTCTTTGCATTTTGACTTGCTTTATTGACCTACAATGCTGCTGTTAATAATGTATTCACCTGTGTCGTTGCAGCCCTTTGCTCTTCAACTCTATTGGTTTATTTTTCAAGGTGTAAGTGATGTTTCTACCTTTCTTACCTAGGTGTATCACCACACATTTATCTATACTAAATTTTATTTGCCCTGACTGCCCAGTCTCCAAGTTTTCTAACATTTTCTGGTATTGTGTTGCTCTTTTCCTCAGTGTTAACTAGTTTGGTATTTATGTAAATTTTGATGGTGTGGCCACAGTATTTAAGAGACGAGTCCAATTGAATTGCTGGTCAATAATGATATCCAGGATGTTGATGGCTGAAGATTCAGTTGTGGCAGTGTTATTGAAAGAATGGTGAGGTGTTTAGTGTCTTGGTCATTGCCTGGCACTTTGTGTGATAATGTAGGAATTTCAGACATATTGGGTGGGAATCTCCGGTCCGCCAGCTGCGTGTTTCTCAAACGCACGCCGTTCGCTGGCGACGGGATCATATCTTCCAGCTGATTGTCATGGGATTTCCCATTATAATCACCACTGCCACCGCGAAAACCGCTGGCAGGGCTGAGCTGCCAGTGGGAAGATTGAATCACAATAGCTGGAGAACTCTGGTCATTGTATTTGGTGCAGTAAGGATTAAAAGCTTGGGTTAATATGTGCATGACTTCTGCAGTAGTGTTTGTCAAAATCCTGATTTGCAAGAGGTATAATTAAAGCATCGTAAAAGTTGGACGAATGGAGTTTTGTTTACAGAAAGAGGGTACCCTGAGGAGTAGATAATTAGAGACATTGGACGGGTTTCTCCGTCCCGCCGCGCCAGATTACTGGTTCAGCACACCGTCGGGAGTCTCTGTTTCCCCGGCTGCTCAATGGGTTTCCCATTGTGGGGCAGCCCACGCCACCAGGAAACTGCTAGACTGCCGGCAAAACGGAGCATCCCAAAGGCGGAGAATTCAGCCCATTGTGTTCAGGTTAGTAAGATGATGTAGTTAATGGGAAGAGCCAGGGACTGAAGCATTTTCTGGAGGTTCAGTTCAGTTTTGGATCTGCCTGTGAACAGACTAGCTTCTTCTCTCCCATCAGTTTAGTTAAGGAAGATTTTTGTTCATGAACAGAACAGAGGTTTCTGAAAAGGCAAGAATTTGCAATTTGTTTCCTGGAGGATCTCTCTCAAAGTGGTGTATCCAAAACCACATCAGTAGCAAGTTTCTTTACAGCAAGTGTTCCTGGGTTGCTAACTGCATTTAAAAGAGAATTGTGACCCGAGATGGTTTTGGTTTGAGTGGAGATAAAAGGTAGCAGTTAGGAATTAGTGTTTCACTGTATTGCTAAGCATTGTTTAACTGGTAATTGAAAGCTATTTGTCTTTATGATGTTATTGTTAGAATCTCATAGAATTTACAGTACAGGAGGCCATTCGGCCCATCGAGTCTGCACCGGCTCTTGGAAATAGCACCCAAGGTCAACACCTCCACCATATCCCCATAACCAAGTAACCCCACCCTAACCTCAGGGCAATTTTGGACACTAAGGCAATTTATCATGGCCAATCCACCTAACCTGCACATCTTTGGACTGTGGGAGGAAACCGGAGCACCCGGAGGAAACCCACGCACACACAGGGAGGATGTGCAGACTCCTTTGTGCCAGGTATGCCTCCAACCAGTGGAGAATCTTCATTTTTCTGTGCTGGTCGTCTGAATGGGAAATTCACTGAATACAATTTCCCTGCCTTTTCCCCATACCCCTGCAATTATTCCCTTTACAGATGATAATCTAATTCCCTTTTGGAAGCCTCAGTTGAGGCTGCCTCCGCCACCCTCACATGCAACATATCTCAGACCCTAACCACGCACTGTGAGAAAAGGTTGTGCCTTTTGGCTCCATTGCTCCTTTCCAAATAACCTCAATCTGTGTCCTCTGATTCTCGATCCTTCCATCAATGGGAACAAATTAACCCTATCTACTCTGTCCAGGCCCCTAATGATTCTGAATATCACTCTCATATCTCCTCTCAACTATCATTTCTTCTCAGAAAACAATCCCAACCTCTCCAATCTATCCTCATAACTGAAGTTCCTCATCGCTACAAACATTCTCGTGAATCTATTCTGCATCTTGTCGAATCACATCCTTCACATCTTTCTCAAAATGTGGTGCCCAGAACTGGACACAATACTCCAGTTCAGGCCGAAACAGTGTTTCATGCAGGTGTAAAATAGGTCCTTGCTCTTGTCCTCTATGCCTTTATTGATAAATTGAATATACTGTATGCGTTATTAGCAATGCTCTCAACCTGTCCCGCCACCTTCAATGGCTTAGAATCATAGAATTTACAGTGCAGGAGGCCATTCGGCCCATTGCATCTGCACCGGCCCCTGGAAAGCGCACCCTACTGAAGCCCACACCTCCACCCTATCCCCGTAACCCAGTAATCCCACCAAACATAATTGGACACTAAGGGCAATTTAGAATGGCCAATCCACCTAACCTGCACATCTTTGGACTGTGGGAGGAAACCGGAGGCCCAGAGGAAACCCACGCAGACACAGGGAGATCGTGCAGATTTCGCACAGACAGTGACCCAGCCACGAATTGAACCCAGGTCTCTGGCACTGTGAAGCAACAGTGCTAACCACTGTGCTACCGTGCCACCCACACTTGTGTACATAAATGCCCAGGACCTCCTGCTCTTACATCCCCTTTTGAATTGTATCTTTTATATATGGGGCAGCACGGTAGCCTTGTGGATAGCACAATTGCTTCACAGCTCCAGGGTCCCAGGTTCGATTCCAGCTTGGGTCACTGTCTGTGCAGAGTCTGCACATCCTCCCCGTGTGTGCGTGGGTTTCCTCCGGGTGCTCCGGTTTCCTCCAACAGTCCAAAGATGTGCAGGTTAGGTGGATTGGCCATGATAAATTGCCCTTAGTGTCCAAAATTGCCCTTAGTGCTGGGTGGGGTTGCTGGGTTATGAGGATAGGGTGGCGGTGTTGACCTTGGGTAGGGTGCTCGTTCCAAGAGCCGGTGCAGACTCGATGGGCCGAATGGCCTCCTTCTGCACTGTTAAATTCTATGATTCTATGATTCCTTGCCAGTGTCCTTCCTAATAAAATGGATGACTTCACACTTCTTTGTTCTAAATTTCATCTGACTCTTGGCCACCCTTATTGGCAGCAAGTTCCGAGTCGTTATACACACTGCATACCCTTGTTCTTCCTCCTGCACCACTTGCCCAAAATGTTAAATCACTGGCCCCGAGTCCTTGTCCCATCAGCGAGCGGGAACAATTTATCTTTGTCTACCTTAGCCAAACCTGTCATAATTTTCAACATCTCTATCAAATCTCTCCTCAATCTCCTTTGCTCCAAGGAAAATGACTTCAGCTTCTGCAACCTAAAATACCCCATCACTGTATAGAATATAATAAAGTCATAATTGCAGAGATGATTATGGCTGTGCTGGCCCAATCTGTCCATGTCACACCTCATGCTTCATAACATCCATAAATTTTGAAATTGTGCTCTGTACACCAAGGTCTCTTTGTACCCCCATGGATTAATAAGAATTTGACTGCACAAAAGCAGACCCATGCTGTGGTGTATCCTCAAACCTTCTTCAATGTCAGCAAAACTTAGCTTTTTGCATCATCACTATTCCTCCAGCCTTCAAGGGCACACTTTCCATTTTTATTTATCCATTATGTCCTAAAACTACTGAAATATTTTGTTATTAGCATGTGCTTATTATGTACCATTACAGGGTTTTTCATGTGGTGGTGGGAAGCATTCCCACTGTTATCTTGGAATGTCATTAAGATGTACACATTTTAATAAGTTTTAGTCGTTGGGATTTAAGGTAATTTTTCAGTGAGAACTGCCATTTTTACATATCCTTTAATGTTTTCCAATTTTGGGGGGGGGGGGGGATGTTAGATGTACTTTAAATGGGTCAGTTTTTGTCCAATGTGTGCAGGAGGGTTTCCTGACAAAGTATGTAGATAGGCCAACAAGAGGCAAGGCCACATTGGATTTGGTACTGTGTAATGAACCAGGCCAGATGTTAGATTTGGAGGTAGGTGAGCACTTTGGTGATAGTGACCACAATTCGATTAAGTTTACTTTACTGATGGAAAGGGATAGGTATATACCGAAGGGCAAGAGTTATATCTGGGTGAAAGGCAATTATGATGCGATGAGGCACGACTTAGGATGCAACGGATAGAGAAGAAAACTGCAGGGGATGGGCACAATGGAAATGTGGAGCTTGTTCAAGGAACAGCTACTGCGTGGCCTTGATAAATATGTACCTGTCAGGCAGGGAGGAAGTGGTCGAGCGAGGGAACCGTAGTTTACTAAAGTAGTTGAATCACTTGTCAAGAGGAAGAAGGAGGCTTATGTAAAGATGAGACGTGAAGGTTCAGTTAGGGCGCTTGACAGTTACAAGTTAGCCAGGAAGGACCTAAAGAGAGAGCTAAGAAGAGCCAGGAGGGGACATGGGAAGTCTATGGCAGGTAGGATCAAGGAAAACCCTAAAGCTTTGAAAAGGTATGTCAGGAATAAAAGAATGACTAGGGTAAGAGTAGGGCTGAGAGGTGGCAAATGGAGTTTAATGCAGAAAAGTGTGAGGTGACTCATTTTGGATGTGGAGATGCCAGCGTTGGACTGGGATGAGCACAGTAAGAAGTTTTACAACACCAGGTTAAAGTCCAACAGATTTGTTTCGATGTCACTAGCTTTCGGAGCGCTGCTCCTTCCTCAGGTGAATGAAGAGGTATGTTCCAGAAACATATATATATAGACAGATTCAAAGATGCCAGACAATGCTTGGAATGCGAGCATTAGCGGGTGATTAAATCTTCACAGATCCAGAGATGGGGTAACCCCAGGTTAAAGAGGTGTGAATTGTGTCAAGCCAGGACAGTTGGTAGGGTTTCGCAGGCCAGATGGTGGGGGATGAATGTAATGCGACATGAATCCCAGGTCCCGGTTGAGGCCGCACTCATGTGTGTGGAACTTGGCTATAAGCTTCTGCTCGGCAATTCTGCGTTGTCGCGCGTCCAGAAGGCCGCCTTGGAGAACGCTTACCTGGAGATGAGAGGCTGAATGCCCTTGACTGCTGAAGTGTTCCCCGACTGGAAGGGAACATTCCTGCCTGGCGATTGTCGCACGATGTCCGTTCATTCGTTGTTGCAGCGTCTGCGTGGTCTCGCCAACGTACCATGCTTCGGGACATCCTTTCCTGCAGCGTATGAGGTAGACAACGTTGGCCGAGTCGCACGAGTATGTACCGCATACCTGGTGGGTGGTGTTCTCACGTGTAACGGTGGTATCCATGTCGATGATCTGGCACGTCTTGCAGAGATTGCCATGGCAGGGTTGTGTGGTGTCGTGGTCACTGTTCTGAAGGCTGGGTAGTTTGCTGCAAACAATGGTTTGTTTGAGGTTGCGCGGTTGTTTGAAGGCAAGTAGTGGGGGCTGTGGAGATGACCTTGGCAAGATGTTCATCTTCATCGATGACATGTTGAAGGCTGTGAAGAAGATGTTGTAGTTTCTCCGCTCCAGGAAAGTACTGGACGACGAAGGGTATTCTGTTGGTTGTGTCCCATGTTTGTCTTCTGAGGAGGTCGGTGCGGTTTTTTGCTGTGGCGCTTTGGAACTGTCGATCGATGAGTCGAGTGCCATATCCCGTTCGTACGAGGGCATCTTTCAACGTCTGTAGATGTCTGTTAAGCTCCTCCTCGTCTGAGCAGATCCTGTGCATACGGAGAGCTTGTCCATAGGGGATGGCTTCTTTAATGTGTTTAGGGTGGAAGCTGGAGAAGTGGAGCATCGTGAGGTTATCCGTGGGTTTGCGGTAAAGCGAAGTGCTGAGGTGACCGTCCTTGATGGGAGGGGGCCTAGATAGGGGGGGGGGCTAGATAGAGAGGGGGGTCTAGATGGGGAGGGGGACCTAGATGGGGAGGGGGGCCTAGATGGGGCAGGGGGCCCTGGATGGGGAGGGGGGCCCTGGATGTGGGGGGGCGCCTCGATGGGGGGGGGGGGACCTAGATGGGTGGGGATCAGGGAGGGCATAGATGGGTGGGGGTGGGGGAGGGCCTAGATGGGTGGGGCCTAGATGGGTTGGGATGGGGGGGCCTAGATGGGTGGGGGTGGCCTAGATGGGTGGGGGTGGGGGGGGCCTCGATGGGTGGGGGGGGGCTAGCTGGGGTGCCCTTTCGGAGGGTCAGTGCGGATTCAATGGGCCAAACATGTGCAGATTAGGTGGATTGCCCATTATCAATGCACAGGGTTTGGGGGGAATAGGGCAGGTGGAGTGGACCTTGGCCTTTTCAGAGGGTCGGTGCAGACTCAATGGGCCAAATGGCCTCCTTCTGCACTGTAGGGATTTTATGGTCACCATTCAAGGTCCCTTGGACTCTCGGACTTCGCATTCATCCAGGAATTTACAACCAGGAGCTTCCTGTCCCAGACATTTATCACCCACGAGCTCATATTCCCCGGGGTGTTTATAATCCCAGCTGGTATTTATTTACCACCTGGATCTCCTTCTCAGAGTGTTGACAACCCACAATAGCCAAGTGTTGACCTGGTTCTCCCTCACGTTGGGATTTTCCTGGAGATTTACAATCTGATCTCCCGGGTGTTTATGATTTCCCAACCCCCCCCCCCCCCCCCCCCAAAGTTTTGTGCCCCAACTTCTTACCTCGCTCTGAACGGTCCAACTCTTCTTGGCAAAAGCCTCAACTAGTTCGCAGCGCTTTTCAATGTCCGGCCTCCGCGTGCGTGGCCTCCGCCCTGAACTCGCGGTCATCCGGCTCGTCACTATTGCTAAGCCCCCGTCACTATGGGCCGGGGTCATTATCACTCTCACTAAGCGCGCCCCCAGCCCAATCATCCCCGCGCGTCCCCACCCCCAGCCCGCCTCAACATCACTACAAAGGCCAGAGCCAACTGCCATCGACAGCCTCGCGCCTCAGTGACAACCGGTGTGATCTCCCTCCACCCTCACCAGATCAGCAGGACGGTGAGTAACAACACCCCATAATAACAATCTTTATTACTCACCTCAGCCTCCTGCTCACCCGCAAACTTTGAGAGGGGGCAACTGTCACCCCACCTCCCCTCATATTTTGAGGGAGCCACACGTCAGTGACTGGCAGTTTCAGGGTTGCTGGCGATCCTGCAGCAAGCAACGGCCCTGTCACTTTCGAATTTCCTTCTCCCGACTTTTATTATTCTTTTGTGGGAAGTTGGAATCCATGCCATCCCTACAGTGCAGAGAGGGAGAGGCCATGCGGCCGAACGAGTCTGTGCCGACCCTCTGAAACTGCAACCCTCCCTGCCCCTGCTCCCCTCCCCTCCCTATCACCGTAACCCTGCCTAACCTGCACATCTCTGGACACTAAGGGGCAATTTTGACATGGCCGATCCTCCCAACCTGTACACCTTTGGATTGTGGGAAGAAACCGGAGCGCCTGCAGGAAACCCACGCAGACACGGGGAGCATGTGCGAACTTGCAAACTCCACACACACAGTCACCCAAAGCTGGAACCGAACCCGGGTCTCTGGTGCTGTGAGGCAGCAGTGCTAACCACAATGCCACCATGCCCATGAATTGAGTGGCTTGCCTCGGCCATTGCAGAGAATAGTTGACAGTCAGGTGCATCTGAAATCACGTGTAGGCCAGGCCAGGTAAGGACAATAGATTTCTGTTCCTGATGGACATTAGTGAACCAGGTTGATTTTTAGAATCATCGATGATGGTTGTTGAGGTCACCATGCCTAATGGTTGTTATATTACACTTTGTGGTAATATGTCCTTATTCTTGCCTTGTGATCCAGAACGGTCTGATGAGTTGATGATAAAGAAACCACCAATCTTTAGATTAAAGCAAAGCAAATTTATTGAATAACGATTAATTAAATAAAGTTCACAAACACTACAGAGCTGTAACTACTAATAAAGTAATGCTGAATCTGTTGAACAGTAATCTATTGTAGAAGTCAACAATTTCCTAATACACCTGATAGATAAAAGTTGGCTATTTAGGATAAATATTAAGCCCCAGTTTTGCCCATTTTAAATTAAGGATTTTAACACTCTCATAATCTCAGGTCATCTCAAAACATACAGTTTACAAAACAGCATAACACAGCATAATTCATGTGGTAAACCACTGTTGTACTTATATTAGAGGTTGTACGGCAGAACCTGCACTACAGGTTAGCCTGTGGCCCCTGCCTGCTGGCTCCACCCAGGAGGGTGGTTTAAATATGCGTGTCCTCCAGCTTGGAGCCATTTCGCCAGCTGCTGTGGGAGGCCACACATCTGATACCAATAAAGCCTCAGTTTGGATTCAACTTTCGTCTTTAAGTCAAATTGATCGTGCCTCAATTCACTTTACTAAGTTCATTACTCCAGCAAGACAGTACAACATAAAAACAACAGAAACACAAAAGAATCTGATACATGCAAAAGCAGTAGAGATTAAAACAAACACTTTAACTGAACTAATGAATACATTTTCAAGACAGTGTCCAAGGACAGGGCAGGCTCCATAGCAACAGCATAGCAACGACACAGTAACATGAAGACTCTTGTTATAACAGCTAAGTTAGCAAAAGACCAGTTCAAGCTGGTCGCGATAACAGAATGTGGTGGTATGTATTAGGGGTCATGTGGGACTGTGAAGCCGTGATGCTATTGGCTGACAGATCCTGGGTCCTGGTTGGCTGCTGACTCCTGGCTCCACCCTGAAGGCGGAGTATAAGAACCCGAGCTTCTCCCCGCCACTTCATTCTGTTGCTGAACTGCTGGGGACAAGTCTCGCTTAATAAAGCCTGAATCGACTTCATCACTTCTCGTCTCTCTCGTAAGTCATTGTGCGCTACACAGAACAATATCACATTGCTTAACATACACAAGTATGTAGACACAAACTAATGTTGCACATTCAAGATTGACAGTTAACCGTCAAATCAAACTCATTTGATTCTAACCCAAACCAATTTGTGGGCAGCACAGTAGCATAGTGGTTAGCACAATTGCTTCACAGCTCCAGCGTCCCAGGTTCGATTCCCGGCTTGGGTTACTGTCTGTGGGGAGTCTGCACGTTCTCCCCGTGTGTGCGTGAGTTTCCTCCGGGTGCTCCGGTTTCCTCCCAGTCCAAAGATGTGCAGGTTAGGTGGATTGGCCATGCTAAATTGCCATTAGTGTCCAAAATTTCCCTTAGTGTTGGGTGGAGGTGTTGACTTTGGATAGGGTGCTCTTTCCAAGAGCCAGTGCAGACTCGATGGGTCGAATGGCCTACTGCATTGTAAATTCTATGAAAATTAGGATGACTTAGAGATGTAGATAGATGGCTAAAGACTGATATGATTTTGTATAACCATGAGGGTCCGTACGGCCATCTTTATTCATGAATCATCTATACTTTGATCTAAACTATTCGCTGTTCACTTTTCCACTCTGGAAGCTGTTTTGAATTTAAGCAAGAAACCATTTCTGTATTATTTTGAAAGTTTAATTGTGTACAAGTTGCTTCTCTTTATTCCATTTTGCTAGCCGGACTTATTAGAGAATAAGATTTAAGTGACGCTCAATTGTAATCAAATAGATGCAATAAAACGATTCTTATTTGCACCCGAGAAGTTAACTTAAATTTCTACTGAGTTTTAGTGTTCGCAGCTGCCACTAAATCCGCATGGTAGATATCTTTCATCTATAATCTAGTATTAACTAATGATGACCTCCTGTTAACTCTCTCTCTAATCTAAACTACTCTTCGTGCCGTGATCAATACTTCTCCTTTGCTAACGCCCAAACATTCCCTGAGGTCTGATATTTATACTTGGAACTGGTGGTGCCCTCTAGTGTCTGAATTACACTGAGGTATAATAATTAACCCTTCACTGGTGTACCTATACACATACAATACAACAAAAGAAAAATGTATAATATTATTACAATACATGATATGTATATAACTTGGAAACGTAGTGAAAAATCAATAAGGAAAAAGTTCAATGGGAACGATTCACAAACCGAGTCTGTTCGGCTTCCTTCTCCTGGTTACATAGATACATACATAGGAGGAGGAGGCCTTTTGGCCCTTCGAGCCTGCTCCGCCATTCATCACGATCATGGCTGATCATCCAACTCAATAGCCTAATCCTGCTTTCTCCCCATAGCCTTTGATCCCATTCTCCCCAAGTGCTATACCTAGCCGCCTCTTGAATATATTCAAAGTTTTAGCAGCAACTACTTCCTGTGGTAATGAATTCCACAGGCTCACCACTCTTTGTGTGAAGAAATGTCTCTTCATCTCAGTCCTAAACGGTCTACCCTGTATCCTCCAACTGTGGCCCCTGGTTCTGGACACACCCATCATTGGTAACATCTTCCCTGCATCTACCCTGTCTAGTCCTGTAAGAATTTTATAAATCTCTATGAGATCCCCCCTCATTCTTCTGAACTCCAGCGAGAACAATCCCAACCTAGTCAATCTCTCCTCATATGACAGTCCCGCCATCCCTGGAATCAGTCTGGTAAACCTTTGCTGCACTCCCTCGAGAGCAAGAACATCCTTCCTCAGAGAAGGAGACCAAAACTGCACACAATGCTCCCAAGTGTGGCCTTACCAAAGCCCTGTATAATTATAGCAACACATCCCTGCTTCTGTACTCGAAACCTTGCGCAATGAAGGTCAACATACCATCAGCCTTCTTTACCGCCTGCTGCACCTGCATGCTTACCTTCAGTGAATGGTGCACAAGAACACTTTTGTGAGGGCCACGAAGAATCCAGCACGAGTTTCAAGGATACAAAGAAATAACATTTATTTACAATAATATATATATACACAACAGCAGCAACCTCACTTGCTGCTTACTCCTTCCTGCTGGTTCCAAACTGGCCAGCTTTATTTATACAGGGGGTCTGCTAATTATTTCTCCGCCCCCCTCATTGGGGAAGCTCATACTCCCACAGGATTGTGGGATTGTCATTAGTCCCCAGCCAATGGTAAGCATGCAGGTTATAACATCCCTCCCCCCCCAAAGTCCAAGGAATCCACCGAAGACCCTGGCGAAGGAGGGCGTCGGACTCGTTTTGCCGCAGGCCGGACACCATTTGCACGAGGCGCTGGATCGGGCGGGGTGTAACGAGACGGAGACCGGCACTTCCATGATGAACGGCGTAACGGTTGTACATCCACGGCCCGTGGGCCTGAGGATTCCCCATCTGATGCGTCCTGTGTCTCCATCTCGGAGTCAAAGTCTGCTGCCTCTGTCATCGCGGCGTCTCTATCTCCACGCGGTTCTGTAACGACCTGCGTAGGCTTTGAGGGAGGCACCAGAGGAAGATTGTGAGGACTACTTTCCATTGTCTCTGGTCTCTGCGGCTGTAGAAATTAGCTCAGGGGGCGGGGAATCTTTGGAAGGGATAGTCTTCTGGATCGAACGTGGTCTACCTGTTTGCGTTGGAGACGACCCTGGGCTTGCACCTGGTAAGATATAGGGCCCGTTTGGCGAAAGATTACGCCAGGGACCCACTGGGCACCACCAGCAAAATTGCGAACAAACACTGGGTCACCGGGCGCAAACTGCCAAATCAGCCGATGCCGAGAAAAACCCTGTCCCTGCCGTTCTTGTGTGCGGCGTACTTTTGCGCCAATGTCCGGGAAAACCAGACTAAGGCGGGTGCGAAATCTCCGGCCCATTAGGAGTTCTGCGGGTGCTACCCCAGTCACCGCATGGGGGGTGGTCCTATACGAAAACAAAAAGCGAGCCAGTCTCGTGTCCATTGACCCGGAAGACTGCTTCTTTACGCCTCGTTTGAATGTCTGCACCGCCAACCCATTTGAAGCCGGGTGGTAAGGGGCAATGCGAATATGGCGTATGCAGTTCATCTTCATGAACCTCGCAAACTCCTCACTGGTGAATGGAGTGCCGTTATCCGTGACCAACACCTCGGGGAGGCCATGTGTACTAAAAGACAAACGCATCTTCTCAATTGTTGCGCAGGACGTTGTGCCTCGCATCTTATGCCCCTCTAGCCATTTAGACTGGGCGTCGATTAATAATAGGAACTTGGATCTTTGAAAAGGGCCGGCGAAATCCGCATGCAAGCGCGCCCAAGGCTGCCCTGGCCATTCCCAGTGATGTAGGGGCGCCGCCGGCGGAAGCTTCTGTTGCTCCTGACAAATGGAGCAGTTTTGGGCGACCTTCTCAATGTCGGCGTCGAGGCCTGGCCACCAAACATAACTCCGGATGAACATTTTCATTTTGGTCACACCTGGATGCCCATTGTGCAAATCTCTTAGTATCAGCTCCTGTCCTTTTTCCGGGACAATCACACGCGTCCCCCACAAGAGGATGCCGTCTTCCACGCTGAATTCTGACAGCTTGGAGGAAAATGCCCGCAACTCGCCTGGGCGCTGTCTATGCTGCCCACCATACAGGACTATGTGTCGAATCTTTGACAGGACTGGCTCCGTCTGGGTCCACTCACGGATCTGTGATGCCGTGACAGGCAAGGTGTTTTGGGTTGCAACCACCTCACCGGTCGTGGGGGTCGACATGGGGCCGGTCGATAAAGGCAATCGGCTCAGTGCGTCAGCATTCGCTATCTGCGTTCCTGGTTTGTGCTCCAGAGAATACTCGTACGCAGCGAGCAACAAAGCCCAGCGCTGGATCCGTGCGGAAGCAATGGGCGGTATTGGCTTATCCTCTCTGAAAAGTCCCAGCAGAGGCTTATGATCAGTCACGATAGTGAAGTGGCGGCCATACACGTATTGGTGGAACCGTTTCATCGCAAAGACCACTGCCAGGCCCTCCTTGATCTGCGCGTACTTTTTTCCGCTGCAGTCAATGTGCGGGAGGCAAAAGATATCGGCCGCTCGGCCCCGTTCTCCATCTTGTGGGCCCCAATACCATACGGGGATGCATCACATGTGATGAGCAAAGGCTTTCCAAGATCATAGTGGGTTAGTAACCCAGACAACGACAATTGTTGTTTTACCCGCCGGAAAGCGGTTTCTTGCGGCTGACCCCAAACCCAGGTGTAATTTTTCTTTAGCAGAAGATGCAACGGGGCCAGCGTAGTTGCCAGATTGGGGAGGAACTTCCCGTAATAGTTTACGAGGCCGAGAAAAGAACAAAGATGCTAAGTGTCAGTTGGGGCGGGGGCCTGTTGAAAAGTCAATGTTGGCTGAGCTAACAACTTTCTCTGGGTGGCCGCATTGTTAATACCGCAAACCAAATGGTCGCGTGACATTTCTGACAAGGTCTCACCATAGTCACAGTACTCCGCAATCCTGCGTAGCCTGGATAGAAAGTCGGCAAGGGATTCGCCTGGGGTCCTCTCAGCGGTATTAAACCGGTAACGTTGAACTGTCGTGGACGGGGTTGGGTTAAAATGCTGCCCCACTAAATTCACAAGTTCATCAAACGTTTTGGTGTCCAGCGCAGCTGGGTACGTAAGGCTCCTAATCACCCCAAACGTATGCGGGCCGCAGGCGGTGAGCAATATGACCACCTGGCACTCGTTTTCGGTGATATTGTTTGCCCGGAAATAGTAATGCATCCGTTGTGCATACTGGTTCCAGCTTTCCAGCGCAGCATCAAAAACATCCAAACGTCCGTACAGAGGCATGGTGTAATAGAAAACAACTTCCAATCTGTATCCAACAAAAATCCAGGGAAGTGGCTTCAGCAGTGTAGACAGCTATTCACTTTTACCCTCGTCGCCAGTTTTGTGAGGGCCACGAAGAATCCAGCACGAGTTTCAAGGATACAAAGAAATAACATTTATTTACAATAACATATATATATATACACACACAACAGCAGCAACCTCACTTGCGGCTTACTTCTTCCTGCTGGTTCCAAACTGGCCAGCTTTATTTATACAGGGAGTCTGCTAATGATTTCTCCGCCCCCCTCATTGGGGAAGCTCATACTCCCACAGGATTGTGGGATTGTCATTAGTCCCCAGCCAATGGTAAGCAGGCAGGTTATAACAGACACCTAGGTCCCGCTGCACACCCCTCTTCCAATGTACAACCATTCAGGTAGTAATCTGCCTTCCTGTTTTTGCTTCCAAAGTGTATAACCTCACACTTATCCAGATTATACTGCATTTGCCATTGATTTGCCCACTCGCCCAACCTGTCCAGATCATGCTGTAGGATCCCTGCATCCTCGTCACAATTCACCGTCCCACCTAACTTGGTATCATCTGCAAACTTTGAGATGTTACATTTTGTTCCTTCATCCAAATCATTAATATATATTGTGAATAGCTGGGGTCCCAGCACCGATCCCTGTGGTACCCCACTGGTGTCCCCAATTTGAAAAAGACCTATTAATCCCTACTCTTTGTTTCCTCTCTGCCAACCAGTTTTCTATCCATCTCAATACATTTCCCCCAATCCCATGCCGTGTAATTCTACACAATTATCTCTTATACGGGACTTTGCCAAACTCCTTCTGAAAGTCAAATATACCACATCGACTGGCTCCTCCTTGTCAACTGTACTGGTTACATCTTCAAAGAATTCCAACAGATTTGTCAAGCATGATTTTCCCTTCATAAATCCATGCTGACTCTGACTGATCCTGCCTCTGCTTTCTAAATGTTCCGCTATAAAGTCCTTGATAATGGATTCAAGCATTTTCCCCACAACCGATGTTAGGCTTACTGGTCTATAATTCCCTGCTTTCTTTCTACCTCCCTTTTTGAATATCGGAGTGACATGAGCTACCCTCCAATCTGCAGGGACAGTTCCAGAGTCTATTGAATCCTGGAAGATGACCACCAATGCATCTACTATTTCCAGAGCCACCTCTTTAAGCACTCTGGGATGCAGATTCTCAGGCCCTGGGGATTTATCCGCCTTCAATCCCATCAGTTTTCCAAGCACCATAACTCTACTAATGTTGATCTCCCTCAGTTCTTCCCTCTCACTAAACCGTTCATTTCCCAGCATTTCTGGTATCTGATTTGTGTCCTCTTTTGTGAAGACAGAACCAAAGTATGTATTCAATTTCTCAGCCATTTCTTTGTCCCTTATTATGCATTCCCCTGTTTCTGTCTTTAGGGGGCCTACATTTCTCTTTACCAATCTTTTTCTCTTCACCTATCTATAGAAACTCTTAGAGACATTCTTTGTGTTCCCTGCAAGCTTCCTTTCGTACTGTACTTTCCCCTTCTTAATCAATCCCTTTGTCCTTTGATGAATTCTAAACTGCTCCCAATCCTCAGACCTATTATTTTTCTTGGCCAATCTGTATGCTTCTTCCTTAGATCGGATACTATTTATAATTTCCTTTGTAAGCCATGGATTGGCCCTCTTACCCCCTTTGCTTTTCTGCTAGACAGGAATGAACAGTTGCTGTAGTTCCCCCACTCGTTCCTTGAATGTTTGCCATTGTCTATCCACTGTCATCCCTTTAAGTAGCTCTCCCCAATCTATCAAGGCCAACTCACGCCTCACATCTTCATCGTTCCCTTTATTAAGATTCAGCACCCTAATCTCCGAATCAACTACTTCACTCTCCATCTTGATAAAAAATTCTATCATGTTATGGTCGCTCATCCCCAAGGGGTCTCGTACAACCAGATTGGCAATGATCCCGTTCTCATTCACCGTACCCAGTCTAAGATGGCCTCTAGTTGGTTCCTCCACATACTGGTCAAGAAAACTATCCCGTATACACTCCAGGAATTCCTCCTCTACGGCATTTTGGCTAATTTGATTTACCCAATCTATGTGAAGATTAAAATCACCCATGATCACCGATATTCCCTTATTACATACATCTTTAATTTCGTGTTTAATGCCATTCCCAACCTCACCAGTGCAGATTGGGGGTCTATATTGTAGCCACCTGGGTTGGCCAACTCCCGATGTAAAATGGAGAACAGCAAAAGCTGCAGGGAAATTCAGCCAACACAGGCAGAAACCAGCAGGTGCGGGTTTACTGTGTATTAAACTCTGCAAAAGCCCAGACAGCATCGAAACAAGCAGCCATCTGCATAATAATGTAGAAGCACATCTACATACTAATAAGCAATCCCCGGGTACAATCACAACATTTGGGACACACAAAGCTAAGCCAGACTCCCCGGCGCCAGCAGGAGCCAACACAAAAGAGGTTAACAGACACCTCAAGACCGCCCATCGATCAGGGAACTGCTCCAGTATTGGAGAAATCGAACCAAGCGATTGGAATGAAGTCCAATCACCTGGAACCAGGTACAGGGTCCGCCCCGAAAGGCGGGAAGTCCCTGGGGACTATAAAGTTAAGCCCCCAAGCTCAAATCGTTCTTCTTGACCGGGTCACCCAGCAACGCAAACCAACCTTGACCGTGACCGGTTCAACTGCCGCCGAGATCCAGTAAGTCTTAAGTCAATGCTCGCTACGAGATAGGCGCTCCTAGCTACCAATCTGTACCAACTTCGAATCCCGCAGACTCAGAACCCGAACAAAAGGCCATTTGTTCCCCAGACCTGGTGGGCGGAGGCTCGCAGAAGCCCGGCCCAAAGCTTTGTGAAGAAGTTGTTTGATGATTTGAACTCCTTTCACCACTTTACCATTTGATTGAGGGTAGTGCGACTCGAAGTGATGTGATGGAATACCATGCCTGGCATAAGTTTCCTTACTCGCTTTAGTAATAGATCTAGATGTGAGATCTGATAACTTCATGACTTCCAGATAATTCAAATAGTGATACCCGGCCAATACAGAATCACAGAATTTACAGTGCAGAAGGAGGCCATTCGGCCCATCGAGTCTGCAACAGCCCTTGGAAAGAGCACCCTACCTAACCCCATACTTCCCCTCTATCCCCGTAACCCCACCTTACCTTACCTTTTTTGGACATTAAGGGTAATTTAGCGAAGCCAATCCACCTACCCCTGCATGTCTTTGGACTATGGGAGGAAACCGGAGCACCCGGAGGAAATCCACGCAGGTACGGGGAGAATGTGCAGACTCCACACAGACAGTGACACAAGCCGGAATCGAACCTGGGACCCTGGTGCTGTGAAGCCATTGTGCTAACCACTATGCTACCGTGCTACTCAGCTTCTCTTGCATTTTTCAATGCCCAAGGTGACCTTCATGTATCTGATTAAGAATCATGGGTCGGAGAGACACTGGTATAACTATCCGATCAAGTCGAAGTAACAGTCCATCCACAACTGTTAAGTCTTCTTGAATATTCCTGAACTTTGAACAATGCCCATTTGGCCAAACATTGTTGAGATGGTCTATGATTTTTTGAAGCATTGAATCCTTCTTGGTTTCTTCACGGATGAGGTTCAGTTTCACACCTGAAGCAGGAAGAGTTTCAGCACATAGCTGTACTTGAGCTTCTACATGCTGTATAAATTCAAACGGTTCTTCTGTATTGATTGAACGTGACAAAGCATCTACAATTATCATGTCCTTGCCTGGAGCATAGATGAGATTGAAGTTGTACCTCCCAAGCTTCATCAAGATCCGCTGTAATCTCAGACTCATATAATTGAGATACTTTTGTATGAAATGTACAAGTGGTCTGTGGCCAGTTTCAACAGTAAAGGTAGGAAGTCCATAAACATAATCATGAAACTTTAAAACACCAGTAAATAAATCAAGGCATTCTTTCTCAATTTGGGGATACCGTTGTTCAGTCGGCGTCATTGCTCTGGAAGCGTATGCAACAGGTAACCATGACGAGTTTTCGTCCTTTTGTAACAGAACTGCTCCTATTCCACCCTGACTCGCATCAGTCGAAATTTCTGACTCTCTGTTCGGATCGAGGAATGAAAGAAGAGGGGCAGTCGTCAGTTGACACTTTAAATCGAGCCATTTCTTTTGATGATTGTCGGTCCAATCAAATGTGGTAGACTTCTTTATGAGATTTCTGAGAGAAGTAGTTCTGGACGATAAGTTGGGAATGAATTTACCTAGAAAATTCATAACACCTAAGAATCGTAAAATGGCCGCCTTGTCCTCTGGAACCTTCATTCGTTGTATAGCAGCAATCTTGTCATTGTCAGGTCGCACACCATGTTCAGAAATCTGGGGCGGGATTCTCCACCGCAGTGATTCTCCGTTTTGCCGGCGCCCGGGGATTTCCCGATGGCGTGGGGCTGCCCCACAATGGGAAACCCCATTGACCGGCCGGCGTAATGGAGAATCCTGCCGGCGGTCGGGCATAAAAGTGGTGCGGCGGGGCGGTGAATCCAAGGAACTTCAGAGTCGAAATACCAAAACTACATTTGGTTCTATTCAGTTTCAAACCAAACTTGTGCACTCTTTGAAATACTGTAATAACCTTGAGATGTGTTCTTCTCTTGTAGATGACCAAATGATCATATCATCCACATATACACGAACACCTTCAATCCCCTCAGTCATCTGTCCCATCACATGATGGAAAATCTCAGAAGCTGAGATGATCCCCAATGGCATCCTGTTAAAACAGAACCTACCAAAATGCATGTTGAAAGTACATATCTTTCTACTAGATTCATCTAGTTGCATCTGCCAGAATCTTCTTGAGGCATCCAATTTGGAAAAGATTCGTGCTTTAGCCATTTCGCTGGTGATTTCCTCTCTCTTGGGAATGGGATAGTGCTCCCTCTTAATATTCTTGTTAAGATCTTTGGGGTCTATGTATATCCTCAGATCACCAGAAGGCAATCCAAAGACTTGCAGGTTAGGTGGACTGGCCATGCTAAATTGCCCTTAGTGTCCAAAAAGGTGAGGAGGGGTTATTGGGTTACGGGGATAGGGTGGAAGTGAGGGCTTAAGTGGGTCGGAACAGACTCGATGGGCCGAATTGCCTCTTTCTGCACTGTATGTTCTATGTTGTTCTAAGGTTTCTTCACAGAAACCATGGAGCTGACCCAGTCAGTCAGTTCTGTGATTCTTGGTATAATGCCTTGATGTTATAATCTTGCCCGTTCAAGTTTCAATCTCTATCGAAGTGGTGCAGGAACTCTTCTTGGCGGGTGTACCACAGGTTTGGCATCCGATCGTAACAGAATTTTGTAACTGTAGGGAAGAGTACCCATGCATTCGAAGACGTCCGGAAAACGATCCAGAATCCTTTGAATGTCGTCTTGAATCATTGATTGAGATGAATTCGCACTGTAAATCCTCTGAATTAGGTGTAAATACTTGTAGGCTTGTGCACCTAAGTGAAGACTTGAGAGGTGATGATACTTCTGTGGTTCTATCATACTTCTCCATGATACCAACAAAAAAGGAGTCTTCCAAAGAATAAGCATCTGTATCATTGGAAAAAATTTCTTCAAAACCTTCTTCCTTGGAATCTATACTTCTAACATTAATCTGTCTTGACTTTGACTTTGCAGATTTAAATGCGATCTGCACTGAGCAGCGAAGTAGTTTTGTTTGCCACATGAGCACAGCTTTCCTCGAGCAGGGCATTTTGTTTGATAATAGGCAGTTCCACACCTTCCACACATCATAACGTACACTTCATCACGCGCCAAACCTCTTTGTGCATGCGAAGATCGGTTTTCGTCCATCTCGCATCTTTTAACGAAGTGTTATAATGCACACGCGCAAGATGGCTGCCGTCCGAAACGTGCATTTTCTTCATCTGCGACACTGCCTTAACACAGTTTACCTCGAGGTTCATTTTCGCGCCCTTTTCACAGAGAACAAATTAATTAGACTTACTTTTCGATAACTGATGTAAATGGCACATTTCAATTGCATTTTCAAGCGTGAGATCCTTCTGTCTCAGCAAGCGTTCCCTGAACTTTTCATCAATGAAACCGAAGACTTATTTGATTCCTGATCATTGAATCATGAAATACTGAGAAGTTACAAGATTGAGCTAGCAGTCTCAGATCAGTAGCAAAGCAATCAATTGATTCACCTTTGTTTTGCATTCTTCTATTGAAAATAAAACGTTCAAAAGTTTAATTTATTTGAATTTTGCAATGATGATCAAATTTTGCAATGCTTACTGCAAACTTAGTTTTATCTTGATCTGCCGTAAATTGGAAAGAGTTATAGATTTTGATGTCTTGTGGACCAGCCATAGTTAGAAGAAGAGCTATTTTACCTGCATTAGTTGCATTATTTAAATCTGAAGCCTCTAAATAAATTTGAAGCTTAAGCAGTGTGAGTCACCCTGGTTAGCTGAGGTCTGTATAAAAGACAGACAGAAAGCGCACTCAGTAAGCTTTGCGCAAGTCAAGGAGACACAGCCGGAGTGAGACATATCCAGAGTGGGAATTTGGAACTTGGTAATTTGGTGCAGTAAGGTAATCAGGAAAGGTAAGTGGTTAGTCTAATTCTGCTGTTTTTCAGTTAAACGTACAGTGTGTAGATTTGTGTCTGATTGGCTGAAGCTGCCCCCACCCTAATTGCTGAGAGGCAGTTCTCTGTCAGTCACCTGAGGCCTGTTTAGGGGCACATAGGTGCACATTGTATTCTTTCTTCTCTTTGAAGCTTAAGTAGTCTGAGTCACCCTGGTTAGGTGAGGTCTGTATAAAAGACAGACAGAAAGCGCACTCAGTAAGCTTTGCGCAAATCAAGGAGACACATCCTCTCTCTCTCTCTCTTTCCCCCTTGTGTGTGTGTTTTATAGAGAGAGAGTGTGTGAGGGATAAGAATTGGATAATAGTTAACCTGTTGCATTTGCTAAATATTTAATTATAGTTATTGTTATTAAACTTTTTCCTTTTAAAAAATAAATTTAGGGTGCCTAATTCTTTTTTTCCATTTAAGGGCAATTTAGTGTGGCCAATTCACCTACCCGGCACGTCTTTGGGTTGTGGGGGTGAGACCCACGGGGAGAATGTGCAGGCTCCGCATGGATAGTGACCCAGGGTCGGGATCAAACCCAGGTCCTCGGTGCCGTGAGGCAGCTAACCACTGCACCACGTTAATAAACTTAATTGTGTTTAAATTTACGGACCTGGTGATTGCAGTTATTGGGCAGCCAAGAGCCAAAGACATTGGGTGTTTTTCTAAGAATTATTTATTAATTTCAATTGTGTTGCAACTCTTGGTCTAGTGGGGCTGGGATTGACTGCGCGCTGGCCCAGGGAGTCAGAACAATATGATAGTGCAGAAAATTTAGAGGATAATTTTTGTGGATAATAATAGAAATCAGATTTGTTTAAAAACTCCAAACCTATTGCGTTTAGGAGTTGATTACAGTGGAGAAACTAAGATGGCTGTGGGATAGAAATGAATTTCGAATTCTGGATCACATTGATTCTGGCTGGTTTATGTCCCAGGAGTATATTTGTGGTAATTGGTTGATCGTCTGTAAGAGGGAAAATTAGTTTGTGGTAGAACTGTTGAACTCTTGTTTTCCTGGTCTGACTGGTTTAAGGTGCCAGTTATATTAGTTGGGGTATGACACGTGAGTTATCCGTGGAGAAAAAAACAATGCTGAAAAGGTTGATGGATAAACTCCCCTGTGCAGGTGAAAGGTGACTGGAGTCCAATGAAATGTCCAAGGAATTATAGAAAAACATTAAAAATACTGCAGATGGGTAAACAATTGAAGAAGGGAATATAGTGAGTGGTTTTGAACTAACTGATATGGAAAGGCTGATATAAATCTAGTATACGTTACAATCCAGTTGGGGAGGACTGTTAATATTTAAAGAGAAATCAGAACATTCTGTTAAAACCAATAGATCTAGCCCCCCCCCCCAAGATTTGATTATTTTAAACAAAAACATAAACTTTAGTGTATATGAAAGACTAAAGGCACAACATAGAGGGCTGAAGGGCCTGTTCTGTGCTGTACTGTTCAATGTTCTAAAGAGTGGGAATTTGAAACTTGGTAATTTGGTGCAGTGAGGTCATTCGGTGCAGAGTGGGAGAAGGTACTTTTTCCCTACTGTTTTGTTCTCTCTTTCTTCTGGCCTGTAATTTTTAATCTGCAGAGAGAGAACCAGAGAGCACCTGAGACCTTCGGAAGGTAAGTAAGTGATTTTTATTCATTTTTACTTTTATTACCATTTCAAATTGTGTGGAGGGGGGGGGGGGGGGGGGACTGAAGTGACATCACAGAAAAGCTGAGACCTGATTGGCTGGTTGGGAATTACACTAAATTAAAAAAATTAAGCATTGTTAAACTAATTAAACAAAATTCCTTATTACTTAATTATAATTTAGAGGGGTATCTAAGCCAGAGATCGGAGAGTACTGTATTTAGCTTTCACATTTATAGTAGAAATCTAGTGCGAGGAAACATATAGTTAACAGTAACTTTTTTTAAAAAAACTTATACATTTAATTTACTAATTAATTGACGCAATGTCAATTAGAGAGGTGCAGTGCTCTGACTGTGAGATGTGGCAGGCCCGGGAGGCTTCCAGCTTCATCTGCAGAAAGTGCACCCAACTGGAGCTCCTCACAGACCGCATGGTTCGGTTGGAGCAGCAGTTGGATGCACTTAGGAGCATGCAGGTTGCGGGAAGTGTCATAGATAGCAGTTATATAAATGTGGTCACACCCAAGGTGCAGGCAGAGAAATGGGTGACCACCAGAAAGGGCAGGCAGTCAGTGCAGGAATCCCCTGTGGTTGTCCCCCTCTCGAACAGGTATACCCCTTTGGATACTGTCGGGGGGTTAGCCTATCAGGGGAAAACAGCAGCAACAGTGTCACCACGGCTGGCTCTGATGTTCAGAAGGGAGGATCAAAGCGCAGAAGAGCAATAGTCATAGGGGACTCTATAGTCAGGCGCACAGAGGCGTTTCTGTGGATGTGAAAGAAACTCCAGGATGGTATGTTGCCTCCCTGGTGCCAGGGTCCAGGATGTCTCCGAACGGGTAGTGGGCATCCTGAAGGGGGAGGGCAAACAGGCAGAGGTCGTTGTACATATTGGTACTAACGACGTTGGCAGGAAGGGGCATGAGGTCCTGCAGCAGGAGTTCAGGGAGCTAGGCAGAAAGTTAAAAGACAGGACCTCCAGGGTTGTAATCTCGGGATTACTCCCTGTGCCACGTGCCAGTGAGGCTAGAAATAGGAAGATAGAGCAGCTAAACACGTGGCTAAACAGCTGGTGTCGGAGGGAGGGTTTCCGTTATCTGGACTATAAGGTGAATGGTGGAAGATATAGGGGGGATGTCAGAGGTAGGTTCTTTACCCAGAGAGTAGTGGGGGCATGGAATGCACTGCCTGTGGAAGCATTGAGTCGGAAACATTAGGGACCTTCAAGCGGCTATTGGATAGGTACATGGATTACGGTAGAATGATATAGTGTAGATTAATTTGTTCTTAAAGGCAGCACGGTAGCATTGAGGATTGCACAATTGCTTCACAGCTCCAGGGTCCCATGTTCGATTCCGGCTTGGGTCACTGTCTGTGCGGAGTCTGCACATCTTCCCAGTGTGTGCGTGGGTTTCCTCCGGGTGTTTCTTCCCACAGTCCAAAGATGTGCAGGTTAGGTGGATTGGCCATGATAAATTGCCCTTAGTGTCCAAAATTGCCGTTGGAGTTGGGTGGGGTTGCTGGGTTGTGAGGATGGGGTGGAGGTGTTGACCTTGGGTGGGGTGCTCTTTCCGAGAGCCGATGCAGGTTCGATGGGCCGGGTGGCCTCCTTCTGCACTGTAAATTCTATGATAATCTATGATCAATCTAGGACAAAGGTTCGGCACAACATCGTGGGCCGAGGGGCCTGTTCTGTGCTGTATTTTTCTATGTTCTATGGATCACTGGGATCTCTTCTGGGGCAGGTGTGACCAGTATAAGAAGGACGGGTTGAATCTAAACTGGAGAGGCATAAATATCCTGGCCGTGAGGTTTGCTAGTGTCACACACGAGGGTTTAAACTAGTATGACGGGGGTGGGCACCGGAGCAATAGGTCAGAAGGTGAAAGCATTGAGGGAGAACTAGGGGATAGGGCCAGTGTGGCTCTGAGGCAGAGCAGACAGGAGAAGTTGCAGAACACAGCGGGTCTGGTGGCCTGAAGTGCATATGTTTTAATGCAAGAAGTATTACGGGTAAGGCAGATAAATTTAAGAGCTTGGATTAGTACTTGGAACTATGATGTTGTTGCCATTACAGAGACCTAGTTGAGGGAAGGACAGGATTGGCAGCTAAACGTTCCAGGATTTAGATGGTTCAGGCGGGATAGAGGGGGATGTAAAAGGGGTGGGGGAGTTGCTCGACTGGTTAGGGAGAATATCACAGCTGTACTACGGGAGGACACCTCAGAGGGAAGTGAGGCTATATGGGTAGAGATCAGGAATAAGAAGGGTGCAGTCACAATGTTGGGGGTTTACTACAGGCTTCCCAACAACCAGCGGGAGATAGAGGAGCAGATAGATAGACAGATTTTGGAAAAAAGTATAAACAACAGGGTTGTTGTGATGGGAGACTTCAACTTCCCCAATATTGACTCACTTAGTGCCAGGGGCTTAGATGGGGCAAAGTTTGTAAGGAGCATCCAGGAGGGCTTCTTAAAACAATATGTAGACAGTCCAACTAGGGAAGGGGCTGTACTGGACTTGGTATTGGGGAATGAGCCCGGCCAGGTGGTAGAAGTTTCAGTAGGGGAGCATTTCGGGAACAGTGACTACAATTCAGTAAGTTTTAAAGTGCTGGTGGACAAGGATAAGAGTGGTCCTAGGGTGAATGTGCTAAATTGGGGGAAGGCTAATCATAACAATATTAGGTGGGAACTGAAGAACCTAGATTGGGGGCGGATGTTTGAGGGTAAATCAACATCTGACATGTGGGAGGCTTTCAAGTGTCAGTTGAAAGGAATTCAGGACCGGCATGTTTCTGTGAGGAAGAAGGATAAATACGGCAAATTTCAGGAACCTTGGATAACGAGAGATATTGTAGGCCTCGTCAAAAAGAAAAAGGAGGCATTTGTCAGGGCTAGAAGGCTGGGAACAGACGAAGCCGGTGTGGAATATAAGAAAAGTAGAAAGGAACTTAAGCAAAGAGTCAGGAGGGCTAGAAGGGATCATGAAAATTAATTGGCAAATAGGGTTAAGGAAAATCCCAAGGCTTTTTACACGTACATAAAAAGCAAGAGGGTAGCCAGGGAAAGGGTTGGCCCACTGAAGGATAGGCAAGGGAATCTATGTGTGGAGCCAGAGGAAATGGGCAAGGTACTATATGAATACTTTGCATCAGTATTCACCAAAGAGAAGGAATTGGTGGATGTTAAGTCTGGAGAAGGGTGTGTAGATAGCCTGGGTCACATTGAGATCCAAAAAGACGAGGGCGTCTTGAAAAATATTAAGGTAGATAAGTCCCCATGGCCTGATGGGATCTACCCCAGAGTACTGAAGGAGGCTAGAGAGGAAATTGCTGAGGCCTTGACAGAAATCTTTGGATCCTCACTGTCTTCAGGTGATGTCCCGGAGGACTGGAGATAATAGCCAATGTTGTTCCTTTGTTTATGAACGGTAGAAAGGATAATCCAGGGAACTACAGGCCAGTGAGCCTTACTTCAGTGGTAGGGAAATTACTGGAGAGAATTCTTCGAGACAGGATCTACTTCCATTTGGATGCAAATGGACGTATTAGTGAGAGGCAGCATGGTTTTGTGAAGGGGACGTTGTGTCTCACTAACTTGATAGAGTTTTTCGAAGAAATCACAAAGATGATTGATGCAGGTAGGGCAGTGGATGTTATCTATATGGACTTCAGTAAGGCCTTTGACAAGGTCCCTCATGGTAGACTGGTACAAAAGGTGAAGTTGCACGGGATCAGGGGTGAGCTGGCAAGGTGGATACAGAACTGGCTAGGTCATAGAAGGCAGAGAGTAGCAATGGAAGGATGCTTTTCTAATTGGAGGGCTGTGACTAGTGGTGTTCCGCAGGGATCAGTGATCGCTGTTCGTAGTATATATAAATGATTTTGAGGAAAATGTAACTGGTCCGATTAGTAAGTTTGTAGGCGACACAAAGGTTGGTGGAATTGCGGATAGCGATGAGGACTGTCAGAGGACTACAGCAGGATTTAGATTGTTTGGAGACTTGGGCGGAGAGATGGCAGATGGAGTTTAATCCGGACAAATGTGAGGTAATGCATTTTGGAAGGTCTAATGCAGGTAGGGAATATACAGTGAATGGTAGAACCCTCAAGAGTATTGAAAGTCAGAGAAATCTAGGTGTACAGGTCCACAGGTCACTGAAAGGGGCAACACAGGTGGAGAAGGTAGTCAAGAAGGCATACGGCATGCTTGCCTTCATTGGCCGTGGCACTGAGTATAAGAATTGGCAAGTCATGTTGCAGCTCTATAGACCCTTAGTTAGGCCACACTTGGAGTATAATGTTCAATTCTGGGTGCCACACTACCAGAAGGATGGGGAGGCTTTAGAGAGGGTGCCGAAGAGATTTACCAGGATGTTGCCTGGTATGGAGGGCATTGGCTATGAAGTGCGGTTGAACAAACTCATTTTGTTCTCACTGGAACGACGGAGGTTGAGGGGCGACCTGATAGAGGTCTACAAAATTATGAGGGGCATCGACAGAGTGGATAGTCAGAGGCTTTTCCCCAGGGTAGAGGGGTCAATTACTGGAGGGCATAGGTTTAAGGTGCGAGGGCCAAGGTTTAGAGTAGATGTACGAGGCAAGTTTTTTTTACACAGAGGGTAGTGGATGCCTGGAACTCGCTGCCGGAGGAGGTGGTGGAAGCAGGGACGATAGTGACATCTTGACAAATACATGAATAGGATGGGAATAGAGCGATACGGACCCAGGAAGTGTAGAAGATTATAGTTTAGTCGGGCAGCATTGTCTGCAAGGGCTTGGAGGGCCGAAGGTCCTGTTCCTGTGCTGTACTTTTCTTAGTTTTTTGTTCTTTGAAACTGCTGCTTGAACAGTCGTCAGTTAACATCAAGTTTCCCGGTGATCGACCCCCTCACCATGCACGGCAGCAGAGCACAGGGCAGGACAAGCGGTGGCCAGGACTGAAGCGGCGGCCAGGACCGAAGCGAGGGTCGAACCTGCAGGGAGGAAGGAACGGAGGAGCGACCGACCCCCCCCCCAGAGAGTGCAGGGAGCGACGGCCCGGACCCAGCAGCGGGGACCACCACGAGGCAGGAACAAAGAGGGACTCCGGACCAGAAGCCACTCTCTCTCTCTATCGACCTGGGTGAGTGAGGGAAAAGGAAGGAAAAATAACTTTTGCAAAAGCAAAACTCTGAAAAGAAGACTTTAAAAACTTTTTTTAAAAATTATTTTTGCACTTTTCTTGTTCTCACCCAAAACAAGTTCACCTGAGAAGAATTTTATAAAAGAGGGAAAAATAAAGTGGTAAAGGCGAGCAGGGAGGGGAGAAGAAAAAGGGAAGGGGGGGGGGTTGAAAATAAATAAATAAATAAGAGTGGGGGAGGAAATTAAAAAGGGGAAAAAATGCCAGAAGGGAGCCAAAGCAGAGGGAGAAGGGGCACCAAAGGTACAAGTTAGAGGGGGGAAAGGGGAGAGACCGGGAGATGGGGGGGACACAGGGAAGGAGAGACCAGGGAGGGGCGACACAGGGAAGGAGGGACAAACAGGGCTAAAAAAGGAATTGGGCTACAAAGTACCACAACCAAGGGCTCAAAACAAGGAATCGCTGCAAGCACCCACCCAGTACAGTCTCTGGGCGAAGGGAGACCCCAGAGTGCAGGGGACTACCTGCATGGCGGACACACAGTGGGCGGCCATGTCGGGTGCCCCCGGGACAAAGGGAAACCCTGGAGCGCAGGGACCCGACCGCATGGAGAGAGCAGTGACAGCGGCCATCCTGGACGGCCCCCTAACAAAGGGAAACCCCGGAGGGCAGGGGCACGTCCACCAGGAAAGTATGGTTAAACCCACAGGAGTGAGGGGGCAGAAGCCCCCACTAGGATAGTCACCTGGAACGTAAGGGGACTCAACGGCCCAGTGAAGAGATCCAGAGTCCTCACCCACCTAAGAAATATGAGGGCCGACATAGTCTTCCTCCAAGAGACACACCTGAGAGAGCAGGACCGACCGGGTAAGAAAGGGCTGGGTGGGACAAACCTACCATTCCTGCTCTGGAACAAGCACCCGGGGGGTGGCGATATTGATCGGGAAGAGGACGATGTTTAGGGCGACAAAGACGGTTACGGACCCAGAGGGACGATACGTCATGGTCAGCGGGGCCCTGGATGGGGCACCGGTAGTACTCGTTAACATGTACGCACCCAACTGGGACGACACGAGCTTCATCAAGAAGACCACGGCAGAAATCCCTGACAAAGCGACGCATCGACTAATCATGCGGGGGGACTTCAACTGTGTACAGGACCCAAAGACAGACAGATCAAACCCCAAAACGGGGAAAACCTTAAGCATGGCAAGGGAACTCAGTCACTTTATGGAGCATATGGGAGCGGTGGACCCCTGGAGGTTCGCCCACCCGGGGGAGAAGGAATTCTCCTTCTTCTCCCCAGTACACAACATATACTAAAGCAGTCGAAACACCTTGTCAAAAGGAAGACGGAGGCTTATGTAAAGATGAGACATGAAGGTTCAGTTAGGGCGCTCGAGAGTTACAAGTTAGCTAGGAAGGACCTAAAGAGAGAGCTAAGAAAAGCCAGGAGGGAACATGAGAAGTCTTTGGCAGGTAGGATCAAGGATAACCCTAAAGCTTTCTATAGATATGTCAGGAATAAACGAATGACTAGGGTAAGAGTAGGGGCCAGTCAAGTAGTGGGAAGTTGTGCTTGGAGTCCGAGGAGATAGGAGAGGTGCTAAATGAATATTTTTCATCAGTATTCACACAAGAAAAAGACAATATTGTCAAGAATACTGAGATTCAGGCTACTAGACTAGAAGGGCTTGAGGTTCATAAGGAGGAGGTGTTAGCAATTCTGGAAAGTGTGAAAATAGATAAGTCCCCTGGGCTGGATGGGATTTATCCTAGGATTCTCTGGGAAGCTAGGGAGGAGATTGTTGAGCCTTTGGCTTTGATCTTTAAGTCATCTTTGTCAACAGGAATAGTGCCAGAAGACTGGAGGATAGCAAATGTTGTCCCCTTGTTCAAGAAGGGGAGTAGAGACAACCCCAGTAACTATAGACCAGTGAGCCTTACTTCTGCTGTGGGCAAAATCTTGGAAAGATTTATAAGAGATAGGATGTATAATCATCTGGAAAGGAATAATTTGATTCGAGATAGTCAACACGGTTTTGTGAAGGGTAGGTCGTGCCTCACAAACCTTATTGAGTTCTTTGAGAAGTTGACCAAACAGGTGGATGAGGGTAAAGCAGTTGATGTGGTGTATATGGATTTCAGTAAAACGTTTGATAAGATTCCCCATGGTAGGCTACTGCAGAAAATATGGAGGCATGGGATTCAGGGTGATTTAGCAGTTTGGATCAGAAATTGGCTAGCTGGAAGAAGACAAGGGGTGGTGGTTGATGGGAATTTTTCAGACTGGAGTCCAGTTATTAGTGGTGTATCACAAGGATCTGTTTTGGGGCCACTGCTGTTTGTCATTTTTATAAATGACCTGGAGGAGGGCGTAGAAGGATGGATGAGTAAATTTGCAGATGACACTAAAGTCGGTGGAGTTGTGGACAGTGCGGAAGGATGTTACAAGTTACAGAGGGACATAGATAAGCTGCAGCGCTGGGCTGAGAGATGGCAAATGGAGTTCAATGCAGAAAAGTGTGAGGTGATTCATTTTGGAAGGAATAACAGGAAGACAGAGTACTGGGCTAATGGTAAGATTCTTGGCAGTGTGGATGAGCAGAGAGATCCATGTACATAGATCCCTGAAAGTTGCCACCCAGGTTGAGAGGGTTGTTAAGAAGGCGTACGGTGTGTTAGCTTTTATTGGTAGAGGGATTGAGTTTCGGAGCCATGAGGTTATGTTGCAGCTGTACAAAACTCTGGTGCGGCCGCATTTGGAGTATTGCGTGCAATTCTGGTCGCCGCATTATAGGAAGGATGTGGAAGCATTGGAAAGGGTGCAGAGGAGATTTACCAGAATGTTGCCTGGTATGGAGGGAATATCTTATGAGGAAAGGCTGAGGGACTTGAGGCTGTTTTCGTTAGAGAGAAGAAGGTTAAGAGGTGACTTAATTGAGGCATACAAGATGATCAGAGGATTGGATAGGGTGGACAGTGAGAGCCTTTTTCCTCGGATGTGATGTCTAGCCCGAGGGGACATAGGTTTAAATTGAGGGGAGATAGATATAAGACAGATGTCAGAGGTAGGTTCTTTACTCAGAAAGTAGTAAGGGCGTGGAATGCCCTGCCTGCAACAGCAGTGGACTCGCCAACACTAAGGGCATTCAAATGGTCATTGGATAGACATATGGACGATAAGAGCAAAGAACAAAGAAATGTACAGCACAGTAACAGGCCCTTCGGCCCTCCAAGCCCGTGCCGACCATGCTGCCCGACTAAACTACAATCTTCTACACTTCCTGGGTCCTTATCCCTCTATTCCCATCCTATTCATGTATTTGTCAAGATGCCCCTTGTAGCGCACAATGACTTACGAGAGAGACGAATAGAGATGAAGTCGATGAGGCTTTATTATGCGTGACTTGTTCCCCGCAGTTCAGCAACAGACTGGAGCGGCGGGGAGAAGCCTGGGTTCTTATACTCCGCCTTCAGGGCGGAGCTAGGGGTCAACAGCCAACCAGGACCCGGGATCTGTCAGCCAATAGCATCACGGCTTCACAGTCCCACATGACCCCTAATGCATACTACCACATTCACCCCTTGTTAAAAATGAACCCGGCGGGGTGGTGGTTCGCATGGTGGTAGGGGTTTACAAGGCTGGTCCTGGGAGGAAAAATTTTGGGCATGTCATTACAATCTTGGCCTCCACTGGGCTATGTACAAGGTTTGTGAACTCTTTACAATATTCATAAGAGAAAAGGAACATTTTCGTTACAGCCCAACATTCTTGGTGTCACACCGATGCCACGAGTCGAGCGGGCGGTCTGGTCTTCCTCGTCGATCGCCTCAGCCCCGGTGGTGGTGCAGGTGCTTGTTCCAGCGTTGTTGACTCCGGGAGCGTTTCGGTGTCTGTTTCTGTTTCACTCCTGGTCGGACACGGGAGGAGGACCGATCCGATCCTCCCGGGAAGGGGGCGGTCGCGGGGTGCGCCGGTGGCAGGGAGGGGGTGATCGGTGTCGGGGGGGGGTGTGTGTGTTGCCGGCGGGCGCCAGGTCTCGCAGGAGACCGTGTCCTGTCGGCTGTCGGGGTACGCCACGTAGGCGTACTGCGGGTTCGCGTGGAGGAGGTGAACCCTCGCGACCAACGGGTCCGACTTGTGCGCCCGCACATGTTTCCGGAGCAAGATGGGTCCTGGGGCCGCCAGCCAGGTCGGCAGCGACGTTCCGGAGGAGGACTTCCTGGGGAAGACAAGGAGGCGCTCATGAGGCGTTTGATTAGTGGTGGTACACAGCAGCGACCGGATGGAGCGGAGAGCGTCCGGGAGGACCTCCTGCCACCGGGAAACTGGGAGATCCCTGGACCGTAGGGCCAGTAGGACGGTCTTCCAGACCGTGCCGTTCTCCCTCTCTACTTGCCCGTTCCCCCGGGGTTGTAGCTGGTCATCCTGCTCGAGGCTATACCCTTGCTGAGCAGGAACTGGCGCAGCTCGTCACTCATGAAGGAGGACCCCCTGTCGCTATGGATATATGTGGGGCAACCGAACAGTGTGAATATGGTGCTAAGGGCTTTAATGACTGTGGCCGCTGTCATGTCGGGGCAGGGGATGGCGAAGGGGAAACGGGAGTACTCGTCCACCACATTCAGGAAGTATGTGTTGCGGTCGGTGGAGGGGAGGGGCCCTTTGAAATCCAGACTGAGGTGTTCAAAGGGGCGGGAAGCCTTGATCAGGTGCGCTCTATCCGGCCTGAAAAAGTGCGGTTTGCACTCCGCGCAGATGTGGCAGTTCCTGGTGACTGTACGGACCTCCTCCACAGAGTAGGGGAGGTTGTGGGACTTTATAAAATGGTAGAACCGAGTGACCCCCGGGTGGCAGAGGTCCCCGTGGAGGGCTTGGAGACGGTCTATTTGTGCGTTGGCACATGTGCCGCGGGATAGGGCATCGGACGGCTCGTTCAGCTTTCCGGGACGGTACAAGATCTCGTAGTTGAAGGTGGAGAGCTCGATCCTCCACCTTAAGATCTTGTGATTTTTAATTTTGCCCCGCTGTGCATTATCGAACATGAAGGCTACCGACCGTTGGTCAGTGAGGAGAGTGAATCTCCTGCCGGCCAGGTAATGCCTCCAATGTCGCACAGCTTCCACTATGGCTTGGGCTTCCTTTTCCACTGAGGAGTGGCGGATTTCTGAGGCGTGGAGGGTTCGGGAGAAGAAGGCCACGGGTCTGCCCGCTTGGTTGAGGGTGGCCGCTAGAGCTACGTCGGAGGCGTCGCTCTCGACCTGGAAGGGGAGGGACTCGTCGATGGCGCGCATCGTGGCCTTTGCGATATCCGCTTTGATGCGGCTGAAGGCCTGGCAAGCCTCTGTCGACAGAGGGAAGGTAGTGGTCTGTATTAGCGGGCGGGCCTTGTCTGCATACTGGGGGACCCACTGGGCGTAATATGAAAAGAACCCCAGGCAACGTTTCAGGGCTTTGGAGCAGTGGGGGAGGGGAAATTCCATGAAGGGGCGCATGCGTTCGGGGTCGGGGCCTATTATCCCATTGCGCACTACGTATCCCAGGATGGCCAGCCGGTTCGTGCTAAAAACGCACTTTTCCTCGTTGTATGTGAGGTTCAAGGTGTTAGCGGTCTGGAGGAATTTTTGGAGGTTGGCGTCGTGGTCCTGCTGATCGTGGCCGCAGATGGTTACGTTGTCGAGATACGGGAACGTGGCCTGCAACCCGTATTGGTCAACCATTCGGTCCATCTCCCGTTGGAAGACCGAGACCCCGTTCGTGACACCAAATGGGACCCTTAGGAAGTGGTATAGACGCCCGTCTGCCTCGAAGGCTGTGTACCTGCGGTCACCTGGGCGGATGGGGAGCTGGTGGTAGCCGGACTTGAGGTCCACGGTGGAGAAAACCTTATACTGGGCAATCCGATTTACCATGTCGGATATGCGGGGGAGAGGGTACGCATCTAGCTGTGTGTACCTGTTGATGGTCTGGCTATAGTCTATGACCATCCTTTGCTTCTCCCCGGTCTTTACTACTACCACCTGTGCTCTCCAGGGACTATTGCTGGACTGGATTATGCCTTCCTTCAGCAACCGCTGGACTTCAGACCGAATAAATATCCGGTCCTGGGCGCTATACCGTCTGTTCCTAGTGGCGACGGGTTTGCAATCTGGGATGAGGTTTGCAATCAAGGATGGCGGTTCAACTTTGAGTGTTGCGAGGCCGCAGATAGTGAGTGGGGGTATTGGGCCGCCGAATTGAAACGTTAGGCTCTGCAGGTTGCACTGGAAATCTAATCCCAGTAATGTGGGCGCGCAGAGTTGGGGAAGGACGTAGAGCCTGTAGTTTTTAAACTCCCTCCCTTGCACCGTTAGGTTCACGATGCAGAACCCTTTGATCTCTACGGAGTGGGATCCTGCAGCTAGGGAAATCTTTTGCGTACTTGGACGGATGGTCAAAAAACAGCGTCTTACCGTGTCGGGGTGGATGAAGCTTTCGGTGCTCCCGGAGTCGATCAGGCATGGTGTCTCGTGTCGGTTGATCAGCACCGTTGTTGTCGTCGTCTGGAGCGTCCGGGGCCGTGATTGATCCAGCGTCACCGAGGCCAGTCATGGTCATAGTGTCTCAGCGTCTTCTTCGGACCCCATGGAGCCGTCGATGCTAGGGTTCTTTGTTGTCATCCAAGATGGCGGCGTCCATGAATCGCACGCGGCCGGGGGTGGACAAAATGGCCGCCCCCATGGATCGCACGGGGTCGGGGGTGGACAAAATGGCCGCCCCATGCATCGCACGTGGCTGGGGGTCACAAGATGGCGGCGCCCATCCTCCCCTCGTGGTGGCCGGTACCCAAAATGGCGGCGTCCGCGGGTCGCACATGGGGCGCTGGGGGGGTTGGGGAGCGTTTGGGATGCGCTGGGCTCTTTCTTCTCCGGGGACTGCGGCAAAGTCGCCGGGACCGGCACACAGCCGCGAAATGGCCCTTTTTGCCGCAGCTCTTGCAAAAAGCTGCGCGGGGGGCAGCGCTGCTGGGGGTGTTTCGCCTGCCCGCAGAAATAGCAGCGGGCCCCCCCGGGATGATCTGGCGTCCTAACCGCGCAAGCCTGTGAGGGGGGGGGGGTTTGTCGCGACGGGGGTCCACGGAGCCCAAGGGGCTGCCGCGCGGTCGGGGTCGTAGGCGCGGGCGTTTTGCGAGGCCACATCTCGGGAAGCTGCAATGGCCCGTGCCTCTGAGAGTCCTAGCGACTCTTTTTCTAAAAGTCTTTGGTGGATTTGGGGAGAGTTCATACCTGCCACAAACGCATCATGAATTAACATGTCCGTGTGTTCAGTCGCGTTTACTGGCGGGCAGCTGCAGCCCAGTCCCAAAATTAGCAGCGCGGCGTAGAACTCTAATGATTCTCCGGGACTTTGCCGTCTCGTTGCGAGTTGGTAGCGTGCGTAGACCTGATTCACGGGGCGAACGTAGATGCTCTTCAGTGCTGCGAGCGCCGTCGGAAAATCCTCTGCGTCTTCTATGAGAGGGTAAATTTCCGGGCTTACCCTTGAGTGCAGGACCTGCAGTTTCTGGTCTTCTGTGATCCAGCCGGGGGCCGTTCGGAGGTAGCCTTCGAAACAGGCTTGCCAGTGTTTAAAAACTGCTGCCGAGTTCACTGCGTGGGGGCTGATCCGCAGGCATTCCGGGGCGATCCTGAGCTCCATAGTCCTTTAAGCACGCTTAATAAATTATAGCGCACAATGACTTACGAGAGAGACGAATAGAGATGAAGTCGATGATCCCGCAGTTCAGCAACAGACTGGAGCGGCGGGGAGAAGCCCGGGTTCTTATACTCCGCCTTCAGGGCGGAGCTAGGGGTCAACAGCCAACCAGGACCCGCGATCTGTCAGCCAATAGCATCACGGCTTCACAGTCCCACATGACCCCTAATGCATACTACCACACCCCTTAAATGTCACTATCGTGAATAGTGTAGATGGGCTTTAGAGTGGTTTCACAGGTCGGCGCAACATCGAGGGCCGAAGGGCCTGTACTGCACTGTAATGTTCTATGTATACACCAGAATTGACTTCTTTGTGGGAGGGAAAGCGGTGCTTCCGGGGATAGACAAGGTGGATTACTCCGCAATTGTGATATCAGACCACGCTCCACAGTACATGGACGTGAGGCTGGATACGGGCAAGGCCCAATGCTCCACATGAAGGTTGGACGTCGCCCGAGTAGCGGACAAGGCCTTCAACGAAAGGTTATCACAGGCCATTGCAGAATACACAGAGAACAACCAGAACAGGGGGGTCTCACCCTCCACGTTCTGGGAAGTACTAAAGGCCGTACTAAGAGGGGAAATCATCGCTTTCAAAGCGCGAAGAGATAGGGAGGATGGCGAGGCAGCAGCTGGTTGACTCCATACTGGAGGTAGATCGTAAATACTCTGAGGACCCGACCGTAGAGCTCCTGGCGGAGAGGAAAGAGCTACAAAGGAACTTTGACCTGCTCTCCACCAGGAAAGCAGTGCACCAACTCCGCCAGGCACGTGGGACCCTATACGAACACGGAGACAAAGCCAGCCGCCTGTTGGCACACCAGCTGAGAAAGCAGGCAGCCACCAGAGAAATTGCACAAATCAGGGATACCAGAGGCACGCTAGAAACAGAACCAGAAAAGATCAACTAAACCTTCAAGGCCTTCTACCAAGGGCTGTACACCTCAGAGCCCCCAATGGGGGAGTCTGGGATGAAACGGTTCCTTGGTGGACTGGACATTCCAGTCGTGGGGGAGGGCAAATAACGGGGCTTGGAAGCACCACTAGCACTGGGAGAGATCATGGACAGCATTAGCTCCATGAAGGCGGGGAAGGCGCCGGAACCCGGCAGACTTCTACAAAACATTTGCGACAGCACTGGCCCCACACCTGTGGGAGATGTTCACAGACTCGCTAGCTAGGGGCACACTGCCGCACACGCTAGCACAGGCCTCAATCTCGCTGATACCTAAGAAAGACAAAGACCCAACGGAATGTGGATCATACAGACCCATCTCACTGCTGAATGCAGATGCCAAAATACTGGCCAAAATCCTAGCCAAAAGGTTAGAAGACTGCATACTGGAGGTGGTCGCAGAGGACCAGACGGGCTTTGTCAAAGGTAGTCAGCTTACCTCGAACATCAGGCGCCTGCTGAACGTGATAATGACCCCCTCCGGGGAGAGAGCACCAGAGGTGATCGTCTCCCTAGATGCAGAAAAGGCCTTCGACAGAGTCAAATGGAAATACCTGAGGTGTACTGGAGCGGTTCGGGCTTGGCTCAGGGTTCACCTCCTGGTTAAAGCTCCTATACAACGCTCCCATGGCGAGCGTACGGACCAACAATACCAACTCCCGATACATCCAGCTGCACAGGAGCACCAGACAAGGATGCCCACTGTCCCCGCTGCTGTTCGCTCTAGCGATCGAACCACTAGCAATCGCGCTCAGAGCAGCAAAAAGCTGGAGGGGGATCCGAAGGGGCGGCAGAGAGCACAGAGTCTCACTCTATGCAGATGACCTGCTCCTCTACATTTCGGACCCACAAAGCAGCATGGACGGAATCATCGTGCACCTGAAAGAGTTTGGCGCATTCTCGGGCTACAAACTCAACATGAGCAAAAGCGAGATCTTCCCGGTACACCCATAAGTAGGGGGGGCAGCACTAACAGGACTGCCGCTTAAACAAGCCCAACACAAATTCCGCTATCTGGGGATCCAAATAGCCCATGACTGGAAAGGGATCCACAAATGGAACCTCACCAGTCTGACAGAGGAAGTAAAAAAGGACCTGCAAAGATGGAACACACTCCCACTCTCCCTCGCGGGGAGAGTCCAGACGATCAAAATGAACGTGCTGCCCAGGTACCTCTTCCTATTCAGATCCATCCCGATCTACATCCTCAAGGCCTTTTTCAAAGCACTAGACAAACTAATCATGGCGTTCGTATGGGGGGGGGGGGGGGGGGAAAGAATGCTAGGATCCCAAAGAAGGTCTTACAAAAAACAAAATCCAGGGGGGGCTTGCCCTCCCAAACCTACAACTTTACCACTGGGCGGCGACGGCCGAGCGAATGAGGGGATGGATCAAGGAGCCAGAAGCCGAGTGGGTGTGCGCGGAAGCGGCCTCCTGCATGGGGACCTCCCTCCGGGCCCTCGTTACGGTGGCGCTCCCATCCCCATCCTCACCCAAAAAACACTCCAGCAGCCCGGTGGTAATAGCCACCCTCCAGTCCTGGAACCAACTACGGCAACAATTTGGCCTGAGCAGAATGTCGGGTAAAGCTCCCATCTGCAACAACCATAGGTTCACGCCAGCGCTGACTGACACCACCTTCAAAAGGTGGGGACAGGACAGAAGGACACTGACAGTCAGGGACCTATACACGGACAGCAGGATCGCAACACTGGGCGAACTGACAGAGAAATTCCAGCTAGCCAGGGGGAACGAGCTAAGCTACCTGCAACTAAAAAACTTCCTACGAAAGGAGACAGGGACATACCCACAACCACCACGGCAGACACTACTGGAAGAGTTACTGGACGCAAGCATACTAGATAAAGGAAACTGTAGTGACATGTATGACCGACTGGTAGAAGGGGCCGACACCGTATTGGACGCAACAAGAATGAAGTGGGAGGAGGACCAGGGGATCGAAATAGGGTGGGGACTCTGGAACGAAGCACAGCATAATGTCAACTCCACCTCCACGTGCGCAAGGCTCAGCCTGACGCAACTAAAAGTGGTACATAGAGCCCACTTAACAAGAACCCGTATGAGTAGGATCTTTCCGGAGGTGGAGGACAGATGTGAGCGGTGTCAAGGAGGCCCAGCCAACCACGCTCACATGTTCTGGTCATAGAATCATAGAAGTTTACAGCATGGAAACAGGCCCTTCGGCCCAACCAGTCCATGCCGCCCAGTTTTTACCATTAAGCTAGTCCGAGTTGCCCGCACTTGGCCCATAACCCTCTATACCCATCTTACCCATGTAACTATCTAAATGCTTTTTAAAAGACACAATTGTACCCGCCTCTACTACTACCTCTGGCAGCACATTCCAGGCACTCAATACCCTCTGAGTGAAGAAATTGCCCCTCTGGGCCCTTCTGAATCTCTCCCCTCTCACCTTAAACCTATGCCCTCTAGTTTTAGACTCCCATACCTTTGGGAAAAGATGTTGACTATCTACCTTATCTATGCCCCTCATTATTTTATAGACCTCTATAAGATCACCCCTAAGCCTCCTACGCTCCAGGGAAAAAAGTCCCAGTCTATCCAGCCTCTCCTTATAACTCAAACCATCAAGTCCCGGTAACATCCTAGTAAATCTTTTCTGCACTCTTTCTAGTTTAATAATATCCTTTCTATAATAGGGTGACCAGAACTGCACACAGTATTCCAAGTGTGGCCGTACCAATGTCTTGTACAACTTCAACAAGACGTCCCAACTCCTGTATTCAAAGTTCTGACCAATGAAACCAAGCATGCCGAATGCCTTCTTCACCACCCTGTCCACCTGCGACTCCACCTTCAAGGAGCTATGAACCTGTACTCCTAGATCTCTTTGTTCTATAACTCTCCCCAACGCCATACCATTAACTGAGTGGTCCTGGCCTGATTCGATCTGCCAAAATGCATCACCTCACATTTATCTAAATTAAACTCCATCTGCCATTCGTCGGCCCACTGGCCTAATTGATCAAGATCCCGTTGCATTCCTAGATAACCTTCTTCACTATCCATTGTGCCACCAATCTTGGTGTCATCTGCAAACTTACTAACCATGCCTCCTAAATTCTCATCCAGATCATTAATATAAATCACAAATAACAGTGGACCCAGCACCAATCCCTGAGGCACACCACTGGTCACAGGCCTCCAGTTTGACAATTTTGAATCCAATTGGCAACCTCACCCTGGATCCCGTGAGCTTTAACCTTCTGCAACAACCTACCATGCGGTACCTTGTCAAAGGCTTTGCTAAAGTCCATGTAGACAACGTCTACTGCACTGCCCTCATCTACCTTCTTGGTCACCCCCTCAAAAAACTCAATCAAATTTGTGAGACATGATTTTCCATGCACAAAGCCATGCTGACTGCCCCGAATCAGTCCTTGCCTCTCTAAATGCTTGTAGATCCTGTCTCTCAGAATACCTTCTAGCAACTTACCTACTACAGACGTTAGGCTCACCGGTCTGTAGTTCCCAGGCTTTTCCCTGCTGCCCTTCTTAAACAAGGGCACAACATTCGCCACTCTCCAATCTTCAGGCACCTCACCTGTGGCTGCCGATGATTCAAATATCTCTGTTAGGGGACCCGCAATTTCCTCCCTAGCCTCCCACAACATCCTGGGATACATTTAATCAGGTCCCGGGGATTTATCTACCTTGATGCGCTTTAAGACTTCCAGCACCTCCTCCTCTGTAATATGCACATTTCTCAAGACATCACTATTTATTTCCCTTAGTTTCCTAACATCCATGCCTTTCTCCACCGTGAATACCGATGAGAAATATTCATTCAGGATCTCACCCAACTCTTGTGGCTCTGCACATAGATGTCCTTGTTGATCCTTAAGAGGCCCTACTCTGTCCCTAGTTACTCTTTTTCCCTTTATGTAACTGTAGAAGCTCTTTGGATTCTCCTTTGCATTATTTGCCAAAGCAATTTCATGTCCCCTTTTTGCCCTCCTGATTTCCCTCTTAACTCTATTTCGACAATCTCTATACTCTTCAAGGGATCCACTTGATCCCAGTTGTTTATGTACGTCATATGCCTCCTTCTTCTTTTTGACCCGAGTCTCAATATCTCGAGTCATCCAGGGTTCCCTACTTCTACCAGCCTTGCCCTTCACTCTAAAGGGAATGTGCTTACCCTGAACCCTGGTTAACACATTTTTAAAAGCCTCCCATTTACCAGCCGTCCCTTTGCCTGCCAACAGTCTCCCCCAATCTACCTCTGAAAGTTCCTGTCTGATACCATCAAAATTGGCCTTGCCCCAATTAAGAATTTTAACTCTTGGGCCAGACCTATCATTCTCCATAGCTATCTTAAAACTAATGGAGTTATGGTCACTTGTCCCAAAGTGATCCCTCACTAACATCTCTGTCACTTGCCCTTCCTTATTTCCCAAGACGAGGTCAAGTTTTGCCCGCTCTCTAGTCGGTCCATCCACATACTGAATGAGAAATTCCTCCTGAATACACTCAACAAATTTCCCTCCATCCAAGCCCCTAATGCTATGGCTGTCCCAGTCAATGTTGGGAAAGTTAAAGTCCCCTACTATTACCACCCTATTTTTCTTGTAGCAATCTGTAATCTCCTTACATATTTGCTCCTCAATTTCCCGCTGACTATTTGGGGGCCTGTAGTAGTCCTATCAAGGTGATCTCTCCCTTCTTATTTTTCAGTTCCACCCATATAGACTCAGTGGGCAAACCCTCGGATATATCCCCTCTAAGTACTGCCGTGATGTTCTCCCTAATCAAAAACGCCACTCCCCCTCCTCTCTTACCTCCTGTTCTATCCTTTCTATAGCATCTGTACCCCGGAACATTGATCTGCCAGTCCTGCCCCTCCCTTAGCCATGTTTCAGTCATAGCTATAATATCCCAGTCCCATGTGCCCATCCATGCCCTGAGTTCATCCGCTTTGCCCATCAGGCCCCTTGCAGTGAAATAAATGCAGTTTAATGTAGACTTTCCTTGCTCTCTGCCCTGCTTTCTCTGGTCATGCTTTACACACTCTCCCTTTCTGCCTTTTGTTTCCGTCCCCACTGACTTCCTACATCGGTTCCCATCCCCCTGCCACATTAGTTTAAACCCTCCCCAACTGCACTAGCAAACACACCCCCGAGAACATTGGTTCCGGTCCCACTCAGATACAGACCGTCCGATTTGTACAGGTCCCACCTCCCCCAGAACCGGTTCCAATGTCCCAGGAATTTGAAACCCTCCCTCTTGCACCATCTCTCAAGCCACGTATTCATCCTAGCTATCCTGTCATTCCTACTCTGACTGTCACGTGGCACTGGTAGCAATCCTGAGATTACTACCTTTGAGGTCCTACTTTTTAGTTTAACTCCTAACTCCCTAAATTCAGCTTGTAGGACCTCATCCCGTTTTTTACCTATATCGTTGGTGCCTATATGCACCACGACAGCTGGCTGTTCACCCTCTCCCTCCAGAATGCCCTGCAGCCGCTCCGAGACATCCTTGACCCTTGCACCAGGGAGGCAACATACCAACCTGGATTCTCGTTTGCGTCCACAGAAACGCCTGTCTATTTCCCTTACAAATTGCCTATCACTATAGCTCTGCCACTCTTTTTCCCGCCCTTCTGTGCAGAAGAGCCAGCCACGGTGCCATGAACCTGGCTGCTGCCACCTTCCCCTGGTGAACCATCTCCCCCAAACAGTTTCCAAAACGGTAAATCTGTTTTGGAGGGAGATGACCGCAGGGGATCCCTGCACTGCCTTCCTACTCTTCCTCTGTATGTTGGTCACCCATTCCCTATCTGTCTCAGTAATTTTAATCTGCGGTGTGACCAACTCACTGAATGTGCTATCCACAACTTCCTCAGCATCGCTGATGCTCCAAAGTGAATCCATCCGCAGCTCCAGAGCCGTCAAGCAGTCTAACAGGAGCTGCAGTTGGACACACTTCTTGCAGATGAAGGAGTCAGGGACACCAGAAGGGTCCCTGAATTGCCACATCTCACAAGAGGAGCATGACACGGGTCTGAGCTCTCCTGCCATGACTTAAACCTGAAGTTAAATTTGAACTACACTACACAGCTAAGAGAAAGTCAAAGAGAGAAAAGAAAAATCACTTACCAGTCACAAGCCAATCACTTACCTGCTGACTGTGATGTAATTGCTCCCGAGACTCCCTCACAGGTCTGCTTCTCTGCACCTCCTTAAGATGAGCACCAAATTCCCTTAACTAGTTAATTAATTTACTTAATTAATTGGTTTTCTTTTTGGAAACTCAACCCCAAACTCCAAAAAACACAGCCCTCACTCACCTCTTACCCGAACTCAGCCTTACCCAAACTCAGATACACTCTGTTTGCTTCCAGCACTCCGTTTCTAAAGTCACTTCAGCCACACCTTTTGTATCCTTCCTGACTTACAGTCAGCCAATAGGCCTGCTCCCGGAACTGAACTCCCGAAACTAACGGCTGACCTGCAAGGTAAGGAACTTTTTAAACAGCACTTACCTCTCCCAGCAGCACTTGCTCCCTGTGGCCGCTCCCGGCACTGAACTCCCGAAACTAACGGCTGACCTGCAAGGTAAGGAACTTTTTAAACAGCACTTACCTCTCCCAGCAGCACTTGCTCCCTGTGGCCGCTCCCGGCACTGAACTCCCGAAACTGGTCCTGCCCCAGACTTGTGGAATACTGGACAGCCTTCTTCGAGGCAATGTCCAAGGTGGTGAGGGTGGAGCCATGCCCGAAAGTGGTGATCTTCGGGGTTTCAGACCAGCCACATCTATTCCTGGGGAGGAGGGCGGACTCCCTTGCCTTTGCCTCCCTGATCGCCCGCAGTAGAATCCTGTTCGGCTGGCGGTCAGCTGTCCGACCTCTCGGAATCTCTCCAAATGGAGAAAATCAAATTTGCCATCCGAGGGTCAGACGACGGCTTCCACAGAACGTGGGAGCCATTCACCCAATTGTTCCGAGACCTGTTTTTGGCCAACAAACAAGCAGAAGAATAGCCAGGTAGCCAAGAAACAGGGGAGAGTAGCCGAAGCATGAGAGGGAGAGATAGACCGGGAGAAGGGGGGGGGGGGGCGGGGGAGACAGCTAAGTGGAAGGAAAGGCGAGCCAGGGGGGAGGGGGGGGGGTGCAGGAGCAGGGAGGGGGGGGGGGGTAGAGGGAAGAGACGGAACAATAGAGGAGAGCCGGGGAGGGGGGAGGCAGGGAAATGTTAACAAACTTAACGTCCACAGGAACAGAGAAAACGGGGAAGACGGGAGGGCCGCAGAAGCGAAAGTGCGCAGAAGCGGAACGAGACGACAACGGCAGCGAACTCCGTCTGGGAGAAGCAAGGGACGACAACACCACGACCAGATGCCTACTTATGTGTGTAAATAATTTTGCAAACTGTACAGATCTGCAGCTGTTGAGCGGGTGCACAATACCGCCCGATGGCTTCTCGGGGGAAAATTAAAACGTCAGCAGCAGCAGCAGCGACCCGTAGGCGAGTGGGGGTGAGTGCTCCATTGGGAGGGTGTGGGAAGACTGAGGCGCGTGGAGTCACATCTAGTCAATTGCTATTGTATATTCTCTTTTTGCACTATGTTAATGTTCACTCTATTTTGCTATGTTAGGATTATTACTATTTATTATGAAAAACTTTACAAAACTTTAATTTTAAAAATATACCGGATCCGGAGTTGTCATGGAGCTTGAGCTTTGTCCATCAGTCCTGGATTCGTCGAAGTTCTGCAGTCGCAGGTTGGTACTTGGAGATTCGAATTGCTTCTTAGTTTTCTGTACTAGATCCTCACTAAACTATACTAATTAGCTCCAGTAGACATACGTGGTACCATGTTATATTACACTTTGTGGTAGTATGTCATTATTCTTTGCTTTGTGATCCAGAATGGCCTGATGAGTTGATGATAAAGAAACCACCAATCTTTAGATTGAAGCAAAACTAATTTGTTGAATAATGATTAATCAAATAAAGTTCGCAAACACTACAGAGCGGGAGTGGGGGGGGCTCCGCAGGTACAACATTTCTAGTTTGGTGGGGAGAATGAAAGCTGATCTGGCAAGGTAGGATGGTCTCCCTCTGCCACTGGTGGGTCGGGTACAGGCGGTTAAACTGAACGTGTAGCCGCGATTTCTGTTTATCTTCCAATGCCTGCCGATTTTCCTGCCAAAGGCTTTTTCCAGAGAGATTGAGGAAAGGATTACATTGTTCATATGGGGAGGGAAGGTGGCCAGAGTTAGAAAGGTGCTGCTACAGAGGGAAAGGCAGGGGGTTTGGGTCTTCCGAACCTGATGTATTACTACTGGGCGGTGAATGTGGAGAAGGTGCGGAGCTGGGTCAGAGAGGTTGATTTCCCAGTGGGTCAGGATGGAGGAGAGTTTGTGCAGGGGTCGGGATTGAAAGCACTTGCAACAGCGCCGCACCCGATAGCCCTGGGGAAATACTCAGGGAGTCCGGTAATAATAGCTTCATTGAGAATTTGGAGGCAGTTTCGCCAACACTTCGGGTTGGGGGCAGGGTCAAGGGAAATGTTGATTCGGGGGCACCACAGATTTGAGCCAGGGGATGGGATGGAAATTTTCGGAAATGGGAGGAGAAGGGGATTAAGGCACTAAAAGATTTGTTTCTTTGGGGTCGGTTTGCAGGTCTGAAGGAGCTGGAAGCTGTAGCCACTTAAAATGGCCAACTCCCGATTCAAAATGGCGAACGGCAAAGGCTGATGGAAAAGTCAGCCAACAAGACAAAAACCAGCAGCTGCAGGTTGGCTGTGTATTTACCTCTGGAAAGGCCAGACAATATCGATACCAGCAACCATCAGCATAACAAAACAACAGCCATCTGCATACTAATGAGCAATCCCCGGGAACAATAAGCAACATTTAGACACACAAAGCAAAACCAGACTCTTCGGTGCCAGCAGGAGCCTACACAAAAGGAGGTGAACGAGCACCTCAAGACCGCCCATCGATCAGGGAACCGCTCCAGCATTGGAGAAAATCGAACCAAGCGATTGGGACAAAGTCCAATCACTTGGGACCAGGTACAGGGTCCGCCCCGAAAGGCGGGAAGCCCCTGGGGACTATAAGAATTGAGCCCCAAGTTCAAATCGCGCTCTTCTCTTCCTCTCCACCTCTGCGCGCTCTTCGTCCTGCCCGGGTCACCCAGCAGTAACAAACCAACATTGACCGTGACCGGTGCAGTGACTCCAGTGAAGATCGAACTCGTAAGTTTAGTTCAACGCTCGCTACGAGATAGGCGCTCCTAGCTACCAATCCATACCAACTTCGAATCCCGTAGGCTCAGAACCCGAACGAAAGGCCATTTGTTCCCCTGACCTGGTGGGCCAGTCCAAAGTTAAGTATAGGCCTGTTAGTTGTAGAAGTAGCTTAGACATAGAATTTGTGCATGAGTAGCGATTACTGTGTATAATAAATATGCTTTGATTTAAACCTTACTAATCGGTGTATTGGATTATTGATCATTACTCGGACTTGAACCTCGTGGCAGTATCATAAAGATACCTGGCGACTCGAGAGCAAAGGTAATAAAACAGAGCAATTGAACTAAGGCAAAATCAGCAACATTATTTGGCGACATCCTGACGGACCCGATCTAGAAGTGGAAAACCACTCCGGGAAAACCCAGAATTTGAATTAGAAGTCCAATTGGAAACAGGAACCACAAATGTTCAAGCAGTTCTGATCAATACTCATAATTCGGAAGTGTGTGTATGCATGCGTAACTAACAGGACGATAAGGTGAAACTGATAGATTTTTTGTTGCGACAAAACTGTCGGAAGTTTGTATTTCGGAAAGTAGCGAAAGCCGTACCCGTATTTACAGCACCGCCTTAATACCCCTGTCCCAAATTTGAAGAGCAGCATTCAGATAGGAAAGATGGCAATGCAGTGCCTAATGAACCCCGAGGAATTTGCGGTCGCAGCGACCAGCAGTAGTAGAGTGGGACAATGTCCCATTTGGGAGGAAGAAATCAGGAAATATCTCAAAGGGAAAGGATGGCCCCTTTGGAATGAATTCTGTGACATCGAGGAATCAGGTCCCGGGAGTATAGGACATACTTGGTGGGAGAACCTGAGCGAGATACACAAAAAGAGCTTAGGGAAAGCTCGCAAGCCGATGGCAATCATGTCCTGCTTGGCACAATTGCGAGGCACAGAGGAGGTCGTTAGGACGCTCCGGAAAGAAGTTGAGGGCATACATCGAATGAGTAAGGTCGATGTAAGCGAGGTAGAAAAGGAGAATTTAGAATTGAGAAGGAAATTGGCAGCAAAAGATGTAGAGGTGGAGGATGACAAAAGGGCACACCAGTCTTGTCTGGCACACTTAAGCAGCTTCCAGTCTCAATACGAAAAGGCCTATCAGGACACGCAACGTGTCGTCCTGGTACGTGAAGAAACAGAAAAGCAGGTAGAGGCATTACAGACACAGTGTAGTGACCTAAAGGCAGCATTAAGAGCACTCCATGCTGCCACCACAGAACAAAGACAAAGCACGCTAGATCACGCAAAGTGCCGGAAGCAGATTGCAGAGCTGCAATCGCTGCTTTCAGTTCAGAAAGGGAGAAAAATTAGATCAGGAAGACGGCCCTGATTGGGAAGAATTGAACGAAACAGCGCAGAGATATGTTCAGGGAACATGTGCGCAGGGAAAGCCACAAAAAAGGAAAGCGCCCCAACCCCCCCCACAGCAGATAGTTCAGGCTCCAATGAACCCAGTAACCACCCGCCGCACAGCTATAGTAGACAACACGGAATTCCTATACTCCACCCCCTTAACAGTGACCCAATTACGGGATGCGTGCGAGAAAATCACACCGTTCCTTCCCACCTCAGACCCCCACCATTTCTTTGCCACAGTTAAGCATCAGGCGACCATGTACGGCCTGGATGAGCGACAGCATGTAAAGCTCACCGTTTTAAGTTTAGATCCTTCAGTAGCAGCAGCCCTTCCCGACCCACAGAATGTAGGAGGAGGCACCCTTGCAGAAATGCATACCGCGATCCTGGATGCGATCGGGTATAACCGGGGTGACCCCGTAGATGGCCTCAACAAATGTAGGCAAAAGAAATCCAAGCACCCCACAGCGTTTGCTGGATGCCTGTGGATCCACTTTGCAGCAGTCTTTGGAGACTTAGACCGTGCCCATTTGTCCCCAGACAACATGGCCAAATGGACCCGCACCCTTATCTCCCATGCCACAGAAACAGGAAAGAAAGCTTGCGTGAGTTATGATCCCTCAGAGGAGGCCCATAACGAGAAGTGGGTAGTGAAAAGATTGTCCCGCTCTTGGGAGCAATCTGTTTAAAGTAAACCCGCAGTTAAGGATACCGAGGAAAAGCAGGCCGGCGCAGATATGCAGGCAGTAAAGACAACACACCAGAACCCCGCATGGGTGAATGAGGGAAAGAACAGCCCCCCCACCCAAGTCACAGGAGTGTTACAACTGTGGACAGTTGGGACACTTCGCAAGAGAGTGCAATGCCCCTAAAAAGCCACAGAGAGCCCAGCAGACAGGCACTCGGAGTAAGAAAAAGACAGAGCCCATTCATAGCGTTAGCGCCCGTTCAGATCAGACGGACTTGACCGGAACGGACTGACGGTGTACGGGCTCCCCCAGTTGGGTCTGCGACACCCTTTGGGATAGGTCCGGGCGACCGGTAGTTGCAGCGAAAATTCGGGGACAGCCCATCGAATTTCTATGGGACACAGGAGGGTCCCGCACTACAATAAATTCCTCCACCCGGTTTCAAAAAGACACATGGCCCACTACAGCCACTATCACCCTCAGCGGCTTTACAGGCCACTCACAGCAGGGACACATCACAGCCCCTGTACCCATTCAAATCGGTAACATTACCACCAAGCACCCCGTAGTTTTAGTTGACCTGCCCCACACAGCAGAACACATTCTGGGAATCGATTTCATGAATTCCCATAATCTTTCATTCGATCCAGTCAACCAGTGTGTCTGGAAGATGGCAAAATCCGCAAGAGCCCCCGCAACGCTCAACATAGGAGAGTACGCGAACAAAATTAGCGCAGTAGGCAAATTTTGGTTCAACCTGACCACGCTTAGTACGGACAAGCAGGTTAGGGCAGTTCTGCAAAAGAACAGGGCAGCATTCACGACCCACAAGCACGACTGTGGACGGATGACTGGCTCCATACAAATAACAGGACCTGGCCCTAGACCCCAAAAACAGTATGGATTTCCCCAAGAGGCAGAGGGAGAAATCTCAACGGTAATAGAAAGCTTATTAGAGCAGGGCGTACTTAGATCAGTAGCCTCCACTAATAATGCCCTGATTTGGCCAGTGAGAAAGCCCGATGGATCATGGCGACTGACCATCGATTACCGGGAATTCAACAAAGTCACCCCCGCAGCAGCCCCCACAGTAGCAACAAGTCCCGAGACAATGCTCAAGCAGGGACTCAATTCCCGTATTTTGGTACAATTATCACACATGGTAAACGCGAGATCGAGCATAAAAGGATTGACTCGATTGCTAAATTGCCCCTTCCCCAGAACGTTTCAGCCCTCCGGCCGCTTTTAGGAATGGTTGGCTACTGCCGAAACCACATTGACGGTTTCGCCAGCAAGGCAGCACCCCTCTCAGACCTAAAGAAAGGAGCCCCTTGGGAATGGCTTCCACAGCATACGGATGCTGTGGATGCGTTGAAGCAATCACTCATAGCAGCCCCCGCACTACACGTTCCAGACCAGCTTTCCCCTTACGCCATAGAGGTAGCGACCACAGACCGCACCCTTTCGCCTGTGCTCCTCCAGGAACGGCACGATCAGTTAAGGCCCGTAGCTTACGCCTCCAGACTTTTAGATGCTGTGGAGCAGGGATTTTCAGCCTGTGAGAGGCACCTGCTCGCAGTATTCTGGGCAGTGCAGTATTTTTCATATATTACCGGACTGAACCCCATCACAATTCTCACTGCACACACCCCCACCCAACTTTTACTGGACGGACGACTCAAGGACGGTACAGTAAGCCAGATTAGAGCAGCTAGATGGACCCTTCTCTTGCAGGGACAGGACATCACTGTTAAACGGACAAAGAGGCACACCTTTTTGGCCGACAACTTACAGTACCCCGGAACCCCCCCATGAATGCAAAATTATCTCTCCACACCACGACACAGGCCCCTTAATCGCGAAAACACCCTCCAGAAAGATAGGTAGTTCCACCCAGAGCCCCCAGCATACAGACACATGTGAGTCCATAAAGATCTATGTGGACGGATCTTACACAGTCTTGGATGGGAAGCGCATAACAGGTTACGGTATCTATGTCGAGGACGCGCCCTTGAGGAAATATCGTTAAAACTTCCAGGCCACTTAGGCGCGCAGGCAGCAGAGCTCGCGGCCATCGCGTATATAGTGGACCACCCAGATTCCTTCCCCAGCCCAGCAGACATATACTCGGACAGCCTCTATGTCTGCAACAGCCTCACGGAATTTCTGCCCCTGTGGAAAGCAAGAGGATTTGTTTCCACAGACGGAAAACCCCTCCCCTCAGCCCCATTGCTCCGTCACATTTTAGAGACAGCCCAGAACAGGACATTTGGGATAATCAAAGTCCGCAGTCACCATGGTTCCTCCCCCCCCTGGAAATGTGAAAGCCGACGCACTGGCTAAAGCAGGTTCCAGGCATGGATATTGTTGGACACCCCCCGAAAGCACACCAGTGAATGCAGTTCAGGTCTCACAGACAAAGATCGAGGATCTAGTGGAGGCCCAGAAGCAGGACAGCAATCTCAGGAAGATTGTAAAAGGAAAGTATCCAACACCCTACGAGAGATTTAAAAATGCTCTGACCACACATGACGGTGTGGTGTTAAAAGACACCCTTTATGTGGTTCCTGAACAGGACAGGAATCAACTGATTTGTTTGTTCCATGACGGTCATGGACATCAGGGAATCGATCCCACTACAACCCACCTCAAGCAGCTTTGTTGGTGGCCGACTTTAAAGGAAGATGTAAACCATTACATCGAGAATTGTCTCATCTGTGCCCAGAATAATCCGGACAGATATGCCAAAAAGGCTCAACTCAGCCACACCCGACCCGTTAATGGCCCCTGGACTAACCTCCAGATCGATTTTATAGGACCATTGCCCCCTTGCAGGAATGGCTATAAATATGTACTTGTGGTAATTGACACATTTACGAAACTGGTGGAAGCATTCCCAGCCCGCACAAACACTGCAAAAACCACAGCCAAGATTTTGACCCACCACATTTTTACAAGATGGGGACTCCCCCGCGGCATTGAATCTGACCAAGGCTCCCATTTTATGGGACGTGTCATGCAGAACGTCCTGACGATATTTGGCATCACCCAAAAATTCCACATAGCATACCACCCACAGTCAAGTGGTATCGTGGAGCACATGAATCGGACCCTAAAATCCACCCTCAGAAAAATGGTCCAGCAGAACAACACCACTTGGGACTCAGTCCTCCCTTTTGCGCTGATGTTTTAGCGTAATACAATTTCTACTTCCACAGGTTACACCCCACACACCCTCATGACCGGACGCCCCATGAAAGGCACAGAATATTTATTAGGTTTAGACTTGGCCAGCCCCGAAGTGACGGCCTTCACACACGAGAAAGCAGTACAGCAATTAGTTGAAAATGTTAAAACGGCTCAGCTAGCAGCTGCAGTAAAATTGGGCACAAGGAAGAAACAGAGCAAGGCTTGTTTCGACAAGACAGTGCATACGACTGAGTACAGTATAGGACAGCAAGTTATGCTCTCTGTATATAACCCCAGCACATTCCGGTCACCAAAATACTCGGGTCCGTACTCCATTGCGGACAAAGTAAGCCCTTCCGTATATAAAATAAAGTACCCCAACGGTAAGACTGCGTGGTTCCATATAAACCAGCTGAAGGCATATGGAACACAGTCCAACCACTCACACCACGTCATGCTCGACGCAGCACACCACACCCCGCCCACAGCCAACTTAACCCTGCCATCCCCCAACACGTCCAGCCCAGCCACGGACTCCACCCCCGAAATATACAGTCCGCCCCGGAACGCCCACAGACTGCAGCAGCAGAGACAGCAACTGTGACTTGGACGATAGCCACAGCTCCCTACTATCCCCATGCAACAGGACCCACACCCAGCGACTCCGACTACGCTCCGAGTGATCCCTTCATGATCACTTTCCTAAACAAACCCCACCACCGACCACCGAACTACCATGACGACCCCGATTCTGTCCCCACACAACTAAACACCAACTATTGGCACCGAGATAACTCGTTCCGACTCGTCCGCAACGATGAGAGGGACCCCACCTCACACCATTCAGCCCTGATACACTCAAGAGTTTGGCACCCGGGAGAAGATGACGACCTTGGGTCTGACTCCCAAACCGAGAACCCCTTTGCGACCCTGTTCGCAACCGAGAACTGAGGTGTCCAGATGATGTTTTAAAAGGAACCGCTTGGGAGAAGTGGTGTCCTTTCTGATGGAACCTGCCGCATGTTTTATGGTGTTTGTAGTGTTTTGTTAAATGTTGTATGTCAGACAGGAAAACTTTTTTTTCACGGCCCCATGCCTTTTCGGCCGAAACCTCGGAGGACTTGCCCACAGAGACTCACTATTGCCAGACGCTAGTTCAGCGGAACTAGCTTGTCTGCAGACACTTGTTAAGGTCCCTCCACACGCCCGTTCGTAACTGCTCTTCTGGTTCAAGGAAAGAACCACTACTGCAGCCCCCCCCACGATGACTACATTTCTTGCCCGTTCTTGTCGGTTGCTCAGGCAGTGGAGAAACGGCTTTGGACCCGCCCTGCCTGGGACCCCCCCCCTCTGGTCAACTACGCTCGGGTAGGAGACAACACGGCATTGGTAGCCGTCCTACCCGGGGCCTCCATCCAACTCTTACCCGTCGCGGCCCATACGCACCTCATTTTGGCAATTTTAGTTCAAAAAGTTTTGTTTTGTTTCAGGTAAGCCTTAGATTGCCAACCACATGCTATTTACATCCTGAAACATTTGGATAGTAAATTGCGCAGTCTGCGAGATGGCTCGCACTGGTTCATCATTTGGAAGTTTGTCTTGTCCTAAAATTCGGTTTTTGAAAACAAAAAAATGAGGGAGTCACTCGAAGTGACCAATTATAAAGGGAGAAATTGGCACTAAAGGACAGACAGACTATCGTACGAGATGTTAAACAAAGATAGTTACAGACACTATGCTTGTTTTCACAGAACTCCAGAAGCTCCAGGACCGGAGAAGAAAAGAAAAGAAGCACCATGAGGACTTCCTCCACATGGATCAGCATCATACTAATGGACATTTGGTTGCAAGTGAACGTGAACCCCATGACTTCAAGCCCCCCAGCCGTTAATGTTTCACTTCCCCACAGTACCCAGAGCCCAGTCACCAGCGTCACCACACCTGGTGTGCCAGGTTTATAACCTGGTACTCTCTGTCATATGTAATAGAAACCTTACTAGTATTAGCGATACTCTGCTGCATCGTGCAGACTATGCGTCTAAGGAAATGGAGAAGGAGAGCCTACCGCACTCGAACCCCGGTATACAGGATCCTATTTTCAGATACGACCAGACCCCCGACCTCCGAGATCTATAATAAAGAGCATTCATTTGCGGTTTTATTGTAAATAAAGAAATGTAAAGAACTGTTCATGAGCAAATTGTACGATCCTGAGCTTGACTGCCAAGCCAAGAAAACTGTGTATAAACTGCTATGATTTTGTTGTATGGTTGAGGAAGTTAGAATAATGAAATGTTTAAGTGAGTGTAGTGTATTAAGAATAGTTAGAGGTTCCCAGTTTATTGTTTTGTAATGCATGTCCCTGTTTGACATAGCGCCCCTTAGAATTGTCAGTTAAAAACATTTCTGCATAGTTATGGTCAGTGCAGAGGCCATGAAGGACGTGCCACCCCAGGTCACTGAATGGAAAGCAATATAGTTATGTGATCCTTCTCGCTTCGCGTTAGGATCAAAGGAGGGAATGTAGCCACTTAAAATGGCCAACTCCCGATTCAAAATGGCGAACGGCAAAGGCTGATGAGAAAGTCAGCCAACAAGACAAAAACCAGCAGCTGCAGGTTGGCTGTGTATTTACCTCTGGAAAGGCCAGACAATATCGATACCAGCAACCATCCGCATAACAAAACAACAGCCATCTGCATACTAATGAGCAATCCCCGGGAACAATAAGCAACATTTAGACAAACAAAGCAAAACCAGACTCTTCGGCGCCAGCAGGAGCCTACACAAAAGGAGGTGAACGAGCACCTCAAGACTGCCCATCGATCAGGGAACCGCTCCAGCATTGGAGAAAATCGAACCAAGCGATTGGGACAAAGTCCAATCACTTGGGACCAGGTACAGGGTCCGCCCCGAAAGGCGGGAAGCCCCTGGGGACTATAAGAATTGAGCCCCAAGTTCAAATCACGCTCTTCTCTTCCTCTCCACCTTTTCGCGCTCTTCGTCCTGCCCGGGTCACCCAGCAACAACAAACCAACATTGACCGTGACCGGTGCAGTGACTCCAGTGAAGATCGAACTCGTAAGTTTAATTCAACGCTCGCTACGAGATAGGCGCTCCTAGCTACCAATCCGTACCAACTTCGAATCCTGCAGACTCAGGATCACGTTCATATGTTTTGGTCCTGTCCAAAAGCTAGAGGATTACTGGAAGGAGGTTTTTAGGGTAATTTCTAAAGTGGTGCACGTGAAACTGGACCCAGGCCCCCGGGAGGCCATATTCAGGGTGTCGGACCAGCCAGGGTTGGAAACAGGTACGGAGGCAGATGTTGTAGCCTTCGCCTCGTTGATCGCCTGAAGGCGGATCCTGATGGGTTGGCGAGCAACCTCCCCACCCGGTGCCCTGGCATGGCGGGGGGACCTGTTGGAATTCTTGACTCTTGAGAAGGTTAAGTTTGAACTGAGGGGAAGGATGGAGGGGTTCTACAATTCATGGGCGTTATTCATCATGCACTTTCAAGAACTGGATAACATTGAACAATATTTGGGGGGGGGTGTATGGGAGAGTTGCGGGGAGGGGGGGCGGTGTGTGTTGATGGTGACTATGGGTGATTCCTGATTCCTTTATGTCATTTGTTTATGTGAACATGTGGGCTACTGTTTGGGGTTTGGTGGGAGGATGGGATCGTTGTTATTGATATCGGGATTGACATATTTGTTACTGATTATTGTTTATTGTCGGTGGGTGTAAATTTGGGAGAAAATGTGAAAAAGAATAAAAAAATATTTTTTTTAAAAACTAATGATGACCTCGTGTTAACTCTCTCGCTAATCTAAACTACTCCTCATGCTGTGATCAATACTTCTCCTTTGCTAACTACCCAACATTCCCTGGGGTCTGATATTTATACTGGGAGCTGACGGTGCTCTCTAGTGTTTGAATTACACTGAGATGTAATAATTAATATTTCACTAACGTACCTACGTATCATACAATGGTGAGACTAGCTTTATAATTCCAGATTTTATTGTTTGGGTTTAAATTCCACCAGCTGCCATGGGTGGGATTTAAACATGTTGGCCCACCAGATCCCCCCAGATCATTAGCATGGACCTCTGGATTACAAGTCCAGTGACATTACCTGTAAACCACCTTACCATCACGTTGAGGTAGGACACAGCCTCGGAGTGAGCTTGGAGGGAGGGTGTAGTGTGTGGTAAAGTTGAGGAAGAGACTGAGGGGATGAGGGATTATGACGATTCAGGAGATTATGGGTGGGTTGAGATTGCAGTGGGGAAATGGAAGTCACAGAGTTTGCTAATTTCAAGGAGGGAGAGATGGTGGTTCTGTTGAAAGGTCACCGACCTGAAACGTTAACTCTGTTTCTTGCAACACAGATGCTGTCTGACGGGCATCCTCTCCCTGAATAAAAGCAAATTACTGTGGATGCTGGAATTTGAAACCAAAAGAGAAAATGCTGGCAGCATCTATAGGGAGAGAAAAGAGCTAACGTTTTGAGTCCAGGTGACCCTTTGTCAAAGCTTTATGGGAGGATTTTGGAAGAAGAGAAGGTGTTCCTGGAAAGAGTCAAGGCAAAGTGGGAGGAGGAGTAGGGGATGGTGCTGGAGTAGGGGATGGTGCTGGAGGAGGGATTGTGGTACGAGGTGCTGCGGAGGGTGAATTCCTCAACCTCGTGTACGAGACTGGGGTTGATACAGCTAAAAGGTGGTACACGGGGCACACCTGACGAAGTTGAGGATAAGCCGGCTGTTTTGGGGGCTAGGGGATACTTGTGAACGGTGTGGGAGGGCCCAGCTAATCATGTACATATATTCTGGTCCTGCTCAAAGTTCGAGACATTTTGGGAATCGTTCTTCAGCACCATGTCAGTGGTCTTGCACGTGGACTTGGAGTCTGGTCCTCTGGGGGCCATATTGAGGGTGTCAGACCTGCCGGAGTTGCAAGCGGGAGTGGGGGCAGATGTTTTAGCTTTCGCCTCGCTCGCAGGCAGTTTCTATTGGGGGAGGTCAGCTTCTCCACCCTGTGCTTCGGCATGGCTGGGGGATCTAATGGAGTTCCTGCATTTAGAGAAGGTGAAGTTTGCCCTAAGAGGAAAGCAGGGCACCAGCTCCGCCAGGCACGGGGGGCCCTGTACGAGCACGGAGACAAGGCTAGCCGCCTGCTGGCTCACCAGCTGAGAAGATAGGCAGCTACGAGGGAAATTGCCCAGATTAGGGATAGCAAAGGCAAATTAGTAGCAGAACCGAATAAGATCATCAAGGCGTTTGAGACCTTCTATCAGGGGCTGTACACCTCGGAGCCCCCCAGCAGGTGACTCAGGGATGAAGAAGTTCCTTGATGGATTGGACATGTAAGTTGTGGGGGAGGACAGGAAACAGTGGAAGCACCGTGAGAACTGGGAGAGGTCATGGAGAGTATTAGCTCCATGTAGGCAGTGAAGGTGCCCGGCGGACTTCTACAAAAGATTCGCGACAGCACTGGCCCCGTACGTGCGACAGATGTTCATAGATTCGCTGATGAGGGGCACCCTGCCGTCTATGCTCGCACAATCCTCAATCTCACTGATACCTAAAAAAGACAAAGGCCCAACAGAATGCAGTTCCTACTCGCTGCTAAACGCAGATCCTAGCAAAAAGACTGGAGGACTGCGTACCAGAGGTGATAGCAGAAGACCAGACAGGCTTTGTCAATGATAGACCGCCAACATAGAACATTAGGCGCCAGCTGAATATGATTATGACCCCATCTGGGGAGAGAACACCTGTGGTGATCGTCTCCCTGGACGTGGAAAAGACCTTCGACAGAGTACTGGAGCGGTTTGGGCTAGGATCAGGTTTCACCGCCTGGGTGAAACTCCTATACAGCACTTCCACGGTGAGCATACGGATGAATACCACCAGCTCTAACTACTTCCAGCTGCAGAGAGGCACAAGGCAGGGATGCCCATTACCGTTGATGCTGTTCGCCCTAGCAATTGAATCACTAACGATCACGCTTGGGGCGGCAAAGAATTGGAAATGTATTCGGAGAGGAGACTGAGAGCACAGAGTCTTGCTCTATGCAAATGACCTGCTCCTCTACATCTCGGACACGCGAAGCAGCATGGAAGCAATCATGGCGCTCTTGAAAGAGTTTGGAGCCTTCTTGGCTACAAACTTAGCTTGAGCAAAAGCAGATCTTCCCAGTGAACCACAAGGGGGAGGGGCAGAGCTGGAGGGACTGCTGCCGTTTAAACAGACCCGACACAAATTCCACTACCTGGGGATCCAAATCGCTCACGACTAGACAGGGATCCACAAGTGGAACCTGACCAGCTTGATGGAGGAAGTAAAAAAGGGCCTGCAAAGATGGCACACACTCCCACTCTCCCTGGCAGGGAGGGTGCAAACAATGAAAATGAACATACTGCCCAGGTTTCTCTTCCTCTTTAGATTTGCATCCCTGTGGTAAACCACTGTTGCACCTCTATTAGTTGATGTATGGTAGGATCTGTACTACAGGTACGTTGGTAGTCCCTGCCTGCTGGCTCCACCCAGTAGGCGGAGTATAAATATGTGTGTCCTCCATGCTGCAGCCATTTTGCCAGCTTCTGTGGGAGGCCACACATCTTAGAGCAATAAAGCCTCAGTTGGAACCAACTCAAGTCTTTGTGCAATTGATCGTGCATCAATCCCCAAGGCCTTTTTCAATTCACTGGGCAAACTGATTATGGCATTTGTGAGGGGCAGGAAGCATGCAAGGATCCCAAAGAAAGTACTGCAGAGAACGAGATCCATGGGTGGCCTAGCCCTCCCAAACCTGCAATATTACCACTCGGCAGCGACTGCGGAGAGGGTAAAAGGGTGGATAAAGGAGCCAAAGCAGAATGGGTGCTTATGGAGGAGGACTCAAGTCTTTGTGCAATTGATCGTGCATCAATTTATTGCTCTAAGATTTTCAAAAGATGGACCTCCGTATCAAACCGGATCGCCTGCAGCTGGATCCGCATTCAAGCGATGCCAAAAAGGACTTTCAACATTGGCTAGCTTGCTTCGAGGCGTCCATCAACTCGGCGTCCACCCCTGTCTCGGAGGCTCAGGAGATACAGATCCTGTACTCAAGGTTGAGCTCCAGCGTCTTTCCGCTAATCCAGGATGCGCCGAACGAAGCCAAAGCCATGAGTGATGAGCTGCGTCAGTTCCTAATCAGCAGGGGTATCGCCTCCAGCAGAACGACAAGCTACAACCCCCGGGGAAACGGGCAGGTAGAGAGGGAGAATGGGACGGTATGGAGGGCCGTCCAACTGCCCCTACGGTCCAGGAACCTCCCGGCCTTCCGTCGGCAGGAGGTCCTCCCTGATGCACTACACTCCATTCGGTCACTACTGTGCACCGCCACTGACAACACACCCCATGAACGTCTTTTTGCCTTCCCCAGGAAGTCCACATCTGGGGTGTCGCTCCCGACTTGGCTCACAGCTCCAGGACCCGTCCTGCTCCGTAGGCATGTCCGACTCCACAAGGCGGACCCGTTGGTGGAAAGGGTGCAATTGCTCCATGCAAACCCCCAGTATGCCTACGTAGCGTACCCCGATGGCCGCCAGGACACTGTCTCCCTCAGGGACCTGGCACCAGGAGGTCACACACACACCCCCGGCCCGTCGCCACCCTCCCCTCCCCCGGCGCTCCCAGCAGCAACCCCACCCGGGACCATCCGTCCTCCCCCTCCCCACGCTCGAGGATGAAGAGGATTTTGGCACGCTCCCGGAGGTTCCGGACATCAGACCAGCATCGGTATCGCCACCACCATTATGTCGCTCCCAGTGGCACCCCCCGCCCGCCCCCCGCCGGACTCAATTTTAACAGGGGGTGAATGTGGTAAATCACTGTTGCACCTCAATTAGGTGATGTATGGTAGGATCTGTACTACAGGTACGTTGGTAGTCCCTGCCTGCTGGCTCCACCCAGTAGGCGGAGTATAAATATGTGTGTCCTCCATGCTGCAGCCATTTTGCCAGCTTCTGTGGGAGGCCACACATCTTAGAGCAATAAAGCCTCAGTTGGAACCAACTCAAGTCTTTGTGCAATTGATCGTGCATCAATCCCCAAGGCCTTTTTCAATTCACTGGGCAAACTGATTATGGCATTTGTGAGGGGCAGGAAGCATGCAAGGATCCCAAAGAAAGTACTGCAGAGAACGAGATCCATGGGTGGCCTAGCCCTCCCAAACCTGCAATATTACCACTCGGCAGCGACTGCGGAGAGGGTAAAAGGGTGGATAAAGGAGCCAAAGCAGAATGGGTGCTTATGGAGGAGGACTCCTGCAGAGGGATCTCCCTCCGGGCCCTAGCCATGGCGGCACTCCCTTCCCCACCTAATAAATATTCAACGACCCAGTGGTGGTAGCAACACCCTGGTTGTGGAACCAACTGCGACAGCATTTCGGGCTAACCAAAATGTCCAACAAAGCCCCCATCTGCAACGACCACAGGTTCACAGCGGTTTATGGATGCCACCGTTAAAAGGTGGAGACAGGACAGGGGGACGCTGACAGTTTGGGACTAACACCTCTCAAAGAACAGACAAAAGGATTCAGCTGACGGGGTGCAACAAACTCAGGTACCTACAAATCAAAAATGTCCTACGAAGAGAAATAAGGACGTACCCGCGACCACCACGACAATCATTGCTAGAGGACATGTTGTTAGGGAAAGGGAATTGTGGTGACATGTACAGGCTACTGCTAAGGGGGGCTAACACACAACTGGATGAGACAAGGGAGAAGTGGGAGGAGTACTTGGGGTTTGAAATAGGGTGGGGACTCTGAAGCGAAGCAATGCACAGGGTCAACTTCACCTCCACATGTGCAAGGCCAAGCCTAATGCAGTTAAAAGTGGTACACAGAGCCCAGTTTACCAGAACCCGAATGAGCCGGTTCTTCCCGGAGATGGAGGATAGATGCGAACGGTGCCAAGGTGACCCGGCCAACCACGCTCACATGTTCTGGTCTTGCCCCAGACTTTCTGGGTTGTGGACAACCTTCTTTGAGGCAGTGTCCAAGGTGGGGTGATGTGGGTGGAGCCATGCCCGAGAGTGGCAGTCTTCGGGTTATCAGAACAGCCAGATCTCTTCATGGGGAGGATGGGCGACGCCCTTGCCTTTGCCACCCTAATCACCCACCTGAGAATCCTGCTCGGCTGGCAGTCAGCAACACCACCTAAAGCTGCAGACTGGCTGTACGACCTGTCGGAATTTCTCCAAATGGAGAAAATTTAATTCGCCATCCGAGGATCGGAAGAAGGCTTCCACAAAACATGGGAGCCATTCACTCAGTTGCCAACAACTAGTAAGCCAAAGACCAGGAGAGGGTAGCCATGACACAGTAAGGAGGGGGGCAGGGAAACATGGTACTCAACCAAGCCCAACGAGAGAACCATGAGACATAAGGGGGGGGGGGGTGCAACAACCTGACCCAAAGGGGGGAAAAAAACAAAGACAAACCGGTGGGAAGCGAAACGCAGGGGACCACAATCACCATTGCAAATACTGTAAGGAGGAAAAAGAAAGGAAACCGCGATGTATGTATGTAAATAGTTGAAGCCGATCTGTGTAAATAGTTTTTTTTTGCTGTCTCTTTTTTTATATCCTAATGTTTGTTTATTTATATCTGTTTTGTATACCAAAAGCTCAATAAAAACATTTTTTTAAACTTGCAAAATTCAGCATTAAAATGGGGCCCAGTGTCCCAGCTGTACACCCTTTAAATATGCAAATCAGTCTCTGATACAAGGAGCCACACTTCACAAGTAAAGTACTTCATTCGCCATGAAGAATTCTGGGATGATCGGAGGTTATACAAGTCCCTGTAAGACGTGCAAATTTTTCTTCACAGTAGCCCATATCCTTGGAACGTGTCTTATGCTCAGTTTACTTAACTCGGGGTGGAGGCAAAGTGATCCCAGAATGTTGAATTGTAAATGATCTTTTCAAAGCCAGGAGGAAGCAGGAGTTGCCACAGGTTTTCACAGCCCCAGTGGGTCAACTTTGGTGGCAGAGTGTAGGGCAGTGTCTTGGGTGATACGGGGTAGGGGAAGAGGCCTGGATGGAATCGGGCCTCATTACCGATAATAATGATGCAGATCGATCGCCTTGATTCAGATCCAGAGACTTGAGCACATAAGCCAAACACTCGAGTGCAATACTGAGGCTATGCTGTCTGGTCAGAGGTGCCATCTTTCAGATGATTACATCTCTCAGGTGGATGAAAAAAATCCTATGACGCCTTTTTGAAGAAGAGCGGGGAGTTTGTGCTAGTGTCACAGCTATAATTTCAGTTTTATAACATGTTGTCAGAACTAGAAGCTGTTCGTGGAAAGCAAATTCTACACGAGAACCAGCAGGTGGCAGCATGTAGGGGGAGGTCGGGCATGAAACAGCACCCAGCAGGGTTCTTGATTTTCAGCCTATTTTGCACCGTTTCTGAGGATATGTTTTTTTTTAAAATCCCATCAGCTTTATAAATTAGGTGCCCACATTAAACTGATGTCAAGAAAAGCCAGGGGAAAGAAGACTGTGGATAGAAATTCGTCGAAGACTCGGCAGCTTCACGAGGCTCCTCAGTGGAGAAAATGGCGGAGGCTGCCCCTGTGACTCCGGCCACTCCAATCATGGCCGATATCCTGGCTGGTGTACTCACGACGGGTTTGATAAATAATTCAAGAAGCAGTGGAGAGTTATGTCTGGGGAACTTCGAAAGCCGATTGAATAAGCCCTGGTTGAAGCTGGAGAAAACCTCTGAGAAGGTAAAGACACATGGTGAGGTGATTAAGGGCATGGAAACGGATTTGTCGAAGCACAACAAGAAAATTACCTCGCTGGAGGCTGAGTTCTCACTCTTGGCCTCTGAGAATAAGATGCTGAGGGCTAAGGTTGATGATCTAGAAAACCACTCAGGAAGGCAAAACTTCAGAATTGTGGGGTTGCCGTAGGGTGTGTAAGTTCCGACTCCCGCTGTGTACTTTTCGCAGATGTTTGGGAATATGATGGGCAGAAGATGATGGGAAGAAGAAGTGGGCAACATGGTGGCACAGTGGTTAGCACTGCTGCCTCACATCGCCAACGACCCGGGTTCAATTCCTGTATTGGGTCACTGTTTGTGGAGTTTGTACATTATCCCAGTGTTTGCATGGGTTTCCTCCAGATGCTCCGGTTTCCTCCCATAGTCCAAAGATGTGCGAGTTAGGTGCATTGGTCATGCTAAATTGCCCCTAAGTGTCCAGGGATGCGCAGCTTAGGTGATAGGACGGGCTGAATGGATAGACTGATCATTCACAGTTTCAGAGCAGATTCAATGGGCCAAATGGCTTCCTTCTACGCTGTAGGGATTCTATGAGGAGGGGAGGGTGAATTCACTTCCCCTCCAGAGCTGGACAGGACCCATTGGACACTCTGTCAGAAGCCCTGGCCGAACTAACCACAACGTGCATTCATTGTGTGGTTCCATAGCTACCAGGAGAAGGAAGGGGTCCTGAAATGGGCCAAAGAGCATCGGGACTGCAAATGGTCACATCATTAGTATCTACCAGGATGTTGGAGCTGAGCTTGCAACGAAATGGGCGGCTTTCAACAAGGCCAAAGCCGCACTGTGTTTGATTTGGGGTGGTGTACCTGGCAAGGTTTTGAGTAATGTTTGAGTCGAAGGACTATTATTTTAATGCACCGCAACAGGCAGCTGCCTTTGTTAAAGAGCATGGGCTTGGTTTGAATGAATTGAGTATTCTTGTGAGGTTTTTGGTTGTTGAAGATGGGAAGGGGTATTGGGGTTCCTTGTATGTGTTAGTATTTAGTACTTGGGTGGGATGATTGTTTCATATGTTGTGTGTTGGTGGGGGGCTTAATGTTATGAGGGATGTTGGTTATGGTTATTATGGGAAATATATAGTTCATGGTGGGCATATGATTTTTGAAGAGGTTTTGTTTTACTTTGTCCTCGGGCTGGCAGCAGTTTTTTTCTTTCACTTTTACCCTGGGGGGCTGTCAGCTTGCTAACGGGAACGAGGTGGGGGGATTAGCTGCAGCTTATGCTAGTTAAGGTTGGGATAATGAGCTTAGTGTTTTTGTTTTGTTTGGGGTACAGGTTAGGTGGGAGCGGATATCGTTTGTTTTCATGTTACCGATTGTTTGGGGTGGGGAACAAAGAAAATTACAGCACAGGAACAGGCCCTTCGGCCCTCCCAGCCTGCGCCAATCCGGATCCTTTATCTAAACCTGTCTTCTATTTTCCAAGGATCTATTTCCCTCTGTTCCCCGCCCGTTCATATATCTGTCTAAATGCTTCTTAAATGATGCTATCGTGCCCGCCTCTACCACCTCCGCTGGCAAAGCGTTTCAGGCACCCACCACCTTCTGCGTAAAAAACTTTCCACGCACATCTCCCTTAAACTTTCCCCCTCTCACCTTGAAATCGTGACCCCTTGTAATTGACACCCCCACTCTTGGAAAAAGCTTGTTGCTATCCACCCTGTCCATACCTCTCAATTTTGTAGACCTCAATCAGGTCCCCCCTCAACCTCTGTCTTTCCAACGAAAACAATCCTAATCTACTCAACCTTTCTTCATAGCTAGCACCCTCCATACCAGGCAACATCCTGGTGAACCTCCTCTGCACCCTCTAAAGCATCCACATCCTTCTGGTAATGTGGCGATCAGAACTGCACGCAGTATTCCAAATGTGGCCTAACCAAAGTCCTATACAACTGTAACATGACCTGCCGACTCTTGTACTCAATACCCCGTCCGATGAAGGCAAGCATGCTATATGCCTTCTTGACCACTCTAGCGACCTGCGTTGCCACCTTCAGGGTACAATGGACCTGAACTCCCAGATCTCTCTGTACATCAATTTTCCCCAGGACTCTTCCATTGACCGTATAGTCCGCTCTTACAAAGAACAAAGAAAAGTACAGCACAGGAACAGGCCCTTCGACCCTCCAAGCCCGTGCCGCCCGACTAAACTACAATCTTCTACACTTCCTGGGTCCGAATCCCTCTATTCCCATCCTATTCATGTATTTGTCAAGATGCCCCTTAAATGTCACTATCGTCCCTGCTTCCACCACCTCCTCCGGCAGCGAGTTCCAGGCACCCACTTCCAAAATGCATCACCTCGCATTTGCCTGGATTGAACTCCATCTGCCATTTCTCTGCCCAACTCTCCAATCTATCTATATTTTGCTGTATTCTCTGACAGTCCTCCTCGCTATCTGCAACTCCACCAATCTTAATATCATCTGCAAACTTGCTAATCAGACCACCTATAACGTTCGTCCAGATCATTTATTTATATCACAAACAATAGTGGTCCGAGCACAGATCCCTGTGGAACACCACTAGTCACCTTTCTCCATTTTGAGACACTCCCTTCCACCACTACTCTCTGTCTCCTGTTGCCCAGCCAGTTCTTTATCCATCTAGCTAGTACACTCTGAACCCCATACAACTTCACTTTTTCCATCAACCTGCTATGGGAAACTATCAAACGCCTTACTGAAGTCCATGTATATGACATCTACAGCCCTTCCCTCATCAATTAACTTTGTCACTTCTTCAAAGAATTCTGTAAGACATGACCTTCCCTGCACAAAACCATGCTGCCTATCACTGATAAGTCTATTTTCTTCTAAATGTGAATAGATCATATCCCTCAGTATCTTCTACAACAGTTTGCCTACCGCTGACGTCAAGCTCACAGGTCTATAATTCCCTGGATTATCCCTGCTACCCTTCTGAAACAAAAGGACAACATTAGCAATTCTCCAGTCCTCCGGGACCTCCTCACCCGTGATCAAGGATGCTGCAAATATATCTGTTAAGGCCCCAGCTATTGCGTCCCTCGCTTCCCTCAGTAACCTGGGATAGATCCCATCCGGACCTGGGGACTTGTCCACCTTAATGCTTTATAGAATACCCAAAACTTCCCCCTTCCTTATGCCGACTTGACCTAGAGTATTTAAACATCCATCCTTAGCCTCAACATCCGTCATGTCACTCTCCTTGGTGAATACCGATGCAAAGTACTCATTAAGAATCTCACCCATTTCCTCTGACTCCACGCACAAATTCCATCTTTTGTCTTTGAGTGGGCCAATCCTTTCTCTAGTTACCCTCTTGCTCTTACATACGAATAAAAGGCTTTGGTATTTTCCTTAACCCTGTTAGCCAAAGATATTTCATGATCCCCTTTTAGCCCTCTTTATTGCTCGTTTGAGATTTGTCCTACTTTCCCGATACTCCTCCAAAGCTTCATCAGTTTTAAGTTGCCTAGATCTTATGTATGCTTCCTTTTTCATTTTAGCTAATCTCACAATTCCACCCATCATCCATGGTTCCCTAATCGTGCCATTTCTATCCCTCATTTTCACAGGGACATGTCTGTCCTGCACTGTAATCAACCTTTCCTTAAAAGACTCCCACATTTCAAATGTGGATGTACCCTGAAACAGCTGCTCCCAAGCCACATTCCATAGCTCCTGTCGAAGGGAGGTGGTGGTGGGTGGGGTGCGGTGGGGAATACGGTTAGTTTACTGATGGCGACTACAGATTTTTCTTTGTTTGTTCTGCTGATGGGTTTGGCGGCCATCCTGGGTGGACCTGATGCCTGTACCCTCTTGAGTAGTTGCTTGAAAATTCCTTTTGTTAGAAATGGCTGACTCCGGGGGATATGGGGGTTGGAGGTGCCAATTTGGTTGGTCACTTGGAATGTAAGGTGTTGGGTGGCCCAGTGAAACGGTCAAGGGTATTTGCTCATCTGAAGTGCTGATGTGGTGTTTTTGCAGGAGATTAATTTGCGGTTAATTGACCAGAACAGATGCTGGATGGGGTGCGTGAACCAGGTATTTCCTTCGGGCTTTGACGGTAGGACCCGGAGTGGTGGTTGGGGGGGGGGGGGGGGGGGGCATGTGAATTTGACTACTATATAAAGCCCCCAAAGCTAGTGTCTGGAAGGGAGTGTCTGGGAGGTGAGTAGCAACTTTAAAACCACTTCCCTTTACAGGAGCAGCCCTTTGGATTTCGGCGGCAGCGGTGCGCAGGGAGGTGAGTACTTACTTTAAAAAGCCTTACCTGGTCCCGTGTCTGTTCTTCTTTTCTGTTTTATTTGTTTTTATATAAGGCGGGAACCGGAAGTTCGACCCGCGGACCTCTGGGAAGTCCCCCCCCCCCCCCCCAAACCAATAAATTCTGGTGGAGAGGAAACCAGAGACACTACACGTGTAGTGTCTCCCACCCGCCCTCCTCCTCTAACCTAATAATAAGACCCATTGGTGTAAGGTAAGTGCCATATTATATTATTATATTAGCATTGTGCAGGTCAAGGTTCGGAGGTGGAGGAGCAGTCTCTGTCAGCGAGAGAACCTGACAACATCTAAGACACCCAGAAGGTAAGAAGGTAAGTAAGTGATTTTTACTTATTTTTACTTTTATACCTTTTTTCAAATTGTGTGTGTCGGGGGGAAACTGAAGTGACATCACAGAAAAGCTGTGGCCAGAGTGGCTGGTTGGGATTCTACCCTAAATTTTTTTTAAAATTGGGTATTTGGTAACTAATTAAACATAATAACTTAATTATAATTTAGAGGGATATCTAAGCCAGAGATCGGAGAGTACTATAGTTAGCTATCGCATTTCTATTAGAAATCTAGTGCGAGGAAACAGATAGTTGACAGTAACTTTGAAATTTTTTTTAAAATATTTTTAAAAAAGACTAATTTTAATTAATTGACGCAATGTCAGTTAGAGGGGTGCTGTGCTCTGACTGTGAGATGTGGCAGGTCCGGGAGGTTTCCAGCGTCCCGGATGGCTTCATCTGCAGAAAGTGCACCCAACTGGAGCTCCTCACAGACCGCATGGTTCGGTTGGAGCAGCAATTGGATGCACTTAGGAGCATGCAGGTGGCGGAAAGCGTCATAGATCGCAGTTATGTAAATGTGGTCACACCCAAGGTGCAGGCAGAGAAATGGGTGACCACCAGAAAGGGCAGGCAGTCACTGCAGGAATCCCCTGTGGTTGTCCCCCTCTCGAACAGATATACCCCTTTGGATACTGTCGGGGGGGATAGCCTATCAGGGGAAAACAGCAGCAGCCAGAACAGTGGCACCACGGCTGGCTCTGATGTTCAGAAGGGAGGGTCAAAGCGCAGAAGAGTAATAGTAATAGGGGACTCTATAGTCAGGGGCACAGATAGGCGCTTCTGTGGACGTGAAAGAGACTCCAGGATGGTATGTTGCCTCCCTGATGCCAGGGTCCAGGATGTCTCCGAACGGGTAGAGGGCATCCTGAAGGGGGAGGGCAAACAGGCAGAGGTCGTTGTACATATTGGTACTAACGACATAGGCAGGAAGGGGCATGAGGTCCTGCAGCAGGAGTTCAGGGAGCTAGGCAGAAAGTTAAAAGACAGGACCTCGAGGGTTGTAATCTCGGGATTACTCCCTGTGCCACGTGCCAGTGAGGCTAGAAATAGGAAGATAGAGCAGATAAACACGTGGCTAAACAGCTGGTGTAGGAGGGAGGGTTTCCATTATCTGGACCACTGGGAGCTCTTCCGGGGCAGGTGTGACCTGTATAAGAAGGACGGGTTGCATCTAAACCGGAGAGGCATAAATATCCTGGCCGCGAGGTTTGCTGGTGTCACACGGGAGGGTTTAAACTAGTATGGCAGGGGGGTGGGCACGGGAGCAATAGGTCAGAAGGTGAGAGCATTGAGGGAGAACTAGGGAATAGGGACAGTGTGGCTCTGAGGCAGAGCAGACGGGGAGAAGTTGCTGAACACAGCGGGTCTGGTGGCCTGAAGTGCATATGTTTTAATGCAAGGAGCATTACGGGTAAGGCAGATGAACTTAGAGCTTGGATTAGTACTTGGAACTATGATGTTGTTGCCATTACAGAGACCTGGTTGAGGGAAGGGCAGGATTGGCAGCTAAACGTTCCAGGATTTAGATGTTTCAGGCGGGATAGAGGAGGATGTAAAAGGGGAGGTGGAGTTGCGCTACTTGTTCGGGAGAATATCACAGCTGTACTGTGAGAGGACACCTCAGAGGGCAGTGAGGCTATATGGGTAGAGATCAGGAATAAAAAGGATGCAGTCACAATGTTGGGGGTATACTACAGGCCTCCCAACAGCCAGCGGGAGATAGAGGAGCAGATAGGTAGACAGATTTTGGAAAAGAGTAAAAACAACAGGGTTGTGGTGATGGGAGACTTCAACTTCCCCAATATTGACTGGGACTCACTTAGTGCCAGGGGCTTAGACGGGGCGGAGTTTGTAAGGAGCATCCAGGAGAGCTGCTTAAAACAATATGTAGACAGTCCAACTAGGGAAGGGGCGGTACTGGACCTGGTATTGGGGAATGAGCCCGGCCAGGTGGTAGATGTTTCAGTAGGGGAGCATTTCGGTAACAGTGACCACAATTCAGTAAGTTTTAAAGTACTGGTGGACAAGGATAAGAGTGGTCCGAGGATGAATGTGCTAAATTGGGGGAAGGCTAATTATAACAATATTAGGCGGGAACTGAAGAACATAGATTGGGGGCGGATGTTTGAGGGCAAATCAACATCTGACATGTGGGAGGCTTTCAAGTGGCAGTTGAAAGGAATACAGGACCGGCATGTTCCTGTGAGGAAGAAAGATAAATACGGCAATTTTCGGGAACCTTGGATGACGAGTGATATTGTAGGCCTCGTCAAAAAGAAAAAGGAGGCATTTGTCAGGGCTAAAAGGCTGGGAACAGACGAAGCCTGCGTGGAATATAAGGAAAGTAGGAAGGAACTTAAGCAAGGAGTCAGGAGGGCTAGAAGGGGTCACGAAAAGTCATTGGCAAATAGGGTTAAGGAAAATCCCAAGGCTTTTTACACGTACATAAAAAGCAAGAGGGTAGCCAGGGAAAGGGTTGGCCCACTGAAGGATAGGCAAGGGAATCTATGTGTGGAGCCAGAGGAAATGGGCGAGGTACTAAATTAATACTTTGCATCAGTATTCACCAAAGAGAAGGAATTGGTAGATGTTGAGTCTGGAGAAGGGGGTGTAGATAGCCTGGGTCACATTGTGATCCAAAAAGACGAGGTGTTGGGTGTCTTAAAAAATATTAAGGTAGATAAGTCCGCAGGGCCTGATGGGATCTACCCCAGAATACTGAAGGAGGCTGGAGAGGAAATTGCTGAGGCCTTGACAGAAATCTTTGGATCCTCGCTGTCTTCAGGGGATGTCCCGGAGGACTGGAGAATAGCCAATGTTGTTCCTCTGTTTAAGAAGGGTAGCAAGGATAATCCCGGGAACTACAGGCCGGTGAGCCTTACTTCAGTGGTAGGGAAATTACTGGAGAGAATTCTTCGAGACAGGATCTACTCCCATTTGGAAGCAAATGGACGTATTAGTGAGAGGCAGCACGGTTTTGTGAAGGGGAGGTCGTGTCTCACTAACTTGATAGAGTTTTTCGAGGAGGACACTAAGATGATTGATGCAGGTAGGGCAGTAGATGTTGTCTATATGGACTTCAGTAAGGCCTTTGACAAGGTCCCTCATGGTAGACTAGTACAAAAGGTGAAGTCACACGGGATCAGGGGTGAGCTGGCAAGATGGATACAGAACTGGCTAGGCCATAGAAGGCAGAGAGTAGCAATGGAGGGATGCTTTTCTAATTGGAGGGCTGTGACCAGTGGTGTTCCACAGGGATCAGTGCTGGGACCTTTGCTCTTTGTAGTATATATAAATGATTTGGAGGAAAATGTAACTGGTCTGATTAGTAAGTTTGCAGACGACACAAAGGTTGGTGGAATTGCGGATAGCGATGAGGACTGTCGGAGGATACAGCAGGATTTAGATTGTCTGGAGACTTGGGCGGAGAGATGGCAGATGGAGTTTAATACGGACAAATGTGAGGTAATGCATTTTGGAAGGTCTAATGCAGGTAGGGAATATACAGTGAATGGTAGAACCCTCAAGAGTATTGAAAGTCAAAGAGATCTAGGAGTACAGGTCCACAGGTCATTGAAAGGGGCAACACAGGTGGAGAAGGTAGTCAAGAAGGCATACGGCATGCTTGCCTTCATTGGCCGGGGCATTGAGTATAAGAATTGGCAAGTCATGTTGCAGCTGTATAGAACCTTAGTTAGGCCACACTTGGAGTATAGTGTTCAATTCTGGTCGCCACACTACCAGAAGGATGTGGAGGCTTTAGAGAGGGTGCAGAAGAGATTTACCAGAATGTTGCCTGGTATGGAGGGCATTAGCTATGAGGAGCGATTGAATAAACTCGGTTTGTTCTCACTGGAACGAAGGAGGTTGAGGGGAGACCTGATTAGAGGTATACAAAATTATGAGGGGCATAGACAGAGTGGATAGTCAGAGGCTTTTCTCCAGGGTAAAGGGGTCAATTACTAGGGGGCATAGGTTTAAGGTGAGAGGGGCAAGGTTTAGAGTAGATGTACGAGGCAAGTTTTTTTACGCAGAGGGTAGTGGGTGCCTGGAACTCGCTACCGGAGGCGGTAGTGGAAGCAGGGACGATAGGGACATTTAAGGGGCATCTTGACAAATATATGAATAGGATGGGAATAGAAGGATACGGACCCAGGAAGTGTAGAAGATTGTAGTTTAGTCGGGCAGCATGGTCGGCATGGGCTTGGAGGGCCGAAGGGCCTGTTCCTGTGCTGTACATTTCTTTGTTCTTTGTTCTTTGTTTAATGCCTTGAGTTCATGGTTTTTTAGTTGAACAGGGGTAAAAGATTGAGATGTCCACTATTCATTTTTGTTTGCCTTAGCGATTGGCATAGTGTTGAGATCTTCTGATAAGTGGAAACGGATAAGGCAGGGAGGGAGGGAGGGAACATAGCTGGCAGACTTCTCCTTTCCTGAGATGTAAGTTTAGCAGCCAAGGGAGGATTTGTGGACTTCCACCACAGCAAAACTGGCGCCGCAGTTGGACCGATTCAGTGACCATGGAGTGGGTAGCACCGGTGCCACGTGGAACATAATCGATTCCAATGAAAAACGCGCGGGATTCGTCGGGTCCATGATTGACACTCGGGTGGCTGACAAGCTGCAGCTACATACACACTTCCCTCCCCACACACACTCAACCCTGCCAACAAGATGGCACTGGTTGCACTGGAACGCACCCATCCGTTAATGGTCGGCTGGGACCAGAGGGCACTTAGGAGGGTGCCCTGGGGGGACACTGATACAGCCTGTGGCCGTAAGTTCACAGTGGGCAGTCACTGGTGTGCGCAGCTGCATGGTTGCCTTGCAGGCCGCGGCAATGGTGTTCCTGGCCCTGGCAGAAGACCCCGTCCAGCGGCACAACTGTCAGCAAATTATGGCGATGTTGGACACTTTCCGTGCCCCCTCTCTCTCCCTCATTAGCCACTGCACCAGTTTCACAATTTTTAATAGCACAAGTGAACTTTGCCATCGGGGATTCACCCCAGTGGAGGCAGAGAATTGCGGATGCCCCGGAGAATACCGGGTCAAGCCAACTAATGATATGCCAATGCCGTTTACTGTACATGCGTTCTGTAACACATTGACGCTGCTGCCGAGGCACTGGAGAATTGAGATTTGGTCTGAACCTGGGTCATGCCACAATTTCGGAATCAAAACCGATACTCCGCCAATCGTGTTTCCAAATTCTGGCGTTAGCCAACAGAGAATACTGCCCAGGGTGTCTGTATATGCAGGTGACCTGCTCCTTTATGTTATAGATCCAGTCTCCACTATGGATAGAAGCAAGTACTTTCCGGTTAATGCCCCCGGGAGGGGAGCCAATCTGGGGGTGTTACCTTTTCGTCTTACCAGATCCAGTTTTCGTTATCTGGGAGTCCAGGTTGCCCATGATTGGGCCTCACTTCAAAAACTGAACTATGCCAGTCTGGTGAATGGGGTCAAATCTGACTTTCAAGACTGGGATAATTTCCCCTGTCCTTGGCGGGTAGGGTCCAGACTATTAAAATGAATGTCGTCCTGAGGTTTCCATTTCTTTTTCTTAAAGAGTTGCCAATGATTTTTCTTTTCCAATTAAGGGGCAATTTAGCGTGGCCAATCCACCTAACCATCACATCTTTTGGGTTGTGGGGGTGAAACCCACGCAGACATGGGGAGAACGTGCAAACGCCACACGGACAGTGACCCAGGGTCGGGATTCAAACCCGGGTCCTCAGCGCTGCAGTCCCAGTGCTAACCACTGCACCACATGCCGCCCTCATTTCTTTTACAATGTCTCCCCATTTTTCTCCCTAAGTCTTTTTTTTGTTCGGGTTAACAAGTTGGTATCCTCTTTTATTTTGGTGGGCAAGACCCCAAGGATCTGGAGGGTGTTTCTCCAGAGGGTTAGACAGTTGGGAGATTTAGCGTTACCCAATTTGCTAGTTTATTACTGGGCGGCCAACATTGAGAAGGTTTTTGATTTGATTTGATTTATTATTGTCACGTTTTAGTATAGAATGAAAAGTATTGTTTCTTGCATGCTGTACAAACAATGCATACCGTACATAGGGAAGAAAGGTGAGACTGCAGAATATAATGTTACAGTTATATCAAGGTGTAGAGAAAAGATCAACTTACTACGAGGTAGGTCCATTCAAAAGTCTGATGGCAGCAGGGAAGAAGCTATTCTTTAGTCGGTTGGTACGTGACCTCAAACTTTGATATCTTTTTCCTGATGGAAGAAGGTGGAAGAGAGTATGTCCGGGATGCGTGGCGTCCTTAATTATGCTGGCTGCTTTTTCGAGGCAGCGGGAATTATAAATGGACTCAATGTATGGGAGGCTGGTTTGCGTGATGGACTGGGCTACATTCACGACCTTTTGTAGTTTCCTGCGGTCTTTGGCAGAGCAGGCTCCATACCAAGCTGTGATACAACCAGAAAGAATGCTTTCTATGGTGCATCTGTAGAAGTTGGTGAGAGTGGTAGCTGACATGCCAAATTTCCTTAGTCTTCTGAGAAAGTAGAGTCGTTGGTGGGCTTTCTTAGCCACCTAAAAACTTGAAGCTCTCGACCCTTTCTACTTCATTCCCATTGATGTAGACAGGGGCATGTTCTCCACGACGCTTCCTGAAGTCGATGACAATCTCCTTTGTTTTGTTGACATTCAGGGAGAATATTGTCGTCGCATCAGTTAACCAGATTCTCTATCTCATTCCTGTACTCTGTCTCATCATTGTTTGAAATCCGACCCACTACGGTGGTGTCATCAGCAAATTTGAAAATAAGAGTTGGAGGGGAATTTGGCCACAAAACCATAGGTGTGTAAGGAGTATAGTAGGGGGCTGAGGACACAGCCTTGTGGGGCACGGTGTTGAGGATGATCATGGAGGAGGTGTTGTTGCCTATCTTTACTGATTGTGGCCTGTGGGTTAGAAAGTTCAGGATCCAGTCACAGAGGGAGGAGTCGAGGCCAAGGCCACGGAGCTTGGAGATGAGTTTCGTAGGAATGATGGTGTTGAAGACTGAGCGGTAGTCGATAAATAGGAGTCTGACATAGGTGTCTTTGTTATCTAGGTATTCCAGGGTAGAGTGCAGGGCCATGGAGATGGCGTCTGCTGTGGACCTGTTGCAGCTGTAGGCGAACTGTAGTGAATCAAGGCAATCCGGGAGGCTGGAGTTGATTCGTGCCATGACTAACCTTTCGAAGCACTTCATAATGATGGATGTCAGAGCCACTGGACGATAGTCATTAAGGCACGCTGCTTGGCTTTTGTTTGGTACAGGGATGATGGCTGTCTTCTTGAAGCAGATAGGGACCTCAGAATGTTGTAAAGAGAGGCTGAAGTTGTCTGCAAATACCCCGCCAGCTGATCCGCGCAAGACCTGAGTGCTCATCCGGGTACCCCATCTGGGCCAGTGGCTTTCTGAGAGTTGACCTTCGAGAAGGCTGCTCTGATGCAATGGTGATCTCAGATACAAGTTCACCCGCGGTTTCTAGGGTGGAGGGCTCGCTCTCACTGACCTCTTGCTCAAAGCATGCATACAATGCGTTTAGCTCATCGTGGAGGGGTGCATTGGAGCCGGCGATTTTAAATGTCTTCATCTTGTAGCCCGTTATATCTTGCAGACCTTGCCATAGATGGCGGGAGTCTGTGTGGCTAGCCTGGAACTCGAGCTTGGTCCGGTACTGTCTTTTGGCATCTTTGATGGATTTCTTTAGATCATATCTGGCTTTTTTGTACAGGTCAGGGTCGCATGTCCTGACCACCTCAGACCTAGACTTCAGCAAGCAGTGGATATCCCTGTTCATCCAGGGTTTCCGATTGGGAAACACGGGGATTCGCTTCTTTGGCACACAGTAGTCTACACACTTACTAATGAAGTCAGTTACTGTAGTGGCATACTCGTTCAGGCTGGTCGCAGAGTTTTTAAATACTGACCAGTCTACTGACTCTAAGCAATCCCGTAGGAGATTATCCAATTCCTCAAACCAACAATGCACAACTTTCTTTGACAGATTCTCCCGCTTCAGTTTTTGCTTATAAGCTGGGAGCAGGAGCGCAGCTTGTGGTCAGATTTGCCAAAGTGTGGGCGGGCGATAGAGCGGTAGGCATGTTTGATATGTGTGTAGCAGTGGTCCAGGATGTTTGGCCTCTGGTGGAACAGGTAACGTGTTTTAAAAAAAAAAAAATTTAGAGTATCCAATTCTTTTTTTCCAATTAAGGGGCAATTTAGCGCGGCCAATCCACCTAGCCTGCACATCTTTTGGGTTGTGGGGGTGAAACCCACGCAAACACGGGGAGAACAGTGACTCAGAGCCGGGATCGAACATGGGACCTCGACGCCGTGAGGTAGATGGGCTAACCCACTGCGCCACCGTGCTGACGTGTTGGTGGTAACTTGGTAGTATGCTCTTGAGCTTGGCCTGATTGAAGGAGTACTAGAAAAGTACTAGTACTAGTTGAGTTCCCCAGCTACAATGAACAAGGCCTCGGGATGTTTCGTTTCAAGGCTATTTATGGTGGTGAATATTTCGTCCAGTGCGATTTTCACGTTCGCATGGGGTGTTGGGGTAGGTTAGCGATTCAAGTTCCATATGAGGGCAGATGGAGGAGAGTTTGTGTAGGGGCTTTAGTTAGGATGCCTTGGTGAATGCCTTGCTTCCCTTCTCCCCTGCAAGGTTTTCTTCGAACCGGTGGTGGTGTCCACCCTGAGGATATGGAAGGAATTTAGAAAATATTTAAAGCTTAGCTCTATGTCATTGTTGGTCCCTATTTGTGGTAACCATCTTTTTGAACCGTCAAGTTTGGACTCGACATTTAGGTCCCAGGAGGAGAAGGGTCTTGAGAGGTTTGGGTACTTTGGGGAGGGGTGGTTTGCCAGCTTCGAGGAGCTGTCAGTAAAGTTTCAACCTTCTGGGGCCAATTTGTTCCGATACTTCCAGATTCGTAATATTTGCGGAAGAGTTTTTCCTCATTTCCCTTGTCGCCACCACTCCCCATTTTGAGGCGGATTCCGTCTTTAGCCGGGTCTGGTGGGTGGAGTATTTCGGGTATCTGTGGCCAGATCTTATCAGTGGAGTCGACCCGGTGGAGTGAGGCCCTTCGCAGGGTACCCTCCACGTCCTGTGCGTGGCTCAGCCTGATCCAGTTTAAGGTGGTGCATAGGGCTCACCTGACCATGGATAGGATGAGTGGTTTCTGTGTGGGAGTGGAGGATGAGTGTTTTCGGAGGCCAGCTAACTAGACTCATGTTTTGGTGGGTCTCCTTCTTCAACACCATGTCAGTAATTCTTAACCTCGAACTGGGGCCTTGTCCTTTGGTAGCCATCTTTTGGTGGTATCGGACCCGCCAATGCTGCATATCTGCATATGGGGGGGGGGGGGGGGGGGGGGGATGTCCTCGCCTTTGCCTCGTTAATAGCTCCAGAAGCCAGTTCTGCTTGTGCGGCAGTCTCCTACTCTGCCCAGTGCCTGTGACCACATGGAATTTTTGCATTTGTAAAATGTCAAATACACTGTTAGGGGGTCAGAAGACTACAGAAGGGGGTTCATAGACTACAGCTCCGCTTTCAACACCATTATCCTGACAAGATTAATAACCAAACTTTGCAATCTTGAACTTGACCCCTCCCTTAGCAGCTTGATCCTGGACTTCCTCACCAACAGACCGCAATCTGTCAGGATAGGCAACAGCACCTCCTCCACAATAGTCCTCAACACCGGGGCCCGCAACGATGTGTGTTCAGTCCTCTACTGTATTCCGTATACACACATAACTGTGTGGCAAGATTTAACTCCAACTCAATCTATAAGCGTGCGGATGATATGACTGTGGTGGGCCATATCTTAAACGACGACGAATCAGACTACAGAAGGGAGATAAATCACTTGGTTGCATGATGTACTGAAAACAACCTCTCTAAATGTCAGAAAGACCAAGGAACAGATCATCGACTTCAGGAAGCGTAGCACAACACACAGCCCCGTCTGCATCCATGGCTCTGAAGTGGAAATGGTCGATAGCTCCAAGATCCTGGGGGTCACCATCACCAATAGTCAGTCCTTGTCTACTCACGTTGATGCAACAGGCAAGAAAGCCCAACGACATCTCTACTTCCAATGGAAGCTAAATACATTTGACATGTCTGTATCGACTCTCACAAACCTCTACAGATGTGCCATAGAGAGCATCCTATCCGGCTACATCACAGCTTGGTATGGCAACTACTCAGTCCAAGATCGCAAGAAGCTGCAGAGTGTGAACTCAGCCCAACGCTTGTCACCCACACATGTCCCGCTGCCTCAGGAGGGCAGGCAGTATTATCAGAGACCCCTCCCACCCAGGCATTGCCTTCTTCCAGACCCTTCCATCAGGCAGAAGGTACAGAAGTCTGAAGACCCTCACATCCAGACATAGGAAAAGCTTCTTCCCCACAGCTACATGACTCCTCAACGACTCCCCCTCGGACTGATCTGTTTCCTTAAAGAACACTATTAATGAGACTCAATGCTGCTCTTGCTCATGTGATTGCTTTGTTTGGCCCCTTGTTCCGCATTGTAACCAATCACTGTTTGTCGATGTACCATTTGCCAATGTTCTCTGTTGAGTATTCTTTTTGTCTATGTACGTACTGTGTACATTCCCTCGGCCGCAGAAAAATACTTTTCACTGTACTTCGGTACATGTGACAATAAATCAAATCAAAAACAAAATCGGTTGAGGGATTCTACCCGAGATAGCAGCCATTTGTTTCCTTTTTTAAAGACTGAGGTACCGGCAGTTATTGGGGGTGGGGCTTTAGTTTACAGTTGGGTGAGGTGTTTGTTGGATGTGATCTATACTGTTGGTTGTGTTTCTTTGCTGGGAGAGGTGAGTGCACAAAAGGTGTGGCAGGAGTGCCTTTAGACACGGAGTGCTGATTGGAACAGAGTGCATCTGAGTTTAGGTGAGTGACTGAGTTTGGGCGAGTGGCGAGAGAGGGCTGTGTTTTTGTTGGTGTTCGGGTTTTTCCTTGAGGTTCTATAAAAAATAATTTATTTTTTTTAAAATATTTAAATTAATTAACTAGTTGAATATGGCTGGACAGGTGATGTGCTGTTCCTGTATGATGATGGAACTGGTGGATCCCCTTGAGACCGTCAGTGACCACATCTGCAGCAAGTGTTGGCTGCTCGAGGAACTTCGGCTCAGAATTGATGAGCTGGAGACCGAGCTGCACACACTGCGGCACATCAGGGAGGGGGAAAATTACCTGGACGCTTTGTTTCAGGAGGCAGTCACACCCGGTAGAATAAATACTGTTAATTCGGACAGTGGTCAGGGACAGAGTGGTGTGACTGCAAGGGAGGCAGGTAGGGGGATCCTGAGTTTAGGAGTTGAGCCTCAGCCCTTGACCTTGTCCAACAGGTATGAGGTACTTGCTCCCTGTGTGGATAAGGAAGAGGGCTGTAGGAAGGATGCGTTGACTGACCACTGCACCGTGGTACAGGAAGCCATTCAAGAGGAGGGAGCAAAAAGACAAGTGGTAGTTGTAGGGGATTCTATAATTAGGGGGATTGATGGCATCCTTTGTAAGCCAGATCGAGAGTCCCGCATGGTATGTTGCCTGCCCGGTGCCAGGGTGAGGGACATCTCTGATCAGCTTGAAAGGATTTTGGAGAGGGAGGGGGAGGATCCAGTTGTTGTGGTCCACGTTGGGACTAACAACATAGGTAAGACTAGGAAAGAGGACCTGTTTGGGGATTATCAAACACTAGGGACTAAATTAAAGAACAGGTCCTCCAGGGTTATAATCTCTGGATTACTACCCAAGCCATGTGCCATTGGCATAGGGTTGAGAAAATTAGGGAAGTTAACACGTGGCTAAAGGAGTGCTGCGGGAAAGAGGGATTCCATTTCATGGGGCATTGGCATCAGTAGTGGGGCAGGAGGGACCTGTACCGTTGGTACGGTCTTCACCTGAACCATTCTGGGACCAGTGTTCTAGCGAATAGGATAAATAGGTTGGTCACAAGGATTTTAAACTAGCAAGTTGGGGGGGAAGGGAAATGTAAAGCTATGGACAGTATAATGATTAATGGAGATCAAGGCAGCAGGTTACGTGACGGGTTATTATGTAGAGATATGGGTTCAAAGACAAGGAAAATTAGGAGAAAGGGCAAGAGGAAAAATAATTTGCGAAAAGTTACTGATCAAGGTGTTAGGATTCATAACAAAGACATAAAAAACTGCATAAGTATACTTTACCTGAATGTTCGTAGTATACAAAATAAGGTAAATGAGTTGATGGCGCAAATCATCGTGAATGACTATGATTTAGTGGCCATTACTGAAACATGGTTAAAAGATGGTCACGATGGGAGTTAAATATCCAAAGGTATCAGAATATACGAAAGGATAGAATGGATGGTAAGGGCGGTGGTGTAGCTTTGTTGTTTAAGGATGGCACCCGGGCAATAGTAAGGGATGATATTGGTGCTATGGAGGACAAGGTTGAATCAATTTTTGTGGAAATCAGGAATAGTCAGGCGAAAAGGTCACTGATAGGAGTAGTCTATAGGCCACCTTGAGGAGGAGTTTATAGAATATGCCCGGGATAATTTCCTGGAACAGTATGTAATGGAGCCTACAAGGGAACAAGCGGTCCTAGATCTGGTCCTGTGTAATGAGGCAGGATTGATTAATGATCTCATAGTTCGGGAAGGAGCGACCACAATATGGTGGAATTTAAAATACAGTTGGAGGATGACAAGGTAAAATCAAACCTAGTGTTTTGTGCTTAAACAAAGGCGATTACAATGGGATGAGAGAAGAACTAGCTAAGGTAGACTGGGAGCAAAGACTTCATGGTGAAGCAGTTGAGGAACAGTGGAGAACCTTCCGAGCGATCTTTCACAGTGTTCAGAAAAGGTTCATACCAACAAAAAAGAAAGACGGTAGAAAGGGGAAAAATCGACCGTGGACATCTAAGGAGGTGAGGGAGAGTATCAAATTGAAGGAAAAAGCATACAAAGTGGCAAAAATTAGTGGGAGACTAGAGGACTGGGAAGTCTTTAGGGGACAACAGAAAGCTACTAAAAAAGCTATAAAGAAGAGTAAGGTAGACTATGAAAGTAAACTTGCTCAGAACATAAAAGCAGATAGTAATAGCTTCTACAAATATATAAGACAAAAAAGAGTGGCTAAGGTAAATATTGGTCCTTTGGAAGATGAGAATGGAGATTTAATAATAGGAGATGGGGAAATGGCTGAGGAGCTGAACAGGTTTTTTTGGTCAGTCTTCATAGTGGAGGACACAAATAACATGCCAGTGACTGATGGAAATAAAGATATGATAGGTGAGGACCTTGAGGTGATTGTAATCACTAAGGAGGCAGTATTGGGCAAGCTAATGGGGCTAAAGGTAGACAGGTCTCCTGGCACTGATAGAGTGCATCCCACAGTGTTAAAATAGATGGCTAAGGAAATTGTAAACGCACTAGTGATAATTTATCAAAATTCACTAGACTCTGGGGTGGTGCCAGAGGATTGGAAAGTCGCAAACGTGACACCACTGTTTAAAAAAGGTCGGCAGAAAGCGGGTAATTATAGGCCGGTAAGCTTAACTTCGGTTGTAGGGAAAATGCTGGAATCTATCATTAAGGAGGAAATAGCGGAGCACCTGGAAGGAAATTGTCCCATTGGGCAGACGCAGCATGGTTCACAAAGGGTAGGTCGTGTCTGACTAATTTGGTAGAATTTTTTGAGGACGTTACCAGTGCAGTAGATAACGGGGAGCCAATGGATGTGGTATATCTGGATTTCCAGAAAGCTTTTGACAAGGTGCCACACAAAAGGTTGCTGCATAAACTAAAGATGCATGACATAGAGGGTAAAGTGGTAGCATGGGTAGAGGATTGGTTAACTAACAGAAAGCAGAGAGTGGGGATAAATGGGTGTTTCTCTGGTTGGCAACCTGTAACTAGTGGGGTCCCTCAAGGATCAGTGTTGGGCCCGCAGTTGTTCACAATTTACATAGAGGATTTGGAGTTGGGGACCAAGTGCAATGTGTCAAAGTTTGCAGACGACACTAAGATGAGTGGTAAAGCAAAAAGTGCAGAGGATACCGGAAGTCTGCAGAATGATTTGGATAGGTTAGATGAATTGGCTAGTGTCTGGCAGATGGAATTCAATGTTGCCAAGTGTGAGGCTATCCATTTTGGGAGGAATAACAGCAGAATGGATTATTATTTAAACGGTAAGATGTTAAAACATGCTGCTGTGCAGAGGGACCTGGGTGTGCTGGTGCACGAGTCGCAAAAAGTTGGTGTGCAGGTGCAACAGGTGATTAAGAAGGTTAATCGAGTTTCGTTGTTCGTTGCTAGAGGGATGGAGTTCAAGACTAGGGAGGTTATGCTGCAATTGTATAGGGTGTTGGTGAGGCCACATCTGGAGTATTGTGTTCAGCTTTGGTCTCCTTACCTGAGAAAGGACATATTGGCACTGGAGGGAGTGCAGAGGAGATTCACTAGGTTGATCCCAGAGTTATGAGGATTAGATTATGACGAGAGGTTGAGTAGACTGGGACTGTACTCATTGGAATTTAGAAGGATGCGGGGGGATCTTATTGAAACATATAAAATTATGCAGGGAATAGATAGGATAGATGCGGGCAGGTTGTTTCCACTGGCGGGTGAAAGCAGAACTAGGGGGCATAGCCTCAAAATAAGGGGAAGTAGATTTAGGACGGCGTGTAGGAGGAACTTCTTCACCCAAAGGGTTGTGAATCTCTGGAATTCCTTGCCCAGTGGAGCAGTTGAGGCTCCTTCTTTAAACGTTTTTAAGAAAAAGATACCTTTCTAAAGAATAAAGGGATTCGGGGAAATGGTGTACGGGCCGGAGAATGGAGCTGAGTCCACAAAGATCAGCCATGATCTCATTAAATTGCGGAGCAGGCTCGAGGGGCCAGATGGCCTACTCCTGTTCCTAGTTCTTATCTTCTTATGTTTTTATAGTATAACTTTGTAAAATCTGTTTTTATATGGTTGTATTGTTAAAAATTTAAATTCTTCAATAAAAGTATTTTTGTTAAATATGCTACATGAGAACCCTGTTTATTACTGGCTCAGTAATTGCTTAAAATATTTCCATCTGTTTTTAAAATTCATTTCTACAGGGTGTGGGTTTCGCTGGCTAGGCCAGCATTTGTAGCCCATCCCTAATTAGTGGCTCTTGTAGATGGTACACGGCTGCTATTGTTCGGCGGTGGTGGAGGGAGTGAGTGTGTGTGGAAGGGGTGCCAAGTAAGTGAACTGCTTTGTCCTGGTTGGATTTGAGCCCTTGAGTTTGTTGGAGCTGCACTCATCCAGGCAAGTGGTGAGTATTCCATCACACTCTGGACTTGTGCCTTGTAGATGGACAAGATTTTGAGGGGGTCAGGAGGTGAGTTACTCGCTGCAGGATCCCTAATCTTAGACCTGCTCTTGTAGCCACTGTATTTATACAGCTAGTCCAGTTCAGTTTCTGGTCGATGGTAACCCCCTGGATGTTGTGGGGGATTCAGTGATGAGTTAATACCATTTAATATCAAGGTGCGATAGTTTGATTCACTCTATTTTAGGAGGTGGCCATTGTCTGGCACTTGACTTGTGAGATGCAAATGTTACTTCTTCTGGCCGTCAGACAAGACTGAGGTTGCGTTGGGGTGGGGGTGGGGGGGCGGGTGAGGTGTGTGTGCGCGTAGAGGAAGGGACGAAGGACTGGGTGTCGGGGTGAGATAGGGATGTAGGGTTGAAGTAAAATAGGGGTGCAGGGTGAGACGGCAAGTGATTTGGGTGGCGAGGTGAGGAGATAGAGGTGTAGGGGAGCAGTGAGACACCATCACAGAGTTTGATATGTTTATGGTGGGCTATAACTGGGGTGGGGAGGGTTAAAAGCTCAGGTGATGGTTAAACAGAACGCCAAGATTCCATGTTGCAGTTCAATCTTGTGCAGACAGCCAAGGAAGGCCAGCAAAGGAACAAAGTTGATGATGAGGACCAACGTTATTTTTCCTGTAATGGGCGCCACCTCAGCAAATCCCCAAATGGTTATCTTGCGGGCAAAATTCACTTGACTGCTCCAGGGAAGCCAAGGTAACAGGACACACATGTACCTGAGTAAGCAGGTTACCCAGTTGATGTCTATCTTGCCCTCCAAAGGGTCAGAGGCACCTTCATGCAAGACTAGTAAATAAGCAGTGGAAGAGTCTCACAGCACAAAGATTCAATCATCATTCACATTAGGAAAATGAGACTGGACTGGAGATGGAGAGAAGATGGGTAATGTCAAATAAAACACCTGTATATATTCAATAGTAACTTTTAAAAGGAATTGGAGAAATACATGTAAGGAAAACATTTAATAATACTAATCGCTTATTGTCACAAGTAGGCTTCAATGAAGTTACTGTGAAAAGCCCCTAGCAACCACATTCCGTTGCCTGTTCGGGAGGCCGGTACAGGAATTGAACCCGTGCTGCTGGCATTGTTCTGCTTTACAAGCCAGCTGTTTAGCCCACTGTGCTAAACCAGCCCCTATTTGCTGAACCATGGGATTAATTGGATAATTCTATCAAAAAGCTATCCTAGGCACGATGGGCGAAACACCCTCCTGTGTTGTAAAATTTGATGAGCCTATACTCATTTGTGCTGACCAGAGCTCACAAGGAATCAGGCACACAGTGTCTGTACCACACCACAGACCCCCATGAGGGCCACATAACCACACATCCAACCAGCTTTTGTTTTACCCCACCGTGGGATCCTTTTGGCCCCGAGATGAGATTGACAAGCTGCTGTAGCACTGTACCATCCAGGTGGAATCACTCACCTCAGGCAGGGTGATGATGCCTGTTACAGTATCACAGGTAGACAGAGTCTCCTGGAGTTGCCAACTTCAGTCCGGCATATTCCTGGGATCGGCATCACTTGACTTTGCCTGCAACCACTCCACTCCACTCCACCACCGCCCCCCCCCCCCCCTCCCAACCAATGACATGTCCATCTTCGCCATGCCTGCCTTCTCATTCGGAAAATGATCATCTACTTCATGAGCCAACTTGATGTTTGACTCAAACATTTCCTTTATATCCAATAACTCCCAAACAAAAGTGTTCAAAGAATGTGTTTTTAGAAAAACATTTTTTGTTACCTAAATGAATTTCCCCCTGGGCTATTCACGGCAGTTTCCTGCAGGTTAACTTTTAGTTCCTGGCTAACCTAGTGCACCAGGAAGCTGAGGCTTCCACTACTGTGGTGTACTCCGGAATGGAAAACAAAGTCGCTGCTTACACAGATTTGATGAAAACTAAATTTTATTTTATTTGATTCAGAGATCAAAAGCAGTGGGTATTCTGTCGGAATTGTCCCCAGCAATACCACTGCCATAAACAATATCTCCAAAAATACTGGATAAATTTGAACCCACGGTTCAACCTCCACAATCGGTTCCCACAGCCACTGGCTCTTCAACAGAAACTCAATGGGTTCATGTTCGGATAATGCTTCACTGAGAACTGGGAGGGGTGAGGTCACACTCCAGGTCTGTGTGACAAATTAAAATAGGCCCTTATACTACTGAGAGAAATTCAGAGATGATTAAAATTCAGAAAGGATTAAAATTAATTTAAATGAAAAAGTGAGCTATTTCTCAGAGGCAATAAACATAAACATTCTGTTCATTCCAGTCCTTTCCCCAGAGCTTGCCCTTACCCAGTATCATGCTGCTCCCAGTCCCTCATTCCAAATAACAAAACCATACTCTGGCTTGTCTTCCCGACGTGGTACTGCTGCCTCACAGCACTAGGGACCCGGATTCAATTCCAGCCTTGGGTGACTGTCTGTGTGGAGTTTACATATCCCCGTGTCTGCGTGGGTTTCCTCCGGATGCTCCGGTTTCCTCCCACATCGAAAGATGTGCAGGTTAAATGGATTGGCCAGGTTAATTTGCCTCTTAGTGTCCAAAGGTGTGTAGGTTAGGTGGCTAGGCCAGGCTAAATTGGCCCTTAGTGTCCAAAGTTTTGTATGTTTGGGGTGCTTTTTCAGAGGGCTAGTGCAGACTCAATGGGCTGAATGGCCTCCCTGCACTGTAGGAATTCTATGGAACTGTCAAACTTCAAAAATCTAATTCTAAATACCCCTCTTACAGAACTCAAAAACACCACACACTGATCCCCAACAGATTAAACCATCAATCCACTACACGGGAACCATACACGCCCTCACTGAATCCCATCCTCAACACGCAGATTCCCAATCTGCCCTCCGTTTGTCCACCACTGAGCCCTTCCCCTTCCCACAGCCGCACAGTCATTCACACTCCCGTGGTCACCCGGGCTTCCCATTCTTCCCCCCACCGCCTGTACAAATACCCGGTTCCCCCTCACTCTTGTACAAATCCTGCCCTTCCCCCCTCATGAACACACGACCCACCTCCCCTCGTGCAAACACCCGGCCCCTCCATAGCCCCAGCTCCTCCCACACTCTTGTACAAACATCCAGATCTTCCCCTGTAAAAACTCTCTGCCCCCTGCTCACACCACCCCGCCCCATATCAGACAATTGAGCCCCTCCCACCTGTTAACACCAGGCCCTACCCTACCCCACCACCCCACTGTACCAGTCACCCACAGATCCTCCCTTTTACCCTGTATCAGAAACCTGGCCCTCTCCCTAGAATCAGATACCCCCAGTATTAAATGCTCCCACCAGACTCAAGAGTGTTTTCCCCTATCCACATTCAGGACTGCTCTATGGGAAATATGACTTAATAAAATGAGGAGCTCCTAATCAGCTTCCCCCATAATAAAAACCTCTCTGTGCAGCTCCCTCCTGAGCTTCCAAACACGGGGGAATTCTGGAGTGCGCAGGAACCTGTGAGAACCCCTCATCTTATCCCACCAGTGCCGATAGGATGTGACATCAGTGCAGATGCAATATGCATCAAATGTTTGGGCAAAGCGTTGGTCAGTCTGGAGATAGTTCAGGCAGCGCTCAGCTCTTGGACGACTGGCTTGCTATTCATAGCAAAGCAGTCCATCACAGTTAAAGTACAAACTGTCCTAATTTTTTTTTAAAACAGTGACCGCAGCACAGAGATGCTCTCCTTTAGGCTGACTGAAATCTCCTCAAGAGAGTTACTGGGGTAGTGTCTACGTTCTTGAGTTATAGGTAACCAGCAACAGGCAAGTCACTCTCTCTCCCCTATGGGCTTCTCTGCCAGTTGTTAAGTGTTGAGCTTGGTTCTGTAACTCTAGTGTGAGGAAGCAATGACAAAACGAAGAAAGCAGTGCTTGTAATCGCCATAGGGAATGATAGAGAAAAGTAGTCTTGTGTTTTCAAGCTTTGGCCTTGTGCACGTCTCTGGGAATTCAAGTCTCGGCCTACTGCAGGCTCTCCCAGCCTCAGCCCCTCTTGTGCTCTCAGAATACTGGAAACCGCCTCATTGTGCAATGGCTTGCTGTGCCCGACACTGGTTCCCCACAGAGAGGACGGTCACAGCTTTAGTGAACAACCTGATCGCCAGGAGTGACGACATTGGAGAGGCGTGAGGCAGAAGTGTGCAGAGAAACGCACTAATCACACGAGCACACGCCATGGGCCAATCCTACAGTAGAGATGGCAGGAAGGCCAAGAGGCTTAGTCGTTCATTGACGTACAGAAGCATGGCATGATGGTAGCAACCATCACATCAGCAAGAAGACAGAGGTCCGCCCCAATGTGTAAACGCTAGGCCGCATTGATTAACTGCTGCTGGAGGAAGTGATGGATCTGCTCAAAGCTGGGTCGGTCCTTGATGTCTCTATTCCAGCAGCTAACCATTAAATCAAAGATCCGTTTCGGGGACACGGTTGGCTGCGACAGGTAGATCTGTGGAGAGAGAAAGGGGCGACAGAATGGTAAGAAATGCATAGTGGACCAAGATTCCCTGTCTCACAGTACCTGACACAGTGACAGCCCACTCTAAACTAGTATTAACTGTGGTACCCGACACAATGACAGCCCACTCTAAACTAGTATTAACTGTGGTACCCGACACAATGACAGCCCACTCTAAACTAGTATCAACTGTGGTACCTGACACAGTGATGGCCCATTCTAAACTTTCAACTGTGGTAACTGAGAGGGGGAAGGGGTGGGAATGGGTGCATATCAGGTAACCAGTGTAGTATTGAGGGAGTGCCATTTCAGAGATGCCATTTATTGACTGAGAACATATACCAAGGGCCTATCTGCCCTCTCAGCTAGAGGTACCATAGTTGATAATAGTTTAAAGTGGGCTGTCATTATGTCAGGTACAAGATCTCGTGGCACTCTTTCAAGAGCCAAGGAATTGTCCCCAGTGTCCTGGCCAATATTTATCTCTCAAACAACATCACTAAAATCAGATAATCTGGGCATAATCACATTGCTGTTTGTGGAAGCCTGCTGTGTAAATGGATTGTACCATTGTAACATTGACTACAATTCAAAAGTAGTTCATTGACTGTAAAGCACTTCGGAAAGACCCAAACAAAATAAAAGTTTTTTTTTCTTGTTTTTCAAAGACAGGCAAGTACAAAACGTCCAGCACCCAACGCTGCCCACGGTTTCCTCACCTGCCGCCCTTGATTCCGGAAGAATTCCCCTGTATTCTCAATGATCTGCTCGTCAGAATGAAGGGAATATGGTTGTTCCTTACAGAAGGTGAACATCTCCCACATTGTCACTCCAAAGGCCCAGACATCGCTGGCCGTGGTGAATTTTCCCTGCAATGACATGCTGTTAGCTCAGTGTCAGTCCCACCGCATGCAAGACATGTCTTTCCCACTCCAAACCTCCCCACTCGTCATCACACACGTACATGTGCTCACATCATTCATACACACACTTTCACACAGCTTCAGCTAAAACCCGTATTCATGTTGTACTTAAATATTCCAATTTTCTCTGTAATATGTATATTGACTGGGATGTGAAGAGTTAACAAGTTAATGATAACACTAGAGGGAACCACGGAACAGTCATATAAATATTATGTGACTATGGGATTCTGGGATTAGATGATTAGGAGTTGAGTTCAGAGAGAGCTGGATAAGATAGTCAGGCATAGAGAGCAGTTGTATACTTGAGAGTTCTGTAAGTTGAGATAGCATAGTTTTATCCAATAACCTTCTACTTTAGGAATGTGAATGAATCTTAGTAGTGTAATAAATTTATAGTTTTGTTTGTTAACAAAGCTTTGTGTTCTTTATTCAACACTACGCATCCGAGCCATCTAGGTAAAGCAGAATAGAGAATACAACATGGTACAAGGAGTGGACAGCTTTAAATGTTAATGTACCATGCTACAATATGGTACCAGAAGTGATCATAGAGCAGATTCGTCAGGTTTAGGGAGAAAGAAAGAATCTCCATTCAAAGAAAAAAATGTTTGCAGCATGCAACAAGAAGAAAATATTAACAAATCTAAAACTAAAGAAGATAAATCCTACATTGAAGAATATCATTCAGATATGGCAGAGATATTCGGTTTCGATGATTAATCTGTTAGTAACAAGATTGAAAAGCTAAATAGCACTCTACTAATGGTAGATGAATCCAATACATTGATAGAATTGCATACCGTTGATATATAGGATAGCAGTAACCTGACAAATGAACGACCAGAAGAGAAAGACTCCACAAGGAGAGCAATGAAAGACTCCACATAGAGAGCACGGATAGACTCCAGGGAGAGCAATGAGACTCCAGAGACACAGCAATGAGACTCCAGAGAAAGAGCAATGAATGACTCCAGAGAGAGAACAATGAATGACTCCAGAGAGAGAGCAATGAAAGAAGACTATGACAGACTATCTAGTTTAGTTCCTGAGCCAGAAGAAGACTATGAAGGTCTATTTAGTTTATTTGATCAACAAAAAGAAGGCAATGAAGGTCTAACCACTGTATTTGCGAATAATGACAAAGTGATCACAGTAGCATAAAAGCGATGCAGGACAAAAGCGAGACTGACAGATCTCAGCTGGACTGTATAACAAAACATGACAATCAGAGTACAACAATGAATGAATCATTTGAGAACACATCAATTGTGAACAACCTACAAGAAAATGATATCTTTGAGAAGTTGACTCCAGAAGAGGAGCACCAAGAATCAAAGATAAATCAGATCATCCAGAAGGGACTGATGTCGCAAAGCTCAACAATGCCTCAGATTATCCACAGGAACCAGAGATCATAAAGTGCAACAAAACATCAGATAATACAAAGGACACTGATACTAAAAAGTTTGAAAATGAATCAAACAATCCAGAAGGAACAGTTCTTGAGCACAAAAAGAGAAATTACGGAACAACAGACTGTACACAATAGTACGACTCGGAAATCGAAGGACAACTGAACAGCACAGTCCAAAGCAATGACAAGAAAGTGTTTGAACTCACAGTCACACTTGACAGACCATACGGTATGGAAAGCACTCCACATGGCAACTGAGCAAGGTACTGCAACCGAGCAAGGTACTGCAGGACAGTGTGTCAAACACAGCTACCGGTCGAGGTAGAACAAACAAATGCGTATGTAGATAATACAAAATTTGTGCATAATGGCACCAATGTCAGGAAGAACAGGACATTGTTTAGACAAAAAAGAAGTCATGCCAACGAATTTAATGAGTTCGTATTTGCTCAAAGACCAAAAAGCAAACCAGTTTTTAAGGAAAAGGACACACAAAATCAACACCACAAACACAGAAAAAAGACCAAGTCAGAGAACAAAAGTGGTTCAAACAGTCAAACACCTAATCGATTTGAACTGATGACTTGTTGGTACTTCAATTACAACTACACGAGTGAAGACGAGTTCCTTCACGTACCAGCCTCCCCGAACAGGTGCCGGAATGTGGCGACTAGGGGCTTTTCACAGTAACTTCATTTGAAGTCTACTTGTGACAATAAGCAATTTTCATTTTTCAAGACTGAGTACAGATTCAATTTGTGGACTGTAAAAAGTTTTTTTTTAAATTGTTAACTACTTTACAATTTGAGTACTCAATTACATGTAAAATGCTTCTTACTCGACATATTTTTGTAGAAATCTCCAAACATCTTTGAAAAAAAAAGGGGATGTAATATGTATATTGACTGGGATGCAAAAAGTTAACAAGTTAATGATAATGATTCGTACCACTAGAGGGAACGACAGAACAGTCATATAAATATCATGTGACATGGGAATTCTGGGATTAGATGATTAGGAGAGAGCTGGATAAGATAGTCAGGCATAGAGAGCAGTTGTATACTTGAGAGTTCTGTAAGTTAGAGATAGCATAGTTTATATACAATAACCTTCTATTTTAGGAATGTGAATGAATCTTAGTAGTGTAATAAATTCATAGTTTAGTTCGTTAACAAAGCTTTGTGTTCTTTATTCAACACTACACATCCGAGCCATCCAGGTGAAGCAGAATAGAGAATACAACACTCTCCTGTCCAGCTTTTCATCTTTCATCCTCTATAAACTTCAACTCATCCAAAACACAACATGCTACCATATGCTATCTTGCATCAATACTGCTGACCTGGCTCCCACTCAGTCAACATGTCAAAGGTTTTCAAATTCCTTCCTATCTCTGTAATCCGCTCCATTGCAACAAACCCACGGGATCGCTGTGCTCCTCCAAGTCTGGCCTCTTGTGCTTCCCCCAATTTTCGTTACTCCACCACTGGCAGCCTCGTCTTCAGCTGACTGGGCCCCAAGCTCTGTAATACCCTCCCGAAAACTCTATTCTCTCCGCCTCTCTTTACACTTCTTTCTCCTTCTTAGAAGTTACCTCTTTGACAAAGCTTTCAAGCAATTTACTAATATTACTACTTTTAGCACATTAGCTTTTGTCTGAATACTCTTCTGACCCGAACCATGGTAGGTTTTCCTATGTTAAAGAACAATGGCACTGTAGTGTTTACCAATTCAGGATGGAGAGGGGAGGTGGCTGATTACAGGCTGGCACTCACCAGCAGAATACTTTCCCATGCCATCCAGCGAATAGGCAGCACAGCACGGCCCTGGATCCGGTAGTAGTCACCGCTGTACAGGTTGCGGCTCATGCCGAAGTCGGCTATCTTGATGGTGCAGCAGTTCCCAACCAGGCAGTTGCGTGTTGCGAGGTCCCGGTGTACGACGTTAAGGGAGGAGAGATATCTCATACCAGAGGCGACCTGGGTCATCATGTGCAGGAGGGACCGGTAGCTGAGCAAGGGGAAAAAAGGATAGAGTGAAAGTCTTAGCCATTGGGCCAGCCAAGAAGCACAGCATTGCTGGGGGTTGGCAGAGCCTCACTGTTAGGTTTATATAGTCACATGTCCCATTGCCCTTACAGATATTAGGGCGTAGTATCAAAACACTTCACTTCGATTAAAAGTTTGAGCACTAGGAAAAATTGGTTCATGATTTTTCCTATAAAAAGTCACCATAGTCCCAGATGACCATAGGCTGCTTTCCCCTTTGAGGGGGAGAGCTGACTGGTGGTGATTTAATCTGAGGATCACCACACCTCAGGCGAGGGATGATATTGAGAAGGCGGAGCCTTCATTAACAACCTCAGCCAGTACGGGAATTGAACCCGCGCTGTTGGCCTTGATCTGCATCATGAACCAGCTGTCCAGCCAACTGAGCTAAACTGGCCCTGATTTTCCCTACAGCTCACACAAAATATTCCTCATTTTGATCGCAAAACGTCTTGATTTCTTATGCCAGTCTCAGAAGCAGTGGAAGGAAATTAGCAGGAACTCCAGTGTGCTGTCATTTTATGGGTTGAGTACAATAATAATAATCTTTATTGTCACAAGTAGGCTTACATTAACACTGCAATGAAGTTACTGTGAAAAGTCCCTAGTCGCCACATTCTGGCTCCTGTTCGGGTATACGGATGGAGAATTCAGAATGTCCAAAATACCTAACAATGTGTCTTTCGGGACTTATGGGAGGAGACCACGGAGACACAGGCGGAACGTGCAGACTCCGCACAGACAGTGACCCAAGCCGGGAATCGAACCTGGGACCCTGGCGCTGTGAAGCAACAGTGCTAACGACTTCCTGTGTCTACACTTGATACAGCTGTTGGTAGCTTTTAGTACTTGTTGGCTATGTTTTTGGTACCTCCTCCATTTCCAATCTTCATCAGAAATGAAAAGTACACCTTGGAATCCATTCAGCCATCAACACACTCCCCCACACGTGGCTGGTATATCTATGTTTTTTTTGGCAGTGAAATGAAAATCACTTATTGTCGTCACAAGTAGGCTTCAATGAAATTACTGTGAAAAGCCCCTAGTCGCCACATTCCGCCGCCTGTTCGGGGAACATCCTCTCCCAGCATCTCCCAGTGTTTGAACTCTTTTAATATAGATGGAATAATCCAGTCCATCTCTATTCAATAAACTAACATGCCTATCCTCGTTCCTGTAATAACACTGTTCAGTGCAAGTGACCAGTTCTCTACTGCTCCCTCACCAGCCCATTGAGTAGCTCTCCTGCCTCACTGAACTGGTGCTGCACAATCTTTTAGATGGGGCATTAAACCAAGGCCTCTTTTTCCCTTTCGGGGTGAATCTGATGGCTCTATCTGCAGAAAAGCAGGATGTCCTGGCAATACTTAAACCTCAAGCAATGTCACCAAAAGACAGATTAATTGGGCCTCACTCATGATGTCGTGGGATCCTGTTATGTGCAAATTGTTTGTTGGAATTTCCTTCATTATAACACAACAAATATATTCATTGTCTGTGAAATGCTTTGGGAAATGTTGAGGATGATGTAGAAATACACTATTTTGTGTACTGCATTGTCTCTCCCATTGCTTACTCCTACCTGACACTAGGGATGTTCTTTGCCAGGGTGAAGTGGTTCTCCAGCTCCCGCTGGCACAGGAATTGGTTCAGGTCCCCGTTCTCCATGTACTCGGTGACCATGCAGAGTGGATCATCGCGGGTACAGACTCCAAGAAGCCTGATAATATTCGGGTCCTTCAGCCGCGACATGATCTTCATCTCTTTGAGAAAGTTATTCCTGGAAGGGACGCACAGATGTTGGTTATAACCGGTTGCTCTTGCATTCATTCAGCTCCGATCTCGGAGGACATCATCCATCATGACATCCTCTCCCAGCATCTCCACTGTTGCCTTGGATATTGAATGGCACAGTCTGCCATTCACAGTCATCACATAAGATTACATAGAATATATGGCACACAAACACCATTCAGAACAACCAGTCCATGCCAGTGTTTATGATCCACTCGAGCCTCCCATCTTTTCTCATCTAAATCCACCATCGGAATCCTCATTCCCTTCTCCCTCAGATACTCGTCTCGTTTCCCCTTAAATACATTGACACTATTCACTTCAACCACTCCGTGATAGTGAGTTCCACATTCTCACCACTCTTAACATTCTCTCTCTATCCACTCCATCAAAACCTTTCAGAATTTTAAAAACCTCTATTAGGTCACCCCTCAGCCTTCCTTTATCAAGAGAAAAGGGGGTCTAGCCAATCAATCCTTTCCTCACAGGAGAACTCCCAGAGCCCAAACCTTTCCACCTGGGGTCATTTTAAACCTCGCAGGTGCCATCTGTGTATCAGCCCCAGACTCCTGAGCAAGTGGGGATCAGCTGGCTGCTCAGGTTCCTGCTTCCTCCGCGCCTCCCCCCTCACAGTTTACTCAGCCAATCACAACACGTCGCAGGTCGAAGGGTGAGCAGCAATGTCCTGGAGCACCTACCGGGCGTTTGTTGTGGCATCTGACCTCAGCATCTTCACAGCCACAAGGACCGGCCGGTGTCCTGTATTAAAGAGGAAGTCGGGTTGCAGACTCGCTGCCTCACATAAGTGGACCTGGAGAAAGAGAACAACTTCATCACTCACCATCAGTCCCAGCAATACACAAACTGTCTTCCGGACTGACCCTTCCCTGCTGCCCTCTGACCGACCCTCCCCCAAGCTGTGCCGGTTGACCTTCCCAAGCTACCCCCACCGACTGACCCATCCCACCCCCAACTGACCCTCCCTGCTTCCCCCAACTGGTATGGCAACTGGTGGAATTTGAATTCAAATAGTTAAAAGTGGAAATCTGGAATTGAAAGCTAGTCCCAGTAATGATAACCCTGATTGTGTAAAACCCTTCTGGTTCACTAACGTCCTCTGGAGAAGGATAACTCTCATCCTTACTGTTGTCATAGAATTTACAGTGCAGAAGGAGGCCATTCGGCCCATCGAGTCTGCACCGGCTCTTGGAAAGAGCAACCTACCCAAGGTCCACACCTCCACCCTATCCCCATAGCCCAGCAACCCTACCCAACACTATGGGCAATTTTGGACACTAAGGACAATTTAGCATGGCCAATCCGCCTAACCTGCACATCTTTGGTCTGTGGGAGGAAACCGGAGCACCCGGAGGAAACCCACGCACACACGGGGAGGATGTGCAGACTCCGCACAGATAGTGACCCAAGCCGGAATCGAACCTGGGACCCTGGAGCTGTGAAGCAATTGTGCTATCCACAATGCTACCGTGCTGCCCTGTTCTTCCTTTTGATTTATTTTTGTTCCCACTTCTTATTTTTTCTTTCTTGTTTTCGTTGTTCCGGGGATCGTTAATCGAGATATACCTTTAAGTTGAGCGGAGGAAGCACAGAATTCAAAGTTTCAAATAAGTTAACAATTGGGAGACTACTTCCTCAAGTTTTGTATTTAGCAAAGGAAATCCCAGAATTTCTGGCACCCAGAAAATTGGAGGGATTTGGTTCAATTGGTTGGCTGGCGGCCAATGGTTTGGCCACGGACAGTGTTCTGCCTGGCAACAATTGGTTCCTGTAGGCAGGATTTTCCATAGAGAACCCAGCAAAGTCATGAGACCCTCGAAGTAAGAAGTTGTGTTTTCACCCTCTCTGCTGTTGGCTGCCTGCTGTCTCTACGAATCTACAAGCGCAAGAAAAGATAACATCCAACTAAAGGCCTAAGCTGGAGAAAGGAGTGAACTGGAAGATATCCAACTGAAGTCAATGATCCCCATCTTTTATTTTTTAATCAGTATTTTCTACCCTCTCCACCACCCTTTCCCTCTATGTTGTCTGTTTGTGAGTGGAGTGAATTAAAAAGGTAGGGGTTGAGAATCAGATAGCAGTCAATCAGTTGTATTGTTGCCTATTTATTACTAATTACTGTTAAATAATAAAAGGTTATTTGTGTTAAAATTTACAAACTTGGTGGCTGTATTTAATCCTTTATAGCTAAAGGAATAGAGCATAAAAGTAGGGAAGTGTTGTTGCAACTCCGCACCAGAAGTACAGTGTACAGTTTTGGTCCCCTTTTTTGAGAAGAGATGTAGTTGCATTAGAGGCAGTTCAGAGGAGGTTCACTAGATTGATTGTAGAGATGAGAGGTATGTCTTATGAAGAGATGAGAAGTTTAAGCCTATACTGTCTAGAGTTCAGAGGAATGAGGAGAGATCAAACTGAGGTACATAAAATGATAAAAGATATTGACAAAGTAGATGTATGGTGGATGCTTTCTCTTGTGGGGCATTCTAGAACAAGAGGTCACAGTTTTAGCATAAGGGGTAGCAGATTTAAAACAGACGAGAAAAAAATTCTTCTCTCAAAAGGGTCATAAATCTGTGGAATTCACTACCCCAGAGTGATGCCGTTACAGTGAGTAAATTTAAGGAGAGGGACAGATTTTTAATTAGTAATGGTTTGAAGGGTTATGAAGATCAGGCAAGAAAGTGGAGTTGAGGCCAAGATGAGATCAGCCACGATCGTAGTGTAAGAGTCCTTCCTGTTTATTCCCCTTCCCTTTTCTTTTATTTTGCCATTCCTATTTTGATCCATTAATGATTAATGGACATGTCTCTTTAAATCAAGCAGCCTGCATCTTTAATTCAGGCAGAAGAATCCAGAAGTTACAGGAGAGATCACTTTGCTGGTCTGTTCTGATTTGAACAAGAGACCACAGACTTGACGGCACCAGTGAGAGAGATGGGTTGAGTTATGGGTTGAGTTTGATGGATGGCTGATGGCCAAATGATTTGACCCAAAAGGCCTTACTCTGCCTGGTAACATGTGGTGATTGGATTATATCCCAGTGGAATGCTTTTCAGAATCCCAAGGAGTTTCAGTTTTGATCATGGCAGCACAAAGAAAGGGTCTGCTTCTCTCTATCCTCAAAATCTCTCTCCAGAAAGCTTTCTGTGAGTGCTGTATTACTGAAACTACAGAGGCCTGAGTACAAATCACGAACTGAAAGCAAAGTTTGGGGAGAAGTAAGGTGCCTCTCCAGCAAAGCAGTTGTGATCGCTGTATACATGAACTTGCAGATAGACCATTACAGGCTGCAAAATAAAGACCAGAAACTGCAAGCTTGCTGTGAAGGAAGGTGTGCTGAAAAACCATTACCTGAAAGAAACACTATTTTTCCTTTTTTTTTTTTTTTTACTCCTTTCCATCCTTTTCTATTTGTCTGTATTGTGAGTATGTGTGTAGAGGATGGGGGGGGGGGGGGGCAAGTTACAGTGAGAAGTTAGGAATTGGTTAATCAGTGCATTTGCTGCATAGTTCATTATAGTTGTTATAAATAAACAATAATTGTGTTTAAACTTACAAACCTCGTGACTGTAATTATTGGGCAGCCAAGGACCAAAGACTTTGGGTACTTTTGTAAAAATTATTGGTTAATTCACTTGCATTGTGACTCCGGGACAAGTGAGGCTGGAATTGGTCGCACACTTGCCCAGGGTCTTATAACAATATTGAATGGAGGAACAGGCTCGAGAGGCTGAATTGCCCATTCCTGCTCCTAGTTCTTATGTTCTAATCAGGATCAAATCAAAGACATTGGATATTTAAGTAATCATAGAGTCCCCCGCCCTACCCCAGTAACCCCACCTAACCTGCACATCTTTGAACTCTGGGTGAAACCTGAGCACCCGGAAGAAACCCACCCAGACACAAGGAGAATGTGCAAACTCCACAGAGACAGTCGCCCAAGGCAGGAATTGAACCTGGGTCCCTGGCACTGTGAGGCTGCAGTGCTAACCACTATGCCACCCTGTAACTTTGTAACTTTACTTTCATCTGTGTTGCTAATCCAGATCAAGTGGGGCTGGAATTGACCGCGCACAAGCCCACTCTGGCCTACATTTGAATTCAGACTCCCAACAATGCGGTTGATTCTTAACTGCCCTCTGCATATAGCCACTCAGTTCAAGGGCTGTTAGAGTTGGGAAACACATTCTGCCGCAGTGACATCCACATCTCAAAGAATGAAAAAATACCAACTAACTGACCCACTCACCTGGCCCCATTCACTCTGAATGAGCACGCCCACCCCCAGTCATCCTTATTGAACTACCACTCACCATCAGCTGACTCTTCCTCACTCCTCTCATTGTTCCCAATTAACCTATCCTGTTGCCAAATCACCCACTCTCTCGTTAATAGTCATCACTCATTCTCAGGGACTTACACAGTCATCTATCCTCAAAATGCCTTTTGGACTCTTGTAACGGCTTGTTCCATCAGGAGCAGTGTGTTAGCGTGTACCACAGTTACACAACAGGTAGGAACTAGGTCTTTGTGCAGTGTTAAAAAGCCACTCACCTCCCCGAACTGCCCCTCCCCCAGCTTCTCCTTGAAGTGCAACTGATGTCGGGAGATCTCCTCCACAGCCAGTTCCATCTTAATGAGGGAGTCCACGGTGAGTGCAGGAACTGCGTATGTGTTGTTTCCAGTCACACCCTGCAGACTGACTATATCAGCCTCTGCGTAATGTGGGACGTTGCTCTGGAAACCCTGGTGTGGAGTGGTCTTTGTTAGATCAGGTTCTGCGTAGTCCCCACTGCATGCTGGGAAAAGGACACATGGGAAAGTTAGCATTCCAAATGGGTAGGCAGTGATGAAAGATGCCAAGTTTACCAGTTCCCTCCACCATCATTCTCAACCCACTTAACTTTTCTTCCAGTTCCTCACAGTCAACCCTTCCCTATTGGGTCTCAATGAGAGAATTGGGGTCGGGGATGGGCTGTGACAGGAAAGTTAGGGTCAGGGGATGGGCTATGACAGGAGAGTTAGGGTCAGGGGATGGGCTGTGACAGGAGGGTTCAGGTCAGGAGGTGGAATGTGACAGGAGAGTAAGGTGTCAGGAGGTGGGCTGTGACAGGAGAGTTAGGGTCAAGGGGTGGAATGTGACAGGAGAGTTAGGTGTCAGGAGGTGGGCTGTGACAGGAGAGGTAGGGTCATTGGATCGGCTGTGACAGGAGAGTTAGGGTCAGGGGATGGGCTGTGACATGAGAGTTAGGTTCAGGGGATGGGCTGACAGGAGAGTTAGGGTCGGGATGGGCTGTGACAGGAGAGTTAGGGTCAGGGGGTGGGCTGTGACAGGAGAGTTTGTGTCAGGGGGTGGGCTGTGACAGGAGAGGTTGTGTCAGGGGGTGGGCTGTGACAGGAGAGGTTGTGTCAGGGGGTGGGCTGTGAGAGGAGAGGTTGTGTCGGGGGGTGGGCTGTGACAGGAGAGGTTGTGTCAAGGGGTAGGCTGTGACAGAGGTAGGGTCAGGGGGTGGGCTGTGACAGGAGAGGTAGGGTCAGGGGATGGGCTGTGACAGGAGATTTGGTCAAGGACTGGGCTGTGACAGGAGAGGTAGAGTCAGGGACTGGGCTGTGACGGGAGGGGCTGTGACGGGAGAGGTAGGGTCCGGGAGGGGCTGTGACGGGAGAGGTAGGGTCCGGGACTGGGCTGTGACGGGAGAGTTATGGTTAGGGACTGGGCTGTGACGGGAGAGGTAGGGTCAGGGTGTGGGCTGTGACAGGAGAGATAGGGTCAGGGACTGGGCTGTGAAGGGAGAGTTAGGGTCAGCTCTGACAGAAGAGGTAGGGTCAGGGACTGGTATGTGTCAGGAGAGAGAAGGTCAGGGACTGGTCTGTGACGGGAGAGTTAGGGTCGGGGGTGGGTTGTGATGGGGCGGTTAGGGTGTAGGGGGATGGACTGTTATGGGTGAATTAGGGTTTCGGAATGGGCTGTGATGGGAGGGTTAGGGTGTCGGGGACGGGCTGTGATGGGAGGGTTAGGGTGTGAGGGACGGGCTGTGTTGGGAGGGTTAGGGTGTCTGAGGATGGGCTATGATTGGAGAGTTAAGGTATTGGGGATGGGCTGTGATGGGAAGGTGAGGGGGCCAGGGGATGTGCCGTGACAAGCGGGTTAGGGTGTCGGGTTGGGCTGTGATAGCGGGGTTGGGGGGTTGGAGGATGGGCCTCATGTCACTAAATGGCCTTTTCTTTTTTTCTCATGTAGGGAAACATAAAATAAGAAATAGGAGCAGGAGTGGACTATTCAGCCCCTTGAGCCTATTGCACCATTTAATCGGATCATGGCTGGTCTGATTGTGTCCTTGACGCCTTTTCCTTCTCTGCTCCCATAACGCTCAAATACCTTGATCAAAAGTCTGTTTAAATCAATCTTTAATATGTTCAATGATCTGGTCTCCAATACGCCCGGGGAGAAATTAATTCAAAACACTAACCCTCAAGAGTAAGAATTTCTCATCGGACTTATTTTTAAATCCCGATTTCTAGTTTTTCCACCCCCCGCCCGAGGGAAAACATCCTCTCAACATCTGTCAACCGCCACTCAGAATCTTACATGTTTCAATAAGATCACCTCCTAATTCGAAACTCCAATGAGTATAGGCCCAACCTTTCTTGAGACAACCCCTTCCTCGCAGGAATCAACCTAGTGAACCTTCTCTGAACTGCTTCCAATATAAGTATTTCACTTTGTAAATACGGGGACCAAAATGCACACAGTTTAGGTGTAGTCTCACCAATATTCTGTAGTTATAGCAAGACTTCCCTTTATTATATTCCATCCCCTTTGCATTAAAAGCCAACATTCCATTTGCCTTCCTAATTACTCGTTATGCTTTGTGATTCATATACAAGGACACCGCAGCATTCAGCTGTCTCACTATTTAAATGATTTTCTGCTTTTCTAGTCCCCTCGAGCAAGGAGGGGACATGAGAAGTATTTGGCAGGAAGGATCAAGGAAAACCCAAAAGCTTTCTATAGGTATGTCAGGAATAAGTGAATGACTAGGGAAAGAGTAGGACCAGTCAAGGACAGGGATGGGAAATTGTGTGTGGAGTCTGAAGAGATAGGCGAGATACTAAATAAATATTTTTCTTCAGTATTCACTCAGGAAAAAGATAATGTTGTGGAGGAGAATGCTGAGCCCCAGGCTAATAGAATAGATGGCATTGAGGTACGTAGGGAAGAGGTGTTGGCAATTCTGGACAGGCTGAAAATAGATAAGTCCCCGGGACCTGATGGGATTTATCCTAGGATTCTCTGGGAGGCCAAGGAAGAGATTGCTGGACCTTTGGCTTTGATTTTTATGTCATCATTGGCTACAGGAATAGTGCCAGAGGACTGGAGGATAGCAAATGTGGTCCCTTTGTTCAAAAAGGGGAGCAGAGACAACCCCGGCAACTATAGACCGGTGAGCCTCACGTCTGTAGTGGGTAAAGTCTTGGAGGGGATTATAAGAGACAAGATTTATAATCATCTAGATAGGAATAATATGATCAGGGATAGTCAGCATGACTTTGTGAAGGGTAGGTCATGCCTCACAAACCTTATTGAGTTCTTTGAGAAGGTGACTGAACAGGTAGATGAGGGTAGAGCAGTTGATGTGGTGTATATGGATTTCAGCAAAGTGTTTGATAAGGTTCCCCACGGTAGGCTATTGCAGAAAATACGGAGGCTGGGGATTGAGGGTGATTTAGAGATGTGGATCAGAAATTGGCCAGCTGAAAGAAGACAGAGGGTGGTGGCTGATGGGAAATGTTCAGAATGGAGTTCAGTCACAAGTGGAGTACCACAAGGATCTGTTCTGGGGCCGTTGCTGTTTGTCATTTTTATCAATGACCTAAAGGAAGGCGCAGAAGGGTGGGTGAGTAAATTTGCAGACGATACTAAAGTCGGTGGTGTTGTCGATAGTGTGGAAGGATGTAGCAGGTTACAGAGGGATATAGATAAGCTGCAGAGCTGGGCTGAGAGGTGGCAAATGGAGTTTAATGTAGAGACGTGTGAGGTGATTCACTTTGGAAGGAATAACAGGAATGCGGAATATTTGGCTAATGGTAAAGTTCTTGAAAGTGTGGATGAGCAGAGGGATCTAGGTGTCCATGTACATAGATCCCTGAAAGTTGCCACCCAGGTTGATAGGGTTGTGAAGAAGGCCTATGGAGTGTTGGCCTTTATTGGTAGAGGGATTGAGTTCCGGAGTCAGGAGGTCATGTTGCAGCTGTACAGAACTCTGGTTCGGCCGCATTTGGAGTATTGCGTACAGTTCTGGTCACCGCATTATAGGAAGGACGTGGAGGCTTTGGAGCGGGTGCAGAGGAGATTTACCAGGATGTTGCCTGGTATGGAGGGAAAATCTTGTGAGGAAAGGCTGATGGACTTGAGGTTGTTTTCGTTGGAGAGAAGAAGGTTGAGAGGAGACTTAATAGAGGCATACAAAATGATCAGGGGGTTGGATAGGGTGGACAGTGAGAGCCTTCTCCCGCGGATGGAAATGGCTGGCACGAGGGGACATAACTTTAAACTGAGGGGTAATAGATATAGGACAGAGGTCAGAGGTAGTTTCTTTACGCAAAGAGTAGTGAGGCCGTGGAATGCCCTACCTGCTACAGTAGTGAACTCGCCAACATTGAGGGCATTTAAAAGTTTATTGGATAAACATATGGATGATAATGGCATAGTGTAGGTTAGATGGCTTTTGTTTCGGTGCAACATCGAAGGGCCTGTACTGCGCTGTATTGTTCTATGTTCTATGTTCTATTCTTCCTGCCAATGTGAACCTCACATTTTCTGACATTATACTGCAGCTGCCAATTTTTTGCCCACTCACTTAATCTAGCAAATGTAGTAAATAACTTCATTCATGTAATTTATATAGCTTGTATCACTCTGCTGGTTACAGTTTGCCAACCTGAAAAAGACCCAGTTATCCGTTGTTGATTTCCTGATGGTTAGCCAACACTCTAGCCACACTTCCTTTTTTATTTGTTGGTTGGGCCAGCATTTATTGCCCTTGAACTGAGTGGTTTGCTAGGTTATTTCAGAGGGCATTTAAGACTCAATTACATTGCTGTGGGTCTGGAGTCACATGTAGGCCAGACCAGGTAATGTACCCAAAGGACAGATGGGTTTTTGCAATTGACAATTGTTTCATCATTAGACTTTTAATTCCAGATTTTTATTGAATCTGCCATGGTGGGATTTGAACCCGGGTCCCCAGAGCATTACCCTGGGTTTCTGGCTTAGTAGTCCAGTGACAATACCACTCTGTCACTGCCTCTCCACTAATATATCACCCTCAACATTGTGTGTAGTAACCCTTTATTGACACCTTATCAAATGCTTTTTGGAATTCCAAATGCACTAGATCTACTGGCTCCCCTTTATCCACACTGCTTGGTACATTATCAAAGAACTCTAATAAATCTGTCAAATACAATTTCCCTTTCACAAAATCATGTGGACTCTCTGCCTGATTGTATTATGATCATCTAAATCTAAACGTCTGCATCTGCTTAACAAGTCTCACCTTTTAATCTATTTTGCCAGTTCACTTTAGCCAATTCTGTCTTTGTGCTCCTGCAATTACTTTTATATGTTTATGGCTAGTTTTAGACCCTAGGTCCTCACCCTCAAATTGAATGTGAAATTCTATCATGCTATGATCACTGTTGCCTCAAGGATCCTTCGCTTTGAGGTTATTAATTAATCCTGTCTCAATGTATATTTGTATTCTCAATTATGTTGAGGGGCAGGTGCCCTACCTTCACCATTCACTTTCAATGATTTGATGATTCTGATGCTCTCCTGGATGGCCTCTCATCTTCCACCATTCATAACAATTCAACTCATCCAAATCCATGCTAACTATGTCCCAATTCACACCAAGCCTCGTTCACCCATCACAGCCATGTTCACTGATCGATGTTGGCTCTCCATCCAGCAATGCCTTAATTTTTTTAATTCTCATTTAGTTTTCAAATCCCCCAATGGCTTCGCCCTTCCTTATCTCTGTATTCTCCCACCACCCCCACAATCCTCAGATATACCTGTACTGCTCCAATTCTTGTTGCTGGCTTATCCCAGATTTCCTTCATCCCACCATTGGTAGTCATGCCTTCAGCTGGGTTCGCAGTAAAGCAATCAAATTCCCCCCTTAAAATCTCTCAACATCTCTCCTCTCCTTTGAGACATTTCTTAAAAATCTCATGGTCCCAACCTTTGGTTCCCTGTCCTAATATCTCATATGACTTGGTGACAAATTCTGGCTGATTACTGAAGGAAAGGGTAAAAATCTGCATTCAGATATTTAGATATTGTGAGTTAAACTGCAAGAATAGCAATAGGCCAAAATCACTGAAAAGACTCTGACGTTTTATAAAGTTCCAGTAAGCCTCTGATTTGCAAAATAAAAGCAGCCCATTCCTACATGCAGTAAGAGCTGGACAACAAGCAGGCTTGGGCTGATAAACAGTCGCGCCACATAAGTGCCAGGCAATGATCAACTTCCACAAGAGAGAATATAACCAATCTTCCCTTGCCCTTTAATGGCCACCACTGAAACCATCACTATCAGCACCTTGGATGTTACCGTTGACCATAAATTTAATGGGGCAGCCATATAAATAAATACACTGAAGAAACTTGACACAATCCAGGACAAAGCTGTCAATTGATTGGCACCCCATCAACTCCCTCCATCACCAATGCACAGTAGCAGCAGTGAGCACCATCTGATAAATGCACACTACAGTAATTCACTGAGGCTCCTATGTCATCACCTTCCAAACTCACAATCTTTACCACCTAGATGGACAAGGGCATCAGATGTTTGGGACCATCACACCTGCAAGGTCCCCTACGAGCCACTCACCATCCTTTTTTAAAATAAATTTAGAGTACCCAATTATTTTGTTTCCAATTAAGGGGCAATTTAGCGTGGCCAATCCACCTAACTTGCACATCTTTTTGGGTTGTGGGGGTGAAACCCACGCAGACACGGGGAGAATGTGCAAACTCCACACGGAAAGTGACCCAGGGTCAGGATTCGAACCCAGGTCCTCAGCACCGTAGTCCCAGTGCTAACCACTGTGCCACCGTGCTGCCCAGCCACTCGCCATCCTGACTTGGAAATGCATCCCCATTCTTTCATCATCACTGTTTCAAAACCCTGGTACTTCCTTCCTGTAGGGGTCCCTACACTAGATGGGTTACAATGATTCAGGAAGGTGGCTCCCCACAACCTTCTGAAGGACAATTAGGGATGAGCCTTGACAGTGATGCCCACATCCCATGAAGAAATGAAAACTGATAAGGAAGAAAGGAAACAAGAATCAGGACTAATAAATGGTACCTAATACTCAAAATCTGCACTATAAAGACAGAACACATTGGAGACACCAAAAGTCTTGAGAGGATCTGTGCCCAGGTAAAGAGGGGTGGTGAGGAAACTACACATACCAATCATCCAGAAAACCACAGAAAATCATTTAATCTGCTTTCAACATCACAGAGAAAGATCTTAACGTTTGACTCCATTAAACACAGTATATAAATCCTAGTTGTGGATGCTGTGACTGCGCAATACATTGTGGTAGATCACCTATTGTTGCTCCTTCAAGAATATGATCCTTCACACACTAACAGGGCACTTTACAAATTCAGCTGTGGATTATGAAATTCACAAGGCGGACTCAAGGCCGATACTAAACTACATCAAGCGTTGAACTAGGAGCAGAGTGAAAAAGAATACATACATCTGAGGCCAGGCCACAGTATGTTGCAAATTCTTGGGATGTGGGTATTGTTCACAAGGCCAGCATTTATTGGCCATCCCTAATTGCCCTGGAGAAGGTGACGGTGAGCCATTTATGTGGTGAAGTTACTTTTACAGTGCTGTGAGGGAGAGTTTCATTATTGTGACCAGTGGCAATCAGATAGCTGAACAGCCTTTCCCCGGACGAGAGACATTTTGCTCCTCATTCCATACAACTTCAAATACCTTCCCGAGACGGAAGGACACTGCTCTTCCTCAGCTGAACAGAATACAGTGGCAAGGACTTGACCCATCCTAGTGTCTAATAGCCAGGAACATCAACAGTTGGTTTTCCAAACTGTGAGTCATGACACCCATGAAGGTTGAGAGCTCCCGAGGCAGCAATGGCTAACATGGAACTCGGACTTACTTCTGACCGCTGCAAAGCCCCTTTAACCCCCATCATTGGTTTCTGTTGGTGGGCGTGACCTAATGGACTGCTCTCTGAGGTCTAATTGCTACTGCAAAAAAGGCATGTGAATAGGTAGATAGTTGGTGTTTTTGTTGAAACCCTGGCTTTTCATGGGATGGAGACAGGTATTTTGAAGGCGAGAAATAAATTGGCACGGGATGGGTGCTATTGAAGGAGAGAGAGAGAGAGAAAGATGGGAGGAGGAGGCATGGTGAAGGAGAGGGAGATGAAGCATGATCACCCAACCCTGCTCAATAACTGAAGCCTCCCTGCATCTCCTCAGCAATTCTTGAACCCCCACTCCAGATTTCTACTTCACTAACCTGAATCCTCAGCACTCTGAGAAAGTTCTGGAAGTTTACGCAGTAGCCTGGCAGGCTCCTGGTATTCCAGATCGAATGGAAAGACACGCTCATAAGTGGGGTTGGTCTGGAATATCTGCGTCTGGTTGCCAATGACGATGGTGTCATTATACAGAGATGGGCTCATGGTTGCATCCTCCTCTAGGATTCTCCGTGGAGCCTTTGGAAACAAGGAGAGAGATTACAGCACAGACCACAATGACCATCCACTCATTCCCCACTCTCAGATTAATGAGCTGGGGAGCAGGAAACTCTACAGTTCACAGACTGAGGCCAACAATAATGGGCACAGAGGGGGGCTGGATACTGTATCACAATGCTCCATTGAACAGCAGGTTCCATACAGGAGAGAAGGGCATATGGAACACAGGGGTTCAGGAGAAGGTGGGCACAGGGCAGGTAGACGTAGGAGGCACATGCATGGGGAAATGAAGGAGGAAGAGATGACAGCGAGCATGAGAGAGATATAGTGATGGGTACGGATAGTGCACGTGGCTGAGGTTGAGAGGTCAGGGCAAGCTGGACAGGTAGTGACAGGTGTCACAGGATTGATTGTTAAATGGGACCGGTGCAGAGGTAGGGGTGCAGAGGTAGGGGTCCAGTTAAAGGGGACATTGTGAAATGATGGGGTCCTGTTAAAGGTGACAGTGTGGTTGCGGGGCTGTGTTAAACAGGATACAGTCCAGTGACGGGAACAATAAAGGAACACAGTGCAGTGGTGGGGTCCTGTTAATGGTGACACTGAAATAGCAGGGTCCTGTTAAAGGGGACACAATGCAGTGGTGGGGATCCTGATAAAAGGGACACGGTGCAGTTGTGGGGGTCATGTTACTGATAATAATAAAAAACCTTTATTAATGTCACAAGTAGGCTTTCATTAACACTGCAATGAAGTTACTGTGAAAAGCCCCTAGTCGCCACATTCCGGCACCTGTTTGAGTACACGGAGGGAGAATCAGAATGTCCAATTTGCCCAACAGCACGTCTTTCGTGACTTGTGGGAGGAAGGCAGAGCACCCGGAGGAAATCCACGCAGACACAGGGAGAACATGCAGACTCTGCACAGAATGCTGAATTTGGTGCATTTGAGTGCTATAGTGAGAGTTTGGTGACTATGGGAGTATAAGGCTTCATTTTTATCTAAAGTCTAGTCTTTCTTTTATTTAGTTAATTAACTTAAAAGTTGCTGTTTGGTTTAGAAGAAGGTGAATTTTCAATCCACTTTAAACAAAGCTTCTACTTGTAGGCACTTGCAGCTGGAGCTTGTTAATTAGTTGATTGGATTAGGCCAGTTTTCAGAGGCTAGATTCACAGTATAAAAGTGATCCCCTACAGTGCAGACTTTGTTTGCACTGAGTGCTGAATTTGGTGCATTTGAGTGCTATAGTGAGAGTTTGGTGACTGAGGGAGTGCTGAATTTGGTGCATTTGAGTGCTATAGTGAGAGCTTGGTGACTGAGGGAGTGCTGAATTTGGTGCATTTGAGTGCTATAGTGAGAGTTTGGTAACTGAGGGAGTTAGGTGAGGAGGGAGTAAGTTGCTCCTTTCATTTTGTTTCCTACATTTCCGCAAAGAGTGAGAAGAGTGCCAGGAGTTTACAGAGAGTGCAGCTGACTGGGAGCAGAGTCGGAGGGCGGAGATCCTGTTGGTCCACAGGGCAGCTATATTCTGTAAGGTAAGAGGGGATGGAGGCTAGGCCAGTTGCATGCTCCTCCTGTAGGATGTGGGTGGTGAGGGATACCACCGGTGTCCCTGCTGACTATACCTGCGGGAAGTGCACCCAACTCCAGCTCCTCAAAGACCGTGTTAGGGAACTGGAGCTGAAGCTGAATGAACTTCGGATCATCCGGGAGGCAGAGGGGGTGATAGAGAAGAGTTACAGGGAGGTAACCACACCCAAGGTACAGGACAAGAATAGCTGGGTTACAGTCGGGAAAAAAAACAAACAGGCAGACAGTGCAGGGATCCCTCGTGGCCGTTCCCCTTCAAAACAAGTATAGCGTTTTGGATGCTGTTGGGGGGGGGGATGACCTACCAGGGGAAGGCCCTAGCGGCCAGATCTCTGGCACTGGCACTGAGTCTGGCTCTGGGGCTCAGAAGGGATGGGGGTAGAATAGAAAAGCAATAGTAGTAGGAGATTCAGTGGTTAGGGGAATAGATAGGAGATTCTGTGGTCGCGGGCGAGACTCCCGGAAGGTATGTTGCCTCCCGGGTGCCAGGGCCAGGGATGTCTCGGATCGTGTCTTTAGGATCCTTAAGGGGGAAGGGGAGGGGGAGGGGGGGGGGGGGGGGGGGGGGGGGGGGGGGCAGCCAGAAGTCGTGGTGCACATTGGTACCAACGACGTAGGTAGGAAAAGGGGTGTGGAGGTAATAAATTAGTTTAGGGAGTTAGGCTGGAAGTTAAAAGCCAGGACAGACACAGTTGTCATCTCTGGTTTGTTACCGGTGCCACGTGATAGCGAGGCTAGGAATAGGGAGAGAGTGCAGCTGAACACGTGGCTGCAGGAATGGTGTAGGAGGGAGGGCTTCAGGTATTTGGATAATTGGAGCGCATTCTGGGGAAGGTGGTACCTGTACAAGCAGGACGGGTTGCATCTGAACTAGAGGGGCACCAATATCCTGAGAGAGAGGTTTTCTAGTACTCTTCGGGAGGGTTTAAACTAATTTGGCAGGGGAATGGGAACCGGATTTTTAGTCCAGCAACTAAGGTAGCCGATATTCAGGATGCCAAAGCGTGTAGTGAGGCAGTGGGGAAGGGAACACTGAAAAAGGAGAGTATTTGCAGGCACGGAGATGGGTTGAAGTGTGTATACTTCAACGCAAGAAGCATCAGGAATAAGGTGGGTGAACATAAGGCATGGATCGGTACTTGGGACTACGATGTGGTGGCCATCACGGAAACTTGGATAGAAGAGGGGCAGAAACGGTTGTTGGAGGTCCCTGGTTATAGATGTTTCAATAAGATTAGGGAGGGTGGCAAAAGAGGTGGTGGGTTGGCATTGTTAATTAGAGATAGTATAACAGCTGCAGAAAGGCAGTTCGAGGAGTATCAGCCTACTGAAGTAGTATGGGTTGAAGTCAGAAATAGGAAAGGAACAGTCACCTTGTTATGAGTTTTCTATAGGCCCCCCAATAGTAGCAGAGATGTGGAGGAACAGATTGGGAAACAGATTTTGGAAAGGTGCAGAAGTCACAGGGTAGTAGTCATGGGTGACTTTAACTTCCCAAACATAGAGTGGAAACTCTCTAGATCAAATAGTTTGGATGGGGTGGTGTTTGTGCAGTGTGTCCAGGAAGCTTTTCTAACACAGTATGTAGATTGTCCAACCAGAGGAGGGGGCAATATTAGGTTTGGTACTTGGTAATGAACCAGGGCAAGTGATAGATTTGTTAGTGGGGGAGCATTTTGGAGATAGTGACCACAATTCTGTGACTTTCAGTTTAGTAATGGAGAGGGATAGGTGCGTGCAACAGGGCAAGGTTTACAATTGGGGGAAGGGTAAATACGATGTTGTCAGACAAGAATTGAAGTGCATAAGTTGGGAACATAGGCTGTCAGGGAAGGACACAAGTGAAATGTGGAACTTGTTCAAGGAACAGGTACTACGTGTCCTTGATATGTATGTCCCTGTCAGGCAGGGAAGAGATGGTCGAGTGAGGGAACCATGGTTGACAAGAGAGGTTGAATGTCTTGTTAAGAGGAAAAAGGAGACTTATGTAAGGCTGAGGAAACAAGGTTCAGACAGGGCGTTGGAGGGATACAAGATAGCCAGGAGGGAACTGAAGAAAGGGATTAGGAGAGCCAAGAGAGGGCATGAACAATCTTTGGCGGGTAGGATCAAGGAAAACCCCAAGGCCTTTTATACATATGTGAGAAATATGAGAATGACGAGAGCGAGGGTAGGTCCGATCAAGGACAGTAGTGGGAGATTGTGCATTGAGTCTGAAGAGATAGGAGAGGTCTTGAACGAGTACTTTTCTTCTGTATTTACAAATGAGAGGGGCCATATTGTTGGAGAGGACAGTGTGAAACAGACTGGTAAGCTCGAGGAAATACTTGTTAGGAAGGAAGATGTGTTGGGCATTTTGAAAAACTTGACGATAGACAAGTCCCCCGGGCCTGACGGGATATATACAAGGATTCTATGGGAAGCAAGAGATGAAATTGCAGAGCCGTTGGCAATGATCTTTTCGTCCTCACTGTCAACAGGGGTGGTACCAGGGGATTAGAGAGTGGCGAATGTCGTGCCCCTGTTCACAAAAGGGACTAGGGATAACCCTGGGAATTACAGGCCAGTTAGTCTTACTTCGGTGGTAGGCAAAGTCATGGAAAGGGTACTGAAGGATAGGATTTCTGAGCTTCTGGAAAGACACTGCTTGATTAGGGATAGTCAGCACGGATTTGTGAGGGGTAGGTCTTGCCTCACAAGTCTTATTGAATTCTTTGAGGAGGTGACCAAGCATGTGGATGAAGGTAAAGCAGTGGATGTAGTGTACATGGATTTTAGTAAGGCATTTGATAAGGTTCCCCATGGTAGGCTTCTGCAGAAAGTAAGGAGGCATGGGATAGTGGGAAATTTGGCCAGTTGGATAACGAACTGGCTAACCGATAGAAGTCAGAGAGTGGTGGTGGATGGCAAATATTCAGCCTGGATCCCAGTTACCAGTGGTGTACCGCAGGGATCAGTTCTGGGTCCTCTGCTGTTTGTGATTTTCATTAATGACTTGGATGAGGGAGTTGAAGGGTGGGTCAGTAAATTTGCAGACGATACGAAGATTGGTGGAGTTGCCGATAGTGAGGAGGACTGTTGTCGGCTGCAAAGAGACATAGATAGGATGCAGAGCTGGGCTGAGAAGTGGCAGATGGAGTTTAACCCTGAAAAGTGTGAGGTTGTCCATTTTGGAAGGACAAATATGAGTGCGGAATACAGGGTTAACGGTAGAGTTCTTGGCAATGTGGAGGAGCAGAGAGATCTTGGGGTCTATGTTCATACATCTTTGAAAGTTGCCACTCAAGTGGATAGAGCTGTGAAGAAGGCCTATGGTGTGCTAGCGTTCATTAAGGGATTGAATTTAAGAGCCGTGAGGTGATGATGCAGCTGTACAAAGCTTTGGTAAGGCCACATTTGGAGTACTGTGTACAGTTCTGGTCGCCTCATTTTAGGAAGGATGTGGAAGCTTTGGAAAAGGTGCAAAGGAGATTTACCCGGATGTTGCCTGGAATGGAGAGTAGGTCTTACGAGAAAAGGTTGAGGGTGCTAGGCCTTTTCTCGTTAGAACGGAGAAGGATGAGGGGCGACTTGATAGAGGTTTATAAGATGATATGGGGAATAGATAGAGTAGACAGTCAGAGACTTTTTCCCCAGGTGGAACAAACCATTACAAGGCGACATAAATTTAAGGTGAATGGTGGAAGATATAGGAGGGATGTCAGAGGTAGGTTCTTTACCCAGAGAGTAGTGGGGGCATGGAATGCACTGCCTGTGGAAGTAGTTGAGTCGGAAACATTAGGGACCTTCAAGCAGCCATTGGATAGGTACATGGATTATGGTAAAATGATATAGTGTAGATTTATTTGTTCTTAAGGGCAGCACGGTAGCATTGTGGATAGCACAATTGCTTCACAGCTCCAGGGTCCCAGGTTCGATTCTGGCTTGGATCACTGTCTGTGCGGAGTCTGCACATCCTCCCAGTGTCTGCGTGGGTTTCCTCCGGGTGCTCCGGTTTCCTCCCACAGTCCAAAGATGTGCAGGTTAGGTGGATCGGCCATGATAAATTGCCCTTAGTGTCCAAAATTGCCCTTAGTGTTGGGTGGAGGTGTTGACTTTGGATAGGGTGCTCTTTCCAAGAGCCAGTGCAGACTCGTTGGGCCGGGTGGCCTCCTTCTGCACTGTAAATTCAATGATAATGATTAATCTAGGACAAAGGTTTGGCACAACATCGTGGGCCGAAGGGCCTGTTCTGTGCTGTATTTTTCTATGTTCTATGACAGTGATCCAAGCCAGGAATCGAACCCGGGTCCCTGGCGCTGTGAAGCAACAGTGCTGACCACTGTGCTACCGTGCCACCCAAAGAGGACACAGCGCAGTGGTGGGGTCCTGTTAAAGGGAACACAATGGAATGATGGGGGTCCTCTTAATGGAGACACAGTGAAGTAGTGCATGTCCTGTTAAGGGAGACAGTAAAGTGGTGTGTGGCCTGTTAAAAGAGACTCAGTGGAGTTGCGGGAGTGCTGTTCAAGGGGACACGGTGCACTGGTGGGTCCTGTTAAAGAGGAAAGAGTGCAGTGGGAGGGTCCTGCTAAAGGGGACACAGTGCAGTGGTGGGGACCTGTTAAAGAGGACACATTGCAGTGATGGGGGTCCTGTTAAAGGAGATACAGTGCAGTGGTGGGGTCCTGCTAAAGGGGACGCAGTGGAGTGGTCTTGTTAAAGGAGACACAGCGGAGTGGTGGGGTCCTGTTAAAAGAGAGACAGTGCAGCGGTGTGTGTGCTGTGCTGCTAATAGAGACACAGCGAAATGGTGCATGCATTGTTAAAGGGGATGCACTGGATTGGCAGGAGTGCTATTAAAGGTTACAGAGTGAAGTGGCAGGGGGCCCTGTTAAAGGGGACCCAGTGAAGTGGCAGAGTCCTGTTAAAGGGGACCCAGTGAAGTGGAGGATTGTTGTTAAACTGACACGCACCTTCTCTAGGATCCTTTTCCAGTGTTGTCTCCACAGGATGACGACGATGATGATGAGGAGGAGGAGGATGATCGTCACCAAACAGCCAATCAGAATGGAGGCGTTGCTGTCATCAGCCTTGTCCCTGTGTCCACTGATGGTGGGAAGGGGGGAACTGCCTGCAGATAGAGAAAGACAAGTACAGCCGTGAGCTGAGTGAAACACTTCCCCAGAACCGCCTATAGGGACAGAGACACAATCACACCCACCCACTCAAGTACAGTCAGTGGGGGAGGGGGTGCAGGGGGCCTTGGGGGGTAGGGGGGCTGAAGGAAGGCAGCAGACAGGGACGAGGGCAGGGAGCGAGGGTTTGAGGGTAGTAGGCGAGGGGGATGAGGGTAGTCGACTAGGGGATGCAAGGGCAGGGAGCAAGGGGGATTGGGGCAGGGGGCGAAGGCAGGGGTCGAGGGAGTAGACAAACAGCAATGATTGAGAGCTGCAAACTTCAGAAACGTTTTACCGATGATGAGGGTGATGAGGCTGCTGGCAGTGTGGGTCAGTGTGGGACCCAGGGTGTTGCTGAAGGTCAGTTTTGACGTGGGGCTGGGCTCTGAGCCCAAGCCTATGCCTGCATTCAGCCTTGGAGTACTCCATGCATCTGGGATTTGGGAAGTGTCCTCTCTCCGGAAAGGATGAAGGTGTTCCAAAGGATTCGCTCCCCCAGCGTCTGCCAAAGTGCCAAAGGTCAAATTAAAGTTCCATCACTGCATTTTTTATTCAGCAAAACAATCATGAGGTAGCACAGCATAGCTATCCCCTCCTGACTGCCCACACTGCCGGAATCACACTAAGCCCCCACAGCCAGCACCTGAGCCCCCCGCAACCAATCCCTCATCCCTCGGGACCACACACCCTGACCCCCCCCCCCCCCACAGCCACACCCATGAGCCCCACACCCGTGACCACCCCGACTCCCCCACGAACACCCTGACCCCCCCCCCCACCGCGACCATACCGAGCCCCCCGCGACCACCCAGACCACATCCTTACTGCCGCGTGACCACATCCTGACCCTCGTGACCACACCCTGACCCCCCCACGACCATATCCTGACCACCCCATAATCACCACTGAACCAACCCCGACCACCCGCTGACCCCCGCAAAAACCCCTGAACACCCCCTCCCCCCCACCCTATCAGACTAAAATTGCAAGAATATCACTGGACCATGATCTCCAAATTAAAGGGCCTTCGCTGATTTCCTGGGAGAATACAATCATGTTAACTTTGCCACACGAGTTACAATCTGGGGTCCTGATCAGGTCCTTACCTACAACTGTTGACTGGAAAGAGATCTCACTGAACAACATCCAGCGATCTGCGAAGTAGAACTGGCAACGGATTGCCTTACCCAGCCGCTGCTGCAGGGGCACAATGACAAACCGTGCACTCGGATTCTTGTCGTCCATCACCGTTGTAACACCCACCAACTCCCGTTCCCAGTTCGCCACCAGCTGCTGTTTGAAGGAACACTGAACCCGGTGGAATATCTTCACCGACTTTGTGTACAGATTGTTACAGTGCACCTGCAGGAGAGAGAGTTAATCAGGAACAGAGAGATAAGGATGCGAGCCAGGAGGGAGGGGGGGGCGAGCCAGGAGGGAGGGGGGGGCGAGCCAGGAGGGAGGGGGGGGCGAGCCAGGAGGGAGGGGGGGGCGAGCCAGGAGGGAGGGGGGGGCGAGCCAGGAGGGAGGGGGGGGGCGAGCCAGGAGGGAGGGGGGGGCGAGCCAGGAGGGAGGGGGGGGGCGAGCCAGGAGGGAGGGGGGGGGCGAGCCAGGAGGGAGGGGGGGGGCGAGCCAGGAGGGAGGGGGGGGGCGAGCCAGGAGGGAGGGGGGGGCGAGCCAGGAGGGAGGGGGGGGCGAGCCAGGAGGGAGGGGGGGGGCGAGCCAGGAGGGAGGGGGGGGGCGAGCCAGGAGGGAGGGGGGGGGGGCGAGCCAGGAGGGGGGGGGGGGCGAGCCAGGAGGGAGGGGGGGGGCGAGCCAGGAGGGAGGGGGGGGGCGAGCCAGGAGGGAGGGGGGGGGGCGAGCCAGGAGGGAGGGGGGGGGCGAGCCAGGAGGGAGGGGGGGGGCGAGCCAGGAGGGAGGGGGGGGGGCGAGCCAGGAGGGAGGGGGGGGGCGAGCCAGGAGGGAGGGGGGGGGCGAGCCAGGAGGGAGGGGGGGGGCGAGCCAGGAGGGAGGGGGGGGGGCGAGCCAGGAGGGAGGGGGGGGGCGAGCCAGGAGGGAGGGGGGGGGCGAGCCAGGAGGGAGGGGGGGGCGAGCCAGGAGGGAGGGGGGGGGCGAGCCAGGAGGGAGGGGGGGGGCGAGCCAGGAGGGAGGGGGGGGGCGAGCCAGGAGGGAGGGGGGGGGCGAGCCAGGAGGGGGGGGGGGGGGGCGAGCCAGGAGGGGGGGGGGGGGGCGAGCCAGGAGGGGGGGGGGGGGGCGAGCCAGGAGGGGGGGGGGGGGCGAGCCAGGAGGGGGGGGGGGGGGCGAGCCAGGAGGGAGGGGGGGGCGAGCCGGGAGGGGGGGGGGCGAGCCAGGAGGGAGGGGGGGGGGGCGAGCCAGGAGGGAGGGGGGGGGGGGGGGCGAGCCAACAGGGGGGAGGGGGGGGGGCGTGCCAGGAGGGGGGGGGGGGGGTGCCCGGAGGGGGGGGGGGGGGGGGGGGCGAGCCAGGAGGGAGGGGGGGGGGGGGCGAGCCAGGAGGGAGGGGGGGGGTGAGCCAGGAGGGAGGGGGGGGGCGGGTGAGCCAGGAGGGAGGGGGGGGGAGCGGGCGAGCCAGGAGGGAGGGGGGGGGGAGCGGGCGAGCCAGGAGGGAGGGGGGGGGAGCGAGCCAGGAGGGAGGGGGGGGGCGAGCCAGGAGGGAGGGGGGGGGCGAGCCAGGAGGGAGGGGGGGGGGCGGGCGAGCCAGGAGGGAGGGGGGGGCGAGCCAGGAGGGAGGGGGGGGCGAGCCAGGAGGGAGGGGAAGGGCGAGCCAGGGTGTGAGGGGGGGAGGGGGGGCGAGCAGGAGAGGGGGGGGCGAGCCAGGAGGGAGGGGGGGCGAGCCATGAGGGAGGGGGGGGCAAGCCAGGAGGGAGGGGGGGGGGGGCAAGCCAGGAGGGAGGGGGGGGGGCAAGCCAGGAGGGAGGGGGGGGGCAAGCCAGGAGGGAGGGGGGGGGGGGTCAAGCCAGGAGGGAGGGGGGGGGGGGGCGAGCCAGGAGGGAGGGGGGGGGGGCGAGCCAGGAGGGAGGGGGGGGGGCGAGCCAGGAGGGGGGCGGGGGCGCGAGCCAGGAGGGAGGGGGGGCGAGCCAGGAGGGAGGGGGCGAGCCAGGAGGGAGGGGGGGGTGAGCCAGGAGGGAGGGGGGGGCGAGCCAGGTGAGGGAGTGGGGGGCGAGCCAGGAGGGAGGGGGGGCGAGCCAGGAGGGAGGGGGGGCGAGCCAGGAGGGAGGGGGGACGAGCCAGAAGGGAGGGGGGGCGAGCCAGGAGGGAGGGGGGGCGAGCCAGGAGGGAGGGGGGGCGAGCCAGGAGGGAGGGGGGGCGAGCCAGGAGGGAGGGGGGGGTGAGCCAGGAGGGAGGGGGGGTGAGCCAGGAGGGAGGGGCGTGTGAGCCAGGAGGGAGGGGCGTGTGAGCCAGGAGGGAGGGGGGTGTGAGCCAGGAGGGAGGGGGGTGTGAGCCAGGAGGGAGGGGGGTGTGAGCCAGGAGGGAGGGGGGTGTGAGCCAGGAGGGAGGGGGGTGTGAGCCAGGAGGGAGGGGGGTGTGAGCCAGGAGGGAGGGGGGGGGTGAGCCAGGAGGGAGGGGGGGGGTGAGCCAGGAGGGAGGGGGGGGGGTGAGCCAGGAGGGAGGGGGGGGTGAGCCAGGAGGGAGGGGGGGGTGAGCCAGGAGGGGGGGGGGGGTGAGCCAGGAGGGGGGGGGGGGTGAGCCAGGAGGGGGGGGGGGGTGAGCCAGGAGGGAGGGGGGGGTGAGCCAGGAGGGAGGGGGGGTGAGCCAGGGCGGGGGGGGGGGGGGGTGAGCCAGGAGGGAGGGGGGGGTGAGCCATGAGGGGGGGGGGGGGGGGGGGTGAGCCAAGAGGGAGGGGGGGGGGGGGGGGAGAGGGTCGGGCCAAGGGGAGGGGGGTTGAGCCGAGAGAGAGAGGGGGGGCAAGCCAGGGTGGGGTTGCGAGCCAAGCCAAGAGGGGGGGGGGGGAGCCAGGGAGGGCAGGGCGAATAAAGGGGAAGAGAAAAACGAGGCGGGTGGGGGCAAGCAAGGAAGGAGAGGGAGCAAGGAGGTAAGGGGTGAGCAAGAAGTGGGGGTGAGTGAGAAGGGTGGTGGTGAGCGAGGGAGCGGGTGAGCAAATGGGAGAGTGTGAGCAAGGAGGTAGGGAGTGAGCAAGGAGAGAGAGGGTGAGTGAGGAGGGAGGGGGAGGCGAGCAAGGATGAAGGCGTGCGAGCGAGGAGGGGGGCCGGGCGGCAGACAGATTGCAAAAGTGACCGACAATGACAACAAGGAAGCAGTCAGTTGGAGGGAGACATTCAGAGAAACTGGGCGGCATGGTCAAGCTGGGCTGAAGGGCCTGTTTCCATGCTGAAAACATCTATGACTCTACGAGAGAGGCTGAGATAGAGAGAACCAATCAGATAGTCAGAGGAATGTGAATTGAAACTGAACGGGTTTGAGAGTGGGGTCTTATATAAGGAAGATACATTGATGAGGCATTGGGAAGCCTAAATTGAGCAGTTTCCACCTTTAATTTCAGCATGTTCAGTTGTGTGCGAGAAGGGTGGGAAGACAATAGGCAGCCGTTTTAATTGGGATTTTGGAATTTTACTCTGATCACATGGGTTTTCCAGGCTTCTTGGAACTGCCCAGTGAAAACAAATCGAGAGGAGAGTGGGAATTCAGGGGGATGAATAGTGGCCAGCAAACAAAAAGTCCTCAAATTACTGGAACTTGCATCTACCTCCTTGTCCATGTCACACGAGTGTATGTGTGTTCATGGCTTTGGTGATAATTTCTACCAGACAGCTTTGTCTGATCTCCATTCCCTAAATGTCAAACACACCGTACAGGGGGTAACACAGGCAAATGGGTCCCCAGGGGGCAAGGGAGGTGGAAGTTCCCCAGGGGGCAAGGGAGGGGGCAATTCCCCAGGGGGCAAGGGAGGGGGCAATTCCCCAGGGGGCAAGGGAGGCGGCGGGTCCCCAGGGGGCATTTGGAATACTGTGTCCAATTCTGGTCACTGCACTACCAGAAGGACATGGAGGCTTTGGAGAGAGTACAGAAAAGGTTTACCAGGATGTTACCTGGTATGGAGGGTATTAGCCAGGGGAGAGATTGAATAAAATGGGATTGTTCTCCCTCAAGAGACGGAGGCTAAGGGGCGACCTGATAGAAGTTTATAAAATTATTAGGGGTATAGATAGGGTGAACAGTTGGAGGCATTTTCCCAGGGCGGGGGGGAATAAGTTCAAGGTGAGGGGACATGGTTCAGTGGAGATGGGCGGGGGAAGTTTTTTTGTGGAGTATAAACAGTATAAATATTTCCCACTTTCTCTGTCTTTTAGCTTTGACAAAAGGTAATCTGGACTCAAAACGTTAGCTCTTTTCTCTCCCGACCTGCTGAGACTGTCCAGCATTTTCTCTTTTGGTTTCAGAATCCAGCATCCGCAGTAATCTGCTTTTATCTAGGGGTATAGAACGATACATGTGCTTGATCTAGATAGGACATGTACAGGTCCCCAGGAGGTGGGACAGGTGCCGGGTCCCCAGGGGGCTAGGTAGGTGGCCATTCAGAGGGACGGGAGCTCCTGCTGATGTTGGTGAGTGCTCGACCGGAGAAGGCATGTTGAGGAGAGCTCCAAGGATTCAGGAGGAGAGGATCTGGTCAAATATGTGCAGATGCACTGAAGGTGATGTTGGGAAGTGGTCAGGTAGTGGAAAATAGTGTGTGTGTGGGGTGGGGGGGGGGGGGGTGCTGGGAACAAACTGACAGTCTCCAAGCCACCAGTTTGATGTTTACCAACCTTCATGGTGGAGAAGTTCCTGCGTTGGTCGAACTCAAACTCCAGCTCCACGTATTGGCCTGTGAAGGTGTCGTTGTTCCAGCCGACATAGTCATACCCGGGCCACACCCGGTACTCGTGGCTCTGGGCAAAATCATCCAGTCCAAATACCCCATCTGTCAGCTGACCCAGACCATCATGACTGCGCCTAAACAGAGAGCAGAATTGGTGAGACTTGACACAAGATCACCCCGGGGAAGGAAAACTACAGCCTCCAGCCACCCCACCCCATCCAACCAATGGTGGAGCATCATACAGAGGCTGGGAGCCATGTTCACCCTCATTGTGCAGGTGACAGGTGCTTACCAAAGCTCCTATTCCTGATGTCAGAGATAAAAAAATACATGGATCATATTATAGCCAAAACCAACACTCCCCTCTATACCGTAGGTTGGACAATGCTCACTCTGTATGAAGCAGACATTAACACAACAAATCCTCTTGTGGGTCATAAGTGCAATCATACCAGATCATATCTAATATCTGGAACTTACAGAGACGATCAGATCAGTATTGGATTAAAATGCTCCATTATCACTTCTTTTCTGTTTTAATAAATTTAGAGTACCCAATTCATTTTTTCCAATTATGGGGCAATTTAGCGTGTTCAATCCACTTACCCTGCACATCTTTGGGTTGTGGGGGCGAAACCCACGCAAACACAGGAAGAATGTGCAAACTCCACACGGACAGTGACCCAGAGCCGGCATCGAACCTGGGACCTCGGCGCCGTGAGGCAGCAGGGCTAACCCATTGCGCCACCGTGCTGCCACCATTATCACTTTTTTAATGTAACAAAGTGCCTCACCTGGAGTCCTGTATACCGTCGTATGTGGAGTCATTGAGGTAGACGATTGCTGCCCCTGGCTTTCCGATCGTTTGTCCCACAGGCCCACTATATGAGTAGAGTCCATCTAGATACAGATATAAAAGAATAATTTAGGCCCACACACACCATACCCCGCTGTGTCGATGGTGGAGCTGGTGGCTCAGTAACTCCCACACATCCCAGAATGACTGTATACACAGGCAATGCAGAAACTAATCTGTTGTACAGTTCTTGTACATCAGAGTGTGGCATGACTGGTGGTGATTCAGGTGCAGAGACAGAAGGGTGAGCAGAGGGTGCTTGTCTGTGCCTTGCACACAAGATTTTCTGAACATTTAAAATCCACTATTTAACAAAGAAAAGCAGCTCTTTGTTGGTTTTGATCCCGGCTGGATAAATTGAAAACCCCTTGTGTTCGACATTAAAAAATCAGATTGATTCCTGGGATGGCGGGACTGACGTAGGAGGAGAGATTGAGTTGATTAGGATTATATTAGCTGGAGTTTAGAAGAATGAGGCGGGATCTCAGAAATCTATAAAATTTTAACAGGGCTAGACACGGTAGATGCAAGAAGGATGTTCCCATTGACAGGGCGTCACAGACTGAGGATACAGGGTAAAACATTTAGGACTGAGATGAGAAAAACTTTCTTCACCCAGCGAGTGGAGAGCCTATGGAATTCACTACCACAGAAAGCAGTTGGGGCCAAAACATTGTACGTGTCCTAGGCCCAACCATATTCAGCTGCTTCATCAATGATCTCCCTAGTCAGAAGTAATAATAATATAATAATCACTTATTGTCACAAGTAGGTTTCAATGAAGTTACTGTGAAAAGCCCCTAGTCGCCACATTCCGGCACCTGTTCGGGGAGGCTGGTACAGGAATTGAACCTGCGCTGCTGGTCTTGTTCTGCATTACACGCCAGCTGTTTAGCCCACTGTGCTAAACCAGCCCCTAAGTGGGGATGCTTGCAGATTACTGCAATGTTCAGCACCATTTGTGACTTCTCAGATAATGAAGCAGTCCCTATCCAAATGCAGCGAGACCTGGACAATATCCAGGCTTGGGCTGACAAGTGGCAAGTTACATTCACACCAAGTGTCAGCCAATGACCATCTCCTACAAGAGAGGATCTAACCACCATCCCTTGTCATTCAATGGCATTATCATCACTGAATCCTCCACCATCAACATCCTGGGGGTTACCATTGATCAGAAACTGAACTAGACTAGCCACATTAATACTGTGGCTACCAGGGCAGGTCAATGACTAGGAAACCTACAGAGGGTAACTCACCTCCTGACCCCCCAAAACCTGTCCACCATCTACAAGTCAGGAGTTTAATGGCATACTCTCCACTTGCCTGGATGAGTGCATCGCCAACAACACTCAAGAAGCTCAACACCATCCAGGACAAAACAGCCTGTTTGATTGCTCCCCCTTCCACAAACATTCAAACACTCCAGTACTGGCGAACAGTGGCAGACGTGTGTACCATCTACAAGATGCACTGCAGTAACTCACCAAGGTTCCTTAGACAAAACACGTTCCAAACCCACGACCACTACCATCTAGAAGGACAAGAGAGGCAGATACCTGGGAAACCCACCACCTGAAGGTTCCCCTCAGTCACTCACCACCCTAACTTGGAAATATATCGCCGTTCCTTCACTATCGTTGAGGCAACATCCTGGAACTCCCTCCCTAACAGCACAGTGGGTGTACCTACACCTCAAGGACTGCAGCAGTTCAAGAATACAACTCCACACCACCTTCTGAAGGGCAGCTAGGGATGGGCAATAAATGTTGGCCTAACCAGCGACGCCCACAACCCGTAAAAATGAATTTTTAAAAAATGTTTTCATTTTATTTCTATATATATATATATATATATATATATAAAATATATATGTTTAGATATAGCTCTTGCGGGGCGGAAAGGGAGTAAAGGATATGGGGGGAAAGCAGGAACAGGTTAATGAGTTGGATGATCAACCATGATCATAATGAATGGAGGAGCAAGCTCAATGGGCCGAATTGCCTACTCCTATTTTCTATGTCTCTATGTTAAACCACAAGCACATTCACTTCCAGTAACTGACTGTAACGAATGGTGTGCCAGAGGGATCAATGCTGGGAAGTGTTGTGTTTGGTCCCTTGTACTTTATGATTAACTCATCAAACACGTTGATCTGTCCAAACGAAGATCTTTTTATTGTGTCTCGTGCAGTAAGATGGCAATTTGATAGAGAGCACGTTATCATGGAGTCTTGCCACTCCTCTGGAACTTGCACCTTCTGCTGACCTGTTACATGTACGTCTCAATACCCTCTATCTCATGTTCTTCTGGAGATGGCCGGATGAGCCTCTCTTTATATATAGGTCCCAGGTCATGTGACCTTAGTCTTGAGGCTGCATGGTGTGTCTGTACCACCACCTGTTGGTTGGAGGTCTCACACCATCCAACTATGGTCCATAGGCAAATCACCACAGGATGTTTAAAATTTATATAAATAGCTTGGATGAAATGATTGAAGGGATGGTTATTAAATTTGCTGGTGATGTAAAGATAAGTCAGAAAGTAAGTTGTGAAGAAGACATAAGGAGACTACAAAAATATAGATAGGTTAAGTGAGTGGGCAAAGATCTGGCAAATGGAGTATAATGTGGGAAAATATGAAGTTGTCTATTTTGGCAGGAAGAATAAAAAAAGAGGCATATTATCTAAATGGTGAATGATTGCAGTGCTGAGGTGCACAGGGTCTGGGTGTCCGAATGCATGAATCACAAAAGGCTAGTATGCAGAGACAGCAAGTAATTAGGAAAACTCAGAATGTTATCATTTATTGCGAGACGAATTGAATACAAAAGTAGGGAGGTTATGGTTCACTTGTACAGAGCACTGGTGAGATCAAATGTCAAGTATTGTGTACAGTATTGCCCGCCTAATTTAAGGAAAGCTGTAAATGCATTATAAGCAGTTCAGAGAAGGTTTATCAGAATACCAGGAACATGTGGGTTATCTTATAAGGAAAGATTGGACAGTCTCGGCTTATATCTACTGGAGATTAGAAGAGTAAGAGGTGACTTGATTGAAACATACAAGATCCTGAGGGGTCTTGACAGACTCGATGTGAAAAGGATGTTTCCTCTTGTTAGAGAATCTAGAACTAGGGGTAACTGTTTAAAAATAAGGAGTCGCCCATTTACAATGGAGATGATGCAAAATGATTTCACTCAAGAGTGTTGTGACTCTTTAAGTCTCTCGTCCTGAAGAGCTGGTGGAAGCAAATTCTTTGAATATTTTTAAGGCAGTGGTGGATTGATTCTCGGTAAGCAAGGTGGTGTTAGGTTATCAGGAGTAAATGGGGTGCAGATTTGAAGTTACCAGAATATTAAATGGCGGAGCAGGCTCAAGGAGCTGAATGGCATACTCGGCTCCTTGTTTGTATATTCATATGCCACGTCCAACACCACGAGTTCTTACCTTGTACAGTCATTTTTTATGCAGCACATTATTGAATATCTTTTGAAATCAAAATACACTACATCTACTGGTTTCCCTTTCTTCACCCTGCTCGTTACATCCCAAAGAACCCAAGTAAATTTGACAAATATGATTTTACTTTCACAAAACAATGTTGGCATTGCTTGATTTTATTATGATTTTCTAAATATCTTGCTACTGCCTTCTTAATGATGAATTTCAGCATTTTCCCAAAGCCAGATGTTAGGCTAACTGGCCTGTAGTTTCCTGCCCCTCTCCTTTCTTGAATAGAGGTGTCTTATTTTTTATAATATGATAATAATAATCTTTATTGTCACATGTAGACTTACATTAACACTGCAATGAAGTTATTGTGAAATGTCCATAGTCGCCACATACCAGCGCCTGTTCGGGTTCACAAGAGGGAGAATTCAGAATGTCCAAATTACCTCACATTTGCATTCTCATTGCTGTAAATTCTATGTAAAGTAAAACACACAGTGGAGAAACCGAGGCAACATGGAAGGAACTGCAGAGTGCTCCGAATAAACCAATTTATTGTCATTAAATGAGTCTCACCGCCCGCCAACTTCACTACAGGGAATATCAATGGGACAGGCGGACTCACCAATCCAGACGCAGCCATACAGCTCGACCCGCATACACACACTCGATGGCTGCCGGGTCACTGGGATCACCCGCACGTAGCGGGCAATGATTGGAGGTCGCAGGTCTTTCAGAACAATATCGTAAGTGTTAACATTTCCGGGAATAATCTGCAGGACAAAGCAGGTAACAAGGGTTAGAAGTAACAAGGGATGGGAAAGGCACATGTGCAGAAATGAAGGATACGTGAAAGTGTCTGAATCTGCGGAATGGAAGCCCATTTGGTTCAGCCTTTAAATCAAAGTTTACTTATCTGTCCCCCTATCCCAGTCTGACCAAAGTTTATTAGCCTGTTCCCCTATCCCAGCCTGATCAAAGTTTATTAGCCTGTTCGCCGATCCCAGTCTGATCAAAGTTTATTAACTTGTTGCCTACTCCAGTGTCTAATCAAAGTTTATTAACCTGTTCCCTATTCCCGTGTCTGATCAAAGTTTATTAACCTGTTCCCTATTCCAGTGTCTGACAAAGTTTACTAACCTGTTCCCTATTCCAGTGTCTGACAAAGTTTATTAACCTGTTCCCTATTCCAGTGTCTGACAAAGTTTATTAGCCTGTTCTCCAATCCCAGCCTGATCCAAGTTTATTACACTGTTGCCCTATCCCAGCCTGATCAAAGTCTATTAACCTGTTCCCCTATCCCAGTGCCTGATCAAAGTTTATTAGCCTGTTCCCCTATCCCAGTCTGATCTAAGTTTATTAGCCTGTTCCCCTATCCAAGCGTGATCAAAGTTTATTAAACTGTTCCCCGATCCCAGTGTCTGATCAAAGCTTATTAGCCTGTTCCCCTATTCCAGCCTGATCAAAGTTTATTAGCCTGTTCCCTATTCCAGTGCCTGATCAAAGTTTATTAACCTGTTCCCTATTCCAGTCTGATCAAAGTTTATTTGCCTGTCCTCCTTTCCCAACCTGATCAAGGTTTATTAGCCTGTTCCCCTATTCCAGTGTCAGATCAAAGTTTATTAACCTGTTTCAATATCCCAGCCTGATCAAAGTTTATTAACCTGTTCCCCTATCCCAGTGTCTGATCAAAGTTAATAAAACTGTTCCCCTGTCCCAGCCTGATCAAAGTTTATTAGCCTGTTCTCCAATCCCAGCCTGACCAAAGTTTATTAACCTGTTTCCCTATTCCACTGTCTGATCAAAGCTTAATAGCCTGTTCTCCAACCCCAGTCTGATCCAAGTTTATTACCCTGTTGCCCTATCCCAGCCTAATCAAAGTCTATTTATTAACCTGTTCCCCTATCCCAATGTCTGATCAAAGCTTATTAACCTGTTCCAATATCCCAGTGCCTGATCCAAGTTTATTAAACTCATTCCCAATCCCAGCCTGATCCAAGTTTATTAACCTGTTGCCCTATCCCAGCCTGATCAAGTCTATTAACCTGTTCCCCTATTCCAGTGGCTGATCAAAGTTTATTAAACTGTTCCCCTATCCCAGTGTCTGATCAAAGTTTATTAACCTGTTCCCCTATCCCAGCCTGATCAAAGTTTATTAGCCTGTTCCCCTATCCTAGTGCCTGATCAAAGTTTATTAAACTGTTCCCCTATCCCAGCCTGATCAAAGTTTATTAGCCTTTTCCCCTATCCCAGTGTCTGTTCAAAGTTTATTAACCTGTTCCCCTATCCCAGCCTGATCAAAGTTTATTAGCCTGTTCCCCTATCCCAGTGCCTGATCAAAGTTTATTAACCTGTTCACCTATCCTAGTGCCTGATCAAAGTTTATTAAACTGTTCCCCTATCCCAGCCTGATCAAAGTTTATTAGCCTTTTCCCCTATCCCAGTGTCTGTTCAAAGTTTATTAACCTGTTCCCCCCTATCCCAGTGCCTGACCAAAGCTTATTAGCCTATTCCCCTATTCCAGCCTGGTCAAAGTTTATTAAACTGTTCCCCTATTCCAGTGTCTGATCAAAGCTTATTAACCTGTTCCCCTATCCCAGTGTCTGATCCAAGTTTATTAACGTGTTGCCCTATCCCAGCCTGATCAAGTCTATTAACCTGTTCCCCTCTCCCAGTGCCTGACCAAAGCTTATTAGCCTGTCCACCTATCCCAGCCTGATCAAAATGTATTAGCCTGTTCCCTATCCCAGCCTGATCAAAGTTTATTAACCTGTTCCCCTATACCAGTCTGATCAAAGTTTATTAACCTGTTTCAATATCCCAGCGTGGTCAAAGTTTATTAACCTGTTCCCCTATCCCAGCCTGATCAAAGTTTATTAGCCTGTTCTCCTATCCCAGCCTGACCAAAGTTTATTAACCTATTTCCCTATTCCAGTGTCTAATCAAAGCTTAATAGCCTGTTCTCCAATACCAGTCTTATCCAAGTTTATTACCCTGTTGCCCTATCCCAGCCTAATCAAAGTTTATTAACCTGTTTCAATATCCCAGCCTGATCAAAGCTTATTAACCTGTTCCCCTGATCCAAGTTTATTAAACTGATTCCCAATCCCAGCCTGATCCAAGTTTATTAACCTGTTGCCCTATCCCAGCTTGATCAAGTCTATTAACCTGTTCCCCTATCCCAGTGTCTGATCAAAGTATATTAGCCTCTTCCCCTATTCCAGCCTGATCAAAGTTTATTAAACTGTTCCCCTATTCCAGTGTCTAATCAAAGTTTATTAGCCTGTTCCCCTATTCCAGCCTGATTGAAGTTTATTAGCCTCTTCCCTATTCCAGTGCCTGATCAAAGTTGATTCGCCTGTCCTCCTATCCCAGCCTGATCAAAGTTTATTAGCCGGTTCCCCTATCCCAGCCTGACAAAAGTTTATTAACCTGTTTCCCTATTCCAGTCTGATCAAAGTTTATTCGCCTGTCCTCCTATCCCAACCTGATCAAAGTTTATTAGCCTGTTCCCCTGTTCCAGTGTCTGATCAAAGTTTATTAAACTGTTCCCCTATCCCAGCCTGATCAAAGTTTATTAGCCTGTTCTCCTATCCCAGCCAGATCAAAGTTTATTAGCCTGTTCCCCTATTCCAGTGTCTGATCAAAGTTTATTAACCTGTTTCAATATCCCAGCCTGATCAAAGTTTATTAACCTGTTCCCCTATCCCAGTGTCTGATCAAAGTTAATAAAACTGTTCCCCTATCCCAGCCTGATCAAAGTTTATTAGCCTGTTCTCCAATCCCAGCCTGACCAAAGTTTATTAACCTGTTTCCCTATTCCACTGTCTGATCAAAGCTTAATAGCCTGTTCTCCAACCCCAGTCTGATCCAAGTTTATTACCCTGTTGCCCTATCCCAGCCTAATCAAAGTCTATTTATTAACCTGTTCCCCTATCCCAATGTCTGATCAAAGCTTATTAACCTGTTCCACTATCCCAGTGCCTGATCCAAGTTTATTAAACTCATTCCCAATCCCAGCCTGATCCAAGTTTATTAACCTGTTGCCCTATCCCAGCCTGATCAAGTATATTAACCTGTTCCCCTATTCCAGTGGCTGATCAAAGTTTATTAAACTGTTCCCCTATCCCAGTGTCTGATCAAAGTTTATTAACCTGTTCCCCTATCCCAGCCTGATCAAAGTTTATTAGCCTGTTCCCCTATCCCAGCCTGATCAAAGTTTATTAGCCTTTTCCTCTATCCCAGTGTCTGTTCAAAGTTTATTAACCTGTTCCCCTCTCCCAGTGCCTGACCAAAGCTTATTAGCCTATTCCCCTATTCCAGCCTGGTCAAAGTTTATTAAACTGTTCCCCTATTCCAGTATCTGATCAAAGTTTATTAGCCTGTGTCCTATTCCAGCCTGATCCATGTTTATTAGCCTGTTCTCCTATCCCAGCCTGACCAAAGTTTATTAACCTGTTCCCCTATTCCAGTGTCTGATCAAGGTTTATTACCCTGTTCTCCTATCGCAGTGCCTGATCCAAGTTTATTAAACTGATTCCCAATCCCAGTGTCTGATCCAAGTTTATTAACCTGTTCCCTATTCCAGTGCCTGATCAAAGTTTATTAACCTATTCCCTATCCCAGTGCCTGATCCAGGTTTATTAACCTGTTGCCCTATCCCAGCCTGATCAAGTCTATTAACCTGTTCCCCTCTCCCAGTGCCTGACCAAAGTTTATTAGCCTGTTCCCCTATTCCAGCCTGATCAAAGTTTATTCAACTGTTCCCCTATTCCAGTGCCTGAGCAAAGTTTATTAACCTATTCCCTATTCCAGTCTGATCAAAGTTTATTTGCCTGTCCTCCTATCCCAGCCAGATCAACATTTATTAACCTGTTCCCCTATGCCAGTCTGATCAAAGTTTATTAACCTGTTTCAATATCCCAGCGTGATCAAAGTTTATTAACCTGTTCCCCTATCCCAAAGTCTGATCAAAGTTTATTAAACTGTTCCCCTATCCCAGCCTGACCAAAGTGTATTAGCATGTTCTCCAATCCCAGTCTGATCCAAGTGTATTACCCTGTTGCCCTACCCAGCGTAATCAAAGTCTATTTATTAACCTGTTCCCCTATCCCAGTCTGATCAAAGTTTGTTAACCTGTTCCCCTATCCCAGTCTGATCAAAGTTTATTAACCTGTTTCAATATCCCAGCCTGATCAAAGCTTATTAACCTGTTCCCCTATTCCAGTGTCTGATCAAAGTTTATTAACCTGTTTCAATATCCCAGCCTGATCAAAGTTTATTAACCTGTTCCCCTATCCCAATGTCTGATCAAAGCTTATTAACCTGTTCCCCTATCCCAGTGCCTGATCCAAGTTTATTAAACTCATTCCCAATCCCAGCCTGATCCAAGTTTATTAACCTGTTGCCCTATCCCAGCCTGATCAAGTTTATTAGCCTTTTCCCCTATCCCAGTGTCTGTTCAAAGTTTATTAACCTGTTCCCCTCTCCCAGTGCCTGACCAAAGCTTATTAGCCTGTTCCGCTATTCCAGCCTGACCAAAGTTTATTAACCTGTTCCCCTATTCCAGCCTGATCAAAGTTTATTATCCTGTTCTCCTATCCCAGCCTGACCAAATTAAATTAACCTGTTCCCCTATCCCAGTGTCTGATCAAAGCTTATTCACCTGTTCCCCTATCCCAGTGCCTGATCCAGGTTTATTAACCTGTTCCCCTATTCCAGCCTGATCAAAGTTTATTCAACTGTTCCCCTATTCCAGTGCCTGAGCAAAGTTTATTAACCTATTCCCTATTCCAGTCTGATCAAAGTTTATTTGCCTGTCCTCCTATCCCAGCCTGATCAAAGTTTATTAGCCTGTTTCCCTATCCCAGCCTGATCAAAATGTATTAGCCTGTTCCCGATCCCAGCCAGATCAACATTTATTAACCTGTTCCCCTATGCCGGTCTGATCAAAGTTTATTAACCTGTTTCAATATCCCAGCGTGATCAAAGTTTATTAACCTGTTCCCCTATCCCAAAGTCTGATCAAAGTTTATTAAACTGTTCCCCTATCCCAGCCTGACCAAAGTGTATTAGCATGTTCTCCAATCCCAGTCTGATCCAAGTGTATTACCCTGTTGTCTTATCCCAGCCTAATCAAAGTCTATTTATTAACCTGTTCCCCTATCCCAGTCTGATCAAAGTTTATTAACCTGTTTCAATATCCCAGCCTGATCAAAGTTTATTAACCTGTTCCCCTATTCCAGTGTCTGATCAAAGTTTATTAACCTGTTCCCCTATTCCAGCCTGATCAAAGTTTATTAACCTGTTCTCCTATCCCAGTGTCTGATCAAAGTTTATTAACCTGTTCCCCTATCCTAGTGCCTGATCCAAGTTTATTAAACTGATTCCCAATCCCAGCCTGATCCAAGTTTATTAACCTGTTCCCCTATCCCAGTGTCTGATCAAAGTTTATTAACCTGTTCCCCTATTCCAGCCTGATGAAGGTTTATTAGCCTGTTCCCCTATCCCAGCCTGATCAAAGTTTATTAGCCTGTTCCCCTATTCCAGCCTGATCTAAGTTTATTAACCTGTTCCCTATTCCAGTGTCTGATCAAGGTTTATTAACCTGTTCCCCTCTCCCAGTGCCTGACCAAAGCTTATTAGCCTGTTCCCCTATTCCAGCCTGATCAAAGTTTATTAAACTGTTCCCCTATTCCAGCCTGATCAAAGTTTATTAACCTGTTCTCCTATCCCAGCCTGATCAAAGTTTATTAACCTGTTCCCCTATCCCAGTGTCTGATTAAAGTTTATTAACCTGTTCCCCTATCCCAGTGTCTGATCAAAGCATATTCGCCTGTTCCACTATTTCAGCCTGGTCGAAGTTTATTAACCTGTTCCCTATTCCAGGGCCTGATCAAAGTTTATTAACCTGTTCCGTATTCCAGTCTGATCAAAGTTAATTAGCCTGTTCCCCTATCCCAGTCTGATCAAAGTTTATTAACCTGTTCCCCAATCCCAGCCTGATCAAAGTTTATTAACCTGTTCCCCTATCCCAGTGTTTGATCAAAGTTTATTAACCTGTTCCCCTATCCAAGAGTGATCAAAGTTTATTAACCTGTTCCCCTATCCCAGTGCCTGATCCAAGTTTATTAACCTGTTGCCCTATCCCAGCCTGATCAAGTCTATTAACCTGTTCCCCTCTCCCAGTGCCTGACCAAAGCTTATTAGCCTGTTCCCCTATTCCAGCCTGATCAAAGTTTATTAGCCTGTTCCCTATTCCAGTGCCTGATCAAAGTTTATTAACCTGTTCTCCTATCCCAGCCTGACCAAAGTCTATTAACCTGTTCCCCTCTCCCAGTGCCTGACCAAAGCTTATTCGCCAGTTCCCCTATTACAGCCTGATCAAAGTTTATTAGCCTGTTCCCTTTTTCCAGTGTCTCATCAAAGTGTATTAAACTGTTCCCCTATTCCAGCCTGATCAAAGTTTATTAAACTGTTCCCCTATCCCAGTGTCTGATCAAAGTTTATTAACCTGTTCCCCTATTCGAGCCTGATAAAAGTTTATTAACCTGTTCCCCTATCCCAGTGCCTGATCAAAATTTATTAGCCTGTTCCCCTATCCTAGTCTGATCAAAGTTTATTGAACTGTTCCCTTATTCCAGTGTCAGGTCAAAGTTTATGAACCTGTTCCCCTATCCCAGTGCCTGATCAAAGTTTATTAAACTGATCAGGCACTGGGATAGGGTACAGTTTAATAAACTCTGATCAGGCACTGGGATAGGGGAACAATGTTTATTAGCATGTTCCCCTATCCCAGTGCCTGATCAAAGTTTATTAATCTGTTCCCTTATTCCAGTGTCTGATCAAAGTTTATTAAACTGTTCCCTTTTTCCAGTGTCTGATCAAAGTTTATTAACCTGTTCCCTATTCCAGTCTGATCAAAGTTTATTCGCCTGTCCTCCTATCCCAACCTGATCAAAGTTTATTAGCCTGTTCCCCTATTCCAGTGTCTGATCAAAGTTTATTAAACTGTTCCCCTATCCCAGCCTGATCAAAGTTTATTAACCTGTTTCAATATCCCAGCCTGATCAAAGTGTATTAGCCTGTTCCCCTATCTCAGTCTGATCCAAGTTTATTAACCTGTTCCCCTATCCCAGTGCCTGATCAAAGTTTATTAGCCTGTTCCCCTATCCCAGCCTGATCAAAGTTTATTAAACTGTTCCCCTATCCCAGTGTCTGATCAAAGTTTATTAACCTGTTCCCCTATCCCAGCCTGATCCCAGACAGCGAAAACAGCGCCGGAGGAGAGAGCCGGGAGATTTAAAAAGCGCGGGAGGAGAGAGCCAGGACAGCGAAAACAGCGCCGGAGGAGAGAGCTGGGAGATTTTAAAACGCGGGAGGAGAGAGCCGGGACAGCGAAAACAGCGCCGGAGAGAGACGGGACAGCGAAAACAGCGCCGGAGGAGAGAGCCGGGAGATTTAAAAAGCGCGGGAGGAGAGAGCCAGGACAGCGAAAACAGCGCCGGAGGAGAGAGCTGGGAGATTTTAAAACGCGGGAGGAGAGAGCCGGGACAGCGAAAACAGCGCCGGAGAGAGACGGGACAGTGAAAACAGCGCCGGAGGAGAGAGCCGGGAGATTTAAAAAGCGCGGGAGGAGAGAGCCGGCACAGCGAAAACAGCGCCGGAGGAGGGAGCCGGGAGATTTTAAAAGCGCAGGAGGAGAGAACAAGGACAGCGAAAACAGCGCGGGAGGAGAGAGCCGGGACAGCGAAAACAGCGCCGGAGGAGAGAGACGGGACAGTGAAAACAGCGCCGGAGGAGCGAGCCGGGAGATTTAAAAAGCGCGGGAGGAGAGAGCCGGCACAGCGAAAACAGCGCCGGAGGAGAGTGCCGGGAGATTTAAAAAGCGCGGGAGGAGAGAGCCGGGACAGCGAAAACGCCGGATGAGAGAGCCGGGAGATTTAAAAAGCGTGGGAGGAGAGAGCCGGGACAGCGAAAACTGCGCCGGAGGAGAGAGCCGGGAGATTTAAAAAGCGCAGGAGGAGAGAGCCGGGACAGCGAAAACAGCGCCGGAGGAGAGAGCCGGGAGATTTAAAAAGCGCGGGAGGAGAGCCGGGACAGCGAAAACAGTGCCGGAGGAGAGAACCGGGAGATTTAAAAAGCGCGGGAGGAGAGAGCCGGGACAGCGAAAACAGCGCCGGAGGAGAGAGCCGGGAGATTTAAAAAGCGCGGGAGGAGAGAGCCGGTACAGCGAAAACAGCGCCGGAGTAGGGAGCCGGGAGATTTAAAAAGCGCAGGAGGAGAGAACCGGGACAGCGAAAACAGCGCGGGAGGAAAGAGCCGGGACAGCGAAAACAGCGCCGGAGGAGAGAGACGGGACAGTGAAAACAGCGCCGGAGGAGAGAGCCGGGAGATTTAAAAAGCGCGGGAGGAGAGAGCCGGCACAGCGGAAACAGCGCCGGAGGAGAGAGCCGGGAGATTTAAAAAGCGCGGGAGGAGAGAGCCGGGACAGCGAAAACGCCGGATGAGAGAGCCGGGAGATTTAAAAAGCGTGGGAGGAGAGAGCCGGGACAGCGAAAACTGCGCCGGAGGAGAGAGCCGGGAGATTTAAAAAGCGCAGGAGGAGAGAGCCGGGACAGCGAAAACAGCCCCGGAGGAGAGAGCCGGGAGATTTTAAAAGCGCAGGAGTAGAGAGCCGGGACAGCGTAAACAGCGCCGGTGGAGAGAGCCGGGAGATTTAAAAAGCGCGGGAGGAGAGAGCCGGGACAGCGAAAACAGCGCCGGAGAAGAGAGCCGGGAGATTTTAAAAGCGCGGGAGGAGAGAGCCGGTACAGCGAAAACAGCGCCGGAGTCGGGAGCCGGGAGATTTAAAAAGCGCAGGAGGAGAGAACAGGGACTGCGAAAACAGCGCGGGAGGAGAGAGCCGGGACAGCGAAAACAGCGCCGGAGGAGAGAGACGGGACAGTGAAAACAGCGCCGGAGGAGAGAGCCGGGAGATTTAAAAAGCGCGGGAGGAGAGAGCCGGGACAGCGAAAACGCCGGATGAGAGAGCCGGGAGATTTAAAAAGCGCGGGAGGAGAGAGCCGGGACAGCGAAAACAGTGCCGGAGGAGAGAACCGGGAGATTTTAAAAGCGCGGGAGGAGAGAGCCGGGGTAGCGAAAACAGCGCCGGAGGAGAGAGCCGGGAGATTTAAAAAGCGCGGGAGGAGAGAGCCGGTACAGCGAAAACAGCGCGGGAGGAGAGAGCCGGGACAGCGAAAACAGCGCCGGAGGAGAGAGACCGGACAGTGAAAACAGAGCTGGAGGAGAGAGCCGGGAGATTTAAAAAGCGCGGGAGGAGAGAGCCGGCACAGCGAAAACAGCGCCGGAGGAGAGAGCCGGGAGATTTAAAAAGCGCGGGAGGAGAGAGCCGGGACAGCGAAAACGCCGGATGAGAGAGCCGGGAGATTTAAAAAGCGTGGGAGGAGAGAGCCGGGACAGCGAAAACTGCGCCGGAGGAGAGAGCCGGGAGATTTAAAAAGCGCAGGAGGAGAGAGCCGGGACAGCAAAAACAGCGCCGGAGGAGAGAGCCGGGAGATTTAAAAAGCGCGGGAGGAGAGAGCCGGGACAGCGAAAACAGTGCCGGAGGAGAGAGCCGGGAGATTTTAAAAGCGCAGGAGGAGAGAGCTGGGACAGCGAAAACAGCCCCGGAGGAGAGAGCCGGGACAGCGAAAACAGTGCCGGAGGAGAGAGCCGGGAGATTTAAAAAGCACGGGAGGAGAGAGCCGGCACAGCGAAAACAGCGCCGGAGGAGGGAGCCGGGAGGTTTAAAAAGCGCGGGAGGAGAGAGCCGGGACAGCGCTGGGAGAGGTGAGTGCACAAAAGGTGTGGCAGGAGTGCCTTTAGACACGGAGTGCTGATTGGAACAGAGTGCATCTGAGTTTAGGTGAGTGACTGACTTCGGGCGAGTGGCGAGTGTTCGGGTTTATCCTTGAGGTTCTATAAAAAATAATAATAATGTTTTTTTTTAAATATTTAAATTAATTAACTAGTTGAATATGGCTGGACAGGTGATGTGCTGTTCCTGTATGATGATGGAACTGGTGAATCCCATTGATTCCGTCAGTGACCACATCTGCAGCAAGTGTTGGCTGCTCGAGGAACTTCGGCTCAGAATTGATGAGCTGCACACACTGCGGCACATCAGGGAGGAGGAACATTACCTGGACGCTTTGTTTCAGGAGGCAGTCACACCCGGTAGAATAAGTACTGTTAATTCGGACAGTGGTCAGGGACAGAGTGGTGTGACTGCAAGGGAGGCAGGTAGGGGGATCCTGAGTTTAGGAGTTGAGGAGCCTCAGCCCTTGACCTTGTCCAACAGGTATGAGGTACTTGCTCCCTGTGTGGATGAGGAAGAGGGCTGTAGGGAGGATGCGTTGACTGACCACTGCACCGTGGTACAGGAAGCCATTCAAGAGGAGGGAGCAAAAAGACAAGTGGTAGTTGTAGGGGATTCTATAATTAGGGGGATTGATGGCATCCTTTGTAAGCCAGATCGAGAGTCCCGCATGGTATGTTGCCTGCCCGGTGCTAGGGTGAGGGACATCTCTGATCGGCTTGAAAGGATTTAGGAGAGAGAGGGGGAGGATCCAGTTGTTGTGGTCCACGTTTAGACTAACAACATAGGTAAGACTAGGAAAGAGGACCTGTTTGGGGATTATCAAACACTAGGGACTAAATTAAAGAACAGGTCCTCCAGGGTTATAATCTCTGGATTACTACCCGAGCCATGTGCATTGGCATCAGTACTGGGGCAGGAGGGACCTGTACCGTTGGGACGGTCTTCACCTGAACCATTCTGGGACCAGTGTTCTAGCGAATAGGATAAATAGGTTGGTCACAAGGACTTTAAACTAGCAAGTTGGGGGGGAAGGGAAATGTAAAGCTATGGACAGTATAATGGTTAATGGAGATCAAGGCAGCAGGTTACGTGACAGGTTATTATGTAGAGATATGGGTTCAAAGACAAGGAAAATTAGGAGAAAGGGCAAGAGGAAAAATAAACTGCGAAAAGTTACTGATCAAGGTGTTAGGATTCATAACAAAGACAGCATAAGTGTACTTTACCTGAATGCTCGTAGGAAACAAAATAAGGTAAATGAGTTGATGGCGCAAATCATCGTGAATGACTATGATTTAGTGGCCATTACTGAAACATGGTTAAAAGATGGTCACGACTGGGAGTTAAATATCCAAGGGTATCAGACTATACGAAAGGATAGAATGGATGGTAAGGGCGGTGGTGTAGCTTTGTTGTTTAAGGATGGCACCCGGGCAATAGTAAGGGATGATATTGGTGCTATGGAGGACAAGGTTGAATCAATTTTTGTGGAAATCAGGAATAGTCAAGCGAAAAGGTCACTGATAGGAGTAGTCTATAGGCCACCTTGAGGAGGAGTTTATAGAATATGCCCGGGATAATTTCCTGGAACAGTATGTAATGGAGCCTACAAGGGAACAAGCGGTCCTAGATCTGGTCCTGTGTAATGAGGCAGGATTGATTAATGATCTCATAGTTCGGGAAGGAGCGACCACAATATGGTGGAATTTAAAATACAGTTGGAGGATGACAAGGTAAAATCAAACACTAGTGTTTTGTGCTTAAACAAAGGCGATTACAATGGGATGAGAGAAGAACTAGCTAAGGTAGACTGGGAGCAAAGACTTCATGGTGAAGCAGTTGAGGAACAGTGGAGAACCTTCCGAGCGATCTTTCACAGTGTTCAGAAAAGGTTCATACCAACAAAAAAGAAAGACGGTAGAAAGGGGAAAAATCGACCGTGGATATCTAAGGAGGTGAGGGAGAGTATCAAATTGAAGGAAAAAGCATACAAAGTGGCAAAAATTAGTGGGAGACTAGAGGACTGGGAAGTCTTTAGGGGACAACAGAAAGCTACTAAAAAAGCTATAAAGAAGAGTAAGGTAGACTATGAAAGTAAACTTGCTCAGAACATAAAAGCAGATAGTAATAGCTTCTACAAATATATAAGACAAAAAAGAGTGGCTAAGGTAAATATTGGTCCTTTGGAAGATGAGAATGGAGATTTAATAATAGGAGATGGGGAAATGGCTGAGGAGCTGAACAGGTTTTTTTGGTCAGTCTTCATAGTGGAGGACACAAATAACATGCCAGTGACTGATGGAAATAAAGATATGATAGGTGAGGACCTTGAGGTGATTGTAATCACTAAGGAGGCAGTATTGGGCAAGCTAATGGGGCTAAAGGTAGACAGGTCTCCTGGCACTGATAGAGTGCATCCCACAGTGTTAAAATAGATGGCTAAGGAAATTGTAAACGCACTAGTGATAATTTATCAAAATTCACTAGACTCTGGGGTGGTGCCAGAGGATTGGAAAGTCACAAACGTGACACCACTGTTTAAAAAAGGTCGGCAGAAAGCGGGTAATTATAGGCCGGTAAGCTTAACTTCGGTTGTAGGGAAAATGCTGGAATCTATCATTAAGGAGGAAATAGCGGAGCACCTGGAGGGAAATTGTCCCATTGGGCAGACGCAGCATGGTTCACAAAGGGTAGGTCGTGTCTGACTAATTTGGTAGAATTTTTTGAGGACGTTACCAGTGCAGTAGATAACGGGGAGCCAATGGATGTGGTATATCTGGATTTCCAGAAAGCTTTTGACAAGGTGCCACACAAAAGGTTGCTGCATAAACTAAAGATGCATGACATTGAGGGTAAAGTGGTAGCATGGGTAGAGGATTGGTTAACTAACAGAAAGCAGAGAGTGGGGATAAATGGGTGTTTCTCTGGTTGGCAACCTGTAACTAGTGGGGTCCCTCAAGGATCAGTGTTGGGCCCGCAGTTGTTCACAATTTACATAGAGGATTTGGAGTTGGGGACCAAGTGCAATGTGTCAAAGTTTGCAGACGACACTAAGATGAGTGGTAAAGCAAAAAGTGCAGAGGATACCGGAAGTCTGCAGAACGATTTGGATAGGTTAGGTGAATTGGCTAGTGTCTGGCAGATGGAATTCAATGTTGCCAAGTGTGAGGCTATCCATTTTGGGAGGAACAACAGCAGAATGTTATTTTGTCGTTCGTTGCTAGAGGGATGGAGTTCAAGACTAGGGAGGTTATGCTGCAATTGTATAGGGTGTTGGTGAGGCCTCATCTGGAGTATTGTGTTCAGTTTTGGTCTCCTTACCTGAGAAAGGACATATTGGCACTGGAGGGAGTGCAGAGGAGATTCCTTAGTTTGATCCCAGAGTTGAGGGGATTAGATTATGACGAGAGGTTGAGTAGACTGGGACTGTACTCATTGGAGTTTAGAAGGATGCGCTATCCCAGCCTGATCAAAGTTTATTAACCTGTTCCCCTCTCCCAGTCTGATCAAAGATTATTAACCTGTTCCCCTATCCCAGTGCCTGATCAAAATGTATTAGCCTGTTCCCCTATCTCAGCCTGATCAAAGTTTATTAAACTGTTCCCTTATTCCAGTGTCTGGTCAAAGTTTATGAACCTGTTTCCCTATCCCAGTGCCTGATCAAAGTTTATTAAACTGATCAGGCACTGGGATAGGGTACAGTTTAATAAACTCTGATCAGGCACTGGGATAGGGGAACAATGTTTATTAGCATGTTCCTCTATGCCAGTGCCTGATCAAAGTTTATTAATCTGTTCCCTTATTCCAGTGTCTGATCAAAGTTTATTAAACTGTTCCCTTTTTCCAGTGTCTGATAAAAGTTTATTAACCTGTTCCCCTATCCCAGCCTGATCAAAGTTTATTAAACTGTTCCCCTATCTCAGTGCCTGATCAAAGTTTATTAACCTGTAGCCCGATCCCAGCCTGATCAAAGTTTATTAACCTGTTCCCCTATCCCAGCCTGATCAAAGTTTATTAAACTGTTCCCCTATCCCAGTGCCTGATCAAAGTTTATTAACTGTTCCACTATTCCAGTGTCTCATCAAAGTTTATTAACCTGTTCCCATATCCCAGCCTGATCAAAGTTTATTAACCTGTTCCCCTATCCCAGTGCCTGATCAAAGTTTATTAGCCTGTTGCCCTATCCCAGCCTGATCAAAGATTATTAAACTGTTCCCTTATTCCAGTGTCACATCAAAGTTTATTAAACTGTTCCCCTATCACAGTGTCTGATCAAAGTTTATTAACCTGTTCCCCTATCCCAGCCTGATCAAAGTTTATTAAACTGTTCCCCTATCCCAGTGCCTGATCAAAGTTTATTAAACTGATCAAACACTGGGATAGGGGAACAGTTTAATAAACTCTGATCAGGCACTGGGATAGGGGAACAATGTTTATTAGCCTGTTCCCCGATCCCAGCCTGATCAAAGTTTATTAACCTGTTCCCCTATCCCATCATGATCAAGGTTTATGAGCCTGTTCCCCTATCCCAGTGTCTGATCAAAGTTTATTAACCTGTTCCCCTATCCCAGCCTGATCAAAGTTAATTAAACTGTTCCCCAATCCAGTGCCTGATCAAAATGTATTAGCCTGTTCCCCTATCTCAGCCTGATCAAAGTTTATTAAACTGTTCCCTTATTCCAGTGTCTGGTCAAAGTTTATGAACCTGTTTCCCTATCCCAGTGCCTGATCAAAGTTTATTAAACTGATCAGGCACTGGGATAGGGTACAGTTTAATAAACTCTGATCAGGCACTGGGATAGGGGAACAATGTTTATTAGCATGTTCCTCTATGCCAGTGCCTGATCAAAGTTTATTAATCTGTTCCCTTATTCCAGTGTCTGATCAAAGTTTATTAAACTGTTCCCTTTTTCCAGTGTCTGATAAAAGTTTATTAACCTGTTCCCCTATCCCAGCCTGATCAAAGTTTATTAAACTGTTCCCCTATCTCAGTGCCTGATCAAAGTTTATTAACCTGTAGCCCGATCCCAGCCTGATCAAAGTTTATTAACCTGTTCCCCTATCCCAGCCTGATCAAAGTTTATTAAACTGTTCCCCTATCCCAGTGCCTGATCAAAGTTTATTAACTGTTCCACTATTCCAGTGTCTCATCAAAGTTTATTAACCTGTTCCCATATCCCAGCCTGATCAAAGTTTATTAACCTGTTCCCCTATCCCAGTGCCTGATCAAAGTTTATTAGCCTGTTGCCCTATCCCAGCCTGATCAAAGATTATTAAACTGTTCCCTTATTCCAGTGTCTGATCAAAGTTTATGAACCTGTTCCCCTATTCCAGTGTCACATCAAAGTTTATTAAACTGTTCCCCTATCACAGTGTCTGATCAAAGTTTATTAACCTGTTCCCCTATCCCAGCCTGATCAAAGTTTATTAAACTGTTCCCCTATCCCAGTGCCTGATCAAAGTTTATTAAACTGATCAAACACTGGGATAGGGGAACAGTTTAATAAACTCTGATCAGGCACTGGGATAGGGGAACAATGTTTATTAGCCTGTTCCCCGATCCCAGCCTGATCAAAGTTTATTAACCTGTTCCCCTATCCCATCATGATCAAGGTTTATGAGCCTGTTCCCCTATCCCAGTGTCTGATCAAAGTTTATTAACCTGTTCCCCTATCCCAGCCTGATCAAAGTTAATTAAACTGTTCCCCAATCCAGTGCCTGATCAAAGTTAATTAAACTGTTCCCCAATCCAGTGCCTGATCAAAGTTTATTAACCTGTTCCCCTATCCCAGTGGCTGATCAAAGTTTATTAATCTGTTCCCTTATTCCAGTGTCTGATCAAAGTTTATTAAACTGTTCCCTTTTTCCAGTGTCTGATCAAAGTTTATTAACCTGTTCCCCTATTCCAGCCTGATCAAAGTTTATTAAACTGTTCACCTATCCCAGTGCCTGATCAAGGGTTATTAGCCTGTTCCCCTATCCCGGCCTGATCAAAGTTTATTAAACTGTTCCCTTATTCCAGTGTCTGATTAAAGTTTATGAACCTGTTCCCCGATTCCAGCCTGATCAAAGTTTATTAAACTGTTCCTCTATCCCAGTGCCTGATCAAAGTTTATTAACCTGTTCCCCTATCCCAGCCTGATCAAAGTTTATTAAACTGTTCCCCTATCCCAGTGCCTGATCAAAGTTTATTAGCATGTTCCCCTATCCCCGCCTGATCAAACTTTGTTAGCCTGTTCCCCTATCCCAGCCTGATCAAGGTTTATTAGCCTGTTCCCCTATCCCAGCCTGATCAAGGTTTATTAGCCTGTTCCCCTATCCCAGCCTGATCAAAGTTTATTAAACTGTTCCCTTATTCCAGTGTCTGATCAAAGTTTATGAACCTGTTCCCCTATCCCAGTGTCTGATCAAAGTTTATTAACCTGTTCCCCTATCCCAGCCTGATCAAAGTTAATTAAACTGTTCCCTTTCCCAGCCTGATCAAGGTTTATTAGCCTGTTCCCCTATCCCAGCCTGATCAAAGTTTATTAGCCTGTTCCCCTATCCCAGCCTGATCAAGGTTTATTAGCCTGTTCCCCTATCCCAGCCTGATCAAAGTTTATTAAACTGTTCCCTTATTCCAGTGTCTGATCAAAGTTTATGAACCTGTTCCCCTATCCCAGTGTCTGATCAAAGTTTATTAACCTGTTCCCCTATCCCAGCCTGATCAAAGTTAATTAAACTGTTCCCTTTCCCAGTGCCTGATCAAAGTTTATTAAACTGATCAGGCACTGGGATAGAGGAACAGTTTAATAAACTCTGATCAGGCACTGGGATAGGGGGACAAAGTTTATTAGCCTGTTCCCCTATTCCAGCCTGATCAAAGTTTATTAAACTGTTCCCCTATTCTAGCCTGATCAAAGTTTATTAAACTGTTCCCCTATCCCAGTGCCTGATCAAAGTTTATTAGCCTGTTCCCCTATCCCAGCCTGATCAAAGTTTATTAAACTGTTCCCTTATTCGTGTCAGATCAAAGTCTATTAACCTGTTCCCCTATCCCAGTGTCTGATCAAAGTTTATTCACCTGTTCCCCTATTCCAGTGTCTCATCAAAGTTTATTAGACTGTTCCCCTGTCCCTGCCTGATCAAAGCTTTTTAGCCTGTTGCCCTATTCCAGTCTGATCAAAGTTTATGAACCTGTTCCCCGATTCCAGTGTCTCATCAAAGTTTATTAAACTGTTCCTCTATCCCAGTGTCTGATCAAAGTTTATTAACCTGTTCCCCTATCCCAGCCTGATCAAAGTTTATTAAACTGTTCCCCTATTCCAGCCTGATCAAAGTTTATTAAACTGTTCCCCTATCCCAGTGCCTGAACAAAGTTTATTAACCTGTTGCCCTATCCCAGCCTGATCAAAGTTTTTAACCTGTTCCCCTATCCCAGCCTGATCAAACTTTATTAAACTGTTCCCCTATCCCAGTGTCTGATCAACGTTTATTAGCCTGTTCCCCTATCCCAGTGTCTCATCAAAGTTTATTAACCTGTTCCCCTATTCCAGTGTCTCATCAAAGTTTATTAAACTGTTCCCCTATCCCAGTGTCTGATCAAAATTTATTAACCTGTTCCCCTATCCCAGTGCCTGATCAAAGTTTATTAAACTGATCAGGCACTGGGATAGGGGAACAGTTTAATAAACTCTGATCAGGCACTGGGATAGGGGAACAATGTTTATTAGCCTGTTCCTCTATCCCAGTGCCTGATCAAAGCTTATTAATCTGTTCCCTTATTCCATTGTCTGATCAAGGTTTTTTAGCCTGTTCCCCTATCCCAGCCTGATCAAAGTTTATTGAACCATCCCTTATTCCAGTGTCTGATCAAAGTTTATTAACCTGTTCCACTATTCCAGTGTCTGATCAAAGTTTTATTAAACTGTTCCCCTATCCCAGCCTGATCAAAGTTTAGTAATCTGTTGCCCTAACCCAGCCTGATCAAAGTTTATTAACCTGTTCCCCTATCCCAGTGCCTGATCAAGGGTAATTAGCCTGTTCCCCTATCCCAGCCTGATCAAAGTTTATTAAACTGTTCCCCTATCCCAGTGTCTGATCAAAGTTTATTAACCTGTTCCCCTATCCCAGTGTCTGATCAAAGTTTATTAACCTGTTCCCCTATCCCAGCCTTATCAAAGTTTATTAAACTGTTCCCCTATCCCCGCCTGATCAAAGTTTATTAGCCTGTCCCCTATCCCAGCCTGATCAAAGTTTATTAAACTGTTCCCCTATCCCAGTGCCTGATCAAAGTTTATTAGCCGGTTCCCCTATCCCAGCCTGATCAAAGTTTATTAAACTGTTCCCTTATTCCAGTGTCTGATCAAAGTTTATGAACCTGTTCCCCTAGTCCAGTGTCTCATCAAAGTTTATTAAACTGTTCCCCTATCCCAGTGTTTGATCAAAGTTTATTAACCTGTTCCCCTATCCCAGCCTGATCAAAGTTTATTAAACTGTTCCCCTATTCCAGCCTGATCAAAGTTTATTAAACTGTTCCCCTATCCCAGTACCTGATCAAAGTTTATTAGCCTGTTCCCCTATCCAGGGTCTGATCAAAGTTTATTAGCCTGTTCCCCTATCCCAGCCTGATCAAAGTTTATCAAACTTCCCTTACTCCAGTGTCTGATCAAAGTTTATTAACCTGTTCCACTATTCCAGTGTCTGATCAAAGTTTATTAAACAGTTACACTATCCCAGTGTCTGATCAAAGTTTATTAAACTGATCAGGCACTGGGATAGGGGAACAAAGTTTATTAAACTGTTCCCCTATTCCAGCTTGATCAAAGTTTATTAAACTGTTCCCCTATCCCAGTGCCTGATCAAAGTTTATTAGCCTGTTCCCCTATCCCAGCCTGATCAAAGTTTATTAAACTGTTCCCTTATTCGTGTCAGATCAAAGTCTATTCACCTGTTCCCCTATTCCAGTGTCTGATCAAAGTTTAAACTGTTCCCTTATTCCAATGTCTGATCAAAGCTTATCAGCCTGTTCCCCTATCCCAGTGTCTGATCAAAGTTTATTAAACTGTTCCCCTATTCCAGCCTGATCAAAGTTTATTGAACTGTTCCCTTATTCCAGTGTCTGATCAAAGTTTATGAACCTGTTCCACTATCCCAGCCTGATCAAGGTTTATTAAACTGTTCCCTTATTCGTGTCAGATCGAAGTCTATTAACCTGTTCCCCTATCCCAGTGCCTGATCAAAGTTTATTCACCTGTTCCCCTATCCCCGCCTGATCAAAGTTTATTAGCCTGTTCCCTATCCCAGCCTGATTAAAGTTTATTAAACTGTTCCCTTATTCCAGTGTCTGATCAAAGTTTATTAACCTGTTCCACTATTCCAGTGTCTGATCAAAGTGTATTAGCCTGTTCCCCTATCCCAGTCTGATCAAAGTTTATTAAACTGTTCCCCTATCCCAGTGTCTGATCAAAGTTTATTAAACTGTTCCCCTATTCCAGCCTGATCAAACTTGATTAAACTGTTCCCCTATCCCAGTGTCTGATCAAAGTTTATTAACCTGTTCCCCTATCCCAGCCTGATCAAAGGTTATTAACCTGTTCCCCTATCCCAGTGCCTGATCAAAGTTTACTAACCTGTTCCCCTATCCCAGCCTGATCAAAGTTTATTAAACTGTTCCCCTATCCCAGTGCCTGATCAAAGTTTATTAGCATGTTCCCCTATCCCCGCCTGATCAAACTTTATTAGCCTGTTCCCCTATCCCAGCCTGATCAAGGTTTATTAGCCTGTTCCCCTATCCCAGCCTGATCAAAGTTTATTAGCCTGTTCCCCTATCCCAGCCTGATCAAGGTTTATTAGCCTGTTCCCCTATCCCAGCCTGATCAAAGTTTATTAAACTGTTCCCTTATTCCAGTGTCTGATCAAAGTTTATGAACCTGTTCCCCTATCCCAGTGTCTGATCAAAGTTTATTAACCTGTTCCCCTATCCCAGCCTGATCAAAGTTAATTAAACTGTTCCCTTTCCCAGCCTGATCAAGGTTTATTAGCCTGTTCCCCTATCCCAGCCTGATCAAAGTTTATTAGCCTGTTCCCCTATCCCAGCCTGATCAAGGTTTATTAGCCTGTTCCCCTATCCCAGCCTGATCAAAGTTTATTAAACTGTTCCCTTATTCCAGTGTCTGATCAAAGTTTATGAACCTGTTCCCCTATCCCAGTGTCTGATCAAAGTTTATTAACCTGTTCCCCTATCCCAGCCTGATCAAAGTTAATTAAACTGTTCCCTTTCCCAGTGCCTGATCAAAGTTTATTAAACTGATCAGGCACTGGGATAGAGGAACAGTTTAATAAACTCTGATCAGGCACTGGGATAGGGGAACAAAGTTTATTAGCCTGTTCCCCTATTCCAGCCTGATCAAAGTTTATTAAACTGTTCCCCTATTCTAGCCTGATCAAAGTTTATTAAACTGTTCCCCTATCCCAGTGCCTGATCAAAGTTTATTAGCCTGTTCCCCTATCCCAGCCTGATCAAAGTTTATTAAACTGTTCCCTTATTCGTGTCAGATCAAAGTCTATTAACCTGTTCCCCTATCCCAGTGTCTGATCAAAGTTTATTCACCTGTTCCCCTATTCCAGTGTCTGATCAAAGTTTATTAAACTGTTCCCCTATCCCAGTCTGATCAAAGTGTATTAAACTGTTTCCCTGTCCCAGTGTCTCATCAACGTTTATTAGACTGTTCCCCTGTCCCTGCCTGATCAAAGCTTTTTAGCCTGTTGCCCTATTCCAGTCTGATCAAAGTTTATGAACCTGTTCCCCGATTCCAGTGTCTCATCAAAGTTTATTAAACTGTTCCTCTATCCCAGTGTCTGATCAAAGTTTTATTAAACTGTTCCCCTATCCCAGCCTGATCAAAGTTTAGTAATCTGTTGCCCTAACCCAGCCTGATCAAAGTTTATTAACCTGTTCCCCTATCCCAGTGCCTGATCAAGGGTAATTAGCCTGTTCCCCTATCCCAGCCTGATCAAAGTTTATTAAACTGTTCCCCTATCCCAGTGTCTGATCAAAGTTTATTAACCTGTTCCCCTATCCCAGTGTTTGATCAAAGTTTATTAACCTGTTCCCCTATCCCAGCCTGATCAAAGTTTATTAAACTGTTCCCCTATTCCAGCCTGATCAAAGTTTATTAAACTGTTCCCCTATCCCAGTACCTGATCAAAGTTTATTAGCCTGTTCCCCTATCCAGGGTCTGATCAAAGTTTATTAGCCTGTTCCCCTATCCCAGCCTGATCAAAGTTTATCAAACTTCCCTTACTCCAGTGTCTGATCAAAGTTTATTAACCTGTTCCACTATTCCAGTGTCTGATCAAAGTTTATTAAACAGTTACACTATCCCAGTGTCTGATCAAAGTTTATTAAACTGATCAGGCACTGGGATAGGGGAACAAAGTTTATTAAACTGTTCCCCTATTCCAGCTTGATCAAAGTTTATTAAACTGTTCCCCTATCCCAGTGCCTGATCAAAGTTTATTAGCCTGTTCCCCTATCCCAGCCTGATCAAAGTTTATTAAACTGTTCCCTTATTCGTGTCAGATCAAAGTCTATTCACCTGTTCCCCTATTCCAGTGTCTGATCAAAGTTTAAACTGTTCCCTTATTCCAATGTCTGATCAAAGCTTATCAGCCTGTTCCCCTATCCCAGTGTCTGATCAAAGTTTATTAAACTGTTCCCCTATTCCAGCCTGATCAAAGTTTATTGAACTGTTCCCTTATTCCAGTGTCTGATCAAAGTTTATGAACCTGTTCCACTATCCCAGCCTGATCAAGGTTTATTAAACTGTTCCCTTATTCGTGTCAGATCGAAGTCTATTAACCTGTTCCCCTATCCCAGTGCCTGATCAAAGTTTATTCACCTGTTCCCCTATCCCCGCCTGATCAAAGTTTATTAGCCTGTTCCCTATCCCAGCCTGATTAAAGTTTATTAAACTGTTCCCTTATTCCAGTGTCTGATCAAAGTTTATTAACCTGTTCCACTATTCCAGTGTCTGATCAAAGTGTATTAGCCTGTTCCCCTATCCCAGTCTGATCAAAGTTTATTAAACTGTTCCCCTATCCCAGTGTCTGATCAAAGTTTATTAAACTGTTCCCCTATTCCAGCCTGATCAAACTTGATTAAACTGTTCCCCTATCCCAGTGTCTGATCAAAGTTTATTAACCTGTTCCCCTATCCCAGCCTGATCAAAGGTTATTAACCTGTTCCCCTATCCCAGTGCCTGATCAAAGTTTACTAACCTGTTCCCCTATCCCAGCCTGATCAAAGTTTATTAAACTGTTCCCCTATCCCAGTGCCTGATCAAAGTTTATTAGCATGTTCCCCTATCCCCGCCTGATCAAACTTTATTAGCCTGTTCCCCTATCCCAGCCTGATCAAGGTTTATTAGCCTGTTCCCCTATCCCAGCCTGATCAAAGTTTATTAGCCTGTTCCCCTATCCCAGCCTGATCAAGGTTTATTAGCCTGTTCCCCTATCCCAGCCTGATCAAAGTTTATTAAACTGTTCCCTTATTCCAGTGTCTGATCAAAGTTTATGAACCTGTTCCCCTATCCCAGTGTCTGATCAAAGTTTATTAACCTGTTCCCCTATCCCAGCCTGATCAAAGTTAATTAAACTGTTCCCTTTCCCAGCCTGATCAAGGTTTATTAGCCTGTTCCCCTATCCCAGCCTGATCAAAGTTTATTAGCCTGTTCCCCTATCCCAGCCTGATCAAGGTTTATTAGCCTGTTCCCCTATCCCAGCCTGATCAAAGTTTATTAAACTGTTCCCTTATTCCAGTGTCTGATCAAAGTTTATGAACCTGTTCCCCTATCCCAGTGTCTGATCAAAGTTTATTAACCTGTTCCCCTATCCCAGCCTGATCAAAGTTAATTAAACTGTTCCCTTTCCCAGTGCCTGATCAAAGTTTATTAAACTGATCAGGCACTGGGATAGAGGAACAGTTTAATAAACTCTGATCAGGCACTGGGATAGGGGAACAAAGTTTATTAGCCTGTTCCCCTATTCCAGCCTGATCAAAGTTTATTAAACTGTTCCCCTATTCTAGCCTGATCAAAGTTTATTAAACTGTTCCCCTATCCCAGTGCCTGATCAAAGTTTATTAGCCTGTTCCCCTATCCCAGCCTGATCAAAGTTTATTAAACTGTTCCCTTATTCGTGTCAGATCAAAGTCTATTAACCTGTTCCCCTATCCCAGTGTCTGATCAAAGTTTATTCACCTGTTCCCCTATTCCAGTGTCTGATCAAAGTTTATTAAACTGTTCCCCTATCCCAGTCTGATCAAAGTGTATTAAACTGTTTCCCTGTCCCAGTGTCTCATCAAAGTTTATTAGACTGTTCCCCTGTCCCTGCCTGATCAAAGCTTTTTAGCCTGTTGCCCTATTCCAGTCTGATCAAAGTTTATGAACCTGTTCCCCGATTCCAGTGTCTCATCAAAGTTTATTAAACTGTTCCTCTATCCCAGTGTCTGATCAAAGTTTATTAACCTGTTCCCCTATCCCAGCCTGATCAAAGTTTATTAAACTGTTCCCCTATTCCAGCCTGATCAAAGTTTATTAAACTGTTCCCCTATCCCAGTGCCTGAACAAAGTTTATTAACCTGTTGCCCTATCCCAGCCTGATCAAAGTTTTTAACCTGTTCCCCTATCCCAGCCTGATCAAACTTTATTAAACTGTTCCCCTATCCCAGTGTCTGATCAACGTTTATTAGCCTGTTCCCCTATCCCAGCCTGATCAAAGTTTATTGAACTATTCCCTTATTCCAGTGTCTGATCAAAGTTTATGAACCTGTTCCCCTATCCCAGTGCCTGATCAAAGTTTATTAACCTGTTCCCCTATTCCAGTGTCTCATCAAAGTTTATTAAACTGTTCCCCTATCCCAGTGTCTGATCAAAATTTATTAACCTGTTCCCCTATCCCAGTGCCTGATCAAAGTTTATTAAACTGATCAGGCACTGGGATAGGGGAACAGTTTAATAAACTCTGATCAGGCACTGGGATAGGGGAACAATGTTTATTAGCCTGTTCCTCTATCCCAGTGCCTGATCAAAGCTTATTAATCTGTTCCCTTATTCCATTGTCTGATCAAGGTTTTTTAGCCTGTTCCCCTATCCCAGCCTGATCAAAGTTTATTGAACCATCCCTTATTCCAGTGTCTGATCAAAGTTTATTAACCTGTTCCACTATTCCAGTGTCTGATCAAAGTTTTATTAAACTGTTCCCCTATCCCAGCCTGATCAAAGTTTAGTAATCTGTTGCCCTATCCCAGCCTGATCAAAGTTTATCAACCTGTTCCCCTATCCCAGCCTGATCAAAGTTTATTAACCTGTTCCCCTATCCCAGTGTCTGATCAAGGGTAATTAGCCTGTTCCCCTATCACAGCCTGATCAAAGTTTATTAAACTGTTCCCTTATTCCAGTGTCTGATCAAGGTTTATGAACCTGTTCCCCTATCCCAGCCTGATCAAAGTTTATTAACCTGTTCCCCTATTCCAGTGTCTGATCAAAGTTTATTAAACTGTTCCCCTATCCCAGTGTCTGATCAAAGTTTATTAACCTGTTCCCCTATCCCCGCCTGATCAAAGTTCATTAACCTGTTCCCCTATCCCAGCCTGATCAAAGTTTATTAAACTGTTCCCCTATCACAGTGCCTGATCAAAGTTTATTAAACTGATCAGGCACTGGGATAGGGGAACAGTTTAATAATCCCTGATCAGGCAGTGGGATAGGGGAACAAAGTTTATTAGCCTGTTCCCCTATCCCAGCCTGATCAAAGTTTATTAAACTGTTCCCCTATCCCAGTGTCTGATCAAAGTTTATTAACCTGTTCCCCTATCCCAGTGTCTGATCAAAGTTTATTAACCTGTTCCCCTATCCCAGCCTTATCAAAGTTTATTAAACTGTTCCCCTATCCCCGCCTGATCAAAGTTTATTAGCCTGTCCCCTATCCCAGCCTGATCAAAGTTTATTAGCCTGTTCCCCTATCCAGGGTCTGATCAAAGTTTATTAGCCTGTTCCCCTATCCCAGCCTGATCAAAGTTTATCAAACTGTTCCCTTACTCCAGTGTCTGATCAAAGTTTATTAACCTGTTCCACTATTCCAGTGTCTGATCAAAGTTTATTAAACAGTTACACTATCCCAGTGTCTGATCAAAGTTTATTAAACTGATCAGGCACTGGGATAGGGGAACAAAGTTTATTAAACTGTTCCCCTATTCCAGCCTGATCAAAGTTTATTAAACTGTTCCCCTATCCCAGTGCCTGATCAAAGTTTATTAGCCTGTTCCCCTATCCCAGCCTGATCAAAGTTTATTAAACTGTTCCCTTATTCGTGTCAGATCAAAGTCTATTCACCTGTTCCCCTATTCCAGTGTCTGATCAAAGTTTAAACTGTTCCCTTATTCCAATGTCTGATCAAAGCTTATCAGCCTGTTCCCCTATCCCAGTGTCTGATCAAAGTTTATTAAACTGTTCCCCTATTCCAGCCTGATCAAAGTTTATTGAACTGTTCCCTTATTCCAGTGTCTGATCAAAGTTTATGAACCTGTTCCACTATCCCAGCCTGATCAAAGTTTATTAACCTGTTCCCCTAACCCAGCCTGATCAAGGTTTATTAAACTGTTCCCTTATTCGTGTCAGATCGAAGTCTATTAACCTGTTCCCCTATCCCAGTGCCTGATCAAAGTTTATTCACCTGTTCCCCTATCCCCGCCTGATCAAAGTTTATTAGCCTGTTCCCTATCCCAGCCTGATTAAAGTTTATTAAACTGTTCCCTTATTCCAGTGTCTGATCAAAGTTTATTAACCTGTTCCACTATTCCAGTGTCTGATCAAAGTGTATTAGCCTGTTCCCCTAACGCAGTCTGATCAAAGTTTATTAAACTGTTCCCCTATCCCAGTGTCTGATCAAAGTTTATTAAACTGTTCCCCTATTCCAGCCTGATCAAACTTGATTAAACTGTTCCCCTATCCCAGTGTCTGATCAAAGTTTATTAACCTGTTCCCCTATCCCAGCCTGATCAAAGGTTATTAACCTGTTCCCCTATCCCAGTGCCTGATCAAAGTTTATTAACCTGTTCCCCTATCCCAGCCTGATCAAAGTTTATTAAACTGTTCCCCTATCCCTGTGCCTGATCAAAGTTTATTAACCTGTTGCCCTATCCCAGCCTGATCAAAGTTTATTAACCTGTTCCCCTATCCCAGCCTGATCAAAGTTTATTAACCTGTTCCCCTATCCCAGTGCCTGATCAAAGGTTTATTAGCCTGTTGCCCTATCCCAGCCTGATCAAAGTTAATTAAACTGTTCCCTTATTCCAGTGTCTGATCAAAGTTTATGAACCTGTTCCCCTATTCCAGTGTCTGATCAAAGTTTATGAACCTGTTCCCCTATTCCAGTGTCTCATCAAAGTTTATTAAACTGTTCCCCTATTCCAGTGTCTCATCAAAGTTCATTAACCTGTTCCCCTATCCCAGCCTGATCAAAGTTTATTAAACTGTTCCCCTATCACAGTGCCTGATCAAAGTTTATTAAACTGATCAGGCACTGGGATAGGGGAACAGTTTAATAAACCCTGATCAGGCAGTGGGATAGGGGAACAAAGTTTATTAGCCTGTTCCCCTATCCCAGCCTGATCAAAGTTTATTAAACTGTTCCCCTATCCCAGTGTCTGATCAAAGTTTATTAACCTGTTCCCCTATCCCAGTGTCTGATCAAAGTTTATTAACCTGTTCCCCTATCCCAGCCTTATCAAAGTTTATTAAACTGTTCCCCTATCCCAGTGCCTGATCAAAGTTTATTAAACTGATCAGGCACTGGGATAGGGGAACAGTTTAATAAACTCTGATCAGGCAGTGGGATAGGGGAACAAAGTTTATTAGCCGGTTCCCCTATCCCAGCCTGATCAAAGTTTATTAAACTGTTCCCCTATTCCAGCCTGATCAAAGTTTATTAACCTGTTCCCCTATCTCAGTATCTGATCTTTGAGTGTCTAAGTCTCCGGGCAGGCTAGGAAGGTAAATTGCTCACCTGGTTCCCCCGACGATCGTTCCAGGTTATCCAACGCCTGCCATCGCGGCTGTAATCTAGTTGGTAAGCACGAGCAAACTCATTGCCGCTACCGTGGGCATGCCTCCCCTGTGTGCCGAGCAATGTGATGAAGTGGAGGGCGTGCAGGTCAATCTGCAGGTACTCCACGCTGTCAGGGTACAGCATGTCAACTGGGCACCAGGCTCCATCACCCCACTCACGTTCTAGCCTGAAAGACAGTACAGATCCCTTGCATGATTCCTACTGCACCAGGAGGGGTCAGTAAGACACCATATTAACTCACCAGCAGCAAGGACTGACAGTTTTCATGTCTTACTGCATTAGAACAACAGCCAGAGGCGAACATGTCCCTTAACATATAAATAATCTGTATTTCTCCAAACAAACCCATCGCCAGAACCCTTCCCAATCCAGGGTCCAGTTCCATATGCACTGGCAGAATATCAAGAACTAACTCAGGTGGGCATTCATTATATGTGATCGCAGGTCGTCAAAGGATTCAACTGTGAGATTTACAAAGCCAAGCTCTGGATAGTCCTCATCCTTTTACAGAGAAACACTGGCATTTCAGATACACCGGTTCATTAACTCACTGGCTCACTCGCTCAACTAAGTGCTTCACACAAAATTCAATGACAAAACTCTCACACGCACACATTCACTGACATACACATACTCACTGACACACATACAATTACACTCACTGGCTGCCACACATTGTGTGATTTCAGATATATTGCATTATATATATTTGGTGCAGTAAGGGTGAAAAGCAGGTTAAGGAATCCTGAATTGAAAGATTTTGGCAGCCAAGGTGCAATAAGGCCACCTTAAAGCTTGGGTTATGGAATGCTGTTTGGATTAAGGGGATTCCCTGTGGACCTAATTAGATTTCAGCTTGGTAAGATGATGTAATTACTGGGAGGGGCCCAGTAAAATCGCATGGGAGTCGCGGTGGGTTGGCTCAATGGATACAGATATGGCTTGGTTAGAGACGACAGAGTAGCGATGGAAAGTTGTTTTTCTGAATGGAGATCATAAAATCATAGAATTTACAGGGCAAAAGGAGGCCATTCGGCCCATCGAGTCTGCACCGGGCCTTGGAAAGAGCACCCTACTTAAGCCCACACCTCCACCCTATCCCAGTAACCCCACCTAACCTTTTTGGACACTAAGGGCAATTTATCATGGCCAATCCACCTAACCTACACATCTTTGGACTGGAGCACCCGGAGGAAACACACACAGACACAGGGAGAAAGTGCAAACTCCACATAGACAAGTGACCCAAGCCGGGAATCGAACCTGGGGCCCTGGAGCTGTGAAGCAACTGTGTTACTGCGCCCCCTGTAGCTAGTGGAGCTGCGAAGGGATCAGTGCTGGGACCTCTGTTGTTTGTAGTATATATACATGATCTGGAGGAAAATGTGGGCAACACGATAGCACAGTGGCTAGCACAGTTGTTTCACAGCTCCAGGGTCCCAGGTTTGATTCCCGGCTTGGGTCACTGTCTGTGTGGAGTCTGCACGGTTCCCCTGTGTCTGCGTGGGTTTCCTCCGGGTGCTCCGGTTTCCTCCCACAGTCCAAAGATGTGCAGTTTAGGTAGATTGGCCATGCTAAACTGCCCTTAGTGTCCAAAAAAGATTAGGTGGGGTTACTGGGTTAAGGGTGTGGGCTTAAGTGGGGTGCTATTTCCAAGGGCTGGTGCAGACTCGATGGGCCGAATGGCCTCCTTCTGCACTGTAAATTCTATGATTCTATGAAAATGTGGTGGTCTGATTAGTAAGTTTGCGGATGACACGAAGATTGAAGGAGTTGCTAATAGTGCTGAGGATTGTCAGAGGATACAACAGGAAAAAAATAGATTGGAGACTTGGGCACAGAAATGGCAGTTGGAGTTTAATCCGGACAAATGTGAGGTGATGCATTTTGGAGGATCAAATCTAGGTATGAATTATACTGTAAATGGCAGAACCCATCGGAACTTTAACATCCAGAGGGATCTGGGCGTGCAGGTCCACAGTTCCCTAAAAGTGGCAACAGAGGTGGTCAAGGTGATTAAGAAGACATATGGCACGCTTGCCTTCATCAACAAGGGCATTGAGTACAAGAGTTGTGAAATCATGTTGCAGCTACATAAAACCTTGGTTAGGCCGCATTCGGAGTATTACGTGCAGTTCTGGTCACCACATTATCAGAAGGACGTGGAAGCTTTGGAGAGAATGCAAAGAAGGTTCACCAGGATACTGCCTGGTCTCAAGGGTAGAAGGAGAGGTTGAATAAACTAGGATTGTCTTCACTGGGAAGATGGAGGCTGAGGGGAGACCTGTTGGAGGTCTATGAGAGGCATAGACAAGGTGGACAGTCAGAGGCTTTTTCCAAAGGTGGAAGTGTCAATTACAAGGGGGCACAGGTTCAAGGTGAGAGGGGGGGAAAGTTTAAAGGAGATGCACTCATGGAGAGAGGTGTGGGTGAGCAGAGAATGTGTGGAAGCAGGCACATTAGCAACATTTAAGAGGCATCTGGATGGATACCTGAATAGGAAGGAAACAGGGATATGGGCCAAGTAAGGGCAGAAGTTTTTTTTTTTTTTTTAGTTAGGGCATCATGATCGACACAGGCTTGGAGGGCCGATGGGTCTGTTCCTGTGCTATACTTTTCTTTGTTCCTTGTTCTTTGAGCCAAGGTATCAGGCATTTTGCAAAAATGAGTGTTAGCTGGAGATGTGAGCAGAACTCAAGCAACTCAGGTCAATTAAATGATATGTCTGGAGATGGATTAGCAGTTTCTTTCCAAGACGTTCAGGAGAATGTGATCAGAAGGTGAGCTGAAACAAGCTGAAACAGCTTCTGAAGAAATACAGCCAGAATTTCTGCATGGTTCTGACAGGATTCAGATCTGCCCAAGACCGCAGGAAACTACAAAAGGTTGTGAATGTAGCCCAGCCTATCACGCAAACCAGCCTCCCATCCATTGACTCGGTCTACAATTCCCGCTGTCTCGGAAAGGCAGCCAGCATAATTCAGGACCCCACGCACCCCGGACATACTCGCTTCCATTTTCTTCTGTCAGTAAAAAGGTACCAAAGTTTGAGGTCACGTACCAACCGACTCAAGAACAGCTTCTTCCCTACTGCCATCAGACTTTTGAATGGACCTACCTCGTATTAAGTTGGTCTTTTCTCTACACCTTGCTATAAGTGTAACATTATATTCTGCAGTCTCTCCTTCCTTCCTTATGTACGGTATGCATTGTTTGTACAGCATGCAAGAAACAATACTTTTCACTGTATACTGATACACATGACAATAATAAATCAAATCAAATCAGACTCACCGACGCAAATTCACTGACCGACACGCAGGCTCGCCGACACGCAGGCTCGCCGACACGCAGGCTCGCCGACACGCAGGCTCGCCGACACGCAGGCTCACCGACACGCAGGCTCACCGACACGCAGGCTCACCGACACGCAGGCTCACCGACACGCAGGCTCACCGACACGCAGGCTCACCGACACGCAGGCGCATACATATTAGGGAGTCACTCGCTTGGACCAATCACAGGAATCCCAACGTCAACGAGAACAATTGTAGAATTCCTCAAACAAGAAGTGAAGCTATTTGTTCCGATTTCATCTGTTCCAGGTCCCATCAACTCAATCAAAAACTGCTGGGCTGGCAATGTTTCCTTTCTACATTCACCATCCCACCCAAAGATCCGATTGGAGGAAAATCCCAGGCTGACCAGTAGATGAAGGGGAAGTCCTGGCTTAGGTTTAAGGAATAAGATGTAGACAGAAGCCTGTCTCCAGATTAACTTAATCCAAATGCCCCAGTTCTCAAAACGTGAGGAAGGAGCCAAACCACATTTAATAATTTCAAAACGTTTGGTTATGAGCAGGACAGCCCTTACCACTGTATTTAATTGACAGTTTTTCAAATAATAGTTTGTGGTATATATTTTAATGTTTTAGACTTAAATGTAGGGAGTGTAATTAGAAGCTGGCAGTTGATGCAAAATTTCAAAAGGATTCCATTGAAAATAGGGCAGAGAGACAGACCAATCAGCCCAACAGCTCATGCTGGTTTCTGCTCCACTTGAGCCTCCTCCCATCTTTGTTCATTTGATTTGATTTATTGTCACATGTACTGAAGTGCAGTGAAAAGTATTTTTCTGCAGCCAAGGGAAATCTATCCAAATCTATCGCCCTAAACCCTCTATTCCCTTCTTAAGATCCTTGTCTCGTTGCCCCTTCAATGTAAACTATTCACTTCAACTACTCCCTGTGGTAGCAAATTCCACATTCTCAACACTCTGTGGGTGAAGAGGTTTCTTCTGAACTCCCTATTGGATTTCAGAGTGTTTTACAGCACAGAAAGAGGCCCTTCGGCCCATCAAGCACCAGTCTATTCTCATCCCATTTTCCAGCACTTGGTCCGTAGGCTTGTATGCTCTGGCGTTTCAACTGCTGATCTAAATGCTTCTTAAATGTGTGTTGTGAGGGTTGGCGTGTCCACCACCCTTCAGTCAGTGAGTTCCAGATTCCCACCACCCTCTGGGTGAAAAACATTTTTCCTCAAATCCTCTCTAAACCTCTTGTCGCTGGTTATTAACTCCTCTAAGGGGAAAGGTTTCTCCTGATCTACCCTATCTATGTCTCTCATAATTTTGTACACCTCACAGGACCACCTGAGCCTTCTCTGCTCCAAGGAGAATAACCACAGTCTAACCAGCCTCTCTTCATAACTGAAACGCTCCAGCCCAGGTAACATCCTGGTGAATCTCCTCTGCACCCTTTCTAGATGACTATCTTATATTGACGGTCTCTAGTTCTGCTCTTCCGCGCAAAAGGAAACATTCTCTATCCACTCTATCAAAACCTTCCAAAATCTAAAAAACCTCTCATCAGGTCACCGCTCAGCCTTCCTTTTCAAAGGGAAAAGGGGTCCAGCCAGTCGATCCTTTCCTCACAGTCATGATGTCCAAGTCACAGATTCACAGCAAAATACAGTGCAGAAAAGGCCCTTTGGCCAATCGAGTCTGCATCGCTGCATGAAAGGCACCTGATCTGCCAATCCAAATCCCATTTGCCAGCACGGCCCATAGCCTCGAATGCTAAGACGTCCCAAGTGCTCATCCAGAACGGATATGAGGCAACCCGCCTCTTCCACTCTCCCAGGCAGTGCGTTCCAGACTGTCACCACCCTCTGGGTAAAAATGTTTTTCCTGAAATCCCGCCCGAATCTCCCGCCCCTCACCTTGAACTAGTGTCCCCTCGTACCCGACCCTTCAACTAAGGGGAACAGCTCTTCCCTATCCATCCTGTCCATGCCCCTCACAATCCTATACACCTCGATCAGGCTGCCCCTCCGCGTACTCTGCTCCATGCAAAAACAGCGTAAGCCTATCCACCTCTCTTCATAACTTAAATGATCCATCCCGATGAATGGCCCCACATCCTTCCTATAATGTGGCAACCAGAACTGCACACAGTACTCCAGCTGTGGCCTCACCAATGTTCTAGATAACTCCAACATGACTCCCAGAGTCCAAACCTCTCCATCTGGGACCATGAGTCCAAAAAGAGATTCACACTGTCAATTCTTTAGTGATATGTATCACCATTGTAAATCTTCTCTGCACCCTCTCCAGTACCTCTATATCACTTTTATAACATGCAAACCAGAACTGCATGTAGCACTCATCTAACCATGATCCGATACAGGTTTAGCATGTTAGTTTATTTGTTTAACCCAAAAGTAGTACAGTGCTGTTAGGGGAGGAATTCTAGAATTTTGATCAGGCGACAGTGAAGAAATGGTGATATATTTCTAAGTCAGGATGGTGAGTGGCTTGGGGGGGGGGGACCTCCAGGTGGTAGTGCTCCCTTAGCGGGCACTTCCGGAGCCTTAGTGGACACGTCCGGTGGCGGCCATGGAGTGAGTAGTCGCTTATTTGGTAGCTCTTGCTCATGGTGGACCTTTGGAACCTGTCTCCCCAACTTATGGGAGATTTGATCGGTAAAATAGGAGACTGGTGAGGTAGAAGAGAGGGGGGGGAAACACGGTCTTGCACCCAGCGGGAGTGTTCAAGGAGTTTCACAGTCGGCTGTATGAGTCGGAGACCCCAGCTGGGGTGGAGGGGATGAGGCAGCTTTGGAAGGGTTGAAGTTTCCGATGGTGGAGGGGTTGGGAGCCCCGATCGGGATTGTAGAAGTAGTAGAGGGATTGGAGGCCATGCAGTCGGGTAAGGACCCGGGACTGGACGGCTACCTAGTGGAATTTTACAAGACGTTTTCTGGGATGGTGGGCCCGCTGCTGGTGAGGTCATTTAATGAGGCAAGGGATCCACTAACAATGTCACAGGTTTCAATCTCATCCTGAAGCGATTCGATCCTGAAGCGGGAGAAGGACCCAGAGCAATGTGGGTCGTACAGACCAATCTCCCGACAAAGCCAAATTGCTGGCCAAAATCCTGGCCTCGAGGATAGAGGATTGTGTTCCGGGGGTGATAGGGAGAGACCAGACGGGGTTTGTCTAAGGCAGGTAGCTAACGGCCAATGTTAGAAGGCTCCTGAATGTGATCATGATGCTCTCCGAGGGGGTGGAAGTGGAGATAGTGGTCACTATGGACGCTGAGAAGGCCTTTGACCGGGTGGAATGGAATTATTTGTGGGAGGTCCTGGGACGGTTTGGGCAGGGCTTTATTGACTGGGTTCGGTTGCTGTACCAGGCACCGGTGGTGAGTGTGCGGACGAACCAGGTGAGTTCGGACTACTTTGGACTGCACCGGGGGATAAGGCAAGGATATCCCCTCTCCCCACTGTTGTTTGCCTTGGCTATAGAGCCACTGGCGATGGCACTGAGAGCGTCAAAGGACTCTGGAAGGGGCTAGTCTGGGGGGTGGGGGGTTGAACACAGGGTCTCGTTAGATGCAGACAACCTACTCCTACATATTTCTGACCCGTCTGGGAGAATGGGGGAGATTATGCGGATCTCAGGGGAATTTTGCCAGTTTTTGGGGTAAAATTGAATATGGGTAAATGCGAGGTTTTTGTGATCCAGGCGAGGGGGCAGGAGAGGAGACTGGGAGAGTTGGCGTTCAAAGTGGTGGGAGAGAGTTTTCACTTCATGTGTATTCAGATGGCACGGGGATGGGAGCAGCTGCATAAGTTAAATCTGGCCCGGTTAGTTGAACAAATGAAGGAGGAATGAAGGAGGACATGCTCCCGTTGTCACTGGCGGGGACGTACAGACCGTAAAAATGACGGTTCTCCCGAGATTTTTGTTTGTTTTCCAGTGCCTCGCTAATTTTATACCAAAGGCCTTTTTTTAAGCGGGTGATACCTGGGTTTGTGTGGGCGGGTAAAACCCCGCAAGTAAAGTTCTGCTGGAGCGGAGCCAAGGGGGGGAGCCGCTGGCACTGCTGAACTTTAACAACTATTACTGGGTGGCAAATATAACCATGATTAAGAAGTGGGTAATGGGGGAGGGGTCGGTGTGTGACCGGGTGAAGGTGGCCTCATGTAAGGGCACAAGTTTGAGGGCATTGGTAACGGCTCCTCTGACATTCTCGCCAGCCCGGTACTCCCACAAGCCCAGTGGTAGTGGTGGCCCTGAGAGTTTGGGGGCAGTGGCGGAAGCATATGGGAGCAGAGGGAGCATCTGTGTGGACTCCAATTTGTGGTAATCACCGGTTTGTCCCGGGAGGATGGATGGGGAGTTGCGGAGGTGGCAGAGAGCAGGGATTGAGAGGCTGGGGGACCTGTTTATTGATGGGAGCTTTCCCTTTTTGGAGGATCTGGAAGAGGAGTTTGAATTGCCAGGAGGGAATGGGCTTCCATATTTGCTGGCAAGGGATTTTGTGCAAAAGCAGGTTTCGATCTATCCGCTTCTACTGCCGCAGGGGATACAGGGCAAGGTAGTTTCTAGAATGGGGGTGGGTGAGGGGAAGGTATCGGAAATGTATAAAAACTTATGGAGTGGGAGGAAACCCAGATAGGGGAGCTAAAACGTAAATGGGAAAATGAGTTGGGAAAGGAGTTGGAGGCAGGTCTGTTGGAGGATGCTCTGAGCAGAGTCAGGCTCTGTCCTCATCATGTATTTGTATTTGGCAGGAAGGATCAAGGAAAACCCAAAAGCTTTCTATAGGTATGTCAGGAATAAGCGAATGACTAGGGACAGAGTAGGACCAGTCAAGGACAGGGATGGGAAGTTGTGTGTAGAGTCTGAAGAGATAGGCGAGATACTAAATGAATATTTTTCGTCAGTATTCACTCAGGAAAAAGATAATGTTGTGGAGGAGAATGCTGAGCTCCAGGTAAATAGATTAGATGGCATTGAGGTACGTAGGGAAGAGGTGTTGGCAATTCTGGACAGGCTGAAAATAGATAAGTCCCCGGGACCTGATGGGATTTATCCTAGGATTCTCTGGGAGGCCAGGGAAGAGATTGCTGGACCATTGGCTTTGATTTTTATGTCATCATTGGATACAGGAATAGTGCCAGAGGACTGGAGGATAGCAAATGTGGTCCCTTTGTTCAAAAAGGGGAGCAGAGACAACCCCGGCAACTATAGACCGGTGAGCCTCACGTCTGTAGTGGGTAAAGTCTTGGAGGGGATTATAAGAGACAAGATTTATAATCATCTAGATAGGAATAATATGATCAGGGATAGTCAGCATGGCTTTGTGAAGTGTAGGTCATGCCTCACAAACCTTATCGAGTTCTTTGAGAAGGTGACTGAACAGGTAGACGAGGGTAGAGCAGTTGATGTGGTGTATATGGATTTCAGCAAAGCGTTTGATAAGGTTCCCCACGGTAGGCTATTGCAGAAAATACGGAGGCTGGGGATTGAGGGTGATTTAGAGATGTGGATCAGAAATTGGCTAGCTGAAAGAAGACAGAGGGTGGTGGTTGATGGGAAATGTTCAGAATGGAGTTCTGTCACAAGTGGAGTACCACAAGGATCTGTTCTGGGGCCGTTGCTGTTTGTCATTTTTATCAATGACCTAGAGGAAGGCGCAGAAGGGTGGGTGAGTAAATTTGCAGACGATACTAAAGTCGGTGGTGTTGTCGATAGTGTGGAAGGAAGTAGCAGGTTACAGAGGGATATAGATAAGCTGCAGTGCTGGGCTGAGAGGTGGCAAATGGAGTTTAATGTAGAGAAGTGTGAGGTGATTCACTTTGGAAGGAAAAACAGGAATGTGGAATATTTGGCTAATGGAAAAGTTCTTGAAAGTGTGGATGAGCAGAGGGATCTAGGTGTCCATGTACATAGATCCCTGAAAGTTGCCACCCAGGTTGATAGGGTGGTGAAGAAGGCCTATGGAGTGTTGGCCTTTATTGGTAGAGGGATTGAGTTCCGGAGTCAGGAGGTCATGTTGCAGCTGTACAGAACTCTGGTACGGCCGCATTTGGAGTATTGCGTACAGTTCTGGTCACCGCATTATAGGAAGGACGTGGAGGCTATGGAACGGGTGCAGAGGAGATTTACCAGGATGTTGCCTGGTATGGAGGGAAAATCTTATGAGGAAAGGCTGATGGACTTGAGGTTGTTTTCGTTAGAGAGAAGAAGGTTAAGAGGAGACTTAATAGAGGCATACAAAATGATCAGAGGGATAGATAGGGTGGACAGTGAGAGCCTTCTCCCGCGGATGGAAATGGCTAGCACGAGGGGACATAGCCTTAAACTGAGGGGTAATAGATATAGGACAGAGGTCAGGGGTAGGTTCTTTACGCAAAGAGTAGTGAGGCCGTGGAATGCCCTACCTGCTACAGTAGTGAACTCGCCAACATTGAGGGCATTTAAAAGTTTATTGGATAAACATATGGATGATAATGGTATAGTGTAGGTTAGATGGCTTTTGTTTCGGTGCAACATCGTGGGCCGAAGGGCCTGTACTGCGCTGTATTGTTCTATGTTCTATGTGCCAGGCTCAGCCTGATAGAATTCAAGGTGGTTCACCGGGCACACATGACGGTGGCCCGGATAAGCAGGTTTTTTGGGGTGGAGGACAGGTGTGTGAGGTGTGCAGGAGGGCCCACAATTCAAGTCCACATGTTTTGGGCATGTCCGAAGCTTAGGGGACTCTGGCAGGAATTTGCGGATGTCATGTCAACAATGCTAAAAATGAGGGTGGCGCCGGAGTCCAGAGATTTTGGCAATTTTTGGAGTGTCGGAATACCCAGGAGTCCAGCGTGCGAGAGAGGCTGACGTTTTGCCCTTTGCCTCCTTGGTAGCCCGGAGACGGATCTTACTAGCGTGGAGGGACTCGAAGCCCCCAAAATCAGGAGTATGGGTTAGCGACGTGGTTGAGTTTCTCAGGCTTGAGAATAATAATAAAGGGGGTAAGGGGGAATTACGCTAATTTTGTCTAGCTTAGGCGGGAACAGTGGGCGATGAAGGGGTGTGTTACGCACTGAATTATGTTTACATTTGTATTTGTGTCTTTTGTGGTTATAAAACCATAAATGTCTTAATAAAATACAATTGAATCTGCTTTCAGGCAGATCAGAACAACTTGCTCTGTCAAAAAATAAAATAAAATCACATCTCCCCCTCTGTCTCCTTTGCCAATTAGGCCCATTCCCTCGCTCTGTCCCTATAACCCCACCGAATCTACACATCTTGGTCACTATGGGCCAATTTTAGCATGGCCAATCTACCTAACCTGCACATCTTTGGAGTGACAGAGGAAAATGGAGCACCCGGAGGAAACCCACGCACACACGTGGAGAACCTGAAATCGCCACACAGTCGCCAAGGCTGGAATCGAACCCGGGTCCCTGGCGCTGCAAGGCAGTAGTGCTAACCACTGTGCCACCCCTCCCCTGCCTTGCCTCTGATCAAACTCACTTCCTGTTGTCTGATTTTATTTGGGTGCGGGCAGCACGGTAGCATAGTGGTTAGCACAATTGCTTCACAGCTCCAGGGTCCCAGGTTCGATTCCTGGCTTGGGTCACTGTCTGTGCAGCGTCTGCACTTTCTCCCCGTGTCTGCGTGGGTTTCCTCCGGGTTTTCCGGTTTCCTCTCACAGTCCAAAGATGTGCAGGTTAGGTGGATTGGCCATGATAAATTGCCCTTTTGTGTCCAAAATTGCCCTTAGTGTTGGGTGGGGTTACTGAGTTATGGGGATAGGGTGGAGGTGTGGGGTTGGGTAGGGTGCTCTTTCCAAGAGCCGCTGCAGACTCGATGGGCCAAATGGTCTCCTTCTGCACTGTAAATTCTATGAAATTTATGAACAATAGGGGCTGATATACACATTTACTGCACAGTCTCAGAGACTGAGACAATGACAGTGAAAAATGGAACTGAAACAGTTGTGCAGAGGAGAGAGACATCCCTAGCGCAGGAAAGGACCAGTGGGGGTGGGTTTCCTAATAGTAATTCCTGTCAGGGCGAAGGGCCAGAGGGCTGTCCAACAGCTGCCTAATGACAGTGATGGAGGACTGACACACTCACTCACACTGGGGCTGGTTTAGCTCACTGGGCTAAATCGCTGGCTTTTAAAAAGCAGACCAAGGCAGGCCAGCAGCACGGTTCAATTCCTGTACCAGCCTCCCCGAACAGGTGCCGGAATGTGGTGACTAGGGGCTTTTCACAGTAACTTCATTGAAGCCTACTCGTGACAATAAGCGATTTTCATTTTTTTCGTTTTTCAAAGCAAGGGTTGCTGGGTACCTGATCCTCAACTATATTCTCACCTGCCGTATCGGGCTGCGGTTGATCCGTACCACTCACTGGAGGCGGTGATATCTTCATCCAGGATGGTGCCATCCTGCATTCCCAAAGCGTAGCGGCACAGGCCTGTGGGAATAAAGGACACCTCAGTAACAGGTAAACTGTCTCCTGGGGAACTGCAAAATCACACCTCGCACAGAATAAACCCCATTGAATCAAACATGACCACTGCGTTGTGCTCTCACAAAAGTAGAAGAAGCAACAATGGTTGTAGAATTAGTCCAATTAGTCCTTTTCAGGGTGTACCCTTGGGACAATAACAGTCTTTATGTCCTTGCTCAGTGCTGGATTATGTTACTGGATTAGTAATGCTGAGAACATTCAAATCCCACCATGACAGAATATAAATTTGAATTATGCGGAAAAGAATGCTAGAGATAAATATCTGGGGATAGAGTTTCCGCTTTGGGTGCAAACAGGAATCCGAGTGCAAATTACACTGAAAATTAGACAAGTTTTCCAAAGACAAGTTATGGATTCACTCAAACGTGTTTGCATAATCACAGATGTCAAATCTTTCGTGAACCATCGCAAAGGGACAGTGTTGTTGAACATAATCGGTTACTTTTTGCATTGAAAACTATTCCTTAATGTATTTAAGAGTGCTAAATCTGATGCAGTTTTATTAATACAGCTAGATATGGTCTTACTGCGAAAAAAATAAACATTTTTAAGCAGTGTGCAATGGGAAGTTGGTTTCGATCAGTTGGCTGGATCGTGATGCAAAGTGACGCCAACAGCGCGGGTTCAATTCCCGTACTGGCTGAGCTTATCCACGAAGGCCCCGCTTTCTCAACCTTGTCCCTCACCTGAGGTGATGGCCCTCAGGTTAAATCACCTCAGCTCTCTCTCTCTCTCAAAGGGGAGAGCAGCCTATGGCTATCTGGGACTATGGCGACTTTCAATGTACCACCTGTGAGCGATCTGATTTTTAAAAAAATTGAAAATGACATTAAAAAGTTGGACAAAACTGGTGTGACTCATTTAAAGCAGAATTAAAGATTTTTTGCAGAAACCCCACTGGGCACAGCTCCCTTGATTTAGAGCAAATTGCCCTGGAAAAATTGATGTAACCCAATGGAAACCCTACCCCACCCACTCTCTGGCATCAGTAACAAAGGCCATGAAGCTGCTGGATTACACTGACATGCCTTAAGGAAGGAAGCCTTACCCACTGCGCCCTATGACTTCAGTCCCACTCTAACATTGTGGGAGGTTTGGGGAAGAGCACTGGATTAGTGTTACTGTCACTGGACTAGTATCCAGAAACCTATCTAATTCTCTGGGTTCAAATCTCACCAGGGCATATGGTGGAATTTACATTAAATGAATTAATAAACAGCAATGGCCAAGGCCCTGGTGGAGGTGCGGCACGCCCTGGGCAGAGCAGAGGAGAAACTGGAAGCCCAAGAGGAGAAACTGGAAGCCCAAGAGGCGACCATTAAGGAGCTGGAGAAAGCCGCGACTGACATGAGCGACCGGATCACGGCCCAGGAGAAGGAGGTGGCGAGACTGGGCACAACACAGGGGAGCCTGAACGGTTGAGTGGACGATCAAGAAAACTGCTTGAGAAGGCAGAATGTCAGGATAGTGGGCCTACCAGAAGGGATCGAGGGTAGAAACCCCACACCATACGTGGCCAAGATGCTGGGCAACCTAGTGGGGAGGATACCTTTCCCCAACCCACCAGAAATGGACAGAGCACACCGGTCGCTGCGCCCGAATCCCAAGGCGGGGACCACCCGAGAGCAGTTATAGCTAAACTGCACCAATACCAAGACAGGGAAACAATCCTGCGCTGGGCCAGGAAAAACAGAACCTGCAAATGGGAAGGACACTTCATTAGAATTTACGAGGACATGGGGGCAGACCTAGCCAGGAGACAGGACGAATTCAATAGAGCGAAAGCAGCTCTTCACAAGAACGAAATGCATTTTGGTATGCTGTACCCAGCGAAACTCTGGGTCACATACCAAGAAAGAGAATACTTCTTCACAGCCCCCGCCAAAGCAAACAAGTTTGTCGAGGAACACGGGCTGGAAAACCAGCATCTAGGGTAGAAATAAGGGTCCCTGGCAAGGGGCGACAACACACTGACAGGGGGAGCCACGGCGAGCGCACCCTGGACAAAAAGCAAACCATTGCCCGAGGAACCGCTTCAGGTGGGAGGCCAGGCCCCAGCACGAGGAAACGAGAGTAGCGGAGAAGGGAGAGCAAGCAAGAGGAGTGCAGGGTAGGATGGGGGAAGAGCGGGCAGAAAACCGCAGAGGCCGGGCAAGGGAGAAGCGAGACAGTAACTCCCGAGAGGGGGAGACATCGCACTAGCAGGAAAGCTAGCGCCAGGGGCATGCAACAAAGCAGGGCCGCAGCGCGCCCCCAACAGGGGGAAAGGGGCCAAGCAGGGGGTGGGGAGTGACCACTTAACAGAGGTGGGAGAGCAAACGGGAATAGGAGCAGGGGAAAGAGGGACAAAGGAGGGGTATACGGGAGAGGGGGAAAATGGGGGGGAAGGGGGAAATGGGGGGGGGGGTCACAGGAAGTGAGAGACGGGGGTGGGGGGGGAGAACGACACAGGGAAGGAAGGACAAACAAGGCTAGAAAAGGAATAGCAATAGGGCTACAAAGTACCACAACCAAGGGCTCAAAACAAGGAATCGCTGCAAGCACCCACCCAGTCTCTGGGAGAAGGGAGACCCCAGAGTGCAGGGGACTACCCGCGTGGGACACACAGTAGGCAGCCATGTCGGGTGCCCCCTGGACAAAGGGAAACGCCGGAGCACAGGGACCCGACCGCATGGAGAGCAGTGACAGCTGCCATCCTGGACGGCCCCCTAACAAAGGGAAACCCCAGAGGGCTGGGGCGCGTCCACCAGGTAAGTATGGTTAATCCCACAGGAGCGAGGGGACAGAAGCTCACCACCAGGATAGTCACCTGGAACGCAAGGGGACTCAACGGCCCAGTGAAGAGATCCAGAGTTCTCACCTACCGAAGAAATATGAGGGCCAACATAGTCTTCCTCCAAGAGACACACCTGAGAGAGCAGGACCGACTGCGGGTTCGAAAGGGCTGGCTGGGACAAACCTACCATTCCTGCTGTGGGACAAGGGCCGGGGGGGGTGGCAATACTGATCAGCAAGAGGACGATGTATATAGAATAGATCATAGAGGGAGTTTAGGGAGTCATAGAGAGTTTAGGGCGACAAAGACGGTCACGGACCCAAAGGGGCGGTACGTCATGGTCAGCGGGGCCCTGGATGGGGCACCGGTAGTACTAGTTAACGTGCACGCACCCAACTGGGACGACACAAGCATCATCAAGAAGACCATGGCAGAAATCCCTGACATAGCGACGCACCGACTAATCATAGGGGGGTGGGGGAAACTTCAACTGTGTACAGGATCGGGGCAGCACGGTGGCGCAGTGGGTTAGCCCTGCTGCCTAACGGCGCCAAGGTCCCAGGTTCGATCCCAGCTCTGGGTCACTGTCCGTGTGGAGTTTGCACATTCTCCCTGTGTTTGCGTGGGTTTCGCCCTCACAACCCAAAGATGTGCAGGGTAGGTGGATTGGCCACGCAAAATTGCCCCTTAATTGGAAAAAATGAATTGGGTACACAAAATTTTTTTTATTTTTATTTTTTAAAACTGTACAGGATCCAACGACTGACAGATCAAAGCCCAAAACGGGGGAAACCTCATGCATGGCAAGGGAACTCAGTCACTTTATGGAACAGATGGGAGCGGTGGACCCCTGGAGGTTCACCCACCCAGGGGAGAAGGAGTTCTTCTTCTCCCCAGTACACATCATATACACCAGAACTGACTTCTTTGTGGTGGGGAAAACGGTGCTTCCGGGGATAAACAAAGTGGAATACTCCGCAATTGTGATATCAGACCACGCTCCATATTACATGGACGTGAGGCTGGAGACGGGCAGGGCCCAACGCCCCACATTGAAGTTGGACATTGCCCTACTAGCTGACAAGGTCTTCAACGAAAAGATATCGCGGGCCATAGCAGAGCACACGGAGAACAACCCTCCACGTTCTGGGAAGCGCTAAAGGCCGTACTAAGAGGGGAAATCATCGCTTTCAAAGCACGAAGAGATAGGGAGGAGCTGGTCGACTCCATACTGGAGGTAGACCGTAAATACCCCGAGGCCCCGACCGTAGAGCTTCTGGCGGAAAGAGCTACAAAGGAACTTTGATCTGCTCTCCTCCAGGAAAGCAGTGCACCAACTCCGCCAGGCATGTGGCACCCTATACGAACACGAAGACAAAGCCAGCCGCCTGGTGGCACACCAGGTGAGAAAGCAGGCAGCCACCAGAGAAATTGCACAATTCAGGGAAACCAGAGGCACATTAGAAACAGAACCAGAAAAGATCAACAAAACCTTCAAGGCTTTCTACCAAGGGCTGTACACCTCAGAGCCCCCAATGGAGGAGTCCGGGATGAAACGGTTCCTTGATGGACTGGACATTCCAGTCGTGGGGGAGGGCAGAAAACGGGGCCTGGAAGCACCACTAGCACTGGGAGAGATCATGGACAGCATTAGCTCCATGCAGGCGGGAAAGGGGCCAGGACCAGATGAGTTCCCGGCGGACTTCTACAAAACATTTGCGACAGCACTGGCCCCGCACCTGCAGGAGATGTTCACAGACTCGCTAGCTAGGGGCACACTGCCACCCACGCTAGCACAGGCCTCAATCTCGCTGATACCTAAGAAAAACAAAGACCCAACGGAATGTGGGTCATACAGACCCATCTCACTGCTGAACGCAGATGCCAAAATACTGGCCAAGGTTCTAGCCAAAAGGCTAGAAGACTGTGTACCTGAGGTGGTCGCAGAGGACCAGACGGGCTTTGTCAAAGGTAGACAGCTTACCTCGAACATCAGGCGCCTGCTGAACGTGATAATGACCCCCTCCGGGGAGAGAACACCAGAGATGATCATCTCCCTAGATGCAGAAAAGGCCTTTGACAGAGTCGAATGGAAATACCTCATAGAGGTACTGGAACGGTTTGGGCTTGGAACAGGGTTCACCTCCTGGGTAAAGCTCCTATACAATGCTCTCAGGGCAAGCGTACGGACCAACAACACCAACTCCCGATACTTCCAGCTGCACAGGGGCACCAGACAAGGATGCCCACTGTCCCCGCTGCTGTTCGCTCTAGCGAGCGAACCACTAGCAATCGTGCTCAGAGCAGCAAAAAGCTGGAGGGGGATACGAAGGGGCAGCAGAGAGCACAGAGTCTCACTCTATGCAGATGACCTGCTCCTCTACATTTCGGACCCACAAAGCAGCATGGACGGAATCATCGCGCTCCTGAAAGAGTTTAGCGCCTTCCCGGGCTACAAACTCAACATGAGCAAAAGCGAGATCTTCCCGGTACACCCACAAGTAGGGGGGGGGGGCAGCACTAATGGGACTGTTGTTTAAACAAGCCCAACACAAATTCCGCTATCTGGGGATCCAAATAACCCATGACTGGAAAGGGATCCACAAATGGAACCTCACCAGTCTGACGGAGGAAGTAAAAAAGGACCTGCGGAGATGGAACACACTCCCACTCTCCCTCGCGGGGGGAGTCCAGATGATCAAAATGAACGTACTGCCCAGGTACCTCTTCCTACTTCGATCCATTCCGATCTACATCCCCAAGGCCTTTTTCAAAGCACTGGACAAACTAATTATGGCGTTCGTATGGGGGGGGGGGGGGGGGGGGGAATGCTAGGAGCCCAAAGAAGGTCCTACAAAAAACAAAATCCAGGGAGGGGGCTAGCCCTCCCAAACCTACAATTCTACCACTGGGCGGCGACGGCCAAGCGAATAAGGGGATTGATCAAGGAGCCAGAAGCCGAGTGGGTGCGCGTGGAAGAGGCCTCCTGCATGAGCACCTCTCTCCGGGCCCTCGCCACGGTGGCACTCCCATCCCCACCCAAAAAACACTCCAGCAGCCCGGTGGTGATAGCCACCCTCCAATCCTGGAACCAACTACGGCAGCAATTTGGCCTGACCAAAATGTCGGACAAAGCTCCCATCTGCAACAACCATAGGTTCACACCAGCACTGACTGATGCCACCTTCAAAAGGTGGGGCAGGACAGAGGGATACTGACAGTCAGGGACCTATACATGGACGGCAGGATCACAACACTGGACGAACTGACAGAAAAATTCCAGCTAGCCGGGGGAACGAGCTACGGTATCTACAACTCAAAAACTTCCTACGAAAGGAGACAAGGACGTACCCACAACCGCCACGACAGACATTACTGGAAGAGTTACTGGACGCAAGCGTACTAGATAAAGGAAACTGTAGCGACATGTATGACCAACTGGTAGAGAGGGCCAACACTGTACTGGACGCAACAAGAAAGAAATGGGAGGAGGCCCTGGGAATTTAAATAGGGTGTGGATTCTGGAGCGAAGCATTGCACAGGGTCAACACCACCTCCACGTACGCAAGGCTCAGCTTGACGCAGCTAAAGATGGTACACAGAGCCCACTTAACAAGAACCCGTATGAGTAGGTTCTTCCCGGAGGTGGAGGATAGATGTGAAAGGTGCCAAGAAGGCCCGGCCAACCACGCCCACATGTTCTGATCTTGCCCCAGACTTGCAGGGTACTGGACAGTCTTCTTCGAGGCAATGTCCAAAGTGGTGGTCTTCGGGGTTTCAGACCAGCCAGATCTATTCCTGGAGAGGAGGGCGGACGCCCTTGCCTTTGCCTCCCTGATCGCCCGCTGTAGAATCCTGTTCGGCTGGCGGTCAGCAGCACCACCCAAAGCTGCAGACTGGCTGTCCGACCTCTCGGAATCTCTCCAAATGGAGAAAATCAAATTCGCCATCCGAGGGTCAGACGACGGTTTCCACAGAACGTGGGAGCCATTCACCCAATAGTTCCGGGACCTGTTTGGGGTCAACGAACAAGCAGAAGAATAGCCAGGTAAGCCAGGAATCAGGGGAAAGTAGCCAAAGCATGAGAGGGAGAGATAGACCCGGGGGGGGGGGGGGGGGCAGCTAAACCTAAGAGGAAAGAAAGGCAAACCATTGGAAGGGGGGGGGGGGGGGGGGGAAGGGACAGGGAACAAGAGAGAGGAGAACCAGGGAGGTGGGGGGGGGGGGGAAAGAGGAGGCAGGGGAATGACAGCCGGAAGGTGGGCACGGGTTACGATAACAAACTTGGCATCTCCAGGAACAGAGAACAAGGAGAATACAGACGAAAGACGGGAGGAACGGCTGAAGTGGTGGTGAGCGCGAGACGACAACGGCAGCGAGATCCGTCCGGGAGAAGCAAGTGACAACACCAACACCAGACCCATTCGAGTATTGCCCACTGTAATTGTTTCTCCGGCACCCAAATGTATATTTACTTCCCCAGTCTCTCGACCCCCCCCCCCCCCCCCCCCCTTACAAACAGTCACCTACTTATGTGCAGTAAATAATTTTGCCAGTTGTACAGAGTTGCTGCTGTTGAGCTGGTGCACAATACCCTAACAGTTATTCTATTTTATTTTTTATTACTTTTTTTTTAAATATGTTTGGGTGTGCACTTCTCTTCTATATATTTCTATATATGTATATATATTATTATATATATATATATATATATATTTCTTATTCGGTGTACATAAAGATAAATATACTTTGTTCAAAAACCCAATAAAAACATTTATTTAAAAAAATGAATGAATAAATCTGGAATAAAAACCTGATCTCAATAATGGTGACCATGACAACCATCATCAATTGTTGTGAAAACCCATCTGATTCACTCATTTCCTTGAAGAACAGAAATCTGCCATCCTCACCTGGTCTGACTCACATGTGACTCCAGATTCCATGCCATGATTCTTAAATGCCCTCTGCAATGGCCGAGCAAGTCACTCATTTGAAGGGCAATTAGGGCTGGACAACAAATGCTGGCCTCGTCAGCAATGCCCCATAATCCATGAAAGAATAAAAAGAAACATGGCTGATGTTTAGCTGCCTAGCTAACTTCTCAGGTCTATCACGCCAGTGGTTCAGGAAGGCCTGCCAATATTGGGGGGCTGTGATCGGTATGTCTTAAAAAACGTCTCCATAGTCTTCTGCAGGTCAGCCCAAAGTCTTTATTAACTACTATTTACACATGTACAGGAAAATGTACAAGCTAGGAATCCATCTCAATGTTTAGGTCTGCACACATCTCTGTACAAACCACACTGACCTTTGGATCTGGGTCCTATGCCTTCTTACATCATTGCGTGGGCAGTACTTTTCTCAGTCCCACTTTAACCTTTATACTCACCCATATGCCAGACCCTTATACTACAGCTAACATCTTCAGTAATAAACAAATTGAGTGTCAATCAGCAAGGGGCAGGATCCCAATGGAGCTCCATCAAACCTTCACAGCCGCAATCCCTGCATCATTCCAGAAGCAACCTTCCCTGCATCAACCCTCACCGCAGTAACCACACTACCCCCATGGAAACCAGCTGACTCGTCTCAAGGGTTAAGGACAGGGACAGGACGGACCATCACGTTCTGGGTGATGCAGTGGCTTACTGGATTAGTGGAAGCCCTTGATAAGGAGACAGGGCAAATCACCCGGACAGGATTACTAAACATTGGAGATTCACAGAATTTCTTACCAGGATTGACTTGAGCTTTAGAATTCCCAAGATAGTGAAGCATCAGCAGGAAGCACCAAAGCATTATTGGTAGGAAAGCACTGCTCAGGCCGAGAGTGAGTTGACTTTGCAGCAAACGAGGTTCCGGACTACATCTCTGTAAGAAAAGAAAATGGAATAGTTACCAGCAACAGGAATCAGGGAATAATCACCAAGAATATTAAGAAGGGAATAAACAGGATGATAACTGGATAAATAGCCATGGAAGAAAAGGAATAATCAGCAGGAATATCAAGCATTGAGTATGAAGCTGGAGGGTGTTTCTGTGTCTGTGCCCACACAGCTGTACAATAACAAGCTTTGTTTCCATCATTGCTGGCCTTTGTGTTGTCCAAGTACTGAGTCTCCCCTGACTCAGTGATGGATGGAATAGCTCTGGTCAATACTGTGCAAACACAGGCTTGGCAGGACTCAGTAAATTCCTACACAAAATCCCTTCCAGCTTCTCCCGCGCTCGTTGACTCCTTCCTGTCAGGTTGATGTCACATCTGAAATTAAAAGGCCCTGAACAATTTGCCAATGACGCTGTGCTGAGGTCAGAGGGTGCATAACCCATTCCTGCCTTTTTCAGCCCTGGAAATGAGGCCGGGAAAGCTGGTCAAACCGTTCCCTTGGCAATGACTCCTGAACAGACCAGTAGTGGCACGAAGGAGTGGAACGAGACAACATCATGGACTCTGCTATTGTTTTTGTGTTTTGCAGTCAGCAGGCTGCACTTAGGTCAGCTTGCGGACAAATAAAATTTAGCATTAATCCCAGTGTCTCCTTCTAGATAAATACACAGCCTGTTCTGGGCATTCCAGCTGCTGACTCACTAACTACCCACCAGCCACGTTAAAGAGCGACGCTCTCTGTTCCTTTCAGTTTAAACATAACGGCTAGTTTAGTGGAAAGTAGACAATGCATTTGTTGAAATGAGTTTGCCATCCACCACACTGCAGACAATCTCAACCTTCGCCCCTCATGTGTCCATTGTGCATCAGTATGAACATAAAGACACAAAAATAACAGCAAAATACTGTGGATGCTGGAAATCTGAAATACCAGGAGTCTGAAGAGACTCGGAATGTTAACTCTGCTCCTCTCTCCACAGATGCTGCCTGACTGGCAGTGTTTTTCCACCATTTTCTGTTTTAACATATGGACACGTTACCTGACAGACGATTGTGCTGGGGGTGCCAGCAGCATACTTGAACAGGCTGTGTGTCCCTCCCCCCACCCCAAGTACATACTCCCTGGCCCCATGAGCCAAATTAATTTCCCAAGTCCTCCGACTCCACTATTTTTATCACAATTTGAGTCAGCATTGTAACGGAACTCCATGGGAACACAGTTAACTATGAGCTCACTGTGGCTTATCATTCTCCATAACACCAGACCAATCTTTTCTGCAAGCAAGAGAACATTAAACAGGGTCTGAACATGAAACTGGAGTCTGAATATCAGGCAACACATCAATAGGTACTGCCCTGGGTGCCTAGTGCATGAGGAGGAAGCTAGCAGACGTGACAATCTTCAACCTCTCTGAGCTTCTCCTGGAAGCATCCATTATGCCAGGCTCCTATTAAGCCACAGCTTCCTGATGAGGCCCTGTACAATTATTGCTGCACATCACTGATCTACAAGGGACAGATGAGGAATCTGTGGTTGATTACTTCTTAAAACTCTTAGGGAATAGCGAAATTGGATCCTGGTAATAAGCAGTGCCACAGTTGGTAGCACTCTAGCCTCAGAGTCAGGCAGCCACGGGTTAAGTTCCACTTCAGTGCAATATTGAGGGAACTGCACTGCAAAGGTGGGAGCTGTGAAATAGAGACAGTAACTGCTTCCTCAGGTGGACTTACAGGATCCCCACGCAACATTTAAAAGGACATCCTGGGGATTATTTTTTTAATAATCTTCATTGTCATAAGTAGGTTTACATTAACACTGCAATGAAGTTACTGTGAAAAGCCCCTAGTCGCCACATTCTGGCGCCTGTTCAGGTACACAGAGGGAGAATTCGGAATATCCTAGTTACCTAACAGCACATATTTTGGGACTTGTGGGAGGAAACTCCGCGGAGCACCCGGTGGAAACCCACGCAGACACAGGGAGAACGTGCAGACTCCACACAGACAGTGACCCAAGCTGGGAATCGTACCCGGGACCCTGTCGCCGTGAAGCCACAGTGCTTATCACTGTGCTACCGTGCCTCCCACTACAACAGGCTATCTGGTCATTATCACATTGTTGTCCATGAGAGTTTGCGGTATGCAAATTTGCTCTCAGGTTTCCCACATTACAACAGTGATCGCACTTCAAGAGCCCCACTGGCTGTAAAGCTTTTAGAGGTGTTTGGAGGTTGTAAAAGGGCATTTGTAGTGTTGGAAATTTAGATGGTCTTCGGGAAGTGTGGGGTTAACTGGTTTCTACACAGGGAGCGAACATGTGGAATTAATTATTCAGGTCGGCACGGAAACTGAAAGTGTGAAAAGATTTCAGGGCAGATCGGAGCGATAATTGAGGGGCAAGTCAGTGCTTCTCCAGATTCAATCTGGCAGCCTTTGCCGCCATGTCATTGCAGCCCAATCTGACACTCCGCCCTGCACCCCACTCCAGTGCTCTCAGTTCAGGTCAGAACTGTTTTGTCCCCTCCCCCCAGGAAATTCTCACATTCTAATTCTCCATTTCACATCAATTAACCCTTGCACCCCCATGTGAAAACATCACTTCCAAATCCTGCTCCCATTTCCCTCCCCGTTTATTGCCGCATGTCCCTTGTTCCCCCAGTTGCATATGATGTTCAGGGCTCAGGATTGCTTTTTATTTTAAATTGCTAGTATCCCAGCTTCTCTATAATGCAAGCCAGAATTCCTGCTCTGTGACAATTCCTGTCCACACTACACATCACCTGCAGGATGCGCTAGTACCAGGGAGAGAGGGGTCCTAACCTAGTCCAGTAAGAATAGGGGAAAGGGAGTTGAGCAATGATGGTCCACAAAGTATCGTTGTCACCCCCTCCCCCTACTCCCTCCCCAGAATCAATCGGTACATATGCAATGGTCCATCGAAAAGGGATGAGTCCCAGTGTCTGAACTCCACGGACCAGTGAGACACTCCTGACTCCTCAAGCTCTAAGCACTCCATCCACTAATAACATAAGAAACAGGACTAAGAGTAGGCCATATTGGTCCCTCAAACCTGCTCCATCGTTCAAGAAGTCTGAACTCCGATCTCAGCTCTACTTTTACACCCAATTCCTATGTCTTTTGATTTCCTTAACACTCCAAAGACCTATCGGTCTTAACCTCAAATATATTCTTTGATTGTGCATCCACAGCAGCACTCTGGAATAGAGAATTCCAAACATTCACAACCCTCGAATGAAGAAATTTCTCATCTCATTGTTTGTCCTTACCCCCTTATCCAAAACCATGTACAATTGCAGCAAGATTTCATTATTCTTATACTCCAACACCATTGTAGTTGAGGCCAATGTGCCATGTGTCTAACTCCTTGCTGTTTTAGCGAACAAGCACACCCAACTCACTCTGAAAACCAACATTCCATAGTTTGTCACTTTTTCAAAAACATTCTGCTCTTGTAATCTTCCTACCAAAATGAACAATCTCTCACATTTTCCCACATTTATACCCTTTGCAGACTCTTCACAGATTACTTGTGTATCATTGGTAAACTTGGACAAATGGCCCACCCTCCCAGTCCCTTCATCAAAGTCATTGCTATAAGTTGTAAATGACTGAAGCTCCAGCCCCTTACGCAGTCCATTTGCAACAGTTTGCTAACCTGATACTGACCCATTTATTGCAGCTCTATTTTTGTCCTTCAACTGATCCTCAATGCACGTTAACATATTACCGCTCCCCCCCTCCCCCTACCACTGCCTTGCCCCCTTATATTGTGCACCACAGCATTAGGAGCGAGGCTTATCTATGTCTTAAAGCGACTGGTGAAATGAACACAGACCAGAACACGAGGCCGAGTGTGTGACCGAGTCCCTGATAAAGAGAGAGGGGGGCATGTATAGCTGTCAGCTTTACCTGTTTCCCAGTGTCAATAGTGAGGCATGTCCACGCTTTCGGGATCCTATCTTAGAATCGTATAGCACAGGAGGCCATTCATCCCATCTTGCCCTTTGTTGATTCTTTGAAAGAGCTATCCAATTAGTTCCACTGCTCTATTTCAAGATAGTCCCTTTCTCCTTTTCAAGTATTTATCCAATTTCCTTCTGAAAGTTGCTGTTGAACCTGCTTCTACCATCGTTTTAACCCTCCCAGGACTGGCCCAGGGTCTGTGCAACCCTCGCGAAAAGTCATCGAAACGTTGAAAAAAATTGTTTTTTCTCTTCTTCGAACACTTCGCTTTACCAGATATTTAAAAAAATGGAAAATGAGGAACAAAGGCTGTTTGGCTGACAATCAAGTATCATCCAATTGGTTAATGAGTCTTTTCGACTTCCAATTGGCGTAGGCAGGCCGCACGTCACAATGAATGCATTGGCCAAATTGTGGCTGGAGCGTGGGTTAAGTCATATGACAAAACCTCCAGGGCTGCATTTAATCACAGTTGGCAACCCTACTTGAAGGAAGCATATTGCTAACCACAACAACTCTCGGCATAAAATAATTTCTCCTCGTCACTGTGCTGTGTCAAATTAAATCTGTGGCCTCTGCTTGCTGACCCTTTTGTCAGTGCAAACAGATTCTCCTTATTTACTTCATAGCTTTAAATATCTCGATCAAAACTCTCCTTAACCTTCACTGCTTCAATCCCAGCTTCACCAGTCTCTCCACAGTACTGAAGTCACCCACCTCTGGTCCCGTTCTGAATGCAATGTGGTTGTCAGAACAAAGCTGACGATGGCTGCAGCCATTCGGGCCTTAAAGTGTTAATGGCAAGCTTTGCATGGAGTGGGTGGGGGGGTTGGAGAGAAGAGCCAGGAGGGGGAGGGGAAGAGACGCAGGCTAATTGACTGCAGCTGAAACCCTGAACACAATCAGACTGGAGCTGCCTGGGGAACTCAGGCAGGATTCACTTAGAGAAGCCAAAAAAACAGGGCCCAGAAGATTGAACAGATGGTTAAGGTCATGGAATTGGTTCCCTCTGCTACAAGTTCATCACAAATTCCACTGTCAGTCCCTCTTCCCCTCCCCACCAGAATCTGTGCAGTTTAACAGACTGGGATATGCAAGAAAGCAGAGGGCGGGGGGGGGGAGAGATACTTTTGGTACAGTGCTACAGCACGAGGCCATTACACAGAAAGAGCTCATGGCTCCTCGTTGCCTTGTATCTTAGTAACATTAAACTTGAGGCCATTCTGCCCCTCGGGCCTGTTTGTTCATTTAGTTAGATCTGCTGCCCTGCGACTAAACTCCATTTGGGGTTCACCTTTACTCAAATCTCTTGATATCCTTTTCCAAAAAAATTCTCAATCTTAAAAACTACAATTAACCCCCAATATCCATGGCCTTTTGAGGGAGAGCATTTCAGATTCCCAACAGTGTGTGTAAAGGTTCTTCCCAATTTCTCTCATGGCCTGGCCAGATTGATTCTCTTCAGAGCTTTCTTACTTCAAAGCACATCATTCTACCCTTCCTTAATGTCCTCTCCAACCCATCATCTCTCCGCTCCCGCCTCCCACCTCCCATGATGCCTTTGAAATGTGACTCACACCACCATCCAGCAGTCATCACTTTAACAAGACATTAGTCAAAATGGCTGCCAAGACAACCATTACCATGTGGGTCAAAATAACTGCCAAGACAAGCATTACCGTATATATAGAATCAAGTCTGTTTATTCCTTGCCTGGAGGCAGCTGCCCGCTCTGGATGTGGGACACGATGGAGCTCGAGGGCAGTGGGTTGCCTTTGGAGCACGTGAACACCCTCTTTCATAAAGCTCCAATCGCTTGTTGCTTTCAACCGCACCTTGAAGTCGCAGGCTCAAGTGTTCCCCAGATCTTCACTGTACAGGCCAAGTGGGAGATTGAACACCTTTGGGTGGTTTGGCTGTATTCCACACCCAGCTGGTGAGACACGACAGGACTATGAGAAAGTACTAGGTTGAATGAGAGTAGGTGAGAATGCAGTGGGAGGAAAATTTTGACCAGTGCTGAAGAGGAAAGATATAAAGTGGTGTTGGGAGTTAGGCATCGGACAACAGAGTGAGCACGGCCTATGATGGAGTGTGCAATGGCAAACAGCGGGCAGGAGATAAGGCAGTTAATTATGTGGAATGTACAGGACAGAAATAGACCATTCAGCTCATCTGGCCTATGCATGTGTTTATGCTCTGCAAGTAACTCCCCCCACTTAATCTCACCCTATCAGAATGTCCTTTAAACCCTTTCTCCCTCGTGTAATTATCTAGCTTTTCCTTAAATGAATCAATGCTATTCACCTCAATAATCAATGTTTTAGAGCGATCCACATGCTGACTACTCTCTGGGTAAGAACGTTTCATAGAAAGATACATAGAAAATAGAAGTAGGAAGAGGCGATTCAGACCTTCGAGCCTGTTCCACCATTCATTATAATCATGGCTGACCATCAAGTTCAATACCCCGATCCCACCTCACATTCATATCCCTTGATTCCTTTAGCCCCAAGAGCTATATCTGCCAGGTAGCTGGACTAATTCTGAATCTTTGAGTCTGGTGCAGATCTGTTTCCAGATTTCAATTGCATAGAGCAAGCAATGTGATTGCCTTGAGGTGGAGAACGCTTGTACGTTAGCACAGTGGTTTGCACTGTTGCTTCACAGCGCCAGAGTCCCGACTTGGGTCACTGTCTGTGTGGAGTCTGCACGTTCTCTCTGTGTCTGCATGAGTTTCCTTCATGTCCTCTGGTTTCCTCCCACAAGTCCCGAAAGACGTGCTGTTAGGTAATTTGGACATTGAATTCTTCCTCCATGTATCCGAAACAGGTGCCGGAAAGTGGCGACTTGGGGATTTTCACAGTAATTTCATTGCAGTGTTACTTGTGACAATAAAGATTATAATTACTTGGCCAGTACAGGAATTGAAGCAGCAATCTTGGCATTATTAGTACCACGCTCTAACCATCCGAGCTAACCGGCTGTCAATTAGCTTTAAACTGACTGAGGTCAGGCATTCAGAAATTGCTTCAAAACTCTACATCCATTCTCTTCAAGAAATCTTGAGTAAAAGGCCAAAGGTTTCCACAATTTGATTATAGATGCTCACTCATTAATCCCACGATCGCCTGGATTCAATTACCTAACAGCACAAGGTGGTTTTCAGCCATTGAACCCGCTCTGAAAGACGACCAGTTCTGAAGACTGGGACTTTCTTTCTAGAGCAAGGAAGGCTGAGAGGTGATCTAATAGAGACCTTCAGAAGGGTTTGATGGGGTAGACCACAAAATCACGAGACATAGGAATTGAGTGACAGGATGTGTGGGCCATTATACTCCCGACTTTGTCTTTTACCCTTTTTGCTACAAGTTTACCTCACAACTCGGATTTGCCCACTGGCCAATGGAAGCCCTAATTTTCTCTGCTTCCGGAAGAACAATTAAGAACAGATTTCTCACTGTCCAGTATTTGCTGCAGACAGCAAATTAGACACTACAATGGGCACACATGAACCATACCGACGAACTCAGATAGAAATAACAGCTCCATGGACAGCTAGGGTTGACTGCTGAGATTTTGGGAAACCACTGAGAACATGGAGGACAAAATATTCCCTTGAACATCTGGGTTAGAATTCAATGGTGGGGCTGGAGTTAGCTTTACTGATCTGGCTATAAGAACAGCATCACTGTTCTGGCTGTGGTTGGGATTTGGATCCACGGTCTGGCTGGGGTTGGGATTTGGATTCACTGTCTTGCTGGGGTTGGGATTTGGATTCACGGTCTGGCTGTGGTTGAGATTTGGATTCACTGTCTGGTTGGGGTTTGGATTCACGGTCTGGCAGGGGTTGGGATTTGGATTCACTGTCTGGCTGGAGTTGGGATTTGGATTCACTGTCTGGCTGGGGTTGGGATTTGGATTCACTGTCTGGCTGGGGTTGGGATTTGGATTCACTGTCTGGCTGGGGTTGGGATTTGGATTCACTGTCTAGCTGTGGTTGGGATTTGGATTCACTGTCTGGCTGGGGTTAGGATTTGGATCCACTGTCTGGCTGGGGTTGGGATTTGGATCCACTGTCTGGCTGGGGTTGGGATTTGGATTCACTGGCTGGCTGGGGTTGGGCTTCATTGGCCAGCTTGTCCAAGGCTGAACAGGTTTCAGCAGGCTAATTGAGGCTGCGTTGTCGTTCACCTGCCTAGATGTTTCTGGATTGGGTCAGGGTTTACTGTCCTAGCTTCGGGCAGGCCCATTCTGGGCCCTCCCACTGTATTTGCACACCTGTCCAACCAACTTTACAAAATCCATAAAACTCTAGCCATTTTCAATCAGTGTCAGTCACACCATCACCATCTTGTGTGATTACCCTTCCCAAACAAAGAAGGGATCGGGGGAGGGGTTCTCGGAGAGGGGTGGGTGAACCGTCCAATACACAGAGGTACTGCTTCTCTCCTCAGTGAGCAGTACCGGAGTAGCTGGTATCTCAATGACAAGTACCACAACCGTTTCAAACATAAATACACTTAACATGCCAAAAGTCCGCCTCAGTAACGGAGTTCTTTCTGTCAGATAAACAAGGCTGTATGCGGAGTGCCTTCTCCTGGCCTCAAGCCAGAGACGTCAACACAATAGTCTGCTTCACTGGCTGCAATACAAGCCAATATAGTGTCATCCGCACATCTTATCGCACAATCACGGAGCCAAATAGCAACAGGAGAACTGGGCACAAAGGAGTAGAAGCAACCTCAGAACATCCATGTGCCTAAATCACACCTACACTTTCAGCCCCCACTGCAATCAAGAGACAAGGCTATATCTGCACCCATGTAGTGTAGGTCCAACAACTCACAACTGAGCATCCACGAGGCTCTGTGGACCGTCACCAACAGCAGATTTGTCTCCAACCACAATCTGTAACCTCACAGTCCGGCATATCCTACCGTTATCATCAAGCCAGGGATCAACCCTGGTTCAATGAAGAGTGCAGGAGAGCATGCCAGGAGCAGCACTAGGCATACCTAAAAATGAGGTGTCAACTTGGTGAATCTACAATTCAGGATACTTGTGCCAGACAGAATAAACAGCATGTAACAGACAGAGCTAAGCAATCCCACGACCAATGGATCAAATCTAAGCACTGCAATCATGCAGCATCCAGTCGTGAATGGTAGTGGACAATTAAACAACTCACTGGAGGAGGAGGCTCGACAAATGTCCTCATCTTCAATGATGGAGGAGCCCAGCACATCAGTGGAAAAGACAAGGCTGAAGCATTTGCAATAACCTTCAGCCAGAAGCATCGAGTGGATGATCCATCTCGGTCTCCTCCGGAGGTCCCCAGCATCACAGATGCCAGTCTTCAGACAATTCAATTCACCTACTTTATATCAAGAAGTGGCTGAAGACATTGCAAAGGATGAGGACCCTGACAATATTCCTGCAATAGCACTGAAGATTAGTGCTCCAGAACTTGACATGCCCCTAGACAAGCTGTTCCAGCACAGCTCCAACACTGGAAAATTGCCCAGGTATGTTGTGTCCACAACAAATCCAACCAAGCCAATTGCCGCCCCATCAGTCTACACTCAGTCTACACTCAATCATCAGTAAAGTGATGGAAGGGTTCATCAACAATGCACTTACTTAACAATAAGCTGCGCACCAACTCTGTTTCAGTTCCACAAGTGTCACTTAGCTCCTGACCTCATTACAGCCTTGGTTCAAACATGGACAAAAGAGCTGAAATCTAAAGATGAGAGTGACTGCCTTTACATCAAGGCAGCATTTGATCGAGTATGGCTTCAAGGAGCCCTAGCTAAACTGGAGTCAATGGGAATCAGGGAGGAAACTCTCCACGGGTTGGAGTCATACCTGGCAGAGCAAGATGGTTGTGGTGGTTTGAGGTCAATCATCTCAGCTCCAGGACATCACTGTAGGGGTTCCTCAGGGTAGTGTTCTAGGCCCAACCATCTTCAGCTGCTTCATCAATATGATCTTCCCTCCATCAAAAGGTCAGATGTGGGGATGTTCACTGATAATTGTACGATGTTCAGTCCATTCACAACTCCTCAGATACTGAAAGAGTCCATGTCCAAATGCAGAAAGACCTGGACAATATCGAAGCTTGGGATGGCAAGTGGCAAGTTACATTCACCCCACGCAAGTGCCAGCCAATGACCATCTCCAACAATACAGAGAATCTAACCATCACCCCTTTAAATTCAATGGCATTACTATCGCTGAATCCCACACTATCAACATCCTGGGGTTCTACCATTAACCAGAAACTGAACAGGATTCAGCCTCATAAATACTGTGGCTTCAGGAGCAGGTCAGAGGTTGGGAATTCTGCGATGAGAAACTTACCTCCTGATTCCAAAAAGCCTGCCCACCATCTACAAGGCTCAAGTCAGGAGAGTAATGGAATACTCTCCACTTGCCTAGATGAGTGCAAATCCAACAACATTCAAGAAACTCGACAACACCCCAGGACAAAGCAGCCCACTTGATTTGCATCCCAACCATCACCTTTAACATCCACCCCCTTTACCACCAACACACAGTGGCAGCAGTGTGCACCATCTACAAGATGGGCTGTAGCAACTCACTAAGGCTCCTTAGACAACACTGCCCAAACCCAAAACTTCTACCACCCAGAAGGACGAGAGCAGCAGGTAACTGGGAACCTTGAGGTTCCGCTTCAAGACACTCACCATCCTGACTTGGAAATATTTCCCCGTTCCTCCACTGTCACTGTGTCAAAATCCTGGAACTCCCTCCCTAACAGTACTGGGGATATACCTACACCACATGGACTGCAGTGGTTCAAGGAGGTAGCTCAACACCACCTTCTCAAGGGTAACTAGGGATGGGCAATAAATGGTGGCCTAACCGTGACACTCGCATCCCGTCAACAAACAAAATACAATGTATGTTCAGCAGTTAGTGGGCCTCAGAGCAACAGTGCTGTGCCCACCTTGGACTTTGGGTTTAGTACCAGTTGTCGGTGCCCACATGATGTGCAGATCAGCTTCAGACTCATTTACTCGCTTCTAGGAAATAAATCAATGTCGTGCCAAACAAGAATATTGTCAGCAAATTCCTACAAAGTTTGAGAATCGTAGAACATAGAACAGTACAGCACAGAACAGGCCCTTCGGCCCTCGATGTTGTGCCAAGCCTTGTCCGAAACCAAGATCAGGCTATCTCACTCCCTGTCATTCTGGTGTGCTCCATGTGCCTATCCAATAACCGCTTGAAAGCTCCTAAAGTGTCCGTCTCCACTATCACAGCAGGCAGTCCATTCCACACCCTAACCATTCTCTGAGTAAAGAACCTACCTCGGACATCCCTCCTATATCTCCCATCCTGAACCTTTTGGTTATGCCCCCTTGTAACAGCTTCATCCACCCGAGGAAATAGTCTCTGAACGTCCACTCTATCTATCCCCCTCATCATCTTATAAACCTCTATTAAGTCGCCTCTCATCCTCCACTCAAAGGAGAAAAGCCCTTGCTCCCTCAACCTTTCCTCACAAGACCTATCCTGGTAAATCTCCTTTGCACCCTTTCCAATGCTTCCACATCCTTCCTATAGTGAGGTGACATGAACTGCACATAATACTCTAAATGTGGTCTCACCAGGGTCATGTACAGTTGCAGCATAACCCCACGGCTCTTAAACTCAAGCCCCCTGTTAATAAACGGTAACACACTATAGGCCTTCTTCACGGCTCTATCCACTTGAGTGGCAACCTTCAGAGATCTGTGGACATGAACCCCAAGATCTCTCTGTTCCTCCACATTCCTCAGAACCCTGCCATTGACCCTGTAATCCGCATTCAAATTTTTTCTACCAAAATGAATCACCTCGCACTTATCAGGGTTAAACTCCATCTGCCATTTTTTGGCCCAGCTCTGCATCCTATCAATGTCTCTTTGCAGCCTACAACAGCCCTCCACCTCATCCACTACTCCACCAATCTTGGTGTCATCAGCAAATTTACTGACCCACCCTTCAGCCCCCTCCTCCAAGTCATTGATAAAAATCACAAATAGCAGAGGACCCAGCACTGATCCTGTGGTACACCGCTGGTAACTGGCCTCCAGTCTGAAAATTTTCCATCCACCACCACCCTGTCTTCTATGTGACAGCCAGTTGGCCAAATTTCCCTCTATCCCAAACCTCCTTACTTTCTTCATGAGCCGACCATGGGGAACCTTATCAAATGCCTTACTAAAATCCATGTATATAACATCAACTGCTCTACCTTCATCTACACACTTAGTTACCTCCTCAAAGAATTCAATCAAATTTGTAAGGCAAGACTTACCCTTCACGAATCCGTGTTGGCTATCCCGGATTAAGCTGCATCTTTCCAAATGGTCATAAATCCTATCCTTCAGGACCTTTTCCATTAACTTACCAACCACCGAAGAAAGACTAACCGGCCTAATTACCAGGGTCATTCCTATTCCTTTTCCTGAACAGAGGAACAACATTCGCCACTCTCCAGTCCTCTGGCACTATCCCAGTGGACAATGAGGACCCAAAGATCAAAGCCAAAGGCTCTGCAATCTCATTCCTTGCCTCTCAAAGAATCCTAGGATATATCCGATCTGGTCCAGGGGACTTGTCGACCCTAAGGTTTTTCAAAATTGCTAATACATCCTTCCTCTGAACATCTACCTCCTCCAGCCTACCCGCCTGTATCACACTCTCATCCACTAAAACATGGCCCCTCTCCTTGGTGAACACTGAAGAAAAGTATTCATTCAACGCCTCTCCTATCTCTTCTGACTCCATGCACATGTTCCCACTACTGTCCTTGACTGGCCCTAACCTCACCCTGGTCATTCTTTTATTTCTCACGTAACAGTAAAAAGCCTTGGGGTTTTCCTTGATCCGACCCGCCAAGGACTTCTCATGCCTCCTCCTAGCTCTTCTAAGCCCTTTTCTCAGCTCATTCCTTGCTACCTTGTAACCCTCAAGCGACCCAACTGAACCTTGTTTTCTCATCCTTACATACTCTTCCTTTTTCCTCTTGACAAGACATTCAACCTCTTTTGTGAACCATGGTTCCCTCACACGGCCATTTCCTCCTTGCTTGACAGGGACATACCTATCAAGGACACGTAGTGCTTGTTGCTTGAACAAGCTCCACTTTTCATTTGTGCCTTTTCCTGACAGTTTCTGTTCCCATCTTATGCTTCCTAATTCTTGCCTAATCGCATCATAATCAGGTTCCAACAAAGCCATAGCCAAATGTTCAGCGTTTTCAATCCACATCTCAACATGGCCCTCAATTTCATCCATGCCTCTGGACTCAACTATCCAATCGCACCCTTGGCTGTATTCCCATATTCGACTCTCCGTCCACTTGAACTTATTTAAAACTGTTACCCATGTCTTAACTTGCACCAAGTGCCATTCACCATCCTCCTACTACCTCCCTACCACTGACCTTGTCTGTTCCCAGTGCCTCCTCTTGTACAGATCTCCTTTTCCAACTTCAACCCTTCCACCCTTGATATTGGGAGAACTGTGTCCCGAACTCCCTCTTCACTGGCATCCATCCACACTGATACACAATGCAGGGAGTACATTTTGTTCTGACTTCTGAAATCTCCCTAACAGCCAGTTCACATTGATACGAGGGAGGCTCAGCCTTGAGTGGAATTTTCTACACCCTACCCGACCTATCATCAACATCAGCATTTTATTCGACCCCGCAACATCACTGATTCATTAGCTCCTCTATATTACAATCCGCGCGAGAGTCTCTCATTTACCTATCATTAACCATTTCACAAACCCTCCCACTGCTGCTCCCCTCTAGCCTGTGATCCAAAATCCACAGTCTTGAGTGCTAACTCATGCCAGGCTCACTGTACCCACCAGCCAGCCCCATGTGTGCCTGCCTGCAAAAACCCTGCAATGGCAGAGCGTCATTCTGCTTGAAAACTGTCCCACTGCCACAGCAGCCAGGTTACTGCGTCTGTTCCCTTATCCTGGACTGGGTGCTGCTACCTCCACCCAAACACTCCACCATTAAAGGACAACATTCCAGTGGATCAAAGTTTGGCTAACAGAATGTTGGCACAAATGGGCCATTTTCTGGTTGACAGAATGCGATGAGGGGCGTGCCACAGGGATCAGTACAGGCCTCAACTTTTTATAATTTATACAAAATGACTTGGACGAAGTTGACGGTATAGTTGCTAAATCCGATAGGTAGGAAAGTGAATTGTGAAGTGGATATGCGAAGGCTACAAATGGACAGAGGGGTTAAATGAGTGGGCAAAGAATTGGCCAATGGGGTATAATGTGGTGAAATGTGAAATTCTCCATTTTAACAGAAAGAATAAAAAAGCTTATTATCTAAATAGTGAGATTGCAGAACTCATCATCAGGTACAGCAGGTAATTAAAAAGCTAATAGAATATTATTTCTTGCAAGGGGAATTTATATCAAAAGTAGGGAGGTTATACTTCAGCTGTACAGAGCATTAGACCACACGTGTAAAGAAAGATGCAAATGTGTTCGAGAAAGTTCAGAGAAGGTTTACTGGATGTAGTATGGACTGCGTTGGATACAGGGTGTGGTAATCAGACTGTGGGTTACAGGGTGTAGTACCACCAGGAATACCAGGAATGGGCGGGGTGTCTTGTGGAGAAAGGTTGGAGAGATTAGGTTTGTATCCACTGGAGAAAAGAGGCAACTTGATGGAAAACTTGATCCTGAGGGGTATTGATAGGGTGGTTGTGGAGAGGATGTTCTTGTGGGAGAATCTAAATATGTGGTTGCCCATTTAATAGAGAAATGAGGACAAATATTTTCTCTCAGAGCGACATGTGTGGATACAGTGTTGACGCAGAGGTGGATAGATTCTTCATAAGCAAGGGGGTGAAACATTATCGGGCACATACTTCCAGACGAATTAGGAGCAGAGGGCCCTGAATCCATGCAGTCCATTACTACATCCTGTATCTCCCAGTTTGATAACCACACCGAATCCCATGCAGTCCGATAACGGCATCATGTATCCCACGGAGTCCGATTACCACACCCTGTATCCCATGCAGTCAGATTACTATACCCTGTATCCCACGCAGTCCGATTACTACACCCTGTAACCCACAGTCTGATTACCACACCCTGTATCCAACGCAGTCCATACTACACCCAGTATCCCACAGAGTCGGATTACCACATCCTGTAACCCACGCAGTCCGTACTACACCCTGTATCCCACGGATACACCCTGTAACCCATTCAGTCCGATTACTACACCCAGTAACCCACGCAGTCGATTGCCACACCCTGTATCCAACGCAGTCTGTACTACACCCTGTATCCCACGGATACGCCCTGTAACCCATTCAATCCGATTACTACACCCAGTAACCCACGCAGTCCGATTACCACACCCTGTATCCAACGCAGTCCGTACTACACCCTGTATCCCACGGAGTCTGATTACCACACCCTTAATCCCACGCAGTCCCTTTACCGCACCCTGTATCCCAAGCAGTCCGATTACCACAGCCTGTATCGCACGCAGTCCCTTTACCGCACCCTGTATCCCAAGCAGTCCGATTACCACAGCCTGTATCCCACGCAGTCCGATTTCCACAGCCTGTATCCCAAGCAGTCTGATTATCACAGCCTGTATCCCAAGCAGTCCGATTACCACAGCCAGTATCCCACGCAGTCCGATTTCCACAGCCTGTATCGCTCGCAATCAGATTACCACAGCCTGTATCGCACGCAGTCCGATTACCACAGCCTGCATCGCACGCAGTTCCATTACCGCACCCTGTATCCCAAGCAGTCTGATTATCAGACCCCGTATCCCATACAGTATCATTACCACCACCCTGTATCCCACACAGTCACATTACCAGAACCTGTGTCCCACCCAGTCCGATTACCAGACCCGTATCCCATGCAGTATGTATATTACATCCTGTATCCCACGCAGTTTGACTACCAGACCTGTATCACACGCAGTCCGATTATCAGAACTTGTATCCCACGCAGTATATATATTACATGCTGTATCCCATGCAGAACATATATTGCACCGTATCATATGCAGTCCGATTACCGTATCCTGTTTTCCATAGTTTGTTTATCAAACTCTGTATCCCATGCAGTCCCATTACCGCACCTTGTATCCCACGCAATCCGATTACTACGCCCTGTATACCACACAGTCCTATTAATGCACCCTGTATCCCACACAGTCCGATTACCATAACCTATATCCCACACAGTCGGTTTATCAGACCCTGTATCCCATGCAGTCCCATTACCGCACCCTGTATCCCTCGCAGTCCGATTACGGCACCCTATATCCCACGCAGTTCCATTACCGCCCCCTGTATCCCAAGCAGTCCGATTACTGCACCTGTATCCACGCAGTCCGATTACTACACCCTGTATCCCACGCAGCCCAATTACTACACCCTGTATCCCATGCAGCCCAATTACTACACCTGTATCCACGCAGAGCAATTACTGCACCCTGCATCCAACGCAGTCCGATCACTACACCCTGTATCCCAGGCAGTCCAATTACTACACTCTGTATTCCCACACAGTTTGATTACCACAGCTTGTATCCCAGGCAGTCCGATTACCACACACTGTATCCCACGCAGTCCGATTACCACACACTGGATCCCACGCAATCAGATTACCACACTCTGTATCCCACGCAGTCCGATTACCGCAGCTTGTATCCCAGGCATTCCGATCATTGTATCGTATCCCACGCAGTCCGATTATTGCATCCTGTATCCCATGCAGTCCGATTATCAGACCCTGTATACTACACAGTCCAATTACTACATCTTGTATCCTATGCAGTCCGATTACTACACCCAGTGACCGAGTGCCTGGGCAACTATTGTACAATTGACCCATAGCCCCATTCTGGTGGTTTATATTGGCTCTGCTACAGAACAGTAGCCTTGTCTCCTGAATGCAATGACCGTCACAAATGGCTGCTGCACTGCTTCGTTACTAGCGACATCTTCTTACCACGTGCTCCTGAATGACGACATAAAAATGTTTTGCACCAAATTGTAAGGCTGCTAATTCCAAATTGAAAAATTTCTCCCCCTCCAAAAATTGCCTTTGATCAGATGAGGCTTGACGCTGGTAAGATCGCTCTCTTCCCCAGATCACTCTCACTGCATCATCACAAAATCGAAGCTCGCATTACCAAATCCAATTTACTTCATATTTTCTCACCCTTCACACTCTCTAGGGTTTTGGTCCCTCCATTGGTCCAGCAACTTAATGCGACCACAATACAGATCCAATGGCTAAATTGCTTTCTGGTTAAAATGGCGAGAAGTAACAAGGAGCAAAGTCTTTCCTCAGCTGCTGAACTGGCCCCAGGCCAAGTCGCCAGCACCGGTCCCCGGGCCCAGCACTGACCGCATGCCCGGTGTCCGGCTCTGAGGGCCCAGTGTCCAACACCGACCCGTGTCCGGTGTCCTGCTGTCACCCCAGACCTAGTGAGAGGGACAGACCCCCAGGCCCAGTGTCCAGCACCGACTGTGTGCCAGGTGTCCAGCTCTGGTGGCCCAGTGTCCAGCTTTGATGGCCCCGTGTCCGGCACCAACCCCGGGCCTGGTCTCCTGCTGTCACCCTGGACCCAGTGTCCAGCACAGACCCCCAGGTCCAGTGTCTGGTTCTGAGAGCCCAGTGTCCGGCACCGACCGCGTGCCCAGTGTCCGTCTCTCCGGTCCCAGAGTCAGGCACCAACCCCTGGACCCAGTATCAGGCACCGACCTCCAGGCCCAGTGTCTGGCTCAAAGAGCCCAGCGCCCGGCTCTTACCCTAAGCCCAGTGTCCAGCACCGACCCCCGGACCCAGTGTCCAGCACCGACTGTGTGCCAGGTGTCCAGCTCTGGTGGCCCAGTGTCCAGCTTTGAGAGCCCAGTGTCCGGCACCGACCGCGTGCCCAGTGAAGCAGTTGAGGCTCCTTCTTTAAACGTTTTTAAGAAAAAGATAGATGCCTTTCTAAAGAATAAAGGGATTTGGGGATATGGTGTACGGGCCGGAGAGTGGAGCTGAGTCCACAAAGATCAGCCATGATCTCATTAAATGGTGGAGCAGGCTCGAGGGGCCAGATGGCCTACTCCTGCTCCTAGTTCTTATGCCGTCTCTCCGGTTCCAGAGTCAGGCACCAACCCCTGGACCCAGTGTCAGGCACCGAATTCCGGGCCCAGTGTCTGGCTCAAAGAGCCCAGCGCCCGGCTCTTACCCTAAGCCCAGTGTCCAGCACCGACCCCCGGATCCAGTGTCCAGCACCGACCCCTGGACCCAGTGTCCCACCGACCCCCGGATCCAGTGTCCAGCACCAACCCCCGGACCCAGTGTCCCACTGACCCCCGGACCCAGTGTCCAGCACCGACCCCCTGACCCAGTGTCCCACTGACCCCCGGACCCAGTGTCCAGCTCCGAGCCCCGGACCCAGTATCAGCCACCGGCCCCCGGACCCAGTGTCCAGCTCCGAGCCCCGGACCCAGTATCAGCCACCGGCCCCCGGACCCAGTGTCCCACCGGCCCCCGGACCCAGTGTCCCACCGGCCCCCGGACCCAGTGTCCCACCGGCCCCCTGACCCAGTGTCCCACCGGCCCCCGGACCCAGTGTCCCACCGGCCCCCGGACCCAGTGTCCCACCGACCCCCTGACCCAGTGTCCCACCGACCCCCTGACCCAGTGTCCCACCGGCCCCCTGACCCAGTGTCCCACCGGCCCCCTGACCCAGTGTCCCACCGGCCCCCGGACCCAGTGTCCAGCTCCGAGCCCCGGACCCAGTATCAGCCACCGGCCCCCGGACCCAGTGTCCCACCGGCCCCCGGACCCAGTGTCCAGCTCCGAGCCCCGGACCCAGTGTCCAGCTCCGAGCCCCGGACCCAGTGTCCAGCTCCGAGCCCCGGACCCAGTGTCCAGCTCCGAGCCCCGGACCCAGTGTCCAGCTCCGAGCCCCGGACCCAGTGTCCCACCGGCCCCCGGACCCAGTGTCCCACCGACCCCCTGACCCAGTGTCCAGCTCCGAGCCCCGGACCCAGTGTCCAGCTCCGAGCCCCGGACCCAGTATCAGCCACCGACCCCCTGACCCAGTGTCCCACCGACCCCCTGACCCAGTGTCCCACCGACCCCCTGACCCAGTGTCCCACCGACCCCCGGACCCAGTGTCCCACCGACCCCCTGACCCAGTGTCCAGCTCCGAGCCCCGGACCCAGTGTCCCACCGACCCCCGGACCCAGTGTCCCACCGACCCCCGGACCCAGTGTCCAGCTCCGAGCCCCGGACCCAGTATCAGCCACCGGCCCCCGGACCCAGTGTCCCACCGGCCCCCGGACCCAGTGTCCCACCGACCCCCGGACCCAGTGTCCCACCGACCCCCGGACCCAGTGTCCCACCGACCCCCGGACCCAGTGTCCCACCGACCCCCGGACCCAGTGTCCCACCGACCCCCGGACCCAGTGTCCGGCTCTGCCGGTGTTGCTGAGTCCGCCTGCCTGGCTCGCGGTGCCCGGTCCGCGCTCTCGGGTCCCGGTCACTTACCCTCCAATTCTCCGGCTTTTCCCACAGCCGGGAGGGGAGTGCCTGAGCTGCTCCGCGGCCGCTTTACTTGAAACTCTGTCCACCTCCCGCTGCCGCGGCCTCAGCTCCCGCTCCAGAAACTGGGATCCAAAACCCGGCCTCCCCGCGCAACCAGCCCCGCCCCCGCGCAACCAGCCCCGCCCCCCCCGCGCAACCAGCCCCGCCCCCGCGCAACCAGCCCCGCCCCCCCCCGCGCAACCAGCCCCGCCCCCCCGCGCAACCAGCCCCGCCCCCGCGCAACCAGCCCCGCCCCCGCCCGCGCAACCAGCCCCGCCCCCCCCGCGCAACCAGCCCCGCCCCCCCGCGCAACCAGCCCCGCCCCCCCCGCGCAACCAGCCCCGCCCCCCCGCGCAACCAGCCCCGCCCCCGCGCAACCAGCCCCGCCCCCCCCGCGCAAACAGCCCCGCCCCCCCGCGCAACCAGCCCCGCCCCCGCGCAACCAGCCCCGCCCCCCCGCGCAACCAGCCCCGCCCCCCCGCGCAACCAGCCCCGCCCCCCCGCGCAACCAGCCGCCCCCCGCGCAACCTGCCCTGCCCCCACCGCGTAACCTCCCCGCCCCCACCGCGCAACCTGCCCTGCCCCCACCGCGTAACCTCCCCGCCCCCACCGCGCAACCTGCCCTGCCCCCACCGCGTAACCTCCCCGCCCCCACCGCGTAACCTCCCCGCCGTGCATCCTCCCCCGCCCCCACCGCGCAACCTGCCCCGCCCCCCGGAGCATCCTGTCCCCGCCCCCACCCGCAACCTGCCCCGCTCCCACCTCGCAACCTGCCCCCCCCCCGTGCAACCTCCCCCACCGCGCAACCTCCCCCGCCCCCCGGTGCATCCTGTCCCCGCCCCCATCGCGCAACCTGCCCCCACCGCGTAACCTCCCCGCCCCACCGCGCAACCTGCACCCCACCCCCACCTTGCAACCTACCCCACCCAAACTGCGCAACCTACCCCGCCCCCACCGCGCGCCCCACCCTGTAACCCCGCCCGTAATCACATAACCCCGCCCATAATCACGTAACCTTGCCCGCTATCATCTCCCTTGTAACACCCCCCTGTAACCCCGCCCCCACCTCCCAACCCCACCCATAATCACGTAACCCCGCCCACTATCATCTGCCCTGCAACCCCGTTCCCACCACGTAACCCAGCCCTCAACCCGTAACCCCGCCCGTAATCACGTAACCCCGCCCATGATCATCTACCCTGCCCCCACCATGTAACTCCGCCCCCAGTCTCCATGCCTCCGCCCACAACTGCTGAACCCCGCCCACTATACCTGAGCCCGCCCCGAGCCCCGTAACGCCGCCCACATCCTCTAACCCGTAAGTAGTTTTCCAACACCTGATTAAGATCCGGGGAAGCATTCTCCAAGGCGGCCTTCAGAATGTTCTACAACGCAGAATCGCAGAGCAGAAATTTATAGCCAAGTTCCGCACACATGAGTACGGCCTAAACCGGGACCTAGGGTTCATGTCACATTAAATTCACCCCCACCATCTGGCCTGGGCTTGCAAAATTCTACCAACTGTCCTGGCTTGAGACAATTCACACCTCTTTAACCTGGGGTTACCCCTCTCTCCAGTTGCTACCTCTGGACCTGTAGACTTAATTACCTGCAAAGACTCGCATTCAAAGCATTGTCTTGCATCTTTGACTTTGTCTATATAAATGTTTCTGGAACCCACCTCTTCATTCACCTGAGGAAGGAGCAGTGCTCCGAAAGCTAGTGATTCAAAACAAACCTGTTGGACTTTAACCTGGTGTATTATTATTATTATTTTTATTATTATTAAGACTTCTTACTATACTCACCCCAGTCCAACGCCGGCATCTCCACATCATCCTGTACCCCGCCCACATCATCGAACACCGCCCATTGCCCTGCTCACTGGACCCTAACCCCGCCCCAGCCCTATAGCCCCGCCCACAACTGCTGAATTCGGCCCACTACATCGAAACCCGACCCAAGCCCCTAGCCCTAGCCCTAACTCTGTAACCTCGGCCAATACCGTGTAACCCCACTCAGAGCTAGCCTGGTCTAGTAAGTTAAAGTTAGTACACTTAGAGTAGTAGAGAGTCAATCCACAGCCAGCTGTGTGCATTGTTACAGAAGTTCAATAAATAGTATTGAACCAACGCCCACATTTGGTGTCTGCTTTACAGTTCATCTGCATCATGTTGCAGTCCGTGTTACCCCAGGGTGAATAACACGACATGATACCAGGAGTCTGATTCATCTAAGTAATTTACCTTGAATAATTCAGTGCCGACCAGCAAGTGCCTTCCAGCGGCGTGGAGAAGATCCAGGCCCCTCCACAGCTCCGGATCTCCGGAAATCTCGGCGCCAACTGGCGGGTCTTCAAGCAGAAATTCAGTCTATACATTGAGGCCTCGAGGATGCGTCCGATGCCAGAAAAATTGCGCTGCTCCTATCGACTGCGGGGGACCAGGCCATCCAAATCTTCAATTTGCTCACTTTTGCGAACGGCGACGACAAGACCAAGTTCCAGACCGTGTCAGCCAAATTCGACAGTCACTGTGAAGCTGAAATGAACGAGAGCTTTGAGCGCTATGTCTTCCAGCAACGCCTTCAGGGTAAGGATGAGCCTTTCTAATCCTTTCTAACTCATCTCCGCATATTAGCTCAATCCTGCAACTACGGTGACACCGCTGATTCCATCATCAGGGATCAGATAGTGTTTGGGGTCCACTCCGACGCCCTGAGGGAGTAGCTCCTAAAAATAAAAAACATGACCTTGCCAGTAGCCACCGAGACGTGTAAAGTGCATGAACAGGTGAAAAGTCGCTACTCCCGCCTTAAATCGGCGGAACAGGACCAACTTGCCTCCCACGAGGCAGAGAGTGTACAGGCCATCGCCCGAATGCGCATCGATGAAGGCACTTTTCCCAGGGTCCCACGCATGCGCACCACGGACGGGAGAACGAAGCGGCCGAAGACCACAATGCGCAGGTGCGAGCGGCGGCTGACTGCACTGCGCATGCGCGACGACGCACAGAGCGTTACGACGTCAACGTCATGACGTGCCCGAACTGCGGCACCGCCCACTTTAAGCGGCAATGTCCTGGAAGAGGCAGGCGATGTTTAAATTGTGGGAAGCCTGGCCATTATGCAGCCTTGTGCAGGTCTGCACCTCCGATCATGGGCCAGCGATCCCAGTTCCAACGCAAACACGTTTGAAGTGTGCAGCAAGGGCTGCTGGATTCGGAACCTGGTAACACCACGGATCCACAGGATGACTGCCTGGAGTCCACATATCGTGTGGGCATCATTACCACGTATGACAAGGCCTCCTCAAATTCAGCAACACGCCTACCCATCCTCAATGTGGATTCTGCGGACGAATGGCATGCAGTGGTACAAGTCAACCAATGCAGCATCTGGTTCAAGCTGGACACTGGTGCTTCAGCCAATCTTATATCTCAAGCAGATATTGCTCGCATCCCACCCATTTTCCGGACACCTCGCTCCACGAGGCCACCAATCTGGCTGCAATCCCGCCTGTCAAGGCGCCATTGTCCCCACCTCTCAGGCGGTCGACAAGGATCCGACGCCAGCCCCAGAGATTGGACTTATAAATATTTCCTTTGTACGACTTGTTCTGTATCTGCACGCTAGACACCTTCCATGTACATATGCATTCACTCGCCATTCACTGTAAATAGTTATATCTGTAAATATGTCATATATGCTGTAAGCAACCGGCAAATTTTTTTTAAAAGGGGGATTGTCATTACCATCATTGCGCTAGACCAGCGTTGCGCTGGTCAAGGAGACCCAGCCTGAGTGAGTGAGACACAGACAGAGTGAGAATTTTAAACTTGGTAATTCGGTGCAGAGTGGGAGAAGGAGCTTTTCCCCGACTGTTTTGTTCTCTCTCTTTCTTCGGGCCTAATTTCGGGAGCCATTCGGAGGAGGAGGAGGAGCAGTCTCTGCGAGTATAAAAACCTAACGGTAACTTCCTGTTTTCCAGTTTTTTTCCCCCAAAAGTGACGTCAGAGGGAAGCTGTGATCTGATTGGTTGATAGCAAATCTGCCCCAAATTTTTTTAAAAACACAGCTAAACTCGTAAACTTAAATTAAACTAATTAATTAATTAGAGATGGCTGGTCACGTGTAGTGTCTCCCACCCACCCTCCTCCACTAACCTAATAATAAGATCCATTGGTGTGGGACTTCCGGGTGCGGCGATGACCAGCTAAGTCGCACGTTTCTGCAGCTCCCGTTGGAACGGACTTTTGGGCTCTTAATAGGAGCCCCAACGGCAATTTCAACGGCCAAAAACACTGTGCGGTAAACCAGAAGGGAATCCCCCCCGGACACGCATGGATAAGGGAGAGGATAGCGGCCGGATTGCGGAGGATCCTCTGGAGCAGCGGCAAGGAAGGGAAGCTCAAAGCAAGATGGCGTCGGAAGGTGGCCGCTTGTTATGGGGCCCGGACCAACAAGAGTTCATGCGGCGCTGTGTGGAAGAGCTGAAAAAGGAGTTGAAGGAGGAGCTGTTGGCCCCGATATTACAGGCGATTGAAGGGCTAAAGGAGGAGCAGAGGACCCAAGAGCTGGAGCTTCGGGTCGTGAAGGCAAAGGCTGCTGAAAATGAAGACGAAATACAGGGCCTGGTGGTGAAGACAGAGACGCACGAGGCACAACACAAAAGGTGTGTGGAAAGGTTGGAAGTACTGGAGAATAACTCGAGGAGGAAGAATCTAAGAGTTCTGGGTCTTCCCGAAGGCGCAGAAGGGGCGGGCGTCGGGACATATGTGAGCACGATGCTTCACTCGCTAATGGGATCGGAGGCCCAGACGGGCCCTTTGGAGGTGGAGGGAGCTTATCGAGTTCTGGCGCGAAGACCGAAGGCTGGAGAAATACCCCGAGCTATAGTGGTGAGGTTTCTCCGCTATAATGACAGAGAGATGGTCCTCAGATGGGCGAAGAAAACTCGGAGCTGTAGGTGGGAGAACGCGGTGATCCGCGTATACCAGGATTGGAGTGCGGAGGTGGCGAGAAGGAGGGCAAGTTTTAATCGGGCTAAGGCGGTGCTTCACAAAAAGAAGATCCAGTTTGGAATGTTGCAACCGGCGAGATTGTGGGTCACACACCAAGGGAAGCACCACTACTTTTAGGCGGCAGAAGAGGCGTGGACATTCATTGTGGACGAGAAGCTGGACTAGTCGGGCAAGAGAAAGAACTTTTGGGACAAAGTGGTGGGGTGATTATGTGGGGCGAGGGAAAAAAAGGGGGGGGGATGGTTTTTTCAATTTGTTAATTTTGCGATCCTGGAACTTTTCTCTCTTCCCCATGTTGGGGGGGGGGGGGGGGAGTATGAGGAACTGTGGGTGCCGGCCATTAGGGGCGGGGCCGAGTGGGAAACGTGGGCTTTGTTCCCGCGCTATGGTAATTATGGCGGGAACAGGGACACAGGAAGGAGGGGGCCTCGCACAGTGGGGGCCGAGGACAAGGGGGGAAGCCAAGGTCAGCCGGAGTTCGCTGACTTCTGGGAGCAACATGGGGGGTGCAACTACGCTAGAGGGGGATCTAGCGGAGTAGGGGTGAGGGCGGGGTTAACTGGGTTGCTGCTGCTAAGGAGAAGGGGGAGCTGTTATGTGATGGGGTGGTTGAGGCGGGAGGGCGCTGTCGGGGGGATATACGGGTATGTGGGAACCGGGTGAGGAGCTGGGTTAAAAAAGGGGATGGCTAGTCGACAAGGGGGGGGGGTAAAGAGCCCCCCAACCCGGCTGATCACGTGGAACGTGAGAGGGCTGGACGGGCCGATTAAAAGGGCACGGGTACTCGCACACCTAAAGAAATTAAAGGCAGATGTGGTTATGTTGCAGGAGACGCATCTGAAACTGATAGACCAGGTCAGACTACGTAAAGGATGGGTGGGGCAGGTGTTTCATTCGGGTTTAGATACGAAGAACAGGGGGGTGGCTATCTTAGTTGGGAAACGGGTACTATTTGAGGCAAAGACCATAGTGGCGGATAGTGGGGGTAGATATGTGATGGTGAGTGGCAGATTGCAAGGGGAGGCGGTGGTTCTGGTGAACGTATACGCCCCGAACTGGGATGATGCAAATTTTATGAGGCGTATGTTGGGACGTATCCCGGACCTGGAGGCGGGAAAGTTGGTAATGGGGGGAGACTTCAATACGGTGCTTGATCCAGGGCTGGACCGGTCGAGGTCCAGGACCGGGAGGAGGCCGGCAGCGGCCAGGGTGCTCAAGGACTTCATGGAGCAGATGGGAGGGGTAGACCCCTGGAGATTTAATAGGCCTAGGAGTAAGGAGTTCTCATTTTTCTCCCATGTTCATAAAGTTTACTCCCGGATAGACTTTTTTGTCTTGGGAAGGCCACTGATTCCGAAGGTGACAGGGATGGAATATACGGCCATAGCCATTTCCACATTGGGTAGACCTGGAGGTAGGAGAGCAAAAAGAACAGCACCCACTCTGGAGAATGGATATGGGCTTATTGGCGGATGAGGGGTATGTTTAAGGGTGAGGGGGTGCATCGAAAGGTACTTGGAGCTTAATGACAATGGAGAGGTTCAGGTGGGAGTGGTCTGGGAGGCGTTGAAGGCAGTGGTTAGAGGGGAACTATATCCATAAGGGTACATAAAGGGAAGCAAGAGGGTAAAGAAAGGGAGCGATTGCTGAAAGAACCTCTGAGGGTGGACAGGCAATATGCGGAGGCACCGGAGGAGGGACTGTACAGGGAAAGACAAAGGCTACATGTGGAATTTGACCTGCTGACCACGGGTAAGGCAGAGGCACAGTGGAGGAGGGCACAGGGTGTACAGTATGAGTATGGAGAGAAGGCGAGTCGGCTACTGGCCCACCAATTGAGGAAGTGGGGAGCAGCGAGGGAGATAGGTGGGGTGAGAGATGAGGAGGGAGAGATGGAACGGGGAGCGGAGAGAGTGAACGGGGTGTTCAAGGCATTTTATGAGAGGTTATATCAGGCTCAGCCCCCGGAAGGGAAGGAGGGAATGATGCATTTCCTGGATCAGCTGGAATTCCCTAAGGTGGAGGAGCAGGAGAGGGCGGGACTGGGAGCACAGATTGAGATGGAGGAGGTGGTAAAAGGGATTGGGAGCATGCAGGCGGGGAAGGCCCCGGGACCGGACGGATTCCCGGTGGAATTTTATAGGAAGTATATGGACCTACTGGCCCCGCTTTTGATGAGAACCTTTAATGAGGCCAGGGAAAGGGGGCAGCTGCCCCCGACTATGTTGGAGGCAACGATATCGCTCCTCTTGAAGAAGGAAAAAGACCCGCTGCAGTGTGGGTCCTACAGGCCCATTTCCCTTTTAAATGTAGATGCTATAATCCTGGCTAAGGTGATGGCGACGAGGATAGAGGACTGTGTCCCGGGGGTGGTCCACGAGGATCAAACTGGGTTCGTTAAGGGGAGACAGCTGAACACAAACATACGGAGGTTGCTAGGTGTAATGATGATGCCCCCACCAGAGGGGGAGGCGGAGATAGTGGTGGCGATGGACGCCGAGAAAGCATTCGACAGAGTGGAGTGGGATTATCTGTGGGAGGTGCTGAGGAGATTTGGTTTTGGAGAAGGGTATATCGGATGGGTACAGCTGCTGTATAGGGCCCCGGTGGCGAGCGTGGTCACGAACAGACAGAGGTCTGACTACTTCCGTCTTCATAGAGGGACGAGGCAGTGGTGTCCCCTGTCTCCGTTACTGTTTGCATTGGCGATTGAGCCCCTGGCCATAGCACTGAGGGGCTCCAGGAAGTGGAGGGGAGTACTCAGGGGAGGAGAAGAACACCGGGTATCTTTGTATGCAGATGATTTATTGCTGTATGTTGCGGACCCAGTGGAGGGGATGCCTGAGATAATGCAGACACTTAGGGAGTTTGGGGAATTTTCGGGGTACAAATTGAATATGGGGAAGAGTGAGTTGTTTGTGGTGCTTCCGGGGGAGCAGAGCAGGGGAATAGATGATTTACCGCTGAGGAAGGTGACAAGAGATTTCCGGTACTTCGGGATTCAGATAGCCAGGAGTTGGGGAACCTTACATAGGCTTAATTTAACAAGATTGGTGGAACAGCTGGAGGAGGATTTTAAGAGATGGGACATGGTGCCCCTGTCACTGGTGGGTAGGGTGCAGGCGGTCAAAATGGTAGTCCTCCCGAGATTCCTTTTTGTGTTTCAGTGCCTTCCGGTGATGGTCACGAAGGCTTTTTTCAAGAGAATTGAGAAAAGTGTCATGAGTTTTGTGTGGGCCGGGAAGACCCCGAGAGTGAGGAGGGGGTTCTTGCAGCGTAGCAGGGATGGGGGGGGGGCTGGCACTACCGAGCCTAAGTGAATACTACTGGGCCGCCAATATCTCAATGGTGTGTAAGTGGATGGGAGAAGGGGAGGGAGCGGCGTGGAAGAGATTGGAGATGGCGTCCTGCAAAGGAACCAGCCTACAAGCAATGGTGACGGCGCCGTTGCCGTTCTCCCCGAAGAAATACACCACAAGTCCAGTGGGGGTGGCAACACTACAAATTTGGGGGCAGTGGAGACGACATAGGGGAAGGACGGGAGCCTCGGTGCAGTCCCCGATAAGAAATAACCATAGGTTTGTCCCGGGGAGAATGGATGGGGGATTTGGAGCATGGCAGAGAGCTGGGATTGTGCAACTGAGAGATCTGTTTGTAGACGGGACGTTTGTGAGTCTGGGAGCGCTGACGGAAAAATGAATTTCGATACATGCAACTGAGGGCTTTTGCGAGGCAGCAGGTGAGGGAATTCCCGCAGCTCCCGATGCAGGAGATTCAAGATAGAGTGATCTCAGGGACATGGGTGGGGGATGGTAGGGTGTCGGATATATACAGGGAAATGAGGGACGAGGGGGATATCATGGTGGATGAGCTGAAGGGGAAATGGGAAGAAGAGCTGGGGGAAGAGATTGAGGAGGGGCTGTGGGCTGATGCCCTACGTAGGGTAAACTCGTCGTCCTCGTGCGCCAGGCTAAGCCTGATACAATTCAAGGTTTTACACAGGGCGCATATGACCGGAGCAAGGCTCAGTAAATTTTTTGGGGTAGAGGATAGGTGTGGGAGATGCTTGAGAAGCCCAGCAAACCACACCCACATGTTTTAGTCATGTCCGGCACTGCAGGGGTTCTGGGTGGGGGTGGCAAAGGTGCTTTCGAAGGTGGTGGGGGTCCGGGTCGAGCCAGGCTGGGGGTTGGCTATATTCGGGGTTGCAGAAGAGCCGGGAGTGCAGGAGGCGAAAGAGGCTGATGTCTTGGCCTTTGCGTCCCTAGTAGCCCGGCGAAGGATATTGCTTATGTGGAAAGAAGCCAAACCCCCGGGCGTGGAGACCTGGATAAATGACATGGCAGGGTTTATAAAACTAGAACGGATAAAGTTCGCACTAAGGGGTTCGGCTCAAGGGTTCACCAGGCGGTAGCAACCGTTCATTGACTACCTCGCAGAACGATAAAGGAAATGGGAAGGTAACAGCAGCAACCCAGGGGGGGGAGGTGGGGGAGAGAGCCCGGGCGGGTCCTCAGGGGTGTTTGTGTATAGATATTTGTATTAGGCTATGTATATTGGATTCAGGAGGCAGTCACACCTGTCAGAGTAAGTAGTTTAAATCCTGCCAGTGGCCAGGGACAGCAGGGTGTGACTGCAAGTCAGGCAGGTAAAGGGAACCAGCAGTCAGGAACTCAGGAGCCTCAGCCCTTGACCCTGTCCAACAGGTATGAGGCACTTGCTCCCTGTGTGGATGGCGAACAGGGTTGCAGGAAGGATTAGTCAGCTGACCAAGGCACCATGGTTCAGCAGGTCATTCAAGGGGAGGGAGTAAATAGGCAAGTTGTAGTTGTAGGGGATTCTATTATCAGGCGGATAGATAGTATCCTTTGTGAGCAGGATAAAGAGTCCCGCATGGTATGTTGCCTGCCCGGTGCTAGGGTGCGGGACATCTCTGACCGGCTTGAAAGGATACTGGAGAGGGAGGGGGAGGATCCAGTTGTTGTGGTCCATGTCGGTACCAACAACATAGGCAAGTCTAGGAAAGAGGACCCGTTTAGAGATTATAAAGAGCTAGGATTCAAATTAAAAAACAGGTCCTCAAGGGTCATAATCTCCTGATTACTGCCCGAGCCACATGCAAATTGGCATAGGGAGGCAAGAATAAGGGAAGTTAACACGTGGCTGAAAGAGTGGTGTGGGAAAGAGGGGTTCCTTTTCATGGAACACTGGCATCAGTTTTGGGACAGGGGGGACCGAGACCGTTGGGATGGTCTCCACCTGAACCAAGCTGGGACCAGTGTTCTGGCGAAAAGAGTAAATAGGGTGGTCAATAGGACTTTAAACTAGAGATTGGGGGGGAAAGGGAAAGTCAGGGAACCAAGAGGTGAAGTAATCAGTGGGAAGTGTAGCTGCTTAGGAATACAAAAAAGCACGAAAAGACAGAACTCAGGAGAGGTTACGATAGTCCCCATCCCACAAAATATGACACAGTGTATGGAAAGGCTCAGTAAACCAATGTCCACCACACTAAGAAAAAGAAAAAGGGACGGTCAATAGAGAATTAAAGGTGCTATATTTAAATGCGCGCAGTGTACCGAACAAGGGAGATGAGCTTGCGGCCCAGATTGTGTCTGGCAGGTATGATGTGGTAGGCATCACAGAGACGTGGTTGCAGGGGGTTCAGGACTGGCATTTAAACATCCAGGGATTCACAACCTATCGAAAAGACAGAGAGGTGGGCAGAGGGGGCGGGGTTGCCTTGTTAATTAGGAATGAAATTAAATCAATAGCACTAAACGACATAGGGTCAGATGATGTGAAGTCTGTGTGGGTAGAGTTGAGGAACCACAAAGGCAAAAAAACCATAATGGGAGTTATGTACAGGCCTCCTAACAGTGGTCAGGACCAGGGGCACAAAATGCACCATAAAATAGAAAGTGCATGTCAGAAAGGCAAGGTCACAGTGATTATGGGGGACTTCAATATGCAGGTGGACTGGGTAAATAATGCTGCCAGTGGACCCAAGGAAAGGGAATTCATTGAATGTTTACAGGAGGGCTTTTTGGAACAGCTTGTGATGGAGCCCACGAGGGAACAGGCCATTCTGGACTTAGTGTTATGTAATGAGCTAGACTTGATTAAAGATCTTAAAGTAAAGGAACGCTTAGGAGGCAGTGATCATAATATGGTAGAAGTCAATCTACAATTTGAAAGAAAGAAGGTAGAATCAGATGTTACAGTTAAATAAAGGTAACTACAGGGGCATGAGGGAGGGACTGACGAAAATCGACTGGGAGCAGAGCCTAGTGGGAAAGACAGTAGAACAGCAATGGCAGGAGTTTCTGGGAGTAATTGAGGACACAGTACAGAGGTTCATCCCAAAGAAAAGAAAGGTTATCAGAGGGGGGATTAGGCAGCCATGGCTGACAAAGGAAGTTAGGGAATGCATCAAAGCAAAAGAGAAAGCCTATAATGTGGCAAAGAGTAGTGGGAAGTCAGAAGATTGGGAAGGCTACAAAAACAAACAGAGGATAACAAAGAGAGAAATAAGGAAAGAGAGGATCAAATATGAAGGTAGGCTAGCCAGTAACATTGGGAATGATAGTAAAAGTTTCTTTAAATACATTAAAAACAAGTGGGAGGCAAAAGTAGACATTGGGCCGCTCCAAAATGACGCTGGTAATCTAGTGGTGGGAGACAAGGAAATAGCTGAGGAACTAAATAAGTACTTTGCGTCAGTCTTCACAGTAGAAGACATGAGTAATATCCCAAGAATTCAGGAGAGTCAGGGGGCAGAGTTGAATATGGTAGCCATCACAAAGGAGAAAGTGCTAGAGAAACTAAGAGGTCTAAAGATTGATAAATCTCCAGGCCCAGATGGGCTACATCCTAGAGTTCTAAAGGAGATAGCTGAAGAAATAGTGGAGGCGTTGGTTATGATCTTTCAAAAGTCACTGGAGTCAGAGATGAGATTTCTAAATTCTTGGAAGTGCAGGGCCGGATTAGGACAAGTCAGCATGGATTTAGTAAGGGGAGGTCGTGCCTGACAAACCTGTTAGAGTTCTTTGAAGAGATAACAAATAGGTTAGACCAAGGAAAGCCAATGGATGTTATCTATCTTGACTTCCAAAAGGCCTTTGATAAGGTGCCTCACGGGAGACTGCTGAGTAAAATAAGGGCCCATGGCATTCGAGGCAAGGTACGAACATGGATTGACAATTGGCTGTCAGGCAGAAGGCAGAGAGTTGGGATAAAAGGTTCTTTTTCGGAATGGCAACCGGTGACGAGTGGTGTCCAGCAGGGTTCAGTGTTGGGGCCACAGCTGTTCTCTTTATATATTAACGATCTAGATGACGGGACTGGGGGCATTCTGGCTAAGTTTGCCGATGATACAAAGATAGGTGGAGGGGCAGGTAGTATGGAGGAGGTGGGGAGGCTGCAGAAAGATTTAGACAGTTTCGGAGAGTGGTCCAAGAAATGGCTGATGAAATTCAACGTGGGCAAGTGCGAGGTCTTGCACTTTGGAAAAAAGAATAGAGGCATGGACTATTGTCTAAACGGTGACAAAATTCATAATGCTGAAGTGCAAAGGGACTTGGGAATCCTAGTCCAGGATTCTCTAAAGGTAAACCTGCAGGTTGAGTCCTTAATTAAGAAAGCAAATGCAATGTTGTCATTTATCTCAAGAGGCTTGGAATATAAAAGCAGGGATGTACTTCTGAAGCTTTATAAAGCATTAGTTAGGCCCCATTTAGAATACTGTGAGCAATTTTGGGCCCCACACCTCAGGAAGGACATACTGGCACTGGAGCGGGTCCAGCGGAGATTCACACGGATGATCCCAGGAATGGTAGGCCTAACATACGATGAACGTCTGAGGATCCTGGGATTATATTCATTGGAGTTTAGGAGGTTGAGGGGAGATCTAATAGAAACTTACAAGATAATGAATGGCTTAGATAGGGTGGACGTAGGGAAGTTGTTTCCATTAGCAGGGGAGACTAGGACCCGGGGGCACAGCCTTAGAATAAAAGGGAGTCACTTTAGAACAGAGATGAGGAGAAATTTCTTCAGCCAGAGAGTGGTGGGTCTGTGGAATTCATTACCACAGAGTGCGGTGGAAGCCGGGACGTTGAGTGTCTTTAAGACAGAAGTTGATAAATTCTTGATTTCTCGAGGAATTAAGGGCTATGGAGAGAGAGCGGGTAAATGGAGTTGAAATCAGCCATGATTGAATGGTGGAGTGGACTCGATGGGCCGAATGGCCTTGCTTCCGCTCCTATGTCTTATGGTCTTATGGTCTTATGATGAAGTAAAAACAGGCAGTGACAGACACTCAGGTTAGCCAATCAACATACAGGACAGAACACAACCAATCACCAGACAGAACACCAGAGGGGGGCTTCCAACTGTAAAACACACGAGGCATCAGCACTCCGCCTCTTTCCACTGGTGACAACTGTAGTGACAGTCAGGGTGTATATATCAGTCAGCACCTTCTACACGTGGATCAGAGCTAGCCTGGTCTAGTAAGTTGGAGTTAGTACACTTAGAGTAGTAGAGTGTCAACCCACAACCAGCTGTGTGCATTGTTACAGAAGTTCAATAAATCATATTGAACCAACGCCTACGTTTGGTGTATGCTTTACAGTTCATCTGCATCCTGTTGCAGTCCGTGTTACCCCAGGATGAATAACACGACACAAGTATGTGTGCGGATGTGTGAGTTTGTGCAGATATTTTCAAAATGGATATCGCTCCCCGCGGGTGGGTCACAGACGGGTGTCGGGAGGGTTACGGAGCCAGCCATTGCGGTGTTCCCGATCAAGTGAATTACCGCGCAACAGCCGCAGCAGCCAGCTTTTAACAATGCCGGCTGCGAGCAGTTTTAAAAATGGCGGCCGCGACCAGCTAAAAAAAATGCGGGCACACTGTGCATGCGTGCCCGGTCATCAGTGCGCATGTGGCCCGGTAGTGTTGGAGGCCTGCACCCTGGGCCAAAGTACGTTCGCGGCATGGCGGCGGCTGACTGCGTGGTGATCACTGATGATGAACAAGAATATGACCTCGATCTGTTTTGCATCCCTAAACATTACTCAAATGATCTGGAGAGAGTACATATTCCTCATGGACAGAAATGAACGTTTGGCAAGGAATATAGTGAAAGCTATGGGAAATCATCACCCTCTGTGTACTGAAGGGTGGCGATAAGTTTTTTGCTGACCTTTTAGAGTACAGTAAAGCATTGAATCGAAACAGTGACCAGTCAATCCCAATAACGGTGAACTTCATCCACTTGAAGAGTTATTGTAATGATCAGTCAAGATGGGAGCTACTCAGCGTTTACGAACTGAGGTACGAAATCCACACTTTCCTCCTCTATAAATTGGCATCTCTGGCTGATTAGTTTGCTGATGAAACTTGGATGCTAACTATGTCTGACCTTGCAGACATCTTTGCAATTCTAAATGAACTGAACCTCAAATTGCAAGGGAAGGATGATGATTGCTTTCGGCACTGAAGAAATCGCAGCTTTCCAAAAGCCATTGAAAGTTTGGCAATTATGAGTGCAAAGCCAAAATTACTACATGTTTCCCACACTGCTACAACATATCGAAGAAAACAGCATTAGTAAGGAAACTTGACAAGCTTGACTCCAAATGAAGCTGACTGAACTTCTGCACCTCCGTTTTGTCAGCACAATAAAAACACGGCACAAGAAACTGTCAGCATCCTGGAGTAGCGTCTCCGAGGAGTATCCGGAGCTGAGTGAAACAAGCATTTTATTTATATGTCCTTCACAATGACCTACATGTGCGAGGTTGGATTTTCCGTCCTCACAAAGATTGAAATGGCACTAAGGAACCGGCTGAATCCTGAACCCGATATGCGCATAGCCCTCTCCTCCTGTGAACCTGATTGGAGTGAGATCGTGAAGACCAAGCAGGATCACCTCTCTCATTAAAGGTAAGAGAAAATGGTGGGTGGCGAATGTCAGCCGGCGTGTGTCACGAAGGTCGGCGTGGGTCCCAACGGTTGGCTAGTTGGTAAAAATGGGTCTCAGGAAAAAAAGTTTGAAAAACACTCCGTTAATGTGTGTGTGAGATAGTTAGCGAGTAAATGTTTGTATGTGTGAGTCAATAAGTATGTGTGTCTGAGAGAATTGGCAAGTGTGTGAGTTAGTGTGCATCTATGTGTGTGTGTGAGAGAGAGCAAGTGTGTGTTTGTGTGTGAGTTAGTGAATATGTGTGTGTGAGAGAATTAGTGAGTATGTGTTTGTATGTGTGAGTTAGTATCTGTGTGTGTGTTTGTATGTGTGAGTTAGTGAGTATCTGTGTGTGTGTTTTGTTAGAGAACCCCAAAGTGTATTATAAAGTTCACCTGACCCACAACTTTTAATAGATTGTGGTATGGGGAGCACACGGCCCACTCTACAGGTGTGGTACAGCAGAAATGGAAAAGTATTTTTTATAGCAAAACAATCTTTATTCTATGAACTCAAGTTAACCTTTTTTAAAACATACAGTGAACATCTTAGCAACCATTAATTCAAATACAACTCCCAAAGAATACAACACAAAGTAATTCTTAAAGCTTTCTTTTTACCATCCATAAGACTTAAAACACCTTTTAACAGAAGCACATTCGGTTTAAGTCATTACTGTTATTAGTTTTAAATCACCAGGATAGATTACAGAGAGAGATTTATACACCTTCTGGCTGTGACTGCAGCTATCCAGCTCCAACACTCTCTGACATCACTGCAGTAATAAACACCTATTTTTTAAAGGTATTCTCACTACAGATATTTATATACACACCCATTCATAAACACCCATTCCTTAAAGGTACTCTCACATGACAGTTTGTATGTGAGTTATTGATTATCTGTATGTGTGTGTCTGTATGTGTGAGTTAGTGAGTTTGTGTGTGTTTATATGTGTGAGTTAGTGAATGTCTGTGTGTGTGAGAAAGAATTAGTGAGTATCTGTGTTTGTATGCACAAATTAGTGTGTATCTATGTGTTACGTGTTTGTATGTGTGAGTTAGTGAGTATCTACGTATGTATGAGAAAGTTAGTGAGTATGTGTCTTTGTATGTGTGGGTAAGTGGGTACTGTCATGTGAGAGTGATAATGAGTGTTGTAAGGGCTATTACTCCTTCAGCACTTTGAAATATATGACAATAAACAAAGTTTAGTTTATATGGACCATAATTCGCTTGCATTTATAGAAAAGTTTAAACCCCAGATTATTCCGTTGGAATTTATTATTACAACAGTTCAATTTTAAAATTGTACACATCCCTGGAAAGGATACTGTGATAGCAGATGCTTTGTCCCAGGTTTTAAGACTGAATAGTTACCAATGTAGGGAGCTTTTATAATGGGAATGGATGAATCGATATATGTTTGAGATTTATTTCTTGCATACCTCATAATGAACCGCCCATGCCCTGACATTTCATTCCTTTGAAGGAGGGAGGTATGTAAGGGACCTTCCTGTTGGTTCCATTATTTCCCATTTCTTTTACTTTATTGTCATCATTTTGATCCATTGATATTTAATGAATATATACCTTTAAGTCGAGCAGAGGAAGTGAGGAACTCAAAAGTTGCAATATAGTACACTGCTATTGGAGATTTAGCTTTTCAACAGCAGAACTCAGACTTTCTGGCACCGAGAGATCGAGGGATTTGGTTTGACTGGTTGGCAGGTGGTCAATGAATTGACCAAAGGCCGTATTCTGCCCGGTGACAGGTGGTGACTGGGTCCTACCCGTGCAGCATGGTTTTCAGAGAACCCAGAAACAGACAGTCGGGTTCTGGAGGTGAAGAGAAAAGCTGTGAGTGGCTGTCTCTCTCTCTCTTTCTCCAGAAATGCTGCCTAATTGCTGCTTTCTGAACCTGCAGAGGAATTCTTGAGACCTGGATGAATCTACAGTGATCACCATTACAGACCGAAAGCAAAACCTCCAACTGAAGGTCTAGACTGAAGAAAGATGTACCGGAAGACATCCATGTGAAAAGAGACTTTTATCCTTTTTATTTTTCTTCACACCCCTCTTTCCCCTTTATGTTTGTATGGCATGTGTGTGTGTGTAGAGGGTTGGGAGAGTAAAGAGGGAGATTTGGAATTAGATAATAGCTAACCAGTTGTATTTGCTGGCTATTTAATCATATTTAATGTTATTAATAAAAATTAATTGTGTTTGAATTTACAAACCTGGTGACTATAGTTATTGGGCACCAAATACTTTGGGTATTTCCTAAGAATTTGTTTGTTAATTTCAATTGTTATGTGAGAGTACCTTTAAGACATGGATGTTTAAGCAATGTACCTTTAAGAAAACAGTGATGTCAGAGAGTGGGTGGAGCTGAGGTCAGGTCAGCCATTTTGCAGTTTAGTTTTGCAGTTTGAAAAGAACGTGGGAGTGTCTGTGTTGCAGTGAGCTGGGTCTCTGCCATGAAAGACTATCTCTGGATCATTTGGGTGATTTAAACTCATAATAGTAAAGCCTTTAACCTGATGTGATTCTGTTTAAAGGTGTTCAGTCTCTTGGAAGTTTGAAGGAACATTTTGAGGAATTATTTACTGTTGCAATATTTTCTGAGTTATCTTTGAAGTAAAGGGTGTTAAGAGATCCAATGTTTATTTAAGATGTTAAGTTGAGTTCATGGAATAAACATTGTTTTGTGTTTAAAAAACACAAGTGTCCATAATTGTAATCCCACACCCAGGGAACAAGCCGTGTGCTAGGAAAAGCAACAAATACATTAAAGGGAGAGGCTGGTTGAACTCCATGATACATTTTGGGGTTCTGAAAACGCCTCGCCCATTACACAATTGTGTTGCGACTCCGAGTCAAGTCAAACTGAAAACACCCTCCTTCTGCACTGTATGTTCTATGATTCTACCCCTGGTCTAATGTTCTGGCCCAGGACCTCCCTTGATGCTCTGTGGCACAGCCCGTGATGTCATTTTGATGGACTTGGAAAGCAGCCAATCCGCACTTTTGAAATCCAGTACTTTTTCATATTCTTGATTGGATTAGTGGAGCCTTTCAGAAAATTCTGGAAGACAAGGCAGTCTCCATTTTGACTCAGTTCAGTGAAATCCTAGGAAGTAGCACACAGCCAGTCCAGTCTCTTTTGGCCACCCCTCTGACTAGCGATTTAAAATGCTTCCAACCAGCCTGTGAGAAGTTCCACTGGAAGCTAAGACAGATCTCTCTCAGCTGGGGACTTGTGACAAAAATACTTTCCTCTTCCTGCACAACCTGGGAATTGTGGGTAAATCATCATTCCTATTCTGATCAAGACATTAAACCCTCACTCCCTGTCAGGTATGTAAAAGTTTAAATCTCTGATTGAAACTGACCTTCCCCTCTCTGCAGTCAGTTTAGCCCGTGGAAGTTCCACTGAAAATAATCTTGATCTGCAAAAATGGCTAACAGACTCATAGTCGATCTGTGGATAGGACGGCCAACCTTTGTTTAAATATCAGGTCGAAAATTCTCAGATTAACTCAGTGAGACTGGGAGTCAATCTAACGGAGGCTTATCAGGAGTGAGCTGACCTCAGAGCGGGGTGCGGGGGGGAATTGTTAAAAGTGAAAGTAACTTTCCAGAGTGCATTCCACAGCCTGCCGGTTCTAATTGAAGATCACAATTAGAAAATCGCGACTACAGGATTACAACCTCAGCAGGCAGGCTTCATCTCTTGCTTTCTTAATCCCTGTTATTTCGATCCTTTCCCTACCCCCACCATGTGTCTATCTTGTGTGTTTCTGGGTGGGGGGGGAACAGGGTTAGGGGAACAGTTAGTTTACCAGACCATTGTTCTATTTTTGTCATTACATGTTTACTTCTTCTCCTGTTTTTCTCATATTTTACTTACAAATCGGGGGTGGGATTCTCTGATCCTGAGGCTAAGTGTTGGCGCCGTCATAAAAGGCGTCGCGTTTCACGACGGCTTCAACATGCCCTTAGGAACAGCAATTCTGACCCCTAAAGGGGGCCAGCTTGGCACTGGATGACCCACGCCGCTCCAGATGCCGGTGCCGGCGTCAAATGGTTGCCGCGGGTCTGTGCATGCGCACTGCGACCGGCACCAAAGCGTGCATGCACAGTGCAACTGGCACCAATGCACACATGTGTAGTGGCTCCCTTCTCCGCACTGGGCCAACGCAACATGGCTAGGGCAACAGGGGCTGGCGCGGAGCAAAAGAGGCCCCCAGCCCGAGAGGCCGGCCCGCCGATCGGTAGGCCCCGATCGCGGGCCAGGCCACAGCGGAGGTCCACCCGCGGGGTCAAACCCCAATCCCCCCACCACCAGGCCGCCCCCGGATGGAATCACGCCGAGGTCCCGCCGGGTAAGACCACACGTGGATGGCGCCGGCGGGACTCGGTTTTTTTGTGCGGCCTCTCGGCCCATCCTGTGCGGAGAATCGGTGGGGGTGGGGGGCGCATAGAATGGCCCCCAACCAGCGCCGCACTGACCGCGCCGGCGCCAATGGCGCTGATTCTCCGCTCTCTGGAAAATCTGCAGACCGGCGTCGGGGCGGAGTCGCGCGATTCACGCCCGGACCAGCAATTCTCCGGCCCAGCGTGGGCTGAGAGAATCCCGCCCCTGGTGCCTGGAACTCATTGGAGCAGTCAAGGGTCAAAGACGTCAGGAAAATACACAAATTATTGGATAATTCACTTATGTTGGGGCTCCGGGGTCTGTGGGGCTGGAACTGACCACACACACGCCCAGAGTGTCGCAATAATCAGTATCTATATGTGTGTGTGAGAGTTAGTGGGTATCTATGTGTGTGGGTGAGAAAGCTAGTAAGTTTGTGTGTGTTTGTACCTGTGAGTTAGTGGCTATCTGTACATGTGTGTGAGAGAGAATTAGCGAGTGTGTGTGTATGCATGGGTTAGTGAGTATCTATATGTGTGTTTGTGTGTGAGAAAGCTAGCGAGTGTGTGTGTGAGTTAGTGAGTATCTGTGTGTGTGTCCATGTGAGAAAGTTAACGAATGTTAGTATGAGAAAGTTAGTATGAGTGAATTGGTCAGTATCTCTGTATGTGTGCATGGGAGAGTTAGTGAGTGTGTATGTGTGTGTGTGTGAGTTAGTGAGTATCCGTGCGTGTGAGAACTTTAGTGAATGTGTGTTTGTACATTGAGTTAGTGAGTTTTTGTGTGTGTGAGGTGAGTGAGAGTGTGTTTGTGTGAGGTAGTGAATATCTGTATGTGTGTGAGGAAGTTAGTGAGTGCATGTGTGAGAGAGAGTTCATCAGTACCTATATGTGTGAGAGAGTTAGTGAGTATTTATGTATGTGTGTGTGAGAGAGAGAAATTTAGGGAGTGTGTGTTTGTGTCAGTGAGTATCCGTGTGTGTGAGAACGTTAGTGAATGTGTGCGTGCATTAGTGAGTGTGGAGGATGTGAGCAATTTCAGGAGCGTGTGTTTGTGTCGGTTAGTGAGTAACTGTGTGTGTGAGATGTTAGTGAATTTGTGTGTGTGCATTAGTGAGTGTGTGTGAGAGAGTTAGTAAATGGGTATTTGTGAGTATGTGTGAGAGAGTGAAAGAAGGGAGTGTGTGTTTGTGTCATTGAGTACCTGTGTGTATGTGTGCGTGTCAGAGCATTAGTGAATGTGTGTGCGCATTAGTGAGTGTGGGGGTGTGAGCGATTTCAGGAGTGTGTGTTTGTGTCAATTAGTGAGTAACTGTGTGTGTGAGAGACGTTAATGAATGTGTGTGTGTGTTAGTGAGTGTGTGTGTGTGTGAGAGAGAGTTAGTGAATGTGTATTTGTGAGTGTGTGTGAGAGAGAGAGTTGCTAAGTGTGTGATATGCAGAGCTTTCTGGCACATTCCGAGTCACTGTGTCTTATGATTATGGGGAAGAAAGATGGAGAGCTGCTACTGTCCGGAGCTGGGACTTCACCCCACAACCAGTCAGTAACTCTCAGGGAGTGGGGGAGGGAGGCTCAATCAACAATGAATCCACAGCATTGGATGTGTCAGCAAACCCCATAGACCAAGGTTTTGTATCATCAATCAATCCCACCCACTCAGCCCACCCCGATTCTCTCCCCCACCTCTCGATCTACGCCTTCAATTGTCACTTTTTCTGAGTAAAGTCTTCAGTGATCGTCCCTTGCGCTGCAACTGAATCCTGTCCTGTGACTGAAGAGATCCCGCTTTCCCCTCATTTCCTCATGTTTAACTCATGTTTCCAGGGATTCCCGATCTTTACCTTGATGTACCGTCAATGACCACGAGATGAGAATGGTGGAATAATCGAGGCTTTATTGAACAAGATGTTGTGCCTCCTGTAGCTGGAACCAGAATGGCTGCAGCTCAGGAGAGCACACACTTTTATACGCCGCCTGCTGGGCGGAGCCAGCAGGCAGGGATTTACCATTGTACCTCTAATATGTGTGCAGTACCGTAATACATATAATATACGACTGATGGTGTTCACCACATACCTCAAGTGACATTAAAGCTGAAATAAATCAGAGATGCTGGAAAAACAATCACAAGACAGCCAACAGAGTGACAGAGGCCGGGTTGACATTTTCAATGGGAGTGAATCCCCTTGACTGGTCTCACCCGAACTCTCGGCCCATTGTTCAACTCCACCAATTCTCTATCCTGCTCTTGTTGATGGAGCGGGATGCTTGTCTGGAATTGCACAGAGGACAGTTTCCGAAGCGACAGTCACATTTATAGGAAACTCCAGAGCATTGATGGACACTGTTAGGAATGGGGAATGAATGAGGGGTGAGACAGAGAGCAAAGAGAGCGAGAGAGAGAGAAGAGATTCAGAAGAGAGAGGGTGAAGAAAAGAGGAAGAACAAATGAGAGAAAGAGACAAAGAGAGCAGAGAGGGGAAGTGAGGAGAGAGAGTGCAAGGGAAGCGAGGTAAGGGGCACAAAGAAAGCAGAGAACTGGATAGTGAGAAAGAGAGTGAGGGGAGCGAGGAGAGAGAGAGAACAGAAGAGAAAGCGTGGAGAGCCAAAAGTGAAGATAACAGAGAAAGTGAAGAAAACAGAGAAAGAGAGAGGAGAGCAAAGAGATCAACTTTCTTCCTCAGTATTAACAATATCCCCAATTTGGGAGCAACTGAAGATTCTGGCATTGTACTTCAAATCCTGTGTCCAAGTCATTGATCTGCGTGGTGAATAGCAGTCGTCCCAGAGTCAATCCCTGTGGAACACCACTTCACGCCATCCACTGTTCCCTGCATTGTAGCCAGTTTAATATCCATTCACTCCCATGAATCCATTCTATTACCTGCCCCCTAACTTTAGTGAACCGACTATGCAGAACATAGGCCTCAGTTTGACAGGCTATGTTAGCGACATCTGCTGCACTAACCTTATCGATTCTTGCCATTATTTATTCAAAACTTTCAACCTGAGAGAGCAGACAGAACCTTGGTTTAATGTCTCTGCTGCGGCAGCATTTGGAGTATTGCGTGCAATTCTGGTCGCCGCATTATAGGAAGGATGTGGAAGCATTGGAAAGTGTGCAGAGGAGATTTACCAGAATGTTGCCTGGTATGGAGGGAAGATCTTATGAGGAAAGGCTGAGGGACTTGAGGCTGTTTTCGTTAGAGAGAAGAAGGTTAAGAGGTGACTTAATTGAGGCATACAAGATGATCAGAGGATTGGATAGGGTGGACAGTGAGAGCTTTTTTCCTCGGATGGTGATGTCCAGCACGAGAGGACATAGCTTTAAATTGAGGGGAGATAGATATAAGGTAGATGTCAGAGGTAGGTTCTTTACTCAGAGAGTAGTAAGGGTGTGGAATGCCCTGCCTGCAACAGTAGTGGACTCGCCAACACTAAGGGCATTCGAATAGTCATTGGATAGAAATATAGACGATAAGGGAATAGTGTAGATGGGCTTTAGGATGGTTTCACAGGTCGGCGCAACATCGAGGGCTGAAGGGCCTGTACTGCGCTGTAATGTTCTATGTTCTATGTTCTCATCTAAAATATTGCACTTTTGATAATGTAGCACTGCCCTAATACAGCACAGTCCTGCCTAGTTTACATGCTCAAGTCTCTAGAGTGAGAGTGCTACCCACGGTTGGCACATACACTCAGTAGGTTGCCCCTCTTATGTACAGCTACTCCAAACCCCTTGTGAGGGCTCTAGGGGTGAGCTTCCTCAGTTTTACATGCCTGGTGGGAACAAGAGCCTCGCAAAGTAAGAAGTGACAAACTACATCAACCAACCCAAACTGCGGCACCTTCCCATCAGCATGCTGGCTAGGGTTGCCAACACCTCCAGGATTGCCCTGGACACTCCAGGAATTAAATGTTAATCCCCAGGACTGTCAGAAACAAACCAGGAGATAGACCATGGGATTGTCAGAGACGGTGGGGGGGGGGCATGGTGTCTCAATGATAAACACTGCTTCCGATCAGCGCCATGGACCAGGGTTCGATCCCGGCCCCGGGTCACTGTCCGTGCGGAGTTTGCACATTCTCCCCGAGTCTGCATGGGTCTTGCCCCCACAATCCAAAGACGTGTAGGGTAGGTGGATTGACCCTTAATTGGAAATAAATAAATAAATTGCCCTTTAATTGGAAAAAGATTTCTAAAAGAAAATGGTTGGGGGTTATTCATGGTTATTCATTTTCTTCCAACATTTATTCATTACAAAATATTGGTGATGGAAATGCAGAGTGAGCAGGCTGGGACAATTAGAGACATCAGCTAGTCATGTGATAAAACCCCCAGGAATATGCCCAAGCAGACTTGGCAACACTAAGTGCTGGCTGGCATCAACCTATCCGTTATGGAGGTGCTAACAGCTGACAATCTCAGTCCATACTCTGCTGACCTGACAATCCAAAGGATTGTCCTTCTAGATGGTAAAGGTCATGGTTTCGGAAGGTTCAGGGACTGGTTTAGCACACTGGGCTAAATCGCTGGCTTTTAAAGCAGACCAAGCAGGCCAGCAGCACGGTTCAATTCCCATACCAGCCTCCCCGAACAGGCGCCGGAATGTGGCGACTAGGGGCTTTTCACAGTAACTTAATTGAAGCCTATTTGTGCCAATAAGCGATTTTCATTTTCATTTCTGTAGAAGGAGCCTTGGCAATATCCCGCAGTGCATCTTGTAGATGGTACACACAGCTGCTACTGTGCGTCAGTGGTGGAGGAATTGAACATTGGAAGTGGTAAATGGAACCCCATTCAAACAGGTTGCTTTGTCCTGGATTGCTTTACGGAGTGACGATTTGTACTTGATGGGCCAAATGACCACCTTTAACTTAGAAAAAATCATAACATCTATGACTTTATGATTATACTTTAAAAGTAGTTCTTTGGATATCAAATTCCTGGAATGCCTTGAGGTTGGAAAAAGCATAAAATCAATACGTTATTTTTCTCAGTGTCCTTTGGAACAGGTGTCTACTGAATGTTTGGAAAAGAGTAGGACACTGATCCCAGGATAAGGGATGAAATGGGACATTCATCCCAGGATAAGGGATGAAGTGGGACATTTATCCCAGGATAAGGGATGAAGTGGGACACTGATCCCAGGATAAGGGATGAAGTGGGACACTGATCCCAGGATAAGGGATGAAGTGGGACACTGATCCCAAGATAAGGGATGAAGTGGGACACTGATCTCAGGATAAGGGATGAAGTGGGATATTTATCCCAGGATAAGGGATGAAGTGGGACACTGATCCCAGGATATGGGATGAAGTGAGACACTGATCCCAGGATAAGGGATGAAGTGGGACATTGATCTCAGGATAAGGAATTAAGTGGGACATTTATCCCAGGATAAGGTATGAAGTGGGACACTGATCCCAGGATATGGGATGAAGTGGGACACTG